>NW_026526654.1:4059733-5259733 GCF_024362965.1 Panthera pardus
ATCATCCTCTGTAGGGAAAAGCTGAGAGCTTTCCCCTGAGATAAGGAACATGACAGTGATGTCCACTGTCACCACTGTTGTTAAATCTAGTGTTGGAAGTCCTAGTCTCAAAAATCAGACAACAAAAAGAAATAAAAGGCAGGCAAATTGGCAAAGAAGAAGTCAAACTTCCACTCTCACAGAGGACATGATACTCTAAGTGGAAAACCCAAAAGATTCCACCAAAAAAACTGCTAGCGCTGATACATGTGTTCAGAAAAATTGCAGGATATAAAATCAATGTGTAGAAATCAGTTGCATTTCTATACACCACTAATGAAACAGCAGAAAAGGCTCAGCAGAGAGCCCAATGCATGGCTCAAACTCATGAACAGAGAGATCATGACCTGAGACGAAGTCAGACACTCAACCGACTGAGCCACCCAGGTGCTCCTATTTTTTTTTTTTTATATGGTATAGTTAATATATGGTGCTATATTAGTTTCAGGTATAGAATATAGTGATTCAAAAATTCATACATCACACCAGTGTTTCATTACAAGTGAACTCCATAATCGATGTCCTCCTATTTCAGCCATCCCTCTATTCACCTCCCTTCTGGTAACCATCAGTTGGTTCTCTATAATAAGATTCTGTTTCTTGGCTCTTCTCTCTCTCATTTTCTTTTTCTTTGGTTCTTAAATTCTACATGAGTGAAATTATATGGTATTTGTCTTTTTCTAACTGACTTATTTCATTAGCATTACACTCTCCAGCTCTACTCATGTTCCCTGCAAATGGCAAGATTTCATTTTTTATTGCTGAGTAATATTCCATTGTATATATAATATATGTATTAAGATACGCACACACATTTTTTTAAATTAAAACATTTACATTTATTTATTTATGATAGGCCTAGAGCCACAGAGCACAAGTGGGAGAGGGGCAAAGAGAAGGAGACAGAATCCAAAGCAGGCTCCAGGCTCCGAGCTGTCAGCACAGAGCCTGACCAGGGATCAAACTCACAAATCGAAGTTGGACACTTAACCGACTGAGCCACCCAGGTGCCCCTCACCACATCTTCTTAATCCACTTATCTACTGATGGACACTTGGTCTGCTTCCATATTTTAGTTATTATATATAATGCTGCTGTATACATATAGAAGCATATATCACTTTGAATTAGTTTTTTGTGGGTTTTTGGTTGCGGGGGGTAGACAGTAATGCAATTACTGAGTAATATGGTAGTTCTATGTTTAACTTTCTGAGGAACCTCCATAATGTTTTCCACAGTGGCTGCACTTAGAAAGAAAGGCATTTTATAAACCTTGGTGCCAACTGACTGGATGTGCAAGCTTGGGGATTTAGATAGTTTTGATTATCCCTTTAAGTAGTATAGGTTATTCATTTTTTAAAATTTTATTGTTTTGGGAATGGGCTTAAGTTTTACATTTCAATTTTTTATCAAATCATTTTTGAAACATTCTATGGATTTTTACCTCTAATCTTTAGTCTTTCAAAATTGTATTTATATTTTTATTTTCATTTATATTTATTTCTTTAACCTTCATAAGTAATTTATGTACAGGTAATTAATATATTTAAAATTTTAAGCATACAAAATCATTTTAAATATTTTACTTTTTCTGTCATATGCATGCACTTTATCACTTTGAAATGATATCTTTCACTTTTGTCATATATAAAAATATACATATAAAAATGAACATGTGGTAAACAGCCAAGTCATATGTAGATATAGAATTTGGGTGTACAATTTTCAGTAATTAAACTAAGAAGTCAATCTGATATAAGTTCTAACTCAGACCACGATCCCTGCTAAAAATAAGGGAAGCCAAACAATAACCCTAGTAATAATCATACATTTTCAGAAACTGATTAATAACTGACATTTTTCCAAATTATTTTTATTTCTCCCTGTGGGGGATAAGCTTAGGAATATCCTGGGCTTACATCAATGGAAAAACAAGGCATAAAGAAATACAAAGTCATAAAATGCTCACACCCTAGCTTGGGTGAACCAGATTGGCACTCCAAGAATAGAGGGGTGCAAAGACACCTGGAGAATAGGGAGGCAAAAAGGTGCCAGGAATAGTGAGGTGCAAAGGTACCCCCAAATAGGGAGGGGGTATAGAGACCCCAAAATAGAGAAGGAGAGGCAAAGGCCTAAAATAGAAATGGTGCAAAGGTGCCCAATACATACGAGTGACAAGATTAGGTATTCAGGGTGAAAGCACCCCAAATTTAGTATATAGCAGAAAAGCTGCTTTCACAGGAGAATAGGGCCAGGTTAGGTAAATTGGTGAATTGGACTATGAGCCACTGTGCTGAAGGCAAAGCAGCCCAGAGAGGAGGTAGTTAACAACAACAACAACAAAAAGGTACCTTATTAATTACCCTGAGGTTATTCCCCCTATCTGTCTCATACTCTAGGCTAGCAAAGATAAACAGGCATGGCAGTGCCTCCTGTCTGCTGTTAACAACCATCTGCCCATCTGCCCGGTGCCAGGATTTTGTTTTATATTGACCCAAAACGCAAATACTGTATATCTTTATAAAAAAACTCTTTTTCCTCAGGTCCCCAAGTTAATGTTCACAGTTTCTTTGTCTCTTTGTGCACACCCATCACGTTTGTAACTTTCTAATCTGAATAAATATAGGGCAAAGACCCTTTTTCAAGGTTCTGTTCTTTTTCCGGGACATTAGCCATCTCTCGTTTTAATGCTGCATCTGCTCTTTTGCTGGCCAAAAGAGAACTTTAGACTAAGAGTCTATGACACTTAGGAAAAACTAGAGAAAGTCAAATATATACCTCTGGACTGCCTACAGTTTCCACATGGAAGCAGTCTCCAATCAGGGCATACCTGATTATTTTCCTTTTCCCACCATAAAAATTTTCCAGTCAGCCAAGTATATTTGAGTCTCTCCTAAAACACAAGTAATGTTGGCTGATTTCTTTGTGACTATTTGTAACAATTTGAATAAATGATTTTGCTTTTTTTTTCATTTGGTGGCTTTACATTTATTTCCTCAATTAATAGTACTGATGATTTTTTTTTAATTAATGTTTATTTATTTTTGAGAGGCAGAGAGAGACAAAGTGTGAGTGGGGGAGGGGCAGAGAGAGAGAGAGACACAGAATCTGAAGCAGACTCCAGGCTCTGAGCTGTCAGTAAAGAGCCCTACGTGGGGCTCAAAACAACAAATTGCAAGATCATGACCTGAGCCAGTTATACTTAACCCACCGAGGCACTCAGGCACCTCACTGATGAATTAAAAAATAAATGAAACAAATATATATACATATATATATTTTTTTGATATCTATAGGTGCTATTTACACTTCAAGAAAATTTACAGTGAATGACATTATTGAAACACCATTATATTTGTGATGTACTTTTGCAATCTATCTCTCATATAATGTGGACTTATATTTAGAGAGTTGTATTGTAAGCTCTGGGAAAGTGAAAGGGGTCATTGCTGAAGCGTCAGCAATGCTCTGGTCTCAAAGTTGTCAAACAGAATAGCACTATGAGATCCAGAACCCCATGATACTCCAGGAGGCAATTAAAGAGCAGTCCCACTGTAATGGCCTAGTAGTCCTTGAAACTGCACATCTTCCCTGCATGTTTTCACTTAAACACCATATGTGTATTTGGTCTATGTCTGGAGGCTCTTTGTGTTTTCCTATCATGCTTTGAAATTCTTTGATGTTTATCCCTGGAAAACATGAAATAAAGACTGTGTGCCTTTTGCTACTACTGCTGTTTCTCTGGCAGAGGCAGCCCTGCACGCCTGCTCAGTCTACTCTTTCTTCAGTGAGAGGCTACAGTATACATGTACATATCGAATTTATTGTTTGAAATTGGTATCATGTGCGAATCCTTTTAGGTTATCATATAAGTAAGAATAAAATGTTTTGAGGAATTATAATATAAGTATGTGTATTTGTTTCTTGAATCTGATTCACAGATGTAATTTTTGATTTCTCATGAGATTAGGTTAACCACCAAGGCAGGGACAGCAGCTTTGATACCTCAGAATGCAACAATACCCAAACAGTATCTTACAGTACAAGTCATGACCAGAACCCTGGGTCTTTTCTGAAGATGTTTTTTAGCAAGTCTAGTGGTTTGGGTATCTAGCACATCACATAGGTGAGAGTGAGAGGATATGGGGGATACCTTGCAGTGAGGGGAAAGCGTGTTCAGCCAACCACTCTTCAACCAGTCCACCTGTATTTGTTGTGTATTTATTGTTAACTCTTCTGGTTGGTTGTTTGTATATCTCTCTTGTTTTTGTTTTTTTTTTTTTCTGCTCCATCTTATGTTTCTCAAATTCTAATAGATTTTTTTAAAAAATAAACAGCCTTTTTTTTAGTGAATTCTTATTACTTGTACTTTTTAAAAATATTTTTGTTAATGTTTATTTATTTTTGACAGAAAAAGAGACAGAGCATGAGCAGGGGAGGGGCAAAGAGAGAGGGAGACAGAATCCGAAGCAGGCTTCAGGGTCTCAGCTGTCAGCACAGAGCCCGACGTGGGGCTCAAACCCACAGACCGCGAGATCATGACCTGAGCTGAAGTCGGACACTCAACCGAAACCGACTGAGCCACCCAGGCACCCCTTATTATTTGTTCTTAATCACACTCTTGTCATTTATTATATATTATAATTTATTCATTTATTATATATTTACACACATTATATATATATATATATATATATATATATGGAGAATTAATGGTTGTAGCTACATATTTTCTTTTATATTTAAATAGTTTATATAACATATGCAATTGTATGCTTTAGGTTTACCCAGCTGCTCTTTTTCTTATGGAGTAATATTTGGGGAATAATCAGGAATAATCAGGATTTCACTGAGCTTGAACACACCCAAGTTTGTGTAAGCAAGATTAGGTAAATAAAATTAGGTAAACGGGGCAAAGGCCCCCAGTATAGGACAAAACTACAGGACAACAGAAGATCACTGCTTCCACAGGAAGGAAGGACCAAATTAGGTAAACAGGTAAATAGGGCAATACAGTGGGCAAAGTTGCCCAGAGTGGAGCTAATTAGCAAAAGAAAGGTGCCTTGTTGACCCTGAGGTAGCATGCTCTGCCTTTCTTGTCCCCTAGGCCAGTTTAAGTAAAAAGAGGTGGGGCCTAACGTTTGCTATAAACAAGCTTCCACACAGCACCTGAATCTTGTTTTGTATTGACCCAAACCACATATCTCCAAAACCTTCTTTTCCCCACACCCATGAGTTAATATTCCGGTTTCATTGTCTCTCTTTGCATGTCCATTACACTTGTAAGCCTTCTGATCTTAATAAAAACGGAGCAAGGACCCTTATTTGGTGCTCTTGTCTCCCTGTGGACATTAGCTTCTCTCGCATTTTCAATCCTGCATCCCGCTCTCTTGCTGGACAAAACTCAACTCCACACCCAGAGTCTAAGACAGTAACATCATCCAATATAGTAGCCACTGGCTATGTGAGGTTATTGGGAACTTGAAATGTGGTTAGTTTTATGAAGATATGTTTTTTTTTTCAATATATGAAATTTATTGTCAAATTGGTTTCCATACAACACCCAGTGCTCATCCCAAAAGGTGCCCTCCTCAATACCCATCACCCACCCTCCTCTACTCCCCCCCCATCAACCCTCAGTTTGTTCTCAGTTTTTAAGAGTCTCTTATGCTTTGGCTCTCTCCCACTCTAACCTCTTTTTTTTTTTCCTTCCCCTCCCCCATGGGCTTCTGTTAAGTTTCTCAGGATCCACATAAGAGTGAAAACATATGGTATCTGTCTTTCTCTGTATGGCTTATTTCACTTAGCATCACACTCTCCAGTTCCATCCACGTGGCTACAAAGGGCCATATTTCGTTCTTTCTCATTGCCCTGTAGTACTCCACTGTGTATATAAATCACAATTTCTTTATCCATTCATCAGTTGATGCACATTTAGGCTCTTTCCATAATTTGGCTATTGTTGAGAGTGCTGCTATAAACATTGGAGTACAAGTGCACCCATGCATCAGCACTCCTGTATCCCTTGGGTAAATTCCTAGCAGTGCTACTGCTGGGTCATAGGGTAGGTCTATTTTTAATTTTCTGAGGAACCTCCACACTGTTTTCCAGAGTGGCTACACCAATTTGCATTCCCACCAACAGTGCAAGAGGGTTCCTGTTCCTCCACATCCTCTCCAGCATCTATAGTCTCCTGATTTGTTCATTTTGGCCACTCTGACTGGTGTGAGGAGATATCTGAGTGTGGTTTTGATTTGTATTTCCCTGATGAGGACCGACTTTGAGCATCTTTTCATCTGCCTGTTGGCCATCCGGATGACTTCTTTAGAGAAGTGTCTATTCATGTTTTCTGCCCATTTCTTCACTGGGTTATTTGTTTTTCGGGTGTGGAGTTTGGTGAGCTCTTTATAGATTTTGGATACTAGCCCTTTGTCCAATATGTCATTTGCAAATATCTTTTCCCATTCCGTTGGTTGCCTTTTAGTTTTATTGGTTGTTTCCTTTGCTGTGCAGAAGCTTTTTATCTTCATAAGGTCCCAGTAATTCATTTTTGCTTTTAATTCCCTTGCCTTTGGGGATGTGCCAAGTAAGAGATTGCTACGGCTGAGGTCAGAGAGGTCTTTTCCAGCTTTCTCCTCTAAGGTTTTGATGGTTTCCTGTCTCACATTCAGGTCCTTTATCCATTTTGAGTTTATTTTTGTGAATGGTGTGAGAAAGTGGTCTAGTTTCAACCTTCTGCATGTTGCTGTCCAGTTCTCCCAGCACCATTTGTTAAAGAGACTGTCTTTTTGCCATTGGATGTTCTTTCCTGCTTTGTCAAAGATTAGTTGGCCATACGTTTGTGGGTCTAGTTCTGGGGTTTCTATTCTATTCCATTGGTGTATGTGTCTGTTTTTGTGCCAATACCATGCTGTCTTGATGATGACAGCTTTGTAGTAGAGGCTAAAGTCTGGGATTGTGATGCCTCCTGCTTTGGTCTTCTTCTTCAAAATTACTTTGGCTATTCGGGGCCTTTTGTGGTTCCATATGCATTTTAGGATTGCTTGTTCTAGTTTCGAGAAGAATTCTAGTACAATTATGATTGGGATTGCATTGAATGTGTAGATAGCTTTGGGTAGTATTGACATTTTGACAATATTTATTCTTCCAATCCATGAGCAGGGAATGTCTTTCCATTTCTTTATATCTTCTTCAATTACCTTCATAAGCTTTCTATAGTTTTCAGCATACAGATCTTTTACACCTTTGGTTACATTTATTCCTAGGTATTTTATGCTTCTTGGTGCAATTGTGAATGGGATCAGTTTCTTTATTTGTCTTTCTGTTGCTTCATTGTTAGTGTATAAGAATGCAACTGATTTCTGTACATTGATTTTGTATCCTGCAACTTTGCTAAATTCATGTATCAGTTCTAGCAGACTTTGGGTGGAGTCTATCGGATTTTCCATGTATGGTATCATGTCATCTGCAAAGAGTGAAAGCTTGACTTCATCTTTGCCAATTTTGATGCCTTTGATTTCCTTTTGTTGTCTGATTGCTGATGCTAGAACTTCCAGCACTATGATAAACAACAGTGTTGAGAGTGGGCATCCCTATCGTGTTCCTGATCTCAGGGAAAAAGCTCTCAGTTTTTCCCCATTGAGGATGATGTTAGCTGTGGACTTTTCATAAATGGCTTTTATGATGCTTAAGTATGTTCCTTCTATCCCGACTTTCTCAAGGTTTTTATTAAGAAAGGGTGCTGAATTTTGTCAAAGGTCTTTTCTGCATCGATTGACAGGATCATATGGTTCTTATCTTTTCTTTTATTAATGTGATGTATCACGTTGATTGATTTGGGAATGTTGAACCAGCCCTGCATCCCAGGAATGAATCCCACTTGATCATGGTGAATAATTCTTTTTATAAGCTGTTGAATTCGATTTGCTAGTATCTTATTGAGAATTTTTGCATCCATATCCATTAGGGATATTGGCCTGTAGTTCTCTTTTTTTACTGGGTCTCTGTCTGGTTTGGGAATCAAAGTAATACTGGCTTCATAGAATGAGTCTGGAAGTTATCCTTCCCTTTCTATTTCTTGGAATAGCTTGAGAAGGAGAGGTATTATCTCTGCTTTAAATGTCTGGTAGAACTCCCCTGGGAAGCCATCTGGTCCTGGACTCTTATTTGTTGGGAGATTTTCCATAACCGATTCAATTTCTTCACTGGTTATGGGTCTGTTCAAGCTTTCTATTTCCTCCTGATTGAGTTTTGGAAGAGTGTGGGTGTTTAGAAATTTGTCCATTTCTTCCAGGTTGTCCAATTTGTTGGCATATAATTTTTCATAGTATTCCCTGATAATTGTTTGTATCTCTGAGGGATTGGTTGTAATAATTCCATTTTCTTTCATGATTTTATCTGTTTGGGTCATCTCCCTTTTCTTTTTGAGAAGCCTGGCTAGAGGTTGGTCAATTTTGTTTATTTTTTCAAAAAACCAACTCTTGGTTTCGTTGATCTGCTCTACAGTTTTTTTAGATTCTATAATGTTTATTTCTGCTCTGATATTTATTATTTTTCTTCTTCTGCTGGGTTTAGGCTGCCTTTGCTGTTCTGCTTCTATTTCCTTTAGGTGTGCTGTTAGATTTTGTATTTGGGATTTTTCTTGTTTCTTGAGATAGGCCTGGATTGGAATGTATTTTCCTCTCAGGACTGCCTTTGCTGCATCTCAAAGCATTTGGATTGTTGTATTTTCATTTTCGTTTGTTTCCATATATTTTTTAATTTCTTCTCTACTTGCCTGGTTGACCCACTCATTCTTTAATAGGGTGTTCTTTTACCTCCATGCTTTTGGAGGTTTTCCAGACTTTTTCCTATGGTTGATTTCAAGCTTCATAGCATTGTGGTCTGAAAGTATGCATGGTATAATTTCAATTCTTGTAAACTTATGAAGGGCTGTTTTGTGACCCAGTATATGATCTATCTTGGAGAATGTTCCATGTGCACTCGAGAAGAAAGTATATTCTGTTGCTTTGGGATGCAGAGTTCTAAATATATCTGTCAAGTCCATCGGATCCAATGTATCATTCAGGGCCCTTGTTTCTTTATTGACCGTGTGTCTAGATGATCTATCAATTTCTGTAAGTGGAGTGTTAAAGTCCCCTGCAATTACCACATTCTTATCAATAAGGTTGCTTTTGTTTGTGAGTAAATGTTTTATATGTTTGGGGGCTCCTGTATTCGGTGCATAGACATTTATAATTGTTAGCTCTTCCTGATGGATAGATCCTGTAATTATTATATAATGTCCTTCTTCATCTCTTGTTACAGCCTTTAATTTAGAGTCTAGTTTGTCTGATATAAGTATGGCTACTCCAGCTTTCTTTTGGCTTCCAGTAGCATGATAAATAGTTCTCCATCCCCTCACTCTCAATCTGAGGGTGTCCTCAGGTCTAAAATGAGTCTCTTGTAGACAGCAAATAGATGGGTCTTGTTTTTTTATCCATTCTGATACCCTATGTCTTTTGGTTGGTGAATTTAGTCTATTTACATTCAGTGTTATTATAGAAAGATATGGGTTTAGATTCATTGTGATGTCTGTATGTTTTATGCTTGTAGCGATGTCTCTGGTACTTTATCTCACAGGATCCCCCTTAGGATCTCTTGTAGGGCTGGTTTAGTGGTGACGAATTTTTCATTTTTTGTTTGTGTGGGAAGACCTTTATCTCTCCTTCTACTCTAAATGACAGACTTGCTGGATAAAGGATTCTTGGCTGCATATTTTTTCTGTTCATCACATTGAAGTTCTCCTGCCATGCATTTCTGGCCTGCCAAGTTTCAAAAGAGAGATCAGTCACGAGTCTTATAGGTCTCCCTTTATAAGTTAGGGCCCGTTTATCCCTTGCTGCTTTCAGAATTTTCTGTTTATCCTTGTATTTTGCCAGTTTCACTATGATATATTGTGCAGAAGATTGATTGAAGTTACGTCTGAAGGGAGTTCTCTGTGCCTCTTGGATTTCAATGCCTTTTTCCTTCCCCAGTTCAGGGAAGTTCTCAGCTATTATTTCTTCAAGTACACCTTCAGCACCTTTCCCTCTCTCTTCCTCCTCTGGGATACCAATTATGTGTATATTATTTCTTTTTAGTGTATCACTTAGTTCTCTAATTTTCCCCTCATACTCCTGGATTTTTTTATCTCTCTTTTTCTCAGCTTCCTCTTTTTCCATAATTTTATCTTCTAGTTCACCTATTCTCTCCTCTGCCTCTTCAATCCGAGCTGTGGACGTTTCCATTTTACTCTGCATCTCGTTTAAAGCGTTTTTCAGCTCCTCCTGACTGTTCCTTAGTCCCTTGATCTCTGTAGCAATAGATTCTCTGCTGTCCTCTATACTGTTTTCAAGCCCAGCGATTAATTTTATGACTATTATTCTAAATTCACTTCTGTTATATTATTTAAATCCTTTTTGATCAGTTCATTAGCTGTTGTTTTTTGCTGGAGATTCTTCCGAGGGGAATTCTTCCGTTTGGCCATTTTGGATTGTCCCTGGAGTGGTGTGGACCTGCTGGGCACTTCCCCTGTGCTGTGGTGTATAACTGGAGTTGGTGGGCAGGGCCGCAGTCCGACCTGATGTCTGCCCCCAGCCCACCGCTGGGGCCACAGTCAGACTGGTGTGTGCCTTCTCTTCCCCTCTCCTAGGGGCGGGATTCACTGTGGGGTGGTGTGCCCCATCTGGGCTACTTGCACACTGCCAGGCTTGTGGTGCTGGGGATCTGGCGTATTAGCTGGGGTGGGTAGGCAAGGTGCACGGGGGCAGGAGGGGCAGGCTTAGCTTGCTTCTCCTTAGGTGATCCACTTCAGGAGGGGCCCTGTGGCAGCGGGAGGGAGTCAGACCCACTGCAGGAGGGGTGGCTCTGTAGAAGCACATTGTTGGGTGTTTGTGCAGAGCAAGCAAGTTCCCTGGCAGGAACTGGTTCCCTTTGGGATTTTGTCTGGGGATGAGCAAGGGAGATGGCGCTGGCTAGCACCTTTGTTCCCCGCCAAACTGAGCTCTGTCATCCCAGGGCTCAGCAACTCCCACTCCCTTTGTCCTCCAGCCTTCCTGCTTTCTGAGCAGAGCTGTTAACTTATGACCTCCCAGATTGTTAGTCCTGCTTGTTGTCGGAACACACTCCATCAGGCCCCTCTGCCTTGCAAGCCAGACTCGGGGCTGTGCTTGGCTGGGGGGCCGCCCCTCCGCCCTGGCTCCCTCCCCCCAGTCCGTGGAGCGTGCACCGCCTTGTCGCCCTTCCTACCCTCTTCCATGGGCCTCTCGTCTGCGCTTGGCTCCAGAGACTCCCTTCTGCTAATCCTCTGGTGGCTTTCTGGGTTATTTAGGCAGGTGTAGGTGGAATCTAAGTGATCCGCAGGATGCGCGGTGAGCCCAACGTCCTCCTATGCCTCCATCTCTGGATTCCTGAAGATATGTTTAAGTATAAAATAATCCACATTGGATTTAGAAGATGTATTCATTTTGTTTGTATTACTTTTATTCTTTCTGTTTGTTGAGATTAAAAATAAAATTTATATATGTATTTTAAGTGTACAGTATGATAATTTAATATAATTTTATGACATACTTTTATCTGTTTCTTTGTTAAGAAACCCACTTCATTTATTTTTTGAATGATAGTTTGTAATTTTATTTTGTTAAAAGTGACATATATATGTATATATACAGTGATGTATGTTAAAGTGGCATATGTAAGGAGAGACAGACAGAGACAGAAAGATAGAGAGACAGAGAATGCTCTTTGGTATAAATTATTTAATTATAATTAAACGTATTACACATAGCGTTTATGTATTTCAAATTTTGTGCTTTCTTGTCAACATTTTTCTGTTTAATTTTTTGTTTCATGTGAACATGTTATGTTATAGGTCCAATATGCTTTTCTTATAACCTATATATGATTCTTTATTAATAACTAAATATTGCAAAATTAATATTAATTTCATTTATTTATTTTTTTCCTTTTAAAATTTAATTTTAAGTTTAAATTTTAGTTTTTTAACATACAGTGCAATATTAGTTTCAGGAGTAGAATTCAATGATTCATCACTTACATACAACACCCTTTGCTACTCACAAGTACCCTCTTTAGTAAACATCACCCATCTAGATCATCCCCCACCTCCCTCCATTGACATGTAGTTTGTTCTCTATCACTATGAGTATCTTGTGGTTTGTTTCCCTCTCTTCACTTCTTCGCCTTCCCATATGTTCATCTATGTTGTTTCTTTAATTCCACAGTGAGTAAAATCATACAGTATTTTTCTCTTCCTTTCTTTAACTGATTTATTTTGCTTAGCATAATATATTCTAGCTACATCCACGCCATGCTAATGGCAAGATTAGCCACCATAAAGAATGAAATCTTGCTATTAGCATAGCTTAGGAAAATAAGTATACACACACGCACACACACACACACACACACGCATGCATACATATATGCCACAATTCTTTTTCCATTCATCAGTTGATGGACATTTGGGTTCCCTCCATAGTCTGGCTATTATTGATAATGTTGCTGTAAACATTAAGCTGCATGTACCCCTTCAAAACTGTATTTTTGTATCTTTTGGCTAAAATTCTAGTAGTGTACATGTCTCACATTTAGGTTTTTCATCCATTTGGAGTTTATTTTTGTGTATGGTGTAAGAAAGTTGTCCAATTACATTCTGCATGTTGGTGTCCAGTTTTTCCAGCACCATTTGCTAAAGTGATTGTCTTTCTTTTCATTGGATATTCTTTCCTGCTTTGTCAAATTTTAGTTGGCCATTTGTTTGTGTGTTCCTTTCTGGGTTCTCTATTCTGTTCCATTGATCTATGTGTCTGTTTTCATGCAAATACCATATTGTCTTGATGATTACAGCTTTGTAATATAGCTTGAAATTCAGAATTGTGTTGCCTCCAGCTTTGGTTGTAAAAATTGCTTTGGCTATTCAGGGTCGTTTCTGTTTCCATACAAATTTTAGAATTGTTTCTTCTAGCTCTGGGGAGAATTCTGGTATTATTTTGATAGGAATTGCAGTGAATATGTAGATTGCTTTGGGTAGTATAGATTTTTTAACATTTGTTCTTCCAATCCATGAGTATGGAATGTTTTTCCCTTTTATTTGTGACTACCTCAATTTCTTTCATAAGCTTTTTATCATTTTTCAATGAATGTATTTTTCACGTCTTTGGTTATGCTTATCCCTACGTATTTTATGGTGTTTAGTGCAATCATAAATGGAAACAATTCCTCTTTCTACTGCTTCATTATTGGTGTATAGAAATGCACTGATTTCTGGACATTGATTTTATACCTTGAAAATTTGCTGAGTTCGTGCATCAGTTCTAGTAGTATTTTGGTGCAGTCTTTTGGGTTTTCCACATAGGGTATCATGTCCTCTGTGAAGAGTGAAATTTTGATTTCCTCCTTGCCATTTGGGATACATTTTATTTCTTTTTGTTGTCTGATTGCTGAAGCTAGGAATTCCAACACTATATTGAATAACAGTGGTGAGAATGGACATCCCTGTTGTGTTCCTGAATTTATGGGGACAGTTCTCACTTCTTCTCCAATGAGGATTATATGCTATGGGACTTTCATATATGGCCTTTATGATCTTGAAATATGTTCCTCCTAACCCTGCTTTCTTGAGGGTTTTTATCAATAAAATTTGCTGTATTTTGTCAAAAGTTTTTTCTGCATCTATTTGAGAGGATCATGTGGTTCTTATCATTTCTTTTATTACATGATGTATAACATTGACTTGTGGATATTGGACCAGCACTGGATCCCAGGAATAAATCTCATTTGTTTGTGGTAAATAATTCCTTACATATATTGTTGGGTCCAGTTTGCTAGTATCTTGTTGAGAATTTTTCCACCCATGTTCTTCCTGGAAATTGGTCTGTAGTTCATTTTAGTGAGGCTTTTGTGTGGTTTGGGAATCAAGGTAGTGCTGGTCTTGTAGAATGAGTTTGGGAGTTTTCCTTCCACTTCTATTTTTTGGAACAGCTTCAAAAGAATTGGCATTAAGTCTTCTTTAAATGTTTGGTAGAATTTACCTGGAAAGCCATCTGGCCCTAGACTTTTTTTTTTTTTTTTTCTGGGAGATTTTTGATTACTTATTCAATGTTATTACTTCTTATGGGTCTGTTCAAATTTTCTCTTTCTGTTTCAGTGTCAGTACTTTATACGTGTCTACGAATTTGTCTGTTTCTTCCAGATGGTCCATAATTGTTTGTATTACTGTGGTGTTAGTTGTAATTTCTCATCTTTCATTTGTTATTTTATTTATTTGAGTCATTTCCTTTTTCTTTTTGATCAATCTTACTAGGTAATTATCAGTTATGTCAATTCTTTCAATTAATCAGCTCTTTCTATCATTGATCTTTACCTCTGTTTTTTTTTTTTATATTATTGTTTCCTGCTCTAATTTTTATTATTTACTGATTTCTGCTGGTTTTGGGGGCTTTATTTGCTGTTTTCTATTTTTCCAGCTCTTTCAGGTGTAAGACTAGGTTGTGTATTTGAGACCTTTCTTCCTTCTTTAGGGAGACCTGGATTGCTACATACTTCCCTTTTATGAACAAAATTGCTGCATCTGAGAAGTTTTGAGATGTCATGTTTTCATTTTTGTGGGCTTCCATGTGCTTTTCAATTTCCTCTTTAATTTCTTGGTTTATCCATTAATTATTTAGTATCATGTTCTTCTTTAGTCTCCAAATATTCATGCTGTTTCCAAATTTTTTCTTGTGGTTTATTTTGAGTTTCATAGCGTTGTGGTCTCAA
The DNA here is from genome assembly GCF_024362965.1 of Panthera pardus. Classification (NCBI taxonomy): domain Eukaryota; kingdom Metazoa; phylum Chordata; class Mammalia; order Carnivora; family Felidae; genus Panthera; species Panthera pardus. Next base: position 4,074,575 of record NW_026526654.1, read on the forward strand.
AATAGGTAAGGTATGATCTCAATCTTTTTGTACTTGTTGAGGTCTGATTTGTGACCCAGTATGTTTCATGTGCACTTGAGAAGAATGTGTATCTGGTGTTTTAGGATGAAATATTCTGCACATATTGATTAACTCCATCTGGTCCAGTGTATCATTCAAAGCCATTGTTTTCTTATTGATTTTTTTGCTTAGATGATCTGTCCATTGATATGAACTATGATACTCACAAAAATGATAACTTTAAATATAATGCTAAAGCAAATTTTTGTCTACATAAAAAAAAAGTAAGTTTAGTACTTCAAATAAATGTAACAAAAGAGATTTTTGACAATAGGGCCAGTTAGTGCGTATTAAATATATTCACGTTTGTGGAATGAAAGAAGAAAAACTGAATAAGTATTTATAAAAAGGAAAAATGGGGGCACCTGGGTCACTCAGTTGGTTAAGTGCCCAACTCTTGATTTTGTCTCATTATTCCTGGGATGTGGAATCCATCCCCTCATCCAACAGAACTCACTTTAGACTCTCTCTCAATCTCTGTCTCTCTCTCCCTCCCTCTCTATCTCTCTCTCCCTCTCTCCCTCTGACTCTCTATCCTGCTTGCCTATATATATATATATATACATATACGTATATATATATATATATGTATATATATATATGTATATATATATATATGTATATATATATATGTATATATATATGTATATATATATATATGTATATATATATATATACAATAGCTCAAATATATATATATATATACATATATATATATATTTGAGCTATTGCTTATTATTGAAATAATAGATATATATTTTCAATATTGCAAGGGAAAAAGGGGAATGACAGTATATCTCAATTCAATGCAATGCTAAGGAAAATGTACAGGAGTAATAAAATTGAAGGTAAAAATAAATTTTTATAGTCAAATTAAGAGGGAGGAGGAGTTAAGATGGCAGAGTACTAAGGTGACCCTGGGCTTATCTCTTCCATCCAGCACAGCAAGATTAATAACAAACCATTTTGGACACCTCAGAAATCAGTCTGAGGATCAATGGTACAATCTGCATAATTTGAGGGACAGAACTAGCCACGTATGTGGTGTGGAGAGGTGAATTGGAGAAGAGAGGAGTTCAGTGCCACAGAGCGCAGGGAGCCACTTTCTTAGGAGAAAGTCAGAGGAGAAGAGAGCAGTGCATTGGGTTTGTGCAAGAAAGCACTCCTCCTTAAAGAAGTTAGAAAGAGTAAGACCATTCGCTGGGGACTGCAGAAGAAAACTGTTCCCCAAAACCATTGGTGGGGGGAAAAGAAGATTTCAATACCATTAGTGTTTTGTTGTTGTTGTTGTTTTGTATTTTTTTGTTTGTTTTTTGTTTTTCTTTTTATAAACAGTGGAACACAGAGTCTGAAGTTTCAGTGGTAAACCCCTGCTGGTGCTCTGGTTAAGAAGCAGGGCTGAGCCCCAGGAGTGGGCAGTGTGGTTGGAGAATCTCCTGGGTCACACAAGAAGAAGTGGTTCCCCTACTTTGAGTGAAGTTGGTGTGATCTCTCTGCTGACAAAAGACCAGGTGGGCATCATAACCACAATGTGCCCTCATATAGGAACACAGATGCTAGCTAAGGGCAATGAGCTCTGGTGCTGTCTGTATGTTATGATTTAACATTAACTCAGAGCTTCTGCCAGTGTGCAGTGGTGCAACTGTTTCCTGGAACAAACTGGCCCTGACCACAATGTGGGAAGATACTCCCTGAGAAGAACACTGTGGGTTGTAACCTCAGGGGTCTCTGAAGTGGTTTTTGAAATACAGTTGTGCCATAGATAACACTCTAGAGAGTGGCACCACCTGGCAGACTGACAGCTCAGACACAGACAGGGGAAGACAAGGAGCTGACCGAAGCAGAGGACACAGGAAGGGTGACTGATCCAGTGTCTGTGAGGGTGCAAACCTCCCCCACCCCCACAGCTGTGAAGACTAGAGAGTGGGGAGAAACCATTTTCATGATTAGTGCACCAACACTAATTGACCCCAGTGAGTTAAACTGTGCTTTAGGTGGATAATTGAGTCGGTTTACACCAAACCCCACCCCCTTTGCCCTCCAAGCATATCTCCACTAGTGCAAGTCAGCCTGAGAATCAGAGCAGCAAACCCCTTTTCCAGAAGACCAACATATATCCCTTTCATGAGCTTAGTATACTGACAATAGACTGTTGCTAAGTTTCAGCTCTAGGGGAAGCTGAATCTAGCTTCACTTGGATTTGTTTGTTTGTTTGTTCATTTTATTTTGTAGTTGTTACTGCATCTGTTTTATTTTTGTTGTAGTGTTTTTTCTTCTTTTCTTTTAGTTTCTTGATACAGAAAGAGTAAACTAAAAAAATCATTTTATTTTGTTTTATTTTTTCATGTTTTAAATTTTAACTTTTATTTTTTCCCTTCTTTTCATTTTCCCTTTTTTTCTATCAACCTTCTCTTAACATAGTCTGCTTGTTATACACCTAGAATCTAACTTGCTGTATTTGATTTTAAAAATATTGTTATTATTATTGTTTTTGGTTTTCTTCCTCCAAAATGGCAAGTCAGAAGATTCACCTCAAAATAAAGAACAGATAGAAATGACAGCCAGAGATTGTCGACAAATATATAAGTAAGATGCCTGAACGAGAATTTAATACAATGATTATAAGGATACTAGTTGGGCTTAAAGAAAACATAGAAGACACCAGAGAATCCATTTCTACAGAGATAGAAGAACTAAAATCTAGTCAGGCTGAAATTTAAAATGCTATAACCAAGATGTAAACCCAATTGAAGTCCATAAAAAAGGTGAATGAAACAAAAGAGCAAATTAGTGCTGTTTAAGATAAAAATATGGGAAATAATGAAGGTGAAAAGAAGAGGAAAACAACAGGCAAGAAGGCAGACTTAGGAAACTAAGCAATTTATTAAAACATAATAACAGTCATATCATAGGAGTCACAGGATATAAAGCCAACAGAAGTCTGTTGAATTTCTATAGACCAATAATAAAACAACAGAAATAAAAATCAAAAGAATTGATTCCATTGCAATTTCACCAAAAACAATAACATACTAAGAATAAGCTTCAATAAATAGGCAAAAGATTGATATTCCAAAAGCAATAGAACACTTATGAAAGAAATTGAAGAGGAAACACTCACACACACACACACACACACAGATAAAAAAGCATTCCATGCTTATGGATTTGAAGAACAAACATTGTTAAAATGTCTATACTACCCAAAGCAATCTACACATTTAATGCAATCCCTATCAAATTACCACCAGCAATTCTTGCAAAGCTAGAACAAAAAATCCTAAAATTTGTAAGGAACCAAAAAGGTCTCTAATAGGTAAAACAATCCTGAAAAAGAACAACAAAACCGAAGGCTTCACAATTCCACATTTCAAGCTATATTACAAAGCTGTAATCATAAAGACAATGTAGTACTGCCACAAAAATACCTATATATCAATGGAACAGAATAGAAAGCCCAGAATTGGACCCACAACTATATGGTCATCTCATCTTCAATAAAGCAGGAAAGAATCTCCAATGGAAAAAAGATGGTTTCATGAACAAATGATGTTGGGAAAACTGGATAGTGATGTTCAGAAGAATTAAACTGGAGCACTTTCTTATACCATATGGAGAAATAAATTTAAAATGGATGAAATTCCTAAATGTGCAAAAGGAACCATCAAAATCCTAGAGGAGAACACAGAAAGAAATACCTTTCACATTTATAATACACTACAGTGTATTATGACAAGGAAAATAAGTCAATCAGAGAAAGAAAAACATCATATGATTTCAATCATATGTGGAATTTAAGAAACAAAACACATGAATATAGGGGAAGGGAAACAAAAATTAGATAAAAACAAAGACAGCAACAAACCATAAGGTACTCTTTTTAAAATTTTTTTTAATGTTTATTTATTTTTGAGACAGAGAGAGACAGAGCATGAACAGGGGAGGGTCAGAGAGAGGGAGACACAGAATCTGAAAGAGACTCCAGGCTCTGAGCTGTCAGCACAGAGCCCGACATGGGGCTCGAACTCATGGACTGCAAGATCATGACCTGAGCCGAAGTCGGCCACTTAACCAACTGAGCCACCCAGGCGCCCCCATAAGGTACTTTTAAATACAGAGAACAAACTGAGAATTACTGATGGGGTGTTGGATAGGGGGATGGGCTAAATGGGTGATGGACATTAGGAAGGGCACATGTTGGGATGAGCACTGGGTGTTATATGTAAGTGATGAATCACTAAATTTTATTCTTGAAATCATTATTTCACTGTATGTTAACTAGCTTGCATTTAAATTCAAATAATAAGAAAGAAAGAAAGAAAGAAAGAAAGAAAGAAAGAAAGGAAGGAAGAAAGAAGAAATATCAATTGCCTATTTACTATTATCTATGCTCAAGTAATTTTGCAACCAATATTTTTATTTCTAGTCTTCACCCAACTTTTTAAACCAATTTATTTACATGTGCAATATGTATTTATTTTCTAGTTTATATATTTGGGAGTTAATTTAGTGATACATTGTACAGGATTTCTTTCTACATCCAAACATGTGTTAAATTGATTTCTTTTCTAAAGGTTTAGATATTTATTTATTTTTTATTTATTTATTTGATTTCATGCTTAATGTGGAGCTTGAACTCATGACCCTGATATCTAAAGTTAGATGCTCTACCGACTGAGTCAGCCAGGAGTCCCTAAGAGTTTAGGTTTTTATTTAGTTTTTTAAAAGTTTTATTTATTTATTTTGAGAGAGAGCACAACTGGGGTAGTGACAGAGAGAGAGGGAGACAGAATCCCAACCAGCACAGAGCCCAATGCTAGGCTTGATCTCACAAACCGTGAAATCATGACCTGAGCCAAAATTAAGAGTTAGATGCTTTGCTGACTTAGCCATGCAGGTGCCCCAAAGTTTAGGTTTTAAATGACTTATCCTCCCTTTTCTATGTCCACACAGTTGCCCTCAGTACAGAAATAATTTTCCCTTGTCTACATGCCTCCATGCCCCCGTGTTGATGAAAAATTTTATTTTATTTCATTTGTCCTTTATAGGTAATCTGCATTTGGGTATGTATTTTAAATGTATGCTTTATCTATTAGGTTTTAAACAGATAGATATAAAGATAGATACAAAAATTAAAGTATATATTTATATATACATATATATTGTTCTACATTTTGTTTTCAAAATCTTTAAAAGTTTCTGCACTGAAAAGGAAAAAAATCAACAAAACTAAAAGGCAGCTGATGGAATGGGAAAAGATATTTTCAAATGACATATCCGATAAAGGGCTAGTATCCAAAATTTATAAAGAACTCACCAAATGTCACACCCAAAAAACAAATAATTCAGTGAAGAAATGGGCAGAAGACATGAATAGACACTTTTCTAAAGAAGACATCCAGATGGCCAACAGGCACATGAAAAGATGCTCAACGTCACTCCTCATCAGGGAAATACCAAACAAAACCACACTGAGATATCATCTCACTCCGGTCAGAGGGGCTAAAATGACCAAATCAGGAAACTAAAGATGCTGGAGAAGATGTGGAGAAACGGGAACCCTATTGCACTGTTGGTGGGAATGCAAAACAGTGTGGAGGTTCCTCAAAAAATTGAAAATAGGTCTACCCTATGACCCAGAAATAGTACTGCCAGGAATTTACCCAAGGGATTCAGGAGTGTTGATGCATAGAGACACTTGTACCCCAGTGTTTATAGCAGGAGTTTCCACAATAGCCAAATTATGGAAAAAGCCTAAATGTCCATCAACTGGCAAATAGATAAAGAAGATTTGGTCTATATATACAATGGAATACTACTTGGCAATGAGAAAGAATGAAATCTGGCCTTTTGTAGCAATGTGGATGGAACTGGAGAGTGTTATGCTAAGTGAAATAAATCAGTCAGAGAAGGAGAGATACCATATATTTTCACTCATAGGTGGATTCTGAGAAACTCAGCAGAGGACCAGGGAGGAGGGGAAGGGGGAAAAAAAGGTTACAGGGAGGGAAGGAGGCAAACCATAAGAGACTCTTAAATACTGAGAACAAACTGAGGATTGATGGGGGGTGGGAGGGAGGGGAAAGTGGGTGATGGGCATTGAGGAGGGCACCTTTTGGGATGAGCACTGGGTGTTGAATGCAAACCAATTTGACAATAAATTTCATAAAAATAAATAAATAAATAAATAAATAAGGCATTAAGGCCTCTAAACACACAAACACAAAATCTCACCAATGATTTCTTTAAATATCATTTATCTAGCATGATTTCAATTCCTTTATATGTCACAAAGTAGTATGTACACTCACATACACACACACACACACACACACACACACACACAAAAGATACGTAATTATATAAACATTGATGTCTTGCTTTATCAACATTTTTTTGAAAAACAATTTTTGTGTGTTTATAAATGTTAAAATACTATTTGTTCAATGACAAACTCATCTCAAAATATCACGAATTTTGAAAACTATGCTAAGTGAAACTTCAGTAATTAACTGCTCTTATAGGTGCTGTATATTTTCACTCACATTTATTTTAAAAAAAAATAAACAACAGGGGTGCCTTGGGGGCTAGTCTGTTAAGTGTCCAACTCTTGATCTTGGCTCAGGTCATGATCTCACCATTTATGGGTTTGAACGGTGGCTCTGTGCTGACAGCATGGAACTGGTTGTAATTCTCTCTCTCTTTCCGTGTGCCCCTACTCAACTTGTGCTGTCTCTAAATAAACATATAAATACAAATTCAAAAATTAAATAAATAATATATTAAACTTAATAAACTCAAAATATAAATCAAGAAATTTGGAAAACTTTGACAACAGTCTATGAAAACTAGGAAGAACATGGAAATTAAAATATATATATGTAAGAAAAATTTGATAAATAAAGCAATTATGTAAGACAGATAAGGCATTCTTAGAATTTCTAAAAAATGCATATTTTTAAAAAGTATCTGGCGAAAATATCTGATGGTATTCACACACACACACACACAATTAATTAATTAATTAGTTAAATAAAATAAGTACCCACCAACAAAAATCACACTGGAAGAGCTCTGGAGAACAAAGAGACTACCAAAAGTAATTAGAGCACAAAAACTGAGGACGAAACTATAGAAAAGCATACTAACCATTTATGCCTGTGTTTTCCTAACCCTTAACCTGGTATGACTCAGTTCCAGAAAGAATTCCCTTGGTCATTACTTTCTTCACAAGGAAAAACGGGATCAGGGGACAATAGCCTTTTCCATGAAGGACTCTAGCAATGTTGCCACTTCCTTTGACACTTGCAGCTTTGGTAAACAAGATCCCCCATAATCTATGCCTGTGCTGACTTCAGCTATTGGAGATATGCAAAGCAATGCCACTGTGGCCCCATAGAGACCCAAGTACTGCAATTTACTTACATCATGATTTCATGCTGATCCACAAGTGAAAGTCTTTCCAACAGAGAGCAGTCCTTAAAACTTGAAAAAGATGACTACTCTTTCAAATAATCAGACATAACCATAAGTCTGTAAAGAAAAAAAAAATCAAGGAAACATGTCACCACCTAAGAAACATAATGAATTAGCTAAAATAGGGATGTATAACATAATATCAAATTTAAAAACAACCATTTATTATTACTTTTTTTGTTTATTTGTTTGCAAGAGAGAAAGAGAGAGAGAGAGTGAAAATGGGGGAGAGGGGCAAAGAGAAAGAGAGAGAATCTAAAGCATGCTCCACATTCAGTGTGGATCCCAATATGGGGCTGGATCCCACAACCCTGGGATCATGACCTGAGCCAAAAATCAAGAGTTGGACACTCAACTGAATAAACATCTAGGCATCCATCAACAATTGTTTTAATGAAAATTAGTAAGATATAAAGGTTTAGAGATAGACAAATCAATAAAATCAGGAAAATGACACATAGACAAGATGTTAAGTTCAACAAAAGGATAGAAATCTTAAAAAAAGAAACTACAGAAATTCTGTAGTTGAGGAATACAATGTATGAAGTGAAAAATACAATACAATGATTCACACTTGAGGAAGCAGGAGAAGGAACCTGTGAACATGAAGGCAAGTCATTTGAAACTATCTATGCAGAGTAGGAAAAAATTAAATAAATTGGAAGAATAGAGGAGATAAGGAGCAACATCAAGAAAGCTAAGAGTAGTTTTATGGGAATCTGAAAAAAGAGAAGAGAGATTTTTAAAAAAAGGAACAGAAAGATTTTTAAAAACCGTAATAATATTGGCTGAAAACTTTCCAAATTTTTGTAAGGAAATGGACATCCCGATTCTTGAAGTACTAAAGTCCCCCAAAATAGGATTAAAACAAATAAGAATAAAATAAGAAATACTATAATCCCAAGCTTAATATCAACAAGGAAAAGGAAATTTTCAATGTCACCAGAGAAAAATAAATAATCACAAATATGAGAAACCCCATAGGCTATTGTCAGATATGTTAGCATTCCTTTACAGGTAGAGGGGAGAAGGAAATAATATTTTTGAAATATTGAAAAGAAATATGTTAAACAAAATATTCTACCTGCCAAAATTATATTTTAAATACATATAAGAGATAAAGTCTTTCCCAGACCAACCAAGATAAACTCAGAAAGCTTATCACCACTAGACCTGCTTTACCAGAAATTCTTAAAGAAGCTCTTGAAGGGGCTACTGGCTGGCTCATCTGGTAAAAGATGCAACTCTTCATCTCAGGGTCATGAGTTCAAGCCCCAAGTTGGGCATGGAGACTATTTAAAAAAATAAAATAAAATGAAGAACCTCTTCAGTTTGAAGGAAAAAGATGAGAAAGAGCAGCAGGAAAGCATATGGAAACATAAATCTTTCTCATAAAGGTAAATATATAGATAAATAAAAAAAATAATTAACACTATGAAGATAATGTAAGAATTACTTTTAATCCATATATAAAAGTTAAAAGCTAAAATTTTGTTCATTTATACATAATATAAAAAGAAGCAAATTCTCATTATAAGAAAACAAAATGTGTGGGCCGAGTAAAATATGGAGAATTTTATACAATTAAAGTTAAGTTGTTATAAACTTAAAATTAATGGTTATACCTACAAAACACTTTCCGTAATCTTTGTAACCTAAAGTACACAAAAAAAGTAATTAATATACACACACAAAAGAGGAAAAAAATCAAAGCAAATCATAGGCAGAAAATAATTTTAAAATGGCAATAGTAAGACCTCACTTATCAATAACTACTTTAAATGTAAACTAGTTATATTCACTAATTAAAGGCATAGAGTAGAGAGGAAAAGGCAGAGTAGTAGGAGGTCCCTAGGCTTCCATCATCCCTCAAACACAACAAGATAAATATGAAATTATTCTGAATGACCAATAAATAGGTCTGAGGACTAACAGAACTAGAGGAAGAGAGGAGGAATGTAGGAGGTACACAGACAAGGCTTCGGGGAGAAACGGATTGCCGGTGCTGCAAAGGTGAAGGGACTGTGGTCACAGATATAGGAGGGAGGGAGGAAGAGAGAGAGAGAGAGAGAGAGAGAGAGAGAGGTTCACAGGGCATCACACAACAAAATAATTATTCCCTGGAGCCATTGACTGAGGAAATGAGAGGGACTTATTTTTGTAAATTTTTATAAGCAGCTGTGGCTGATGTGGAACCCCGAGGGCACTGCAGTGCTACTGTGGAGATAGACCAGGGGCAGACTATGTAATCTGAGGATGCCCTGGGATAAACTGGTAGAGATGGTTCCCCCTTCTTGGAGAGCAACTGGAGAGGTGGCATTGCTTCTTTGGGGACAAAAGAGCAACCTGGTGCCATTTCCTCCCCCTGCCCTTAGTGTAGGTCCTGAGTCATCGGTCCAGGGTGGAAAACTCGACACTGGCTCTTTGCTGCACTTTAATCCAACTCCACACTTCTGAGCTTTGGTGCAACTGCCCTTCTGGGACAAAACTGCATCATTCCCAGCATGGAGAGACCCTCCCTCAGAGAACAAGCATGGGTCGCTCCCATGCCACATCCTAATCTTTGGAGTTTTAAAACTCAACTGACCTGCCTGGTATAGACCCCAAGGTGCACTGTGCTGCCTGTTTGGCAGATGGCTTAGACACAGAGAGGGTGAAGGCAGGTATCCAAGGGACACCTGGGGCACATGAGAGGAGTGTTAATTCCTCTGGAAGGGTTTCCCAGACAGTAGAAGGTGCAAACTCCCTTATCTATGCACTAGAGGGCTGGCTGGCTCCATTTGTCTCTCCCATTCCTTAGGATAAATTAACTTTGATAAGCAGCACAGCACCAACAGTGACTGCCTAAACCCTGTGCATTAAGCCCTACACACATGTGCCATGTTAGTCCTGCTTTTCTCCAGTAAGTGTGCCTGAAAACCAAAGCAGTGAGCACCATCTCCAGAAGCCTAACACAAACCCCCATGCATGCACCTCCTCTACTTACCATAGAGTCCTGAAAAACATCAGCTCTAGTGGAAATAGCATCAGATCTCTTTTAACAAGCAGACCAGAGCACACATATTTAAAACTCACCACACTCTGACCAGTTTCAAAACACTACATATTGGATGAGGGAAAAAGCAACCAAAACACAGCCTTAGAGTGCACACAGGATACATGAGAGAGAGTTCCTAAAGTTCCAGGGCTTGGGTATTATGTGACTTATTCTTGATAAAACCATTACTCTTTAGCAGGAAACATAACAGGTTTTCCTAACACAAAGAAGAATACAGAGGGCTAGATAAAAATGCCAAGGTGGGGAAATTCTTCCCCAAATAAAGAACAACAAAAGTCACAGCCAGGGATCTAATCATAACTGATCTAAGTCCTATGCCTGATCCAGAATTTAACTCAATAATCATAAGGATACTAGCTGGGTTTCAGAATAGCATTGAAGACACCAAGGAGTCCATGACCACAGAAATAAAAGACTTAAAAAGTAGTCGGGCTGAGCTAAGAAAACCCACAACAACCGAGATTTAAAATTTACTGGATGTAGTGACCACAAGGATAGAAGTAGAGGAACAAATAAGTGATGGAGAAGACAAAATTATGGGAAATAATGAAACTGAAAAGAAAAAGGAAATTAAAAGGTTACAAAAGTAGTCTTACAGAAATCTGTGATTCCATGAAGTGTGTTAACACTTGTATCATAGGTGTCCCAGAAGAAGAGAGGTAAAGGGGACAGAATGTTTATGTGAGAAAATTGTAGCTGAAAACTTCTATAATCTGGGGACAGAAGACATTCAAATCCAGGATACACAGAGAACTCCCATCAAAATGAGTAAAAGCAGGCCAATACCCAGACATACCACAGTTAAATTTGCAAAGTACAGGGATAATGAAAAATCCTAAAAGATGCAAGACAATAGAAATCCCTAACTTATGAGGGAAGACACATAAGTTAGAAGCAGATGTCTCCAAAGAAACATTGCAAGCAAAAGTGGCATGAAGCACCCAATGTGCTTCATGAAAAAACTCTGAAGCCAAAAATACTCTACCCAGTAAGGCCATTGTTCAAAATAGAAGGAGAGAAAGAGTTTCCTAGGCAAACAAATACTAAAGCAGATGTTAATCACTATAGCAGCCCTGCAAGAAATATTAAAAGAAACACTTTGGGAATGAAAGACCTAAAGTTAAAAAGACTTGAAAGGAACAGAAAACTTTTCCAGCAACATTGATTTAACAAGTAATACATGTCACTAAATATCTATCAATAATTGTTATGAATGAAAATGGATTATTTTCTGCAATCAAAAGACATAGAGTGTAAAAATAGATTAAAAAAAATCTATATACTGCCTACAAGAGACTCATTTTGGATTAAAGACACCTGCAGATCAAAAGTGAGAAGATGGAGAACCATTTATCATGCTAATCAGCATCAAAAGAAAGATGAGTAGCCATATTTATATTAGACACAGTAGACTTTAAACCCAAGACAGTAACAAGAGATGAAGGGCACTATATCACAATAAAGGGGTCTATCCAACAAGATCTAATAACTGTAAATATTGATGCCCCCAAAATTGAATTATTTGAATGTCAAAATCAATTAATAACAAACATAAAGAAACTCAATAATACTAATACAATATTATAGGGACTTTTGCACCCCTTTTGCAGCAATGGAGAAACCATCTAGGTGGAAAATCAACAAGGAAACAAAGGTTTTGAGTGACATACTGGACCACATGGACTTAAAAGATACATTCAGGACATTTCATCATAAAGGAGAAAAAATATCCTTTTTTTGAGTGTACATGGGACATTCTCCAGAATGTATCACATACTAGGTCACAAATCAGACCTCAACAAGTACAAAAATATTAATATCAGACCATGCATATTTTCCAACCACAATATTATGACACTTGAAATCAACCAAGAGAAAAAAAATTGGAATATCACAAATACATGGAAAGTAAATAACACCTTACTAAGGAATTAATAGGTGCCTAGGAAATTAAAGAAGAAATAAAAATACACGCAAAAAAATAAAACTAGAAACATGATAGTCTAAAACTATCAAAAGCGATGTATCAAAAGCGAACATAGGAAGAAAGTACATATCGATACAGACCTACATCTAGAAGCAAGGAAAATCTCAAATTTGCAACCTAACCTTACAGCCTCAGGACTTAGAAAAACAACAACAACAACAACAACAACAACAGTAGAATAGATCAATGAAAGCAGGAGATGGTTCTTTGAAAAAAAATAATAAAATTGATAGCTCCCTAGCTGTAATTATCAAAAAGAAAAGAGAAATGACCCAAAATAGTTAAAATCATGAATGAGAGAGGAGAGATCACAACCAACACCACAGAAAAACAAGTATAAGAGAAAATTATGAAACATTGAGCGTCAATAAAATTGGCAAACTGGAAGAAATGAATAAATTCCTAGAAATATATAACCTACCAAAACTGAAACAGGAAGTAATGGAAAACTTGAAAAGACCCATAACGAGGAAAGAAATTAAATCAGTAATCAATAACCTCCTAATAAACCTCCTAATAAATTTCAGGGCCAGACAGATTCCCAGGGGAATTCAACCAAACATATAAAGAGTAGTATCTATTCTTCTCACTCCAACTGTCTCCAAAATACATACATACATACATACATAAATACATAAATACATAAATACATAAGTATAAAAAAAGTAAAGAAAAATAAATCAAAGGAAAACATCAAAACTCATTTTATGAGCAGTATTATGTTGATTCCAAAGTCAGGCAAAGACCCCACTAAAAGAGAAAATTACTGGGGCACCTGGGTTGCTCAATCGGTTAAGTGTCTGACTTTGGCTTAGGTCAGGATCTCACAGTTTGTGAGTTCAAGCCCCACATTGGGCTTTGTGCTCACAGCTCAGAGCCTGGACCCCGCTTTGGATTCTGTGTCTCCTTCTCTTTCTGCCCCTCCTCCACTCATGCTCTGTCTCTCTCTCTCAAAAATAAATAAATATTAAAAAATATTAAAATAATTGTTGGCTAATATCACTAATGAACATAGATGTAAAAAATCTCAATGAAATACTAGCAAATCATATTGAACAGAGAACATTAAAAACATCATTCACACAAGTGGGATGTAATTCTTCGTTCCAAGAGGGGTTCAATATTTACAAATCAATCAATGTGGTACACAACATTAATTAAAAAAAAAATGGTAAGAACCATATGATCCTCTAAACAGGTGCAGAAACAGCATTTGACAAAGTACATAATACATCCTTGATAAAACAAACAAGCAAACAAAAAAACCCTCAACAAGTAGGAATAGACAAAACATACCTTAACATCACAAAGAGCATATATGAAAAACACACGGCTAATATCATCCTTAATAGGGAAAAAATGAGAGTTTTTCTTCTATGGTTAGGAATAAGACAGGAGTGTCTACGGTCACCAGTTATTTAATATAGTACTGGAAGTCCTAGCTTCAGCATTCAGACAACAAAAAGAAATAAAAGCCATGCAAATTTGCAAGGAAGAAGTCAAACTATCACTATTTGCACACAACATGATACTCGGTGCAGAAAATCTCAATGAGCTCACCAAAAGAATTGCTAAAACTTATACAAGAATTCAGCAAAATTCCAGGATGCAAAATAAATGTACAGAAATCGGATCCGTTTCTATACACCAATAATGAAGCAGCAGAAATAGGAACCAAGGAATCAATACCATTGTCAATTGCACCAAAAACAAAAACAAATACAAAAACAAAACATAAGAAATCTAAGAATAAACCTAACATAACAGGTAAGGGATCTGTATACCTAAAACTATAAAACACTAATGAAAGATATTAAAGATGACACCAAGAAATGGAAAATCATACCATGTTCATGGATTGGAAGAAAAATATTGTTAAATGTCTATACTACCCAAAGCAATTGCCACATGTAGTGAAATCCTGATCATATTGCAACCAGCATTTTTCACAGATCTAGAAGAAATAATCCTAAAGTTTTCATGGGACTACAAAAGACCCCAAATAGCCAAAGAAATCTTGAAAAAGTAAACAAACCAGGAGATAGCACAATTCCAGACCTCAAGTTATATTACAAAGCTGTAGGGATCAAGACAGTATGGTAGTGGCAGAAAAACAGATACATAGATCATTGGAAGAGAAGAGACAACATATAAATGGACCCTGGAATTTTGCTGAATTCTTGTATAAGTTTTAGCAATTCTTTTGGTGAGCTCATTGAGATTTTCTGCACCGAGTATCATGTTGTGTGCAAATAGTGATAGTTTGACTTCTTCCTTGCAAATTTGCATGGCTTTTATTTCTTTTTGTTGTCTGAATGCTGAAGCTAGGACTTCCAGTACTATATTAAATAACTGGTGACCGTAGACACTCCTGTCTTATTCCTAACCATAGAAGAAAAACTCTCATTTTTTCCCTATTAAGGATGATATTAGCTGTGTGTTTTTCATATATGCTCTTTGTGATGTTAAGGTATGTTTTGTCTATTCCTATATAGTCAACTAATTTTCAACAAGTAGAAAAGAATATCCGATGGAAAATAAGACAGTCTCTTCAACAAATGGTGTTGGAAAACCTGGACAGCGACATGTAAAAGAATGAAATTGGACAACTTTCTTATACCATACACAAAAATAAATTAAAAATGTATGAAAGAACTAAATGTGACATAGGGAACCATCATAATCATGTAGGAGAACATTGTCAGTAACCTCTTTGACATTCTCCACAGCAACTTCTTACTAAATACATCTCTGAAGGCTTCAGAAACAAAAGAAAAAAAAAGACCTATTGGGACTTCATCAGAATACAAAGCTTGTTCAGAGCAAAGGAAACCTTCAACAAAACTAAAAAACAACCTATGGAATGGGGGGGGGGGGAAGTATTAACAAATGACGTATCTAATAAAGGGTTAGTGTCCAAAATCTATTAAAAAAAACTTACCAAACTCAACATCCCAAAACCAAATAACCCAGTTAAAAAAAAATGGGCAGAAGACATGAATATACATTTTTTTTCCAAAGAAGGTACAATAATAGCCAATAGACACATGAAAAGATCCTCAATGCCACTTATCATAAGGAAATTTCAAATAAAAATACAATGAGTTATCATGGCATACTTGTCAGAATGGCTAAAATTAATAACACTGGACACAACAGATGTAGGTGAGGATGAGGAGAAAGGGGTACCTTCTTGCACTGTTGGTGAGAATAAAAACTGATACAGCCACTCTGAAGTCCCCCAAAAGGTTAAATATGGAATTACCCTAAGACCCAGCAATTTCTCTTCTAGGTATTTACTTAAAGGATACAAACATATTCATTTGAAAGGTACATGCATCCTGAAGTGTGTAGCAACATTATCAACAATAGCCAAATTATGGAGAATGGCCAAATTCCCATCCAGTAATGAATGGATAAAGAAGTTGTAGTATATATACAATGGAATATTACTAATCCATAAAAGAGATTAAAATCTTCCTATTTACAATGACATGGATGGAGCTAGAGAATATTATGCAGCAAAATAATTGTCAGAGAATGACAAATACCATATGATTTTACTCAAATATATGGATTAAGAAAATAAACAGGGGAAGAAAAGAGAGAGGAAAATCATAAAACAAACTCTTAACTATAGATGACACAATTAATATTACTGGAGTGAGGGGGTTGGGAGGATAGGTTAAATGGGTGATGGGTATTAAGGAGGGCACTTGCTGTGGTAAACACTGGATATTGTATACACATAGCACTATTTATTTATTTATTTATCTCCCAATATAAATAGATTGCATCCATATTTGGACTATAATAAATAGTGCTGAAGCAAACATAGGGGTACAGATATCTTTTTAGGATAGTGAGTTTCTTTATTCTAGATATATGCCAAGGAGCAGAGTTACTGGTTAAGATAGTATTTATATTTTTAATTTCCGAGGAGACTCCATATGGTTTTCCATTATGACTATACCAATATACATCCTGGTAAACAGAGAGTGAGGGCTCTCTGTCCCCTACATCCTCACTAGGAATGCTTCTCTCTCTCTCTCTCTCTCTCTATACCAATATACATCCTGGTAAACAGAGAGTGAGGGCTCTCTGTCCCCTACATCCTCACTAGGAATGCTTCTCTCTCTCTCTCTCTCTCTCTCTCTCTCACTGTCTCTCTTGATAGCCATCTAACAGGCATGAGGAGATACCAGCTGGTGTTTGATTTGCATTTCCCTAGTTATTAGTCACATGGAGAAACTTTTAAAGTAACTGCTGGCCATTTAAGTACATTCTTTGGGAAAATGTTTCTTCATATAATTATCCCATTTTCTTTCTTTTTTTTTTCATGTTTTTAACATTTATTCATTTTTGAGAGACAGAGTGTGAGTGGGGAAGGGCAGAGAGAGAGGGAGACACAGAATCCAAAGAAGGCTCCAGGCTCTGAGCTGTCAGCACAAAGCCTGACACTGGACTTGAACCCACGAACCATGAGATCATGACCTGAGAGGAAGTTGGATGCTTAACTGACTGAGCCACCAAGGCGCCTCATAATTAGTCCATTTTCAGTGGATTTTTTCCTATTGAGTTATATGAGTTCTTTATATATTTTAAATATTAACCCATTTTCAGGTATATGGCTTGCAAATATCTCCCTCCCTATTATGCTGGTTACCTTTGCATTTTGTTTACTGTTATTATTGCTGTGAAAAAGATTTAATTTTGGTATAAATTGACTTATAATTTTTCTTAATGTAGTTTCTTTTGCTTTAGGTTTCATATCCAAAAGATAACATATATAGGTTTTCCATATATATTCTTCTAGGAGTTTGTGGCATTATGTGCTATATTTAAGTGTTTGATACATTTTTAGTTATTCTTTGATTGCTATTAAATAGAACTCTAATTTCATTGTTCCTCATAAGTTTATCCTGTTTTTCCAGCATTATTTGTTGAAGAGACTATACTTTCTTAATTGGACATCTTTGGCCCCCCTTGTCAAATATTGGTTGACCATATATGCATGGATTCAATTTTGATCATTTCTCTCTCTTCTCTCTCTCTCTCTCTCTCTCTCTCTCTCTCTCTCTCTCTCTCTCTGCCAGTACTATACTGTTTTGATTACTATAGCTTTACAATGTATCTGAAAGTCAGAAGGTGATATTTCTAGCTTTGTTCTTTTTCTGGAATGTTTGGGATATTTGTGGTCTTTGGTGTTCTATAAAAATGTTAGGACTGTTTTTTCTACTTACTGTAATAAATGCCATTGGAATATGTATAAAGACTGCATTGAACCTATACACATCTTAGGAAAATATGGCCATTTGAACAGTTTTAATTATTCAAATTCATGAACATGGGATACTTCTCATTTATATGAGTCTTTTTTAATCTTTCTAAATCAATGTCTTATAGTTTTTAGTATAAATGTCTTACACAGGCTTGATTAAATTAATTTAATTATTTTATTGTTTTTGATGCTATTGCAAATGGAATCATTTATTTCTTTTTCACATAGTTTATTATTAGCATATAAAATTTATTGATAAATTATGTTGATTTTGTATAATGTGAATTTACTGAATTTGTTGATTAAATCTATCAGTTCTTAGGTAGAATCTTTTGGATTTTCTATATAGAGAGAAACATGTCATCTGCAAATACAATTTTACTCATTCCTTTCAAATCTGATGTCTTTTATTTCTTTTTCTTACCTTATTCCTCTGAGATTTCCAGTACTATGTTGAATAGAAGTGGCAAGAATGGACACCTTTGTCTTTTTCTGAATCTTAGAAGAAAAGCTTTTAACCTTTTATTATTGAGTATGATGTTAACTATTTGCCTGTCATATGAGCTTTATAATGTTGAGAATAATTTCTTCTATACCTAAATATTTAAAGTTCTTATGATAGGGATGCCTGAGTGTCTCAGTTGGTTAAGTAAGTGTAAGACTTTGGCTCAGGTCATGATCTAAGAGTTGGTGGGTTAAAGCCCCACATCCGGCTCTGTGCTGACAGCTCAGAGCCTGGAGCTTGCCTCATATTCTGTGTCTCCCTCTCTCTGCCCCTACCCCACTCACACCCTGTCTCTGAAAAATAAATTACAAAATGTAGAAAAAAAAGTTCTTACGATAAAAGTATGTTGAATTTTGTCACTCTTCCTGCATCTTAAAATTATAGGATTTTTATGTTTTCTTTTATTAACATGATGTATCACATTTATTCATTTGCATATGTTGGAGCAACTTTGTATCCCAGGGATGAGTCCCACTTTTTTATTGTGGGACAGTTATTTAATATGTTGCTAATCCAATATTTTATTTGGGATGATTGTATCTATATTCTTCAGGAATATTGGTCTATAGACTCCTTTCCTTATAGTTTCCTTATTGGCTTTAGTATCAGGGTAATGCTAACTTGCAAATTGAGTTTTAGTGTTTTCCCCTTTATTTGATTTGTGTGTGTGTGCGTGTGTGTATAAGAGTTTGAAATGTATATGCATTAATTCTTCTTTAAATGCTTGGTTAAAGATACCAGCGAATCTATCTGATCCTAAGATTTTCTTTGTTGAGATGTTTTTGAATATTGATTCAATCTCCTTACTCCTCATCAGTCTGTTTGGATTTTCAATTTTTTTCTCACTCAGTTTTAAGGTTGTATATTTCTAGTAATTTATCAGTTTCTTCTGGTGTCTCTAGTTCTTCATCACATACTATTTTATAGTGATCTATTATTATCTTGTATATTTCAGGGGTGTCACTATGTCTCCGCTGGAACTTCTAATTTTCTAATTACACTTAAGTAAGTGTAATTATTAACTAAACTCCATTTTTTCTTTATTTCTGCAAACTTTGAACTTAGTTTATTGTTTTATTTCCTAGTTCCTCATTTGCACAACTATATTAGTTGTTTGATATATGTGTGCTTTCCTAATGTATGCATTTATAACTACATTTGACCCTTAGACTACATGGGTTTGGATGTGCTGGTTCATGTTGAATGGTTTCATATTTTGAATGCATTGAATGTTCTTCAATAAATACAACACAGTACATGTATTTTTTATTTCTTAATTGTGTCTCCTGTTTTGAATTATATTTAACAGTGTTATACTAGTTTCAAGTGTTCATTATAATCATTATAATCATTATAATGATTCAATACATTGTTCAGTACTCATCAAGATAAATGTACTCTTGACTCCCTTTATCTATTTCACTTATTTCCTGACCCATTTTCTGTCTGAAAACCACTGGATATTTCTCTGTATTTAAGAGTCTGTTTTGTGGTTTGTTTATTTTTATATCTCCTTGTTTGTTTGTTTGATTTCTTAAATTCCACTATAAATGAAATAGTATGGTTTTTGTCTTTCTGTTAATGATTTATTTCACTTAGATGGTTTAGGTCTTTACTTATTGTTGTAAATATCAAGATCTCATTTTCAATGGTTGAGTAATATTCATATATATATATTCATATATATATTCATATATATGAATATATATATGTATATCTTCTTTTTGCATTTATCTATCAATGAACACTTTGTTTGCTTCTATATGTTGGCTGTTATAAGTAATGCTACAATAAACATAGGTGTGTGCATCTTTTGAATTAGTGGCTTTGTGTTGTTTGACAAATACCCAATAGTAGAATTAGTGCACTGTATCGTAATTCTATTTTAATTTTTTGAGAAACCTCCATAATGTTTCCTACAGCAGCTGAACCAATTTTCATTCCCACCAAAAGCACACAAAGTTCCTTTTTCTCCACATCCTAACCAACATTTATGTTGGTAACATGTCTTGTAATTGATAAACGTGGAATATCTTTCCATTTGTGTGTGCCATCTTTGATTTATTTTTATTTCTGATTTCATTTTTTAAATCTGATATATTTTATTTTAGTCATTCTGATGTGTGAGGTGATATCTCATAGTTGTTTTGTGTTCTATTTCCCTGATAATTAGTGATATTGAACATCTTTTCATGTGTCTCTTGGCTCTCTGTATGTTTTCTAGGGAAAAACATTGATTTAAATCCTTTGCTCATTTTTAATTAATTTATATGTATT
Organism: Panthera pardus; assembly: GCF_024362965.1. Taxonomy (NCBI): domain Eukaryota; kingdom Metazoa; phylum Chordata; class Mammalia; order Carnivora; family Felidae; genus Panthera; species Panthera pardus. The sequence continues at coordinate 4,095,219 of NW_026526654.1, forward strand.
TTGGGGTGTTGAATTATGTAGGTTTTTAATATATTTTGGATGCTAACCCTTTATTGGATGTATGATTTGCAAACTTCTTCTCCCATTCATTAGATTTTTTTTTTAATTTATTTTATTTTTTTAAGGTTCTTTTGCTTGCAAAAGGATTTAATTTTGGTGTAGTTGCAGTAACTTATTTGTTTTAGTTTCCCTTGCTTGAGGAGATATATCCAGAAAAACGTTTCCATTAGCAATGTCAAAGAAATTCTTATGGTTTTCCTGGACTTTTATGATTTCAGATCTTATATTTGGGTAAAGATCTAAATTTCTTTTGAGTTGTGTGTGTGTGGGTGTAGGGGGTTGGGTGTGTGGTATAAGAAGGTGGTACAGTTTCTCTTTCTTTCTTTCTTTCTTTCTTTCTTTCTTTCTTTCTTTCTTTCTTTTTTTCTTTTTTCATGTAGCTGTCCAGTTTCCCCAGAAACATTATTGAGGAGATAATAGTAAAATAATTAATTGTCCTTGTCATAGATTAATTGACCATATAAGTGAGCATTTATTTCTGAGATTTTTATTCTCTTCCACTGATGTGTGTGTGTGTGTGTGTGTGTGTGCGTGCCAGTATCCTGCTCTTTTGATTACTATATCTTTGTAATATATTTTGATATCTGATATTGTGATATCTCCAACTTTGTTCTTTCTCAAGATTACTTTTGCTGTTTGAATTTTTGTGTCTGTGGTTTCATACAAATTTTACCATTATTTGTTTTAGTTCAGTGAAAAATGTTTTTCAATAGGGATTGTATTAAATCTATAGATTTCTATGGGTAATATGAACATTTTAACAAATTTGTTCTTTGAATTGATAAGCATGGAATATTTTTCCATTTCTCTGTGCCATTATTAATTTCTTTTATCATTTATAATTTTCTTAAGACGTTTCTATTTTACTTTATTGTAAGAATTATACATACATATATCTATATTCATATATACGTACATATAACATATATATTTACATATATGTATATATACACATACAAACATATAACATACAAAATAAAGGCAAATCAACTCTTTCTTATTGCTATGTCTTCCAATCACAGGAGGCTATTAGTTAAGTTTTGGGAAATCAAAGTTAATGTGGATTTTTGATGAGGCTGGGGAGAATGCCACTAATCACCATCTTATTCAAGGGTCAATAATAGCAAATTGCATCTTAGAAGTGATCTTTTTAAATCTTATAAGTTTTGGCATGTCTTGTTAACATTTTAGCTTGTGTCAGTTACTTTTCTATTTCCTTTCTAAATTTCATTTTCGTCTCATTGCTTCTTTAGGGTTTATTTTATTTATTTTATTACAATTTAATCATGATATTTCTAATTTTTGTAGTTATTTACTTCTAGTTTTATGCTATTTTGTTTACAGAAGATAGTTGGTAATATTATTATTATTTTAAAATTTACTAAGAACGTCTTTGTGCGTACTATCTGATATACACTAGGAAATATTCATTTGTACTTGAAAAAAATGGGAGGTGGGACTAACATGGAAGACAAGTAAGGGAATCTGAACTTCCCACATCTCAAAGAAGTGTTGAAGCCAAAGGACTTTGAACCCCAAGAATCTGGGAAGAAAAGAGAATGAGTCGCTACCAGGAATACACAGGGACAACCAGAGGAGTCATAGGTGCATGATTGCAAACTGGGAGAGATTAAAAGAATAGATGGGAGGGATCTCCTTCTGCGGAGAAACAAAGGAAAGAGGGGCTGGGGGAGCAGAAGACTGTATCTGTACAAGAGAAAAACCCTGGACTAGCACACAGAAAGATTGAATGTCTAACTACAGGGCTTTTTCCTAACTGGGCCAGCTGCCCTGTTCATGCACCTGGGGAGGAGGAGAGCCAGCCCCAGGCTCTGTGGCTAGGTCAGGGGCACAGTCTGCAGTAGGAGAAAGCAATACCCTCCCTGGAGTGCTGCAGGACAGGACAAAGCCTGTCCAAGGACAACATATTGGGTGGCATGGAGTTGAGCTTCCCCAGTACCTGGGACACTCCAGGCAGGAGTTTGAATCCCAGCCAAGCACCCGGGCATAGGAGTTATCAGGAAGAGACAGACTGCATCATCTGCACCTGTGTCACAGTGAGGATGGATACAACACAGTGATTTGGGATATTGGGTCTGGTCTCTGGAGGAGAGATTGGGGAGTTGCCATTTTTGTCCCCACCACAACCAAGGCGAGGACTCAGAGATCTGACTGTGGGGCCCACAGTGGAGGCAGGAACCTCTACAATAAACCACACTACTCCTTGCCTGAAAACTGTATCTACTGGAGCAGGATACATACTGAGGAACCAAATGGCCCCCTCTTCCAGACCAGTGCTGCTCCATTATCTGGATTAATTCTTGGACAATTCTTGTTATATAGATATATTCCTCCTTCTTTTTCTCCTTCTTATCTCTTTCCTTCTCTAGTCTTGTTACTCTGGATGTTGGTTTGTTCAAGCAGACATATTTAATCTATTCTTTTCATACATCTTCCATATCTCCTTCTTTCCTCTCTCTCTCTATGGAATAATTAAGCTGTATATTTTCTCTCTCTAGGCAACTTTATCTTCTTTCCTTTTTTTCCACCTCCTTCTTTATTTCCCTTTCTGTCTCTCTAGATTAAGGTGTTTAGTCTTTCTGCCTGGTCAATGTTTATTTTTTCCCCCACCCTTGTCATTTCTCTCTTTGTATGTGCTCTTCCATCAGTACTGTCTCCACTTTGTTCTTTACTTGTAGCTGGTGTTTCTGTTTTTTTTTTCCCCTTTGGTTTTTTTTTTCTTTTTTTGTTTGTGTGTCTCGTGTTTTGTTTTCTGTTTGCCTGTTAGTTTTCCTTTCAAGGGTTACTTCAAGGAACAAATCAAAGCACACCTGCTTGAGGGTCCAAAACATCACTACAAGTAGGGAAATAAAATAACCAAAATTACAACAGAGAACAAGTCACACTTTCCAAAAAATGCTTCCTGAAGGGCAAGGCCCTGGACAGTGTATGACCCCCATTTAATATAGCAGTGCTTACAGGTGCAGAACACATAAAAAGCTTTTAAAACACAAAAGGGACAGAAAACTAGCCATAATGATGAAACAGTAGAATTCTCCTCAAAAGAAATTCCAGGAAGAAGTGACATCTAAAGAATTGATCAGAACCGATATAAACAATAAAACTGAACAAGAATTTAGAATAATAGTTATAAGATTAATCGCTGGGCTTGAATAAAGCATAGAAGAAAGCAGAGAATCTATTGCTGCAGAGATCAAGGAACTAAAAAATACTCACGATGAATTAAAAATGCTACAAATGGAGGAAGGGGGCAACATGGCAGAGAAGTAGGGGGATCTGTACTTCTTGCATCTCCCAAACAAAGAAGGGCTGAAGCCAAAGGACTTTGAAACCCAAAAGCTGGGAGGAAAAGACTGAGTCTATGAGGGAGAAAGCAGACAACGTGAGAGACCATAGGTGGATGATTGCAAACTGGGGGAGATAAAATGGGCCATGTAGACATGGAGGGGAGGGATCCCCTTATACTGAGAGACAAAGGGAAGGGAATGAGTGGCTGGGGAAATGTAGGACTGTATCTGGACAAGAGAACCTTGGACTTGGACAGAGAGGGATCCCATCTCTAACTGCAGGTTAGAGGATCTCTAACTGCGGATCCTATCTTAAGACTGGGGCTGGCTGCCCTGTTCATACACATGGGGAAGAGGTGAGCCACCTCTGGGTTCAGTGATGGATCAGGGGCCCAGCCACAGCAGAAGAAACTGGTCCCCTCCTGTGAAGTGCTGCAGCACAGGACAAAACCAGCTGGGACCTCATATTGGGAGATGCTTCCCCAGTACCAGGCCACATGGAGCAGAAGTTTAATTCCCAACCAAGCCCCCAGGACAAAGGAGTCTGAGGATGAGACAGATAGCCTCCTCTGTGCCTGCAGCACAGTGAGGATGTCTCCAAAGGAGTTATTTGGGACACCGGGTTGTGGAGAAGAGACGGAGATCACCATTTTTCCTCCCACCACCACCAAGGTGGGACCTCATGACCCAGTCTGCAGAGCCCACAGTGGAGGCTGAACCAGCCTGCACCAAACCATGGCCCTCCATGCTGGGTAAGTGCATGTCTACTGAAGCAAGATAGAGGATATGGAACTAGATGGCTCCATCCTACAGACCATCATTGCAGCATTTCCTGGATTACTTCTAGGACAATTCTTGATATATAGATATATTCCCACCGCCCCCCCACCACCACCATTTTCCCTTTTTCTCTCTTCCCTCCTCTAAGCTGGTTACTCTGGTTATTGGTTTGTTTAAACAGACATCTTAAATCCATTCTCTTGATACATGTTCTACACCTCTTTCTTTACATTCTATTCTCTCTGGAATAATCAAGTCATAGAATTTCTCTGTCTGCATAACTTTATCTTCATTTTTTTTTCCCACTTTCTTCCTTATTTTCCTTTCTATCTCTCTGGATTAAGCCTTTTAATCTCTCTGTCTCTTCAATGTGTATGTTTATTTTTTCTTTTTCCCCACCCCTGTCATTTCTTTCTTTGTGTGTGCTCTTCCATCAGCGCCATCTCCACCTTGTTCTTTACTTGTAGCAGGTGTTTCTGGTTTTTTGCTTGTTTGTTTGTTTGTTTGGTTTTTTGTTTTTGTATTGTTTTCAGATTTTTGTTTTTTTTTGTTTTTGTTTGCTTGTTTGTTTTATTTGTTTGTGTGTTTGCATATTTTGTTTCTCATTTGTCTTCTGTTTCTTTTCCTTTCCAAGGCTATTTCAAGAAACAAATCAAAACACACCTGCTGGAGGGTCTAAAACATCACTTAGAGTAGGGAAATAAAATAACCAAAATCACAACAAGTGAGAGAAAGTAACACTCTCCAAAAAACACCTCCTGAAGGGCCAAGCCCTAGACCGTGTAAAACCCCCTTTAATACAGTAGTGCTCACAGGTGCAGAGAAAATTACAAGCTTTTAAAACTCATAAGGAACAGAAAACTAGCCAAAATGATGAAATAGAAGAAGTCTTCTCAAAAGAAATTCCAGGAAGAGTTGACAGCTAAAGAATTTATCATAACAAATTGAAGCAACTTAACTGAACAAGAATTTAGAATAGTAGTCATAAAATTAATCATTTGTCTTGAAAAAAGCATAGAAGACAACATAGAATCTATTGCTACAGAAATCAAGGTATGAAAAATAGTCATGATGAATTAAAAAATACTATAGATGAGGTGCAAAATTCAATGGAGGTGGCCACAGCGCAGATTGAAGAGGCAGAGGGGAGAATAGGTGAATTAGAAGATAAAATTATGGAAAAAGAGGAAGCTGAGAAAAAGTGAGATAAAAAATACAGGATCACAAGGGGAGAATTAGAGAACTAAGTGATTAAATGAAATGTAATAATATCTGTATCATAGGGATTCCATGGAAGAAGAGAGAGAGAAAGGTGTGAAGGTGTACCTGAACAAATCAGAGCTGAGAACTTCCCTAATCTGGGGAAGGAAACAGGCATTAAAATCCAATAGGCACAGAAACTCCCTTCAGATGTAACTTGTATCAATCTTCTGCACGACATTTCATAGTGAAACTAGCAAAATACAAGGATAAAGAGAGAATTCTGAAAGAAGCTAGGAATAAATGTGCCCTAAAATACAAAGGTAGATACATAAAGGTGGTAGCAGACCTATCTACTGAAACTTGGCAGGCCAGAAAGGAATGGCAGCATATCTTCAATGTGATGAATAGGAAAAATATACAGCCAAGAATCCTTTATCTTGCAAGCAAGTCATTCAGAATGGAAAGAGAGATAAAGGTCTTCCCAAACAAACAAAAACTGAAGGAATTCATCACCACTAAACCAGCCCTACAAAAGATCCTAAGGGGGATCCTGTGAGAGAGAGTACCAGAGACATCGCTACAAACATGAAACCTATGGACATCACAATGACTCTAAACCCATATCTTTCAATAATAACACTGAATGTAAATGGACTAAATGCTACAATCAAAAGACATAAGGTATCAGAATGGATAAAAAAAACAAGACCCATCTATTTGTTGTCTACAAGATTCTCACCTTAGACCTGAGGACACCTTCAGATTGAAAGTGAGGTGATGGAGAATTATCTATCATGCTACTGGAAGTCAAAAGAATGATGGAGAGCCATAGTTATATCAGACAAGGAAAGCCATTCCATTTGCATGTATAGGAAAAAGAAACATTGTTATAATGTCTCTACTACCCAAAGCATCTACATATTTAAGTTAATCCCCATCAAAATACTAAGAGCATTCTTCACAGAGCTGCAACAATCTTAAAATTTGTATAGAACCACAAAAGACCTCGAAGAGGCAAAGCAACCTTGCAAAAGGCAAGAAAAGCTGGAGGCATTACAATTCCATACCTCAAGTTACATTACAAAGCTGTAATGGTCAAGACAGTATGGAACTGGCACAAAAAATAAACACAGTTATGAATGAAAAAGAATAGGAAACCCAGAAATAAGCCCCCAACTATGTGATCAATTAAATTTTGACAAAGCCGTAAAAGATACCTAATGGAAAAAAGACAATCTCTTCAACAAATGATGTGAAGAATCTGGATAGCTACATTCCCAAGAATGAAATTGGACCACTTTCTTAAACAAGTCAGAGAAATAAATTCAAATAAGATTAGAGACCCAAATGTGAGACCTGAAACCATAAAAATCATAGAATAGAACATAGGCAGTAACTAGTTTGACATCAGCCATAGAAACTTCTTTCTTGATCTCTGCCTTGAGGCAAGGATAACAAAAGTAAAAGATAAATCATTGAGATTTCATCAAAATAAAACCCATCTGAAAGGGAAGGAAACATTTAACAAAAATAAGGTAAGCCATGGAATGGGCGAAGATATTTGCCAGTGACGTAACTGATAAAGATTACTATCCAAAATATATAAATAACTTACAAAACTCAACACCCCCCCCCAAAAAATGAATAATCCAATTAAAACATGGGTAAAATAGATGAATAGACATTTTTCCAAAGAACACATTCAGATGGCCAACAGACACAGGGAAACATGTTCACCATCACTTATAATCAGGGAAATACAAATCAAAACTACCATTGAATATCACCTCACACCTGTCAAAATGGCTAAAATTAACAACACAGGAAACAATAGCTGTTCACAGCGTATGGAGAAAGGGAATCTGTCTTGCACCATTGGTGGGAATGCAAACTGGTGCAGTCACTCTGGAAAACAATATGGATGTTCCTCAAAAGGTTAAAAACAGAAGTACCCTATGATCTAGCATTTGTGTTACTAGTTATTTACTTAAAGAATATAAAACTACTAATTCTAACTGATATATCACCCTGATCTTTATAGCAGCATTATCTATTATAGGCAAATTGTATAAACAGTCCGTGTCCATCAACTAATGAGTGGATAAGGAAGTAGTGGGATATATACATATAATGGAATGTTAGCCATAAATAAAGAATGAAATCTTTGCATTTGCAACAACATGGATTGATCTAGAGAATATTATGCTAAGGAAAATAAGTGAGACAGAGAATGACAAATATCATATGATTTCTGGGGGTCTGGGTGGCTTAGTCAGTTAAGTGTCCAACTCTTGATTTTGGCTTGGGTCATGATCTCACAGTTTGTGAATTTGAGCCCTGGAGACTGTTTGGGATTCTCTCTCTCTCTCTCTCTGAAAAAAAAAGAAAAAAAAACTTAAAAAAATACCATATGATTTCACTCTTGCGTGAGTTTTAGGAAACATAACAAATGTTCAACTGGAAAACAAAAAGAGATATAAAGAGAGGCAAATAAAGAAACAGATCGTTAATTATGGAGAACCAATTGATTGTTACCAGAGGGGACTTGGGTGGGGCAATGGGTTAAATAGGTGATGAACACTAAAGAGTGTAGTTGGTTTGATGAGTACTGGGTGTAGTATGAAAGTGTTGAATCACTATATTGTGCATGTGAAACTAATATAACACTGTATGCTAACTAAGTTGACTTTAAATAAAAAGGAAAAGAAAATAGCAACTAGAATGTAAGGGATCCAGCCTTAGAACTCTATCAAATGGCAGAGGAGGTGACAAAATTCACCTTGGTCAGAAGGTCTAGTGAACAGCACAGGATATATTTTCCTCCATCACAATAGTCCAGGGCCCCTAGGCAGGCTATCTCCTTAATGATCCACAGACCCACTAGTCCACATCAGCCCTGGCCAGTCCCCTAATGATGAGCCAATGCAGTGCACACCAGGACACACCTGCTCTGCACTCACTACAGCTCCAGCTGAATTACTTCGGTGTCACAAGTGCAAACACAGTGGAAAACACCAAGACTGTAACACTCTAGCTCCAAACATCTTACCAGGGAACACCCTAGCACAATGTACCCTGGGAACCCCTGGCCAGAACCCAGCTCAGACTCAGAGCCCTTCCAGGGCACTTTCCATGCGATGAGCCCCAGGATTGCCACAGGTAGAGCCCCCTTAATATTTGGGCATACCTTCATGCCAGCCACTCAATAGTGTGCCCTTGGCCCCAGAGCCCATGGCAGCCACAGCTCCAGCCATCCAGCCAAAGGCACTAAGTACACACAGTCTACAAAGAGGATAACTTACAAACTTTTACTTCAAGTTTAGGAAAATGAATTGTTTTGCCTAATTCATAGACCGAAACACACACATGCAAACACACACACAGACATACACACACACAGACACACACACACACACACACACACACTCAGTGAGAAAAATGAGAATGAGCCAAATGAAATAACAAGACAAAATGTCAGAAAAACAACACAATGAAGAGATAATAACCATATACCTGATGAAGAGTTCGAAGTGATTATTCAAAATATGCTCACAAGTCTGGAGAGTAAACAAACTCAGTGAGAATTTGAACGTGAGATGGAAAATATAAAAATCATAGTTGAAGAATCCAATAACTGTAATAAAAAATACACTGAAGGGAATCAACAGTAGTTTAGAAAATACAGGAGAATGAATCAGTGATCTTGAATGCAGTGCAATGTAAAGCACCAGAGCAGAAGAGAAAAAAAAAAGAATTTTAAAAATGATGTTAAACTTTAAACTAAAGGATCTCTCAGGTAACATCAAGTGAACAAATATTTATATCATATGGGTTCCAGAAAGATAAAAGAAAAGGAGGCAAAAAAACTTACTTGAATAAGCAATGGCAGAGAAATTTCCTATCTTGGTGAAGGAAACTGATATCCAGGTACCAAAGTTCAGAGACTTCCAAACAAAAGAAACCCAATGAGGTCCACACCATGACTCTTAATAATTAAAATGTAGAAGACTAAATATAAAGAGATAATTTTAACAGCAAAAAGAGAGTGGTGCCTGATGGCTGACTGGGTAAATTGTCTGACTCTTGATTTTGGCTCAGGTCATGATCCCAGAGTGGTGAGTTCAACCCTATGTAGGGCTCCACATGGAGGATGGAGCCTGCTTGAGATTCTCTCCACCCTTGCCCCTATCCCACACTCATGCTCTCTAAATAAATGAATAAATAAATAAATAACCAAAAAGAGAAAAGAAACTAGTTATATATAAGGAAAAACCCCTTAAGTCCATTAGTTGATTTTTAGCAGAAATTCTGTAGAGCATAAAGGAGTGATATAAGTGAAAGGGAAAAAAATAATAAAAGCTACAACCACAAATACTCTAGCTGGCAAGGATGTCATTTGAATTGAAAGAGGGATAAAGAGTTTAGCATAAAGGTTAAAAGACAAAAGTATTGGGGCACCTAGGTGGCTCAGCCAGTTACACATCTGACTTTGGCTTGGGTCATCATCTCACAGTTTGTGATTTTGAGCCCCACATCAGGCTTTGTGCTGAAAGCTCAGATCCTGGAGCCTGCTTTGGATTCTGTGTCTCCCTCTCTCTGTGCCCCTCTGCTGCTCATGCTGTGTCTCTCTCTCTGTCTTTCAAACATTAATAAACATTTAAAAATTTAAAAAAAGAAAAAAATATTAAAATCAATTATATGTAAAAAGTTTAGTAGGGGGCTAACAAAATAAAAATATGCAAAATATGACAACATATATGTAACAGGTGAGGGTGGGAAGAAAAGTGAAGTTCTTTTAAAATATGTTTAAATTTAAGTGAATATAAACATTAGACTGCTATATTCTTAAAATTTTTTTAACGTTATTTATTTTTGAGACAGAGAAAGACAGAGCATGAACGAAGGAGGGTCAGAGATAAAGGGAGACACAGAATCCAAAACAGGCTCCAGGCTCTGAGCTGTCAGCACAGAGCCCAATGCAAGGCTCAAACTCACAGACCACGAGATCATGACCTGAGCCGAAGTTGTATGCTTAACCGACTGAGCCACCCAGGCACCTCTAGACTGCTATATTCTTAATATGTTTGTATGAACTGCATGGTAACCATAAAACAAAAACTTATACTAGATAACCCAAAAATATAAATAAAAATAACATTACATTACAGAAAGAATTACATTAAATAAAATAATGAACAAGGAAAACAAGAGGAAGAGAAAAAAATAAACTGAGAAGGATTATAAAAGCAAACAGAAATCAAATAACAAAATGACAATAAAAATGTACCTATCTATAATTATTTTAAGTGTAAATGTTCAAAATGACTCAATAGTGACATGTAGGATTATAGAATGGATTAAAAAAAGAGAGAGAGAGACCCATTTATATGCTGCCTACAAGACACTTACTTTAAACCTAAAGACATATGCAGATTAAATGTGCGGGGATGGAAAAGCATTTACAATGCAAATGGAAGTGAGGGAAAAAAGTGGGGTAGCAATACTTACACCATACCAAAAATACTTTAAAATAAAGATTGTAGAAAGTGAAAAAGGACACTACCTAATGATAAACGGATGAACCCAACAAGAGAATATAACAATTGTAAATATCTATGCACTCAATATTGGAGCACTGAAATTCATAAACCAATTATTGCCAAATATAAAAAGAGAAATTGACAATAATCCAATAATAGTAGGGGACTTTAGTAACTCATTTGCTCAATGGAAAGATCAGCAGGGCAGAATATCCATAAGGAAAATGTCTTTGATTGACACATTAAACCAGATGGACTTAGCAGATTTATAAAGAATATTCTATGCAAACATAAGAATACACATTCTTTTCAAGTGCACAAGGAACATTCTCCAGAATAGATCACATGTTAGGCCAAAAAATAAGGGAAAAAAAAAACTCAATAAATTTAAGAAGATTGTAATCATACAAAGAATGTCTTTGAACCAAAACAGTATGAATCTAAAAATCAATTACAAGAAAACAGCTGGAAAAAACACAAGCATGAGGAGGGTAAACAGCATACTACTAAACAGTAAATGAGTCATCAAAGAAATCAAAGAGGGAATAAGAACATACATGGAGACAAATTAAAATGAAAGTACAACTCTCCAAAATCTTTGGGATGCAGTAAAAAGAATTCTAAGAAGAAAATTTATAGTTATAGATGCCTGCATCAAAATCAAGAAATATCTAATTAAAAAAAATCTAAATTTCACCTAAAAGAGCTGGATAAAAGAACAAAAGCCCAAAGTTAGTACAAGGAAGAGAATAGTAAAGATCAGAATGGAAATAAAATGAGACTAAAAAATAGAAAAGATCAATGAAAGCAAGAGCTGGATCTTTGAAAAAATAAACAAAATTGATAAATTTTAGTCACACTCAAAAGAAAAAAAAGGAAGAAAGAGACACAGAGAGAGGGAGAGAGAGAGGGGAAGAAAGAAAGAAAGAAAGAAAGAAAGAAAGAAAGAAAGAACCCAAAATAAATGATATCAGAAATGAAAGAGAAGCCACCTGTGTCGCTCAGTTGAGTGTCCAACTTCAGCTCAGGTCATGATCTCACAGTTCATGGGTTCAAGCCCCAGGCTGGCTCTGTGCTGACAGCTCAGAGCCTGGAGGCTGTTTCATATTCTGTGTCTCCCTCTCTCTCTGACCCTCCCCTCTCATTCTGTCTTTCTCTCTCTCAAAAATAAATAAACATTAAAATACTTTTAAAAAAGAAGAAAAAAAAAGAGAGGAAAAGAAAAAAAAGAAATGAAATGAAAGAGGAGGGTGCCTGGGTGGCTCAGTTGGTTAAGCATCTTACTTTGGCTCAGGTCGTGATCTCATGGTTTGTGAGTTCAAACCCTGCATAAATGAGCTTGTGCTTTGGGTAAACATGAAACCCACTTTGGGAAAACACAAACCCTGATTTGGGTGAGCCTCCCTTCTCTCTCTCTCTCCCTCTGTCCCTCCAGGGATTCTCTTTCTCTCTCTCTCCCACTCTCTCTCTCTAAAAAAAAAAAAAAAAAAAAAAAAAAAAAAAATTGTCCCCTCTCTTTCTCTCTCTAAAAAACAAATAATATAAAAGAGGAAAAGTAATAACCAACACCACATAAATGCAAAGGATTACAATTAGGCCACTTTGGAATAATAGGCACCAACAAACTGGATGAACTAGAAGAAATGGATGACTTCCTAGAAACATACAATATTACAAAACTGAATCAGAAAAAAAAATAAATCTGAAAAGTCTTGTTTCTATGTAACAATATTGAATTGGTAACCAATAACTCTTGACATAAACAATAAGGACCAGATGGATTCCCTAATGAATTCCACCAAAAATTCAAAGAAGAGTTGATACTGATTTTCCTCAAGCTATTTCAAAAAGTATGAGAGGAAAGAAAGCTTCTAAATACATTCTATGAAGACAGCTTTTCCTTGAGACCAAAACCAAAAACAGTAAAGCAAAACAAAACAAAACAAAAGCATGTCAATAGTCCTGATGAGCATAGATGCAAATTCTCCACACACACAAAAATAGCACACCACCTCAACAATACCTTAAAAAATAACATTCAACATGATGAAATGGGTTTCGCTTGGGATGCAAGGATGGTTCAGTATCCACGAATCAATCAACAGGGTATACCACATTAATACAATACAGAATAAAAAAATATGTAATCATCTCCATAGATGCAGAAACTATCAGTTGACAAAATATGGCATTTATCATGGTAAAAACTCAACAAAATAGGGTTAGAGAAACACACCTCAGTGTAATAACTGGCACATATGGTAAACCCACAGTTAACATCCTATGTAATGGTGAAAAATTGAAAGCTTTTCCTCTAAGAACAAGAGAAGGACATCTACTACTGCCACTTTTATTAAAAAATGTAAGGGAAGTCCTAGTCACACCAATCAAAAAATGCAAAAAGATAAGTGCATCCAAATCGGTAAGGAAAAAAGAAAATTGTTACTTTTTGCTGAAGACAAAATACTATATATATACCCATAGATTCCACCAAGAAACTATTAGAATTAATGAATGAATTCAGTAAAGTTGCATGTTACAAAATTAATATACAGAAATCAGTTATATATCTATACACTAATAATGAAGCAGGAGAAAACATAAGTTTAAAAACATCCCATTTAAAATTGCCCCAGGGGCGCCTGGGTGGCTTGGTCGGTTAAGCGTCCGACTTCAGCTCAGGTCATGATCTCATGGTCCATGAGGTCGAGCCCCGCGTCGGGCTCTGTGCTGACCGCTCAGAGCCTGGAGACTGTTTCAGATTCTGTGTCTCCCTCTCTCTCTCTGCCCCTCCCCTGTTCATGCTCTGTCTCTCTCTGTCTCAAAAATAAATAAACGTTAAAAAAAATAAAAAAAAATAAAATTGCACCAGAATTAAAATACCCAGCGCTAAACTTCACCAAAGTGGTAAAATGATGGTATTCTGAAAATTATATAATATATATAAAAGTCAATTAGATGACAAAAAACAAGAGGAGATACCCATGCTCCTGGATTGGAAGAATTCATATTGTTGAAATATCCATACTACCCAAATCAAGATACAGATTCAATGTCATCCCTATTAAAATACCAATAGCACCTTTCTCATAGTTAAAATAAATAATTACAAAGTGTATGGAACCACAAAAGACTGTGAATATCCAAAGCAATGTTGAGAAAGAAGAACAAAGCTGGATATATTGCAATCCCAGATTTCAAAATATACCACAAAACTATAATAACTTTAAAAAGTATGTTACTGGCACAAAAACACACAGATCAAAGGTAATAAATAAAGACCCCAGAAATAAACCCATGTTTATATGGTCAGATAATTTATGACAAAGACATCAAGAATATATGATGTGAGAAAAAAATCTTTTTATTAAATGGTCCTGGGTAAACTGAATAACTACATCCAAAAGAATGAAACTGACTCACTTTCTCATACCATACCAAAAATAAAAATGGATTAAAGACCCAAGTCTGAGATATGAAACCATAAAGCTCCTGGAAGAAAGCATATCTTTGATATTGATTTTAGCAACATATTCATGTATAGTCTGATAAAGCAAAGGAAAGAAAATCAAAAATAAACTACTGGGACTGCACGAAAATAAAAAGTGTTTTCACAGTCAAGGAAACTATCAACAAAACAAAAGGCAATCTGTTGAATGGGAGAAGATATTTGAAACTGATATATATGATAAGGGTTTAATATCTAAAATATATTAAAAAAGAAAAGTCAACAGCAAAAAAAAGAAAAAAGAAACAAGAGAAAGAAAAGAAAAGAAAAAAAGGAAAGGAAAGGAAAGGAAAGGAAAAGAAAGGAAAGGGAAAGGGAAATGGAAAGGGAAAGGGAAATGGAAATGGAAAAGAAAGGAAAAGAAAGGAAAGGAAAGGAGTAATTCATTTAAAAACAGTCAGAGGAATTGATTAGACAATTTTCAAAAAAAAAAAAGCTATACAGATTGCCAGCAGACACAGATAAAAATAGTCAACATCACTAATAATCAGTGAAATGCAAATCAAAACCAGGAGATGTCATCTGACACTTAATCACAATGGCTAGTATCAAAAAGTTAATTAATACAGTAAAACCCTGGATTGCAAGTAACTTATTTTACAAGTGTTCTGTAAGATGAGCAAACAATTCTAATAAATTTTAACTTGATAAATGAGCGAGGTCTTGCAATAGGAATAGTATGTGACACTGAACATCACGATCACAACTGACTCAATGGTTCTTCTCTTTCTTTCACTGTGTGATTGTGCGTGATCATCTCTTGTGCTCGGATGCTTGGTCTCAGGCTGTGGTGTTTGGCAGAAATTAGTGATTTTTCAGAATTTTGGAAGGTGCCCATAACTGGCACTAATGTATTTTTTGTCACTTCAGAGCACCTTTGGACAGTCCTTTCCTTTTGCATACAGGAGTAAGCTTAGGAAGCTTTGCTTCCTTCTAGGTCAGGCTGCCTGCAGATATAGACGTTTTCCTCTGCTATCTCATTGCCAGTTACTTTAAGTACAATATATAAGAAGAGTTTATTAATACTATACTGTAGTCAACATCCATATGAGCATATACAATGTCCCCCATGAAGAAAAAATTCCATGGCTCAATATATAGAAGTTATTCCATTAAAGATAGTGAAAGTGGTCCTACACAATAACACTTCTCTCTCTCTTATCTCCCTTACACCAGCCAGGAAGGCTTTCAAAGATACATGCAGATTTATTTATTTTTTTTCTTTATATTCTGTATATTCTTTAATATTTTGCATTATATTACAGTATTGTAATCATTTTTATATGAATATTTTGGGTTGTGGAATCAATCATCTGAATATACATTATTTCTTATCAGTAAATTTGCTTTGATATAAAAGTGTTTGGATTACAATCATCTTTGCGGAATGCTCACAAAACAAGGTTTTATCGTACTAAGTGTTGGAAAGGATGTGGAGGAAAAAGAATCGTCACACACTGTTGGTGGGGATCTAAATTAGTGTAGCAACTGTGGGAAACAGCATGGAGTCTCTTTAAGAAATTAAAACAGAAATACTGTACAATCCACTAATTCCACTGCTGTGTATTTAACACCCCAGAAATGGAAACACTAATTCAAAAATACATATGCTCCACTGTGCTTACTGGAGTATTATTTACAACATCCAAGATATGGAAACAACCTAAGTGCCTTTGGACAGATGAATGAAAAAATAACATATGGTGTATATATAAACAATGGATTATTATTCAGCCAGCAAAAGAGTGGGTTCATGCCATTAGCAACAACATGGATGAAACGAGGTTATTTTGGTGAGATGTCACACAAAGACAAAAACCATATGATTTCAAAACAAACAAAACAGAACCAGGCCCATAAGTACTGAGAACAAACTGGTGGTTGCAGAAGTGGGGGTGAAGGGGTGAAGGGGTAATGTAGGAGGTACAGGATTCCAGTTATGAAATGAATAATTCTCATGATTGAAAACTGCCGTGTGGAGAATATAATTTATGATATTATAATAGCTGTATAATGATAAATGGTGGCTACATTTGTGGTGAACAAAGCATAAATAGTTGTTTTATCACTATATTGTACACTTGAAACTAATGTAACATTGTTTGTCAGCTATACATTTTAATTAAGTTTTTTGCATTTTAATTCCAGTATAGTCAACAATTGTTTTCAATTAAATAAAATAATTATTGATTGATTTGGTAGATTGATAATAAGCGTTGACACTAGAATTGTAAATTTAGGTAAGGTTTCCACATAATTAGCCTTTTAGACAATTTATTCAAACAATGCCCAATAAGGTTCTTATGTTTTGATATACTATGCTCTAGCTGATAAATACCATTTTTCTGCCTTGAAAAATATATATCCCACATTTTTAGAAAAACTACCTTTTAAAATTGACCAAGTAAACATTGGACATTTTGAGAGATTTATATGTTGTACAAAAATCTAAGGGTATGAACTATATCATTTGCTTGAACTGACAGGTGATAAGAGAACTTTAACACAATGCAATGCATCTCTTCACAGTCAGTGTTTGTTGTTATTGTTGCCTTTTTTTTGTTTTGTTTTTTTTTTTTTACTTTTGGTCACTGTCCTGATTCTTTTCTCTTACCTAGTGGAGGTAAATCATGTTGACTGGCATGTTGCCCTCAAGATGCAGGAAATTCAATCAATGTAGAAAAAACTGAATAGAAATATATCTAAGTTCTACAGGAATAGCTGCTAAGGCTTTCTACAGTACTGATATTATCTCTGAAGAAAGCATTTGTTTAAAGAACTCCCTGAATACATTGAGAGTGAGGCACAGGAGTGCCATAGGCTGTGGGTAGTCAGTCTTGTGTAGAGAAAAGTAATCAAGTTAGAGCACAGAGAAACAAGCTCTCTTATGAGACATTATTTTCTAGGGCCTGGAGAAAGGAAGTCACAGGCAGTCATGGCCTGGATAAGAACTCTCACTTGTTAATATCTTTTTACTTATGCTCACAAACAAATGTTCTGAATATTGCTCTAACCTGAACCCCCCAACAAATATTAGAGAACAATGGCATTCTGATAACAGAAAATACCATCCACATGCTAAACTAAGGTTTCAGTTAAATTATGTTACAGATAATTTGACTATCTCTGGGTGCATAAACAAACACATAGACAAATAATCAATATTCCAAGCCCACACATTTGTCAGATAACAAAGCATATTTTGTTGTTGTTGTTGATGAAATAAATGACTTTGAACATACAACCTGTATTATCTGAAAAGCATTCAGAGCCATGAGTTTGTAGATGGAATTATATTTTTCTGTTCATGTTTTCTTGTTCCCAATTTTAAATGCTAAAAACCAACTATAGACCACTTATGAGTTTTTGATTCTATTATACTATAATTTTCTACAAATGAAGCTAATATCCACTTTTTTTAAAATTCCATTTACCTTTGGCTTTTCTGGAACACAGAAGTAGAACACAGGCTGTTATACCAATGGCCAAGAAAGACAGCGGAAGGGCAAACCCCACTGCCCAAGGACAGTCCTTGGGGAACAAGTCATCTGAAAAAAATAGAAATCATTTATCTTAGTGTCCAGCTTGGCATCAGGGGATTTGGCTACTGGGAACAAATCACAAGATTTTGTTTTTTAGGTGACATTTTTTAGGAATGGTACAGAGAGGAGTTAAGATGGCAGAGCAGTATAGGAGCCCTGGGCTTGTCTCATCCCTGAAAACACAGCTATATCAGCATTAAACTATTTTAAAACTAATAGGAAATTAATCTGAGAATTTACATGACAAATTGCATAATTTAAGCCAGTGAACACAGCTGGTACACGGTGTGGAGAGGTAAATTGGGGAGAGAAAAGCCTCAGAGCTGTGGAGGATAGGGAGCTATTTATGCAGAGAGAGGGCAGAAAAAGAAAGAGATAAGAGGGGAGAATGTGGCGCATCGGGATTGCTCAAGAAAAGTACTCTCCCCAATATAGTCAGAGAGAAAGAGAGATGAGTGAAAACACTTGCAGGGGACTGAACAAGAAATCTGTTTCCCAAAACCATTGATGGAAAGGAGAGAGTCTCAGGACCACCAGGATTCTCTAAACAGTGGAGCACAGTCTGAAGTTTTGGAGCTGAGTGCCTGGCAGAGCTCTGATGAGGAAGCAGGTTGAATTTTCAGGAGCCGGCAGTGGGGTCTAAGGGATCCATGTGTGCATGGGGAGAAGTGGCTTCCCTGCTTGGAGAGCATTTGGTAGAGGCCATACAGTCTACTCACAGGCAAAGGCCCCAGTGGACCCCAGAGAGAAGCCATGTTTGCTGGTATTGGGACAAAGATGTCAGAGTACACTGAAACCTGGCTCTGGCTATGTGTTGTAATTTGCCATAATCTCTGGAACTCTGCTGCTGTGAGATTGCAGGAACATTTTCTGGGACAAGCCGGCACCCAGCCATTGCTTAGTGAGACCCTCTTCCTGAGAGGACAGATGGGTCAAAGCCAAAGTGGGGTGTAGAAATACATCCCCATCAGAGAAAAAAACTCTGGAGGAAGGTGCCAGATGGCAGGCAGACAGCTTGGACAGAGACAGAGTAGTGGCAGGGAGTGGATGGAGGCCTGAGACAAAGGAGAGGTGCTTGATCATAGGTGCGTGAGAGCGAGAAATTCCTGTGCCAGAGACTAGGGAGCTGGGTGAAGCCACTTCCACCTCTCCCACACAAATGCATGCCAGACACACTGGCCCACACTGGTAAGCTAAGGAGCGCCACCTAGTGGAGAATGGAGTCATTATGCCAATCCCTCCCAACTGTGCCCTCCAGGCACACCCTCCCAGAAAACCAGCACAGCTTAGTCTCTGGACTATATAGTGCTTCAAAGTTTCATTTCTAGGGAAAACTGGATGCAACTTCATTCAAGTTTAATTGTGTTTGTTGGTTCATTTATTTATTCGTTTCTTTGCTTCTTTTTTGCTCAATTGTTTTCTTTTATTTTTCTTTTTTTTTCTCTTCCTTTGATACAAAAAGTGTATTTTTTTCGTTTTTTTATTAAAATATTTTTATTCCATTTTATTTTATTCCATTTTACTATTTAAATATATTTTTTTAATTTTTATTTTTTTCTTTAATTTCTCTTTTTTTCTCTATTCTATCAAACTTCTCTCAACAAGCAGACTGAAACATACCTAGGATCTAACTTCCGTTATTAGATTTTTTGTTTTCTTTTTAATTTTATAATTTTTAATTTTATTAATTAATTTTCTTCCTTCAAAATGACAAGATGGAATAATTCACCTCAAAAGAAAGAACAGGAAGAAATGATGGCCAGGGACTTAAGCCTGATATAAGTAAGATTTATGAACTAGAATTTAAAACCATGATTATAAGAACACTAGCTGAGGTTGAAAAAAAAAGCATTGAAGACACAAGATAATCCATTTATGGAGAGATTAAAAAAACAAACCTAAAATCTAGTCAGCTAAAATTAAAAATGTTATAACTGAGATGCAATCTCAAATACATCCTGTGATGGCAAGGGTAGATGAAGCAGAGGAGTCAATAAGTGATATAAAAAAAAAAATTATGGAAAATAATGAAGCAGAAAAAAAGAAAGAAACAAAGGCAAAAAGATCATGATACAAGACTTAGAGAACTAAGTGACATTAAAAAGAAATAACATTAGAATTAGAGATATCCCAGAAGAGGAACAGAGAGAAACAGTTGCAGAAAATATATGTGAGTAAATTATAGCTGAAAACTTTCCTAATATGGGTAAGGACACAGACATCAAAATCCAAGAATCACAGAGAACTTCCATTAGATTAACAAACAAACAAACAAACAAACAAAAAACAATCATCACCAAGGCATGTCATAGTCAAATTCACAAAATAGACAGACAAGGAAAGTATTATGAAAGCATCAGGGAGGAAAAAAGGCCATAACTTACAAAGGAAGACAGATCCGTTTTGCAGTGGATCTATCTATAGAAAATTGGCATGCCAGAAGGGTATGGAAGGACATATTCAACATGCTGAATCAGAAAAGTATGCAGCCAAGAATTCCTTATCCAAGAAGACTGTCATTCAAAAGAGAAGGAGAGATAAAGAGTTTCCAGACAATGAAAACTAAAGTAGTTCCAGAACATTAAGCCAGCCCTGCAAGAATTATAAAGGGGACTCTTTGAGTGGAGATAACACAAAAATGAAACAAAAATGAATTAAAAAGACCAAAAGCAACAAAGACTTGAAAGGACCAGAGAACACCACCAGAAAGAACAAGTGTACAGGTAGCACAATGGCACTAAATTCAAATCTTTCAATAATCATTCCAAATGTCAATGGATTAAATGCTACAATAAAAAAAAATAGGGTTACAGAATGATAAGAAAACCAAATCCATCTATGTGCTACCTACAAGAGACTCATTTTATACCTAAAGGCACCAACAAATTTAAAGTGAGATGATGGAGAAGCATCTGTCATGCTAATGGGCATCAGAAGAAAGACAGAGTAGCCATACTTATATCAGACAAACTACATTGTAAAACAAAGACTGTAACAAGAAATGAAAAAGGCCATTAGATCATAAGATCGAACAATTGTCAATATTTATGTCCACAAATTGAAAGCACCCAAATATATGAATCAATTAACCACAGAATAAAGAAACTCATTGATAATGACCATAATAGTAGGGAACCAACACCCTGGTTACAGCAATGGACAGATCAGCTAAGCAGGAAATCAACAAGGAAACAATGACTCTGAATGACACACTGGACCAGATGGACTTAACAAATATATTCAGAACATGTTATCCTAAAGCAGCAGAATACATATTCTTCTAGAGTACACATGGAACGTTCTCCAGAATAGATAATATACTGAGTCACAAATCAGCCCTCAACAAGTACAAAAGGATCAATATCATATCACACATATTTTTAGACACAATGCTATGAAAACTGAAATCAACCACAAGAAAAAAAAATTGGAAGGACCACAAATACTTTGAGATTAACGAATACCCTACACAAGAATGAATGAGTTAACCAAATATTAAAGAAGAAATTAAAAACTACATGGAAGCCAATGAAAATGAAAATATGGCAACCCTAAAACTCTGGGATGCAGCAAAAGCATTAATAAGAGGTAAGTATATATCAATCCAGGCCTTCCTAAAGAAGGAAGAAATGTCTCAAATACACAACTGAACTTTACACATAAAGGACCAGGAAAAAGAACAGTAAATAAAGCCCAAAAACAGCCCAAGAAGGGAAATAATAAAGATTTTAGCAGAAACCAGTGATATGGAAATTAAAACAAAAACAAAACAAACAAACAACAACAAAAAACCACAACAACACAGTAGAACAGATCAATGCAACCAGGATCTGGTTCAATGAAAGAATGACAACATTGATAAACCCTAGCCAGATTGATCAAAAAGAACAAGTATTCATTTTCATCCTTTCTCCTACAGTTCCCCAAACTGGCTTTTCCATGTGTCCTTTCTATGCAATTATTTTCTACGTAAACATATACGTGACCTTGACAATGTGCCAATATGACTGAGAAGCATGTGGAGCTTTTTCCTAAAGATTAAAGGAGAAATTGTGACATCTTGAATAATAAGCCAAATAGAATTCTAGGTTCTTGAGACAGAGATAATTTCAATTCACCATTTCTTTTATCTGTCAGCTAAGAACTGAAATCAGTAAAAATGATTGATATTTTCTCCATTTAATATTATTATTTCAAAGAGGTACTGACTGAGCCACCCAGAGGCCCCAAGATAACTGCATAATTTTTAATGGATGACCTCAAACATATATGTATGTACATATAAAAATATATGCGCATTTAAAAAAAATATGTTATCACTCTTCTGGTATATGTGTTTCTTTCACATTTTCAACCTGAAGTTCTCTCTCTAATGATCTTAAACCAATGTGACTTCCCAAACTAAAGCACAATATAAATGACACTTAAAAGGTCATACAAATTTTAATTCATTTGTATGTACAAAAATATTTTGAGGCTCAGTATTTGAGTATTTTGAGGCTCAGTAATGGGGATATTAAAAATAGATATAGTGGGGGCGCCTGGGTGGCTCAGTCGGTTATGCGGCCAACTTCAGCTCAGGTCATGATCCCGTGGTCCATGAGTTAGAGCCCCGCGTCGGGCTCTGTGCTGACAGCTCAGAGCCTGGAGTCTGTTTCAGATTGTGTGTCTCCCTCTCTCTGACCCTCCCCCATTCATGCTCTGTCTCTCTCTGTCCCCAAAATAAATAAACGTTAAAAAAATAAAAAATAAAAAAAATAGATATAGTGTCCTCAGGAGTTTACATTCATTCTGGAGAAATAGTGAAGCATACAATCAAAATAATGTATGAGTAAAAAGGGCACTTAACACAGAATGGTTTGAATAAGAAATTCTTAGTTACAGGTAAATAGAAGAAATGTGTCAAACAGTTTACATGGGGTATTACAGGAATGTGTTTAGAGAATTAATGTGGGGTAGGAGGAATTGGAGACAATAGAAAAGAACAGTGAAAGATGAAGTGGGACAGGTAAGAAAGGGCAAGAAATAAAGAGTGTTGTTGACAGCCTGCAATACTTCAAATAAAGATATTTGCATATCCAGGAAGTTGGGTGAGATCATTTGGGCAAGCTATTTCTTTGAAGAATCACTTTGGATATGGATAAAGAGTAGACTGGAATGTCTGAGCTCTTCTCTACCTGTGATATTAATTTTATGAGGTAGACTATGATTATCCCAATTTAACTGATGGGAACTGAGCACAGACAGGTCAATACTTACCAAAGACCATGAAGCTGCTAAATGGCACTGTCAGGATTCAAATTCAATTTGAAAGATGGGAGAAAACAGAAAATTCTGAAAATAAACTTTCTCTAGGCGGTAGGATTAGGAGAAATTTAGGAGGAACTTTGAAATTTTCTTCAAAAACGTTATTAACTTTTGAATACTTTTGTGCACTGATATATTCATTTGTATAAAGTAGAATGATGACATTTCTACCACAAGACAAAATATTAATTTTTCCAAGTTCTCCACATTAAGAGTTAGAAATGGATAAACTAGAATATTCTTCTAGGTCTGTCAGTCATAGCTCCTTGCCAGTAAGACCTCCATGATCAGCATTGATCTCTCAAGATACTGACTTTGGAGGGAACTGACCTGTCATGGAGATATGCACCTCCTTCTCCACACTGAGTATTAGGTTCCTTATAACACAGGACACATCTGCTCTTGAACTTGTATTCACTGTGATAGATGATTCCACATGAAACAGCCCATTTTCTTCTATTCTCTTTGTCTCAGAGGCTGGTGCCAAGTGCAACCCTTGAAAGTCCCTCCATTGTACTTCAGGCTCTGGAAACCACCCCATGGATCTGAAGGTCAATTTAATGCCCCTCTTACTGCCAGGCTGTAGATGAATATGAGGAGCCGTACCTGGAACTTGGACAGCCAAAGAGAGACAGAGAAAGTAAGCATTTGCAAGAGTTTTGTTGCCATTTTACCTTTTATTTAACTTCTATGAAAATAAATTTTCTTATTTATAAAAGTAGTAGTTAGAAGAATAACTAGCCACAAAGAACTTTGCAGAAAAAAAAATCACAAGTATTAACATTTAACAAAACACCCACCTACCAAGCATGTCTATATTAATTGTTCTATTTTACTACCTCCCAGCTGAAACGTTACTATTTTATCTGATGATTTTTGAAGTTGTTGGGTAGAACATCCTACCAATACATTTGCAGCCTCTAAAGTTAAAGGAACACATCGGTTGGTGGTTTTCTGTAGCAAATTGCTAGTTGTTTTCCAATTGTATTTTAAACCTTAATTTAAAGAATTTTTTTCATTTTTTACATTTATTATTTTGAGAGAGAGAAAGAGAGCATGGGAGGGATAGAGAGTGAGGGAGACACAGATTCTGAAGCAGGCTCCAGGTTCTGAGCTCTCATCACAGAGCCCAATGCAGGACTCAAACTTTCAAACAGTGAGAACATGACCTGAGCTGAAGTCACATGCTTAACTGACTTGCTTGAGCCATGCAGGCACCTCTTTAAAGAAGTTATTATACAGCTACCAATTTGGATTGAATATTTTGAGGAATAATGTAAGTTTTAACTATACATAGGCCAGTGTAGTTTAAAACTGTATATTACAAACCCCCTCATATTTAGGAGTGGCCTTGATATGCTGGTGGAAATGTTATGAAAGGGAAATTATTTGTGTGCCTTCTAGAATATTTCCCTCAGTGAAAGGAGATACACTTATTTTTTCTCCCTCTCAAGGGCTGGAGCACAGAAAGTGCCTGTGCGTCATCTTCAAAAGTGAATTATGTGGATACGGCAAAATATCAAGATAAAAGAAATATGTAAACCTCACAGTGTGTACCCACTCTTCCAGCTCCAGCTCCTTTCTCCCTGTAGCTCAGAAGAAAAGAAACTCTGGTTTAAGCTACTATATATTGCAGTTCATTGAATAGGTGTGTAGCATTCCATACATTTTTATGTATAGTAACTAATACAGTCTATAACAAAAGAAAATATAAAATTTACTGGGATAGGCCTATCCTTCTTTTGGGTTGAATTTTGTCTTCTGATAAGATATTTTCAAGCTGTAACTGCCAACATTGGTGCCCTTATTTGGTTACCATTCTGTATATGCAATTAGTAAAGATGAAATTATACTGGAATTGGTGGTTCCTATTCCAAAATGATTGTGATCTACATAAAAAGAAAGAAATTTGGATACAGAGACACAAGGAAATTGGCCCTGTGAAGATGGAGGCAGAGATTGGAAAGACCCCAAGAAAAGCCAAGGAATGTCTGAGGCCACCAGAAGCTGGAAGAGGCAAGGAACAATTCTCCTTAGATGCTTCCATGGGTCCATAACCCTGATGACACCTTGATTGTGGACTCTGGTCTCCAGAACTGTGAGAAAATAAATTTCTCTTGTTTTCAGGCTATCCAACTTGTGGTAATTTGTAATGACAGTCCTTCTATGAAATTGATGAAGGAAAATTGTCTAATGTCATCTGATATTGCATGGATGGTCAGATCTCAAAGAAACACCATGAGGTGACTAGTAAATAGTGTGTCAAGCTAGTGATGACTTAGATGGCACAATGGTACCCTCCAGTGCCAGTAATGATACATGGTATTTTCAGAATACAATGGCTTTGAGGATCAGTAGAGCATCAGGTATGAGGATAAGCTCTTGAGTCAAAGGATTACACTTGTACTTGCTGGGACTAGCGACCCAGTGTATCTAATAACTCAATCTCTCTGGGCCTCCATTCCCTTTTTGCAAAACCAGGATAAAAAGTCTCAATTCATATGAGTTGTGTAAAGATTACTCCATATAAAGTGCTTACTGGGTTGTAAAAATAAATATTATTCATCTTTTTAAATTTTATATATATATATATATATTAAAAATAGGTTTGTATATTTTGTACATATATATATATGTACATTATAAAGATTACTCCACATAAAGTGCTTACTGGGTTGTAAAAATAAATATTATTCATCTTTTTAAATTTTATATATATATATATTAAAAATAGGTTTGTATATTTTGTACATATATATATGTACATTTTGTATATATATATATATTAAAAATAGGTTTGTAAATATATATATATATTAAAAATAGTTTTGTATATTTTGAGAGAGAGAGAGAGAGCAGAGGGCAGGCAGAGAGAGAGAGAGAGACAGAGAGAGAGAGAGAGAGAGAGAGAGAGAGAGAGAATCCCAGGCAGGCTCTGTGCTGTCAGCATGAAGCCCAATGCAGGGCACGAACTCACAAACTGTGAGATCATGACTTGATCTGAAACCAAGAGTCGGATGCTTAACCGATGAGCACCCAGGCACTCCAACATTATTTATCTTAAAGAAGTAATTAATAAAGAATACAAATAAAAGAAATATTTCATTTGCCGGGATCATTTCCCTTGAAAGGCCATCCCATTGTATTTCATGTATTTAGGCTACCTGCTAAGAGTTGAAGGGAAATGTGATTTTGGATGGGCATTTTCTAAAGACAGGATTATAGTTACCAGGCCCTTGTAGAAACACAATGAGTGTTTATTTCATTTATGATTTTTTGGAGAGAGAAGAGTAAAGTTGTACTTTGAATTATGCCATTCTTTTTGTCTTATTAAATGTTGGGGCTAAAGGTAGAACACAACTTTTGATCCAGTATCAATTAAAAATAGGAGTGGGAATTAGGGGTGATGAGTATGGATAATTTTACAGGCTTCAAACATGTATTCCATGTGTTGCTTTGGCCATTAATGTTGTCTTATGAATGATCAAGTCAGGACTGAAGGATCAAAGTGGAGAAAAGACTGTCAGTAAGAGAGGAAAATAGGTCACCATAGTTCTCCTACTACTGTGCATTTCTAGCTGGCATACTTGAAGCCTGGATAGTTTCTGATACAGCATAGGCTGACTTTAATACATTCTTTACCTATTTGAGAGTCTGGAATTTTTATTGTCTTATGACCATGGCAGGGAGAGAAATCCCATAGTTTTCACCATTATGAGACCATCTGATTGTGTCACCTAATATAAGTGCCTTCAATTTTATTTCCTATCTCTTAGAAAATATTTTGGTTAAACAATTTTATTTCCTATCTCTTAGAAAATATTTTGGTTAAGTTTTCAACCTATATTTGTGGTTGCCCTAATAGTTATTGATTGATGGATTTGCTTACCTGTACTCTATAAGTGTCAAACTAGTTAGATAATAGAGGGCAGTGATGCTTATTGATTTCACGTAAAATTTAATATAGGTGTTTACTGAAGTTGTGGGTTCTGCAGATTTTTTTTTACCCAGAACCTTCTAGATATATAAAAAGAATAGGGAATGAGTTAAATCTGTTTTGATTCAAGGTATAGAAGAATCCTTTCTCAAGGAGATAGTATAGGACCGTGAAGCTGCCTGCAATGACTGCCACTTCTTTTAGGAACTGATTAGTAACTCTGGGGAAAATGTCACTCCTCCAGGAAGGAAAAATACATCAAAGAAATGCATGCCAGAAATCACAGTAACTAAGGAAGTCACAGGAAAATATGAGGTATCCAGCTAGAGAAAATGAAGAACTTGGTCTGAAGATCTGGCACAAATGAAAACTACAAGGCCAGATAGCACCAGATGACTAAGGAGCATAAGGCAAGCTGACAGGGTGAAACCCCAGTCCCCCCCACACAGCAGGTGGGATATGTGAGATATTCCTCAATTACCCCTGGATGCCAAAAAAGAAAAAAAAAGGAAAGGGAAAAACAAATATTTAACTGATAGAGATCATAGTCCTTCAGGATTTAAGTCTCCATCACTTCTCCATAGTGATGTGGGAAACAAAGGTAGAAGGAAATGGCAGATAGAACTAAGTTACCTTATAACCTGCAGCCTATTGACAAATACTTGGGGCTGGCAGAGTAAAAGGTTTCTCCTGGAACTCCTTTCTGTCATAATGTTAATGCTTTGCTAGAGGGAAAAACAACCTTAGCCTGACAATAGCTAGGCCTCCAGTATCCTGTGAGTCTTCTTTAGCATATGAAAATCTCACTGGAAACTTGCCCTGGACTCTACCTTCCCCAGCTCCATAGTATATAACCAGTGTCTCTTCATGGTCCCAGCACATCTCTTTCTGACCATGGGTCCTGTCCACGTGCTTTAATAAAACTACCTTTTCACACCCAACACGTCTTCAAGATTTCTTTCTTGGTCATTGGCTCTGGACCTCATGAACCCCACTATCATGCCAAAAAACCTCATCACCAGACATTACATTGCAGTGATATGGTATTGGGCATAAAGGGATCCTTCCCAGGAATAACTACAGAAGGTCATGGATAATTCAACTGGAGGAGGTAAGAGGATTGAATTGTATAGGACTTTATTTTTCTGATCTATAATAAATGAGGATAGTAGATTCAAAAATGGTATGACTCCCATATAATCAACAAAATATGGTAGAAAAAGCAGCCCACCTACATTTAGGGAGCACAGAAGTAATTTGGGGGGAAAATTCTGGATTCCTACAAACTTAGTTGTGATTACTTATTATCTCAATATTTATATACAAGTTTGTATTATAATAGGCCAAAGGGTGACACAACTTCTTAAGAATTTAGAAGTACATCTCTTTTTATTAATTTTGAATGTGAAATTTTTATATGAAAATTTTTTACTTAGTTGGAATATAAAATCCACATATTTCTACTGTTTATACTGAACAAGAGAAAGGGAACCAAATTTCTTTGAGTGTTGTGGGGCTTCTGGGCTTCATAAAAAGATGGGTAGAATTCAAGGGTATTATTTGTAATATTTTTCCACATTGTAAATTAAAGAAGTTGGCACAGGCTTTCTCATAGTTTTATTAAAAAAATGTGCTTGGTTAGGAAACACCACTTTTCTTGCATATATGATTGGGAAAAATCAATAAAAAGATGCATTAGAAAACTTCATGTTCTTGAAATAAAAGATTGTAAAGGAGATTCTAGAAATCGTGTCAACAAATTAACAATTGTTGAAGCTCAAAACAAGGATGTCACACTAAGAATGAGAAAGACCACATGTGATTGGACTATTCCCAGGGTGGGCAGCAGCAAGGTGCAGAAAACCTAGCCTGAGGGCAGGCTGCTCAGATTCTTTCTGCCTCTCTTTAGCTCCTTCTGAGAGTTAGAAGATAGTAAGAATCATTTCTGGGTGTCTTCTTCATTGAACATGTGGGAGATTCAGGAGAGAAGCATCAAAGGAAAATACTTCAAAGAAGAAGGGCTGGAGAAGGTGCAAGGCCTTAGGATATGTTTACACAGCTGAAAGCAGCTGAGGCACATAAGGAATGCCTAGATCTAACATCATCCAGGGCCAGATCTTCCTTCACACCTGACCCTTCCTAGTGTTATAGAAGCCAATTAACTCTAAATTCAACCTTTGAGTTGAATTTGAGGAAGAGAGAGGGGGAGGGGGGGAGAGGGGGAGAGGAGGAGAGGGGGAGGGAGGTAGAGAGGGAGAGGAAGAGGGGAGAGGGGAGGGGGAGAGGGAAAGGGATCAGGGAACAAGGTAGGGGCAGACAGTGAGGGACAGAGAGAGAATCCCAAGCAGGCTCTGCACTTACAGCACCAAGCCTGACGTTGGCTTGAACTCACAAACCAGGAGACAGATCATGACCTGAGCCAAAACCAAGATTTCACACTTAACCAACTGAGCCACCCAGGGTTCCTGGGAAAAATAATGTTTACATGCAAAATGCAAAATCTTACACCATACATAAAAATTAGCTACAGTTGGATTAAAGATTTAAATCTAGGACCTGAAACTGTAAAACTCCTTAGCTTGAAAAGCTAAACCATTAAATTGATTAACACACTTGCTTAGCTGACTTTATGTGCGTAGTCTTTAGCAATTATCCTAATGAAAGGAAGATTCATTCTGGAGTCAGGGCCTCATTCCAACTTGAATTTGAGAACCTTTACTTAACTGCACTTTTAGAACTCATCTTTTGCGACTCTGGCCATACACCCCGCAACAAGAACATACTATAATCCCTATTCTTTCTTTTCTTTGAAATAATTGTGTTGATAAAGAAAAGATGAAAATGTGTATCACTACCACCCAAGAATGTTGGGACACTGATTGAATTAGATTTACATATTTAACTTTCTTGGCAGTAAATAGTGTTTGTATAGATTTACTCATCTCTATCCATATACACCAATACTTTAGATTGCTGATGGAAAAATAATGCAATTTGTGTAAGAGTTTTCATTGAAGAGACTCACCTGTGACCAATAATTTGAATTTTGCTTCATTGTAGAAAGTGGAGCTTTCAAAGAAATATGTATAATCCCCACCATCGGAAGGTTGGATGGGATGGATCCTTAAGGCAACATGACCTTTGGTAATATTCTCCTTCAGGAATTCTGTCCTCCCTTGGTACTCTGACACCTGCTGCTCCAAATGATCCCGGAAATTCCTATATTGATGCACCAGGCCTGAAGGATAATTTTGAAGAATAATCTCACTTCCATGTTCTGAGCATCCATTGATGGGCTGAGGTGATAGGAAACCACAGCCTCTTCCCCAACCAAGGCAATGACTGGTGTTCTTGGTCCCATTACCTGGAATTGTCCTGGAAATAATTTTTAAAACAATGGAATCAACACTGAGACCTTGAAAAGCATGGTTGTGAGCATCTGGTCAGTAAAAAAATTAGACCAGTTTAATTAACATAGCAAGCTGTAGCCAGTTAATGAACAGATTTAAAACAAAGATGCTCAAATACACTGTTAGCATAAGGGATAATACAGGACATGATGCTAATGTGCAACACTCATAGGTACTTAACCAAAATTTAATCGTGCTTTCTTTTTTCCTAGGACTGGATTTCAAATTATATAAATCTCAGTGTGTGTGTCTTATAAAAATTCCATATATTATAAAATATAATCATCGTTTAACATATGAGAATATTGAGTCAGTCAATAACTAATGATTGATTCAGTGATTAATAAATTGAGTGAGTGAATGATAAATTGCCACTAAATACTTAATTAGAAAGGCAAGGGATTAAATTCTGTTAGTAATACCCAATGTTTCCTTGCTTTAAACCATGTATTATCTAATACAATATAACCTATAGTGAAATATAATGTGAAATATTAAAATTAAGTGTTTATGTTAAGAAAACTTAGAACACTATATATAATAGTTTCCCATTTTAGAACATAAGTATGAGATCCTGTGTACAACATCAATTTCCTAGAACATTACTGTAAATTCTCTCTGAGTATAGGCATAACAAGTAACCATAGGTTAAATACCAATCTTAAAAAATAATTTCTACCTGGTGTAAATCTTTTAGAGAGCTACATAATATTTTTTTCCAATATTGAAATTCAAATATTTATTTTTAACGTTTATTTTATTTATTTATTTATTTATTTATTTATTTATTTATTTATTTTGAGAGAGAGAGAAGGAGAGAGAGAGAGAGAGATAGAGAGAGAGAGAGAGAGGGAGAGAGAGAGTGGGAAAAGGTGAAGAAAGAGGGAGACAGAAAATCCCAAGCAGGCTCCATGCTGTTGGTGCATAGTCCAACACAGGGCTCCACGTTGGGCTCAAAATCACAAATCATGAGATCATGACCTGGGCTGAAATTAAAAGTCAGTCACTTAACCACTGACCCACCCAGGTGCCCCTCAAATATTTCTTTCCTAAGGATGTAAGGGTTATCATTTTGAAATGTCAACATCAAAAGTTTAGCAACATTTTCACTCTGTATCTGTGTATGTTTAACTTAGGCATACATGGCTTTAAGTCCTAACTGCTCACATGTCATAAATGTAAGGAAAGTTGTATTTTCCCTTTGGATAGAAGCAACTAACTAGCACAGATAACCACCTCAATAACTAGTTGAATTTAAAGTGAAAATTACTGTCAAAATATTTTACTTAAAGACAATTTTTTTTTTAATCATATATTTTGAGATGTATATATAAGAGATGAACCAGCTTGGCTCGAAAAGTGGGTGAGGTTTGTTTCTTTCTTGAAATCTTACGGACTGCTTGTCACATGACCAAATTGATTACAGAGTGCTTACAAAAGTCATTGCATTCTGGTTTGTCATTTATTATTATTATTATTATTATTAAAGTTTATTTATTTTGAGAGGGAGAGAGCATGAGCAGGGGAGGGGCAGAGAGAGAGAGAGAATCCCAAGCAGGCTCCACTCTGTCAGGGCAGAGCACAACACCAAGCTTGATCTCAGGAACTGCGAGATCATGACCTGAGTCAAGATCAAGAAGTGGACGCTTAACTGACTGAACCACCCAAGCGCCCCTAGTGCTTGTTGTTAATATAACCATTCATTTCTTTTTTTTTTTTTATTGAGGAATAATTTACATATATGTTGTATTAATTTCAGATGTATACCATAGTGATTTGATATTTATATATGTTAATAAAAATGTTCACCAAATGTGTCCTTGCCATCACCATATAAGGTTGTTAAAATGTTGGCCATATTCCCTATGCTATAAATTACATCTCCATGTCTTCTTTTATAATCGAAAGATGATGTATCTTAATTCCCTTCATGTTTCATCCATTCAAACATCCCATATCTGTCAACAACCATCAGTTTGTTCTCTGTAACTAGGAATCTGTTTCTGGGTTGTTTGTTCATTTATTTAGTTTTGTTTTGTTTTGTTTTTTGTTTCTTACAATCCACTTATAACTTCTATTTTATGGCATTTGTCTTTTCCTGCCTCACTTATATCACTTAATATAATAATATCTGTCTCCATCCATGTTGTCATAAGTTTCAAGATTTTATTCTTTCTTGTGACTATTATCGCATTGTGTGTGTGTGTGTATCTTCTTTCTTTATCTATTTATCCATTCACAGACATAAAATGTTTCCATATCTTGGCAATTGTAAAAGAAAAAGCCTGCATTTAATATAGGAATACATATGTCTTTTCAAGTAAGTGGTTTTGTTTATCAAATGCTTAGAAGTAGACTACTGAATCATATGGGAGTTCTATTTTTTTTTTAATATTCTGAGGAACATACACATTTTTTCCATAGTATTGTACCTTTTACATTCCCACCAAAAATTTGTGAGGATTTCCTCTTCTCCACAACTTCACCAACACTTGTCATTTCTTTTTTTTTTTTTTTTTTTTTTTTTTTTTTTTTTTTATATTAGCCATTCTGGCAGATGTGAGCTACTATGTCTTTGTGGTTTTGATTTGTATTTCTGTAATAGTGATTTTTAATAACTTTTCATGTGTATACTGGCCATCTGTGTGCCTTCTTTGAAAAATGTTTATCTAGGTTCTCTGCACATTTTTAAATCCATATATTTCCCATGTATTGAATTATAGGATTCTTTTTGGTTTTTTTTTTTTGGATGTTACCCGTTATTAGATATATCATTTGACAATATCTTTAATTCAGTAGGTTGCTTCTTTGTTGTATAGATTGTTTCCTTTTCTGTGAAAACCCTTTTTAATTTAATGTAGTCTTATTTGTTATTATTAATTTTTTTGTTATTCTTGCCTGAGAAGATAGATCAAAAAATATCACTAAAACTGATATAAAATGCTTATCGCATATTTTTCCAGGAAGTTTATTGTTTTTCATCTTATATTTAAGTCTATAAACTATTTTGTGTTTATTATTGGATGTGGTGTATTGAAGGCACTTTTTCACACTCTATGCTTTCATCCTTTATGGCCTAATATATAATTAGCCATATAAGTATCAGTTTATTTTCTGGCTTTATATCTATTTAATTATCTATGTATCTTTTAAAATTATTTTTATTTAATATTTTAATTTTTATTTATTTTTGAGAGAGAGAAAGAGAGCACAGTAGGGACAGCAAGAGAGAGAGAGAGAGACAGAGAGACAGAAGATCTGAAATGGGCTCTTCACTGACGGCAGAGAGCCAGATGTGGGGCTCAAACTCATGACCCATTGAAATCATTTCCTGAGCTGAAGTCAGAAGCCCTATTTTTTTTTTTTTTTAGAGAAAAAGAGAGAGAGAGCATGTCATCAGGGGAGAGTGGCAGAGGGAGAGAGAGCCAATCTTCTTAAACAACACCACACTCAGTGAAGAGACTGATACTTGGATCTATCCCTTGACCCTGGAATTTTGGTTTGAGCTGAAATCAAGTGTCAGATACACAATATACTGAGCTACACAGGCACCTGTTTCCATATCTGTTTTTAAGCTTGTTTATTTATTTTGAGAGAGATAGAGACACCATGAGAGAGAGAGTCCCAAGCAGGCTCTGCGGTGCCTGTGCAGAGCCTAACACGGCACTTGAAATCATGAAATTGTGAGACCATGACCTGAGCCATGAGTCAGACTAAATGACTGAGCCACGAATACACCCCTGTAAGTGTTTTTATACCAATACTACCTTTTAAATTAATATAGCTTTGTAATATAGTTTGAAATGAGGAAACATGATAGTTTTGTTTTTCTCTCATTTTGGGGGCAGGGGTCTTTGGTGTCTTTTATGATTTTATACTAATTTTAGAATTATTTCTTCTAGTTCTGTGAGAAATTCCTTTGAGTAGTGTGGAATTTTAACAATATATTACATTTTATAGAGAACAGATCTTTCACCTCCTTGATTAAATTTATTCTTAGGGATTTTATTCTTTTTTAATACAGTTGTAAATAGGATTGTTTACTGAATTCATCTTTCTTAGTGTATAGAAATGCAACATATTTCTGTATATTGATTTCATATCTTGCAACTTTACCTAATTTATTTATAAGTTCCAATAGTTTTTTTGGTTGAGACATAAGGTTTTCTATATCTAGTTTCATACAATTTACAAACCATGACTGTTTTACTTGTTTTTAAATTTGGTTGAAATTTTTTGGTATAATTGCTATTGGTAGAACCTCCAATACTATGTCAAATGGAATTGCTGAGACTGTGTATCGTTGTCTTGTTCTTGATCTTAGAGGCAAAACATTCAGCTTTGCTCCTTGAATATGTTAGTTCTGGGTCCGTCATATACAAACTTAAGTTGAGATATGTTACTTCTATATGCATTTTGTAGAGAGTTTTTTTTACATAAATGGATATTAAAATTTGCCAAATTTTTTTCTGCATCAATTCAGATGATATTTTTATCCTTCATTTTGTTAATATGACAGCATCATGTTGTTTCATTTGCATATATTGGACCATCCTTCCATTTTCAGAATAAATCTCTCTTGATCATGGTGTATGATCTTCTTAATGTATTGTTGAATTTAGTTTGATAACATTTTGTTGAAGATTTTTGCATTTTGTTCATCAGGGATTTTGGTATGTACTTTGTGTGTGTGTGTTGGGGGGTGTTGTATAGTGTGTTTTTCTATCTTGGCAATCATGATTTTTTTTGGCCTTGTACAATGAGTTTGTAGGCATATCTTCCTCTTGAGCTTTTTTGGAAGTTTGATAAGAATTGGTGTTGCCTCTTCTTAAAAGATTTTTGTGGGGCTCCTGGATGATTTAGTTGGTTAGGTGTCCGACTCTCGACTTCAGCTCAGGTCATGACCTCACACTTTGTCAGTTTGTGCCCTGAATCATGCTCTGCACTTTGAGATTCTCTGTCTCCTCTCACTCTGACCCTTCCTGACCTGTGATCCCTCTCTCTTAAAAATGACTAAACTTCCTAAAAACTATAAGTAAGTAAGTAAATAAATAAATAAATAAATAAAGGCCTTTTACAATTCACCTTTGAAGCCATCTGCTTCTGGAGTTGTTTGTTAACATTTTTTATTATGGACTTAATTTTCTTACTATTAAATGGTCTATTCAGATTTTCTATTTTTTCCTGATTCAGTATTGGAAGACTCTTATGATTTTAGAATCTATCTATTTCTTCTAGGTTGTTCTATTTGTTAGTGTCTGATTGCTGCAGTCTCTTATGATTCTTTGTATTTTTGTGATATCAGTTGTATGTTCTTTTAATTTCTGATTTTTTTGGGGGCTCTCTCTTTTTTTTTTTTTCTTGGTAATTGTGGCTAAAGATATATTGATTTTGTTTATCTTCTCAAGGAATCAATACTTAGTTTCATTGATTCCTTGTACATTGCTTTTGTATCTATTTTATTTATGTCCACTCTGATCTTTCCTTTTCATTATTTCCTTTTGTCTACTAACTTTGGGCTGTGTTTACTCTTCTTTTTCCAGTTCTTTTAGATGTAAAGCTGTATTTTTTATTCAAAATTTTATTTTTGTTTTTGTTTACTGAAGTGGGCCTCAATCAGTATAAACTTCCCTCTTAGAAGTGCTTTTGCTACATTCAATTTTTTTTTTTTATTTTTTCCAAAGATACTTCAGGTGATTAAATATTCTTACATTTCTTGAGCATTGTTTTGCAGCTTAGTATAGGAACTATCCAAGAGAATATACCATACACTTATGAAGAATATGTATTCTGCTGATTTAAGGCAGAAAATTGTTAATAGATCTATTAAATCTTTTAGTCTAACATGTCATTGAAGGTCAATGTTTTCCTTATTAACTTTCTGTCTGCATGATCTGGTAAGTAGGGTGTTAAGATCTGCCACTATTACTATTGCATTACTGTCAATATTTTCTTTTGTATATGTTAATTTTTCTTTATATATAATTAGGTGCTGCTATAATGGATGCAAAAATAGTGACAATTGTTATATATTATTGTTGGAGGAATCCTCTCATCATTATGTAATTCTTTTATTTGCTCTTGTTAAACCCTTTGTTTTAATTAAAAAAGTGTTTATGTATTTGAGAGAGAGAGAGAGAGAGAGAGAGAGAATCCAAAGTAGGCTCCAGACTCCAAGCTGTCACCACAAAGCCCAAAGTGGGGCTTGAACTCATGAATTGTGAGATCATGACCTGAGCCCAAGTTGGAAGCTCAACCTACTGAGCCACCCAGATGCACCACAGCCTTTGTTTTAAATTCTATTTTGTCTGATATAAACATTTGCTACTCCTTATTTCTTTTACTTTCCATTTGAATGGAATATATTTTTCCAAGCTTCACCTTCAGTCTGTGTGTCTTTAGATCTAAACTAAGTCTCATGTAGGTAGTATATAGATGGGTCTTGTTTTTGTTTTGTTTTGTTTTGTTTTGTTTTGTTCCCCATGCAGCCATCCTATGTCTTTTGATTAGTGACTTTAATCCATTTATAATTAGAATAGTTCTTTGTAGGTATGTACTTAATACCATGTTCAGTGTTTTCTGCAATTCTCTCTTCCTTTATTGTCTTGTTATATATACTTGAAAATTGATGACTTTGACATTTTTTTAGCATTAAGATTGGATTCCTTTGTCTTTAATGCTTATTTATCTTTTACATACTTTTGGTTTGTGGGTATCATGAGAGAGGTTCATATATGACAATCTATGTATTTACCATACTATTTTAATTTGGTGGTCACTTAAGCTTCAACCTTCTAAAAGCACATATTTTTATTCCTCACCCATGTTTTATGTTTTGATATCATATTTTTATTTGTTTATTTTGTGTATCCCTTAACTAATTAATCTAGATATTGTTGATTTTACTACTTTTGACATTTGATCTCATTACTAGTTTTATAAGTAATTGATCCACTACATCTCTATTTATAAGTAATTGATCCACTACATTTCTTTACCACTGAATTATTTTTTCCTATATTCTATCCTTTATAGTTATGGCCTTTACTTATCTCCTTAGAGAATTCTTTTGAATAATTCTTTTTTAAATTTAAAAATTATTATTATTATTATTATTATTTTAAATAATGGTTTAGTGGCGATGAGCTCAATTAGATTTTGCTTGTCTGGGAAACTATCTCTCAAATTCTGAATGAAAATTTTCCCAGGTACAGTATACTTCGTTGTAAGCTTTTTTTTTTTTTCCTCCTGTTTTCTTTTTAGCACTTTGATATATCATGTCACTCTTTTCTGGCCTGCAAAAGTTAGGTGAGAATGTTATAGTGGTTCCTTTACATGTAACTAATTATTTTTCTCTTATTGCTCTTAAGATTCTCTCTTTATCTGACATTTTTGACATTTTAATTATATTAAGTTTTGATGTGTATCTCTTTGGCTTTATCTGTTTTGGGACTTTGTGTGTCACCTGGACCTTGATGTCTATTCCCCCCCCCCCCCAACACCCAGGTTATAGAAGTTTTCAGCTATTATTTCTTACCAATTATTTTTCTGCCTGATTATCTCCTTTTCATCTCTTTTTAGAACATACATAATGTGAATTTTAGTATGTTTGATGTCACCCCAGAAGTCCCTTAAACTATATTTATTATTTATTTCTTTTTGTTTTTCAGGATTGGTGAACTCCACTCCCCTGTGTTCCAGAATGCTGATCTATTCTTCTGTATCATGTAATTTGTTGTTTACATGCTATTTTTTTTCATTTATGTTATTACAAGCTTTGGCTCTAATTGGTAATATCTTATTTTTTCTATATGTTTGTTGAAGTTTTCTCTGTGTTCATACTTTCATCTCCTGTATTTGGTAAGCATATCTGTGACCTTGATTTTGAACTCTTTTTCAGGTAGATTTCTTGTTACAACTCTTATCAAGGTGTGCTCCCTGGAATTAGCAGGCTAGAGAGAGAATTCCCAAATGTCACCTGGCAGGCCTCAGAGCAGAATGGCAGGAGGAGAAGGCAAAACATGGTTGTTGCCAGTGTTTGAGTCCCTAATGATAGCCTTTGCTCTTTAGGTAGGCACTCCAAGATGAGGAAGTGGCTGTCTACATGTATGGTCTATACAATTTTTAATACGGTATTTTTGCACTGGTTTCCATGTCAAGTGAGACTATGTGGAAGCCTTAAAAGAAGGGTTTCATTTCCCTACATTTTTATCATTTTCCTGGATGTATTCCTTATTGTTCTTCAAATACAAGTGTTTGAGGACTGATTTGTCCTGTGCATAATTTAAGGGTTAAGATGCCTTATGTGGAGCTCGAAATTATTATTTTCATGGACATCTCTTACCTTTGAGATACTTCGTAACTATGGAATGCCTTACCTGGGGTGTTTTACTTTTACTTTTTTTGTTTTTCATTTTTAAGATTGTATCTTTCCCTCTTGTACACCACTCAGTTTTGTCCCTTGTGAAGGCTTTTTCATCCAGTTTCTAGGTCTCCTTTAGAGGGATTTATTCTATATGTAGGAGGACATGAGCTCAGGATTGTCCTTTGACACCTTTGCTTTTTATGTGTTTTATAGCTTTGTGAAGAATATATTCTGTGTTGGCAGGCAAATTTATTTTTAAGTATTTCCCCAAGAGTAATCAAAATTTTCTCTACTATTTTTGTATGCAAGTAAACTCCATATATAAAATGTCTCAAATTCCAACAATGTCCACCCCGACTTTTTAAAACTTTCTTGTCATGAACTTGTGAAGAGGATTAAGGTTATTAAGTATTATGCCTTATCCCCTTTTTGACTAATTGAACTTCTTCACTTCTTATTGTAGTTAAAGATGTTCTGTGTAGAAGTAATGTGCCTGTTTTTGTACAGTAAGAGACACAAAGATAATAAGAAAATCATCTATTTGATCAAATTTAAAAAAACAGAAAAAGTAATTCTATCTTCCAGAACCTGCTTTTTTTTCATGCAGTGAATATTTAATTCTAATAGAGTCCCTACTCTCTTCAGACAGTACTTAGAAATGCATAGGACTCATCAGAAAACAAATGAGGTATCAATCAGTTAACAAAATAAAATTCTTCTCTTTCAACATAAATCCATTCAAATTTAGTTTTTGAATACTTAATGTGTAACACTATGATCAAACTATGAAAAAAGCTGATAAATGGTAAAAAAGAGCAGTTAGGAATTTCATTGGTCTTTACAAAACTCAATAGTATATGCCTTTTATGGCTGTAGGTATTACCTCAAAAAGGATTCTGATGGCATACATTGGAAGGATAACAGAGGGACCTGATAGATGAAAGGGGGAAAAGAAGCTTCATGAAAAAGATGAAACAAAGCACAAAGAACAGCATGATCTGTATGTGTCAGAAATTGTCATGGGAGCTAAATATACACCCATGGTTTGCCTCGTCTTTGGGATGGTGGGCACTTTATCACTCTTGATCCAGGAAATATTTCTTTGCATTTCTTTAAAGAAACTGTCATATTTCCATAATCAAGACTCTTTTATCTATAAATCCAGTAGTAAATCCTCATTTTTATTGCGAGCCATACTTGGCTTCCTACATGAGTGTCTTCACATAGTCAATCCTTCCTGTTAGTGCTGCATAAACAATGGAAGACTGAACAGCTTGATACTTGAAAGCAAAAACAAGGAGTGAGAACCGATTAGGCAAAGTAAGTCTATTAAGAATTAAGTAAGATGGGTGCGGAGCACAAGCTGTCTGCCAAATAATGGGGTATTTCTGGGATATAATTAGCATGTGAATCTTCATGAAACTTAAGGTACATCATGGGCTTTATAGCACCTCAGGTTATCAGGGCATTACTAATTAAATGGTACATAAATCTCAAAGTTCATTGGTACATTTAATTGCCAAATTATATCTGAGATGACGAGATTGGGAGACTAGACTTGGGTGCTTGTCACATGTGCCATTTGGAACTGGAATTTCTGACTCAGATATTATGAAATTTTATGTTATATGAGCCAAGTGACAATATACGAGATCTCCAAAGGATCCCTTAAATAATTTATTGATGGAGAAAAGTTGAGTTTAGTACCATCTCAGTAGAATCTTTACTGTAACTAAAAAAGGGAGGTGAAGAATGTTACACTTTCTATGCACTGTCCCAAGGGCTGAGTGGGTTGTATTTCTTTTCATTCTTGATGAAGGATTCCGGAGCCATCTTGTGATAGTCTGGAAGTAAAGACAACTAACTGTACCATGACATTCTTCTCTTCTTGCTTATAATCCCCTTCTCACAATTCCAACTAAATTAAAGGCTGCTGAAGATATGGAAATAACTGGTAATCTTACATGTATTAGGTAAGATGATAAAATACATCTCTTGGTTTATCCTACTGTTCCTCATAATTAACCACTGTGGCAGACACAAACATACAGCTGAATTGCCATTAGGTCAGTGTCAAAGTTTGTGACATTAAATGATAAGGCTCTCTTGTAGGTGGACAGAAATTATTCAAGGAAACTTAAGACTTTAACAATAAGTTAATTTAAAAATGTTTGCATAGAAATAAAATAAAATAGTTAATTAATAGTTATCAATGGAAGAATTTTTCACGTGGGATCAGTGTGGTTATTCAATGTGAGTACTTCAGAAAAAGAAATGGGAGACATAATCCAGTGTTAATGCAGGTAGATGATCCTGTATGAACATCTTTAACATCAAAAATGTTTTGTATTATTGGGGTGCCTGGGTGGCTCAGTCGGTTAAGTATCCGACTCGGTTTTGGCTCAAGTCATGATTTCATGGCTCCTAGGATCGAGCTCATGTCTGCTTCTGTGCTGAGCACAGAGATTCTCTTGAGATTATCTCTCCCTCTTTCTTTGCCACTGCCTCTCTCTCTCTCTCTCTGTCTCAAAATAAACAAACATTAAGAAAAAGAGTTTTGTGTTCTACAAAGTTTTCAGCAGATATATTTATTATTTCCTAAACCATAGGAAACTTAACAATTTAAAAATAAGCCTATGAGTTCAAAAAACATTGCAAAACCACTTATTAAAACCAATAAAATAATTGGTTGCTAAATCAAGAATTTAGAAAATTAAGACATGTACATTTTCTTCCACCAATCATTTGAATGTTAGGTTCCAAAAATTAAGTCTCTGCTTTATTTATTTTTTCCTACACACAGTTACTCCCACATTCTCAACAACCCAAGAGATGATTTACTAAAAGCCGCTTGGAAATATACCTGGAAAAAATTCATTAGCAATATTTTTTCTTCCATTTCATGAGCATTCAATGTTTTTCCCCATTTTTTTTTTTTGTATGTCATCTTCAATTACTTTCCTCATTGTATTTTAGTTTTCAGAATACAGGTTTTTTTTTTTTTTTACCTCTATTGTTAGCTTTATTCCCATGTATTTTATGGGGTTTTGTGCACTTGTAAATGGGATTGACTTCATTACTCTATCTGCTGCTTTATATTTGTAGTATAGAAATTCAACAGACTCCAAAACCATTAGAATTTTCTGAGTGATACAAATATTGTTTAAATTTATAACAAGCCTTTTGACAATACCTGAGGTTGTGGTATTGAGGTGACTCAAGGTGGGACCCCTTGATAGCTTCAGGGTAGGGATTTGCCCACAGAGGACCAACAATGTGATTAGAATATTAGAACTATGTACTTTAATCCCATCTCCAACCTCTGAGGGTGACTGGGCTAGAGTTTTCCAATTACCAATTGTCAATGATATTAATCAGTCATGCCTATATTCTGAAACTTCCACAAACATTCTAAAACTATGAGACTATAAGAGTCAGTGCACACATTGAGGTCTTTGGTGGGTGGTCTGCCTGGACAGACATTGAAGCTCTGTATCCCTAACACACCCTATATCTTGCTCCACTTATTTTTCTGTTTGGCTGTTCCTGTGTCGTATTCTTTGAATAAACTATAATTGTATGTATATTTCTTTCCTGAGTTCTGTGAGTTGTTCTAGATACTAACCAAAACTGAGGAAAGTTATGGAACACCTGAACTTTTAATCTTTCTGACAGAATGTAGATAACTTCACAATCTCATTGGTGGCTGGTGTCTGAAGTAGGTATGGTCTTGTGGAATTAAGCATTAAGTTGTGGAATTTGCACTGATTGGGTGATTAGTATCAAGTTTTACTGAATTTTTAGACAACCCACTGGCTTGGGGAATTTATTAGAAACGTGACTTGAAAATGTAAAGGATAAAAAGGCAAAAGTTATGGAAGCTTTAATTGCTCGGCTAGAGAGTCAATCAGTTATGGAAAGCAGCTTTGTTGAGAACATTTGCTAAAGGTAAAATTATCAATTGAATTTGGAAATGATGCATTAAACTTTGGGGAATGGTTCACTAGACCTTTAAGGATGTGAAAAACCACTAAGGAAAAAAAGGAAAATATGTAATTCCTTTGTTGTTACAATCAGAACTTGATGGTGGAGAAACTTAGATTTCAGTTAGTCTGTCTTTTTATTATTAGCCTCAAACCTGATCCAAAATCCAAAAATTATGCTGGGAAAAAGGAATACCACAGGCAATCTATGTGAAGAAGAAGGACAAAAACAAGAAACTATCAAAAACAGTAGTTGTCATGTGGAATAGTTTCATTTTGTGGATGAGTATCATCTTGAAAAATGTTTACTATAATTGATTGTGAAAATTTTCATTTGAAGGACTGTTACTAGCTTGCTATGAAACATTGATTGTAAAGATCTTTATGATTAAAGAACACAAAACACTCCTGAAACCTGAAATACCCATAGTATCTTTGGTGCTGTCAAACAAATATACTGGATAAGGATAATAATTCCATTGTAAAATTCAATTAGCTGAAAAAAAAAAAAAACAGTTGATATATGACTATGTTACCAAGAGTGTGAAATGGGAGATACTCACAGGGTGGGAATTTTCTCACCCCTACCATTGTGTTTGGTCCAACTTTAAGTGACAGTAACATCTAAGGCTATTAAGAGCATTTCTAGTGAAAAGGAGCAAGGATGATTTTAGAATTGATATCTTTTCTGAGTTCAGAAACTTCAATCCCACAGTCAAGGAGTATATTTCTGCAGAGAGTTTTCATTAGCAATTTGCATCTTTATTCTCAGTTCTATTCTTCAATTATTTTGCAGTGATATTTCATAAAAAGAAAAGAAGGAAGAAAGAAAGAAAGAAAGAAAGGGAAACAAGAAACAAAAAAAATATGGACAAGTCTGGATTTAGGGAGTGGGCATTTGATGCAATTAATAGTAATATGTTGAAAATGAACTTAGTTATTGTAAGTTACCTCCTATCTGAACCTTACTAGAACACCATGGAACCGAGGGAGAATGTGCAACAATAAGGGAGGGTGGACTCATTTCAAAAGATCTGCCCCAGGGTTCTTTACCCAGGCATAGAGTTCCTCTCTAAGGCTTTGAGATATCAATATTTTGAAATCTTCCTACATATAGCCCATATCAATGCATGAAAATAGTATAGTAATTCTTCAAAATCCAAAAATAACATTTTCACCTTCAGTTAGCTAAACTTTAAATGGAATGTAATGGCATTCTTGAGTCAAGGCTTAAA
This sequence comes from Panthera pardus, assembly GCF_024362965.1. Classification (NCBI taxonomy): domain Eukaryota; kingdom Metazoa; phylum Chordata; class Mammalia; order Carnivora; family Felidae; genus Panthera; species Panthera pardus. Next base: position 4,139,397 of record NW_026526654.1, read on the forward strand.
TATGTACCATGGCTATATGTACTTTTGGAAGTTATAAGATGTGATTCAATAAAACACCATAGCAAACCAAGAGAAAGACACAAAGTTTAGGGAATTGAATGAAGAGACCAAGACACAGAACTTCCAAATTTATTCAAGGTATGAAAGGATAGTAGAAAGAGACCTCTATGAGTACAATGAGATTACTGATTTCGAATATATGGAAAAAGTATTATATAGAAATGGGACATAGATGAGACATTTACAGGAAAAAATGATGAAAAACATGCAGTTGACAAAATGGATGCTAATGTCAACTTCAGGAAAAATGAAAGGTAGTACATGACAGGATGCACTGTGCTAGAGCACTACTAAACTAGCATTAAAGGCATTCACATTGTCAGGTTGACACAAAAACTTAATGTGGGACTGACTTAAGAATTCAGTAAGACTTTATTAACAGAGTATGAAAAAAGGAAGTGAGAAACACAGAGTGTGGAATAATTCAGTTATTATTTTTCATGGTGGAAATTGATTAACAATGAGACGAGAGATTACATATTTAAGAATACAGAAACATCAGGGTCAACAGCAAAAACAGTTGACAGAGATTAGTTCCAGAATTTAGGCAGAAGTGAAATGTAAAATTTCTGATTTGAAAATATTTTGGGTATTGTTTTACTTTTTTAAAATGTTGAATTTTACGGATGCCTGGGTGACTCAGTAGATTAGGCTTTTGACTTGGGCTCAGGTCATGATCTCACAGTTCATGAGTTGAAGCCCTGCCTCTGCTCTGTGCTGACAGCTCAGAGCCTGGAACCTTCAGATTCTGTCTCCCTCTTTCTTTGCCCTGGCCCCACTCATGCTCTGTCTGTCTGTCTCTCTCTAAAAAGATAAATAAATAAATAAATAAATAAATAACATTAAAAAAATTACATGTTGATTTTTAAGAAAAAGAACTTAGGAGTGCCTGGGTGCCCCACTCTGTTCAGCTTCCCACTCTTGATTTCAACTCAGGTCATGATCTCAAGGTTCCTGGAATCCAGCCCCAAGTCACACTCTTGCTTATAATCAGGAGACTGCTTGGGATTCTCTCTCTCTCTCTCTCTCTCTCTCTCTCTCCCTCCCTTCCTCCTACTCTCCTACTCTCTTTCAATATAAATGTAAATAAAAATTTAAAAAAAATGAAAAAGAGAAACATAAAAAAATAAAATGTTTTCATACTGTTAGGATATTAGAGATGATTATGGAACATGAGACCACCATCTAGTTAGATGTTGGTAAACCTTAATTGTAGACATAGTATTTGAGAATTATCATTTTTTTTTGAAGAATTATATTATAAAATGGTGATGAGTACTCAGTGGACTTAGAACTTATAATTGTTAATTCAGGTATTTTTTTAATATATATTTTTGAGGGAGAGAGAGAGAGAGAGAGAAAACATGAGGAGGGGAGGGGCAGAGAGAGACAAAGACACAGAATCAGGATCAGGTTCCAGGCTCCTACGTGTCAGCACAGAGTCCAACACAGGGCTTGAATCCACAAAGTGTGAGATCATGACTTGAGCCAAATTTGGATGCACAGCTGACAGCCCCCCTGGCACCCTGGTAATTCAGTTTTTGCAATACCATCAAATTAATTCACAAGATTCAGGTATCTATCACTGTAGAGAATCTCTTGATGATTTGTTTTCTTTAATTTTTTTTAATTTTAAGTTTATATTTTAAGTTTATATTTCAGGAAAAATTTATCAAAAAGTTATAAGGCATTGTACCTGGACACATTTAGCTTTCTAGATGCTTCTTTTTAACATTAGGATATTTGACCAGGTCCAATGACAAAAAGAAGTATCCACTTTGAATTCATCATTTTTACTAATGAGGATGGAATTTTTTCATGTATTTTCTGATACTATTTGGATGTTTATTTTTTGAGAAATTATGTTTATGGTTTTTGATAACTTTTTAATTGAACTATGTATTAAAGAGAACTTAGATTTCATAGATCAGCTTACTTTCTATTTTGTTACAAATACTTCTTCCAATTTACAAACTTTGAATCAAAAGATTTTTCATGTTTTTGTAGACAATATATTCTAGAATACAGGACTGAGCTATAGTTTTAGAACTTTTATTTATTTTAGTTGTTGTCCAAGAATGTATATTTATCTTACTGTTCAATAGCATGCCTTTCCTTAAAATAAATGTTTATCATCTCTATTAAGATGTATTAATAATTCTTTTCCACACTTTTTTTCTTTTGAATAGCATATTTTGTGTTTATTTCAATTCACCCATCAGCTGACAATTGTATGAATCGTTGATTGGATCAATGTTTACACACAACCAGAATTTTCACAATCCACCTATTAAGACACACACCTGGATGAGAAGCCCTCAAACATTCTAGTTGGGGAAGCCAATAGGTCTTGCATCCAAAGTCCCATAGCCTACAGCAAACTGAGAAACAGTTTCTAAGGGGTTTACAAGAACCCTTTAAAATGGAAATCAAAAGAATATTGTGGCAAGGTGTTATTCTCATATGAAACAAAATAAATCTTAAGAAAATACTCTAATAAGAGTCATAAAAGGGGATATTGATAAAGGGGTCAGTGTAAGAAAGCAATGTAATACTTGTAAATATTTATACACCCAGTATATATAAAGAGAATATTAATAGATCTGGACAGACCTAAAGAGACAAATATAAAGCATAACAATAATAGTAGGGGGCATAATACCCCAAATTCATCAATGGAGAAATTATCCAGACAAAAAATCAATAAAGGACCAATACCCTAAAATGACACTTTAGAAAAAATGGACTAAACACATACACAGGCCATTCCCTGCAAAAGCAACAGAATACAGTGTCTACTCAAGTCCACATGGGAAATTCTCCAAAACAGATGTGTCAGGCCACAAAACAAGTCTTAATAAATTTGAGAAGTTCTGACTCATATCAAACATCTTTTCAAACAACATTAGTATGAAAATAGGAATCAATTACAAGCAGAAAGCAAAATATTTATAAATATGTGGAGATAAAATATGTTACTGAAAAACTAATGGTTCAAAAATGTAAATGGAAATAAGAAAAATACTGTGAGGCAATAAAAATACAGTATACCAAAACATAGGGGATGCAGCAATAGCAATTCTAAAAGGGTAGTTCATAGCGATAAATGCTAGATTAAAACAACAACAACAACAACAACAAAAAACTGGAAAAACCTCAAAGATCCGAAGTTCACACTCAAGGAATTAGAAAAAGAACAAAAGAAGCCCAAAGTGTGCAGTAAGAAGAAAATTAAAAAGATCAAAGTAGAAATAAATAAGATGCGGACTAAAAAGGCAATAGAAAAGATCAACAAAACAAAGATGTGGTTCCTTGAAAAGGCAATCAAAGTAGACAAATATTTAGCCAGTGTCCCTAAGGAAGAAAGGAGATTCAAATGAATAAAATTAGAAATGAAGAGGTAGATGTTATATCTAATACCAAAGAGATACAAAGGACAATAAAAGCTACTATGAACAATTATGTGTTAACATGTTGGACCATGTAGAAGAAAGGGATAAGGTTTTAGAAACATACAGCCTACAGGGACTACATCATAAAGAAATAGAAAATCTGAGTCACATATTACCAGAAGGGAAATTATATCAGTAATAAAAACACAACAAACAAAAGTGTAGGACAGATGGCTTCCTTGGTGAATTCCTCCAAAAATTAAAGAAGAATTAATACCAATCCTCCTCAAAATCCTCCAAAAAACAGACACAGTGAGAGTATTTCCACACCATTTTATTAGAACAGCATTACCGTTATACCAAAATCATACAAGGATGCCAAAGCGAAGAATAGAATAAAATCAGAAGCCAAAATCACCGATAAATCTAGAGGCAAGAATCCCCAAAAAATATCAAAATAAATTGAGGAATATATAAGATGATTATGCACCATGATCAAGTTGGGTTTATTTCAGGGATCCAATGATGGATCAACATCAACACTTCAAATAATGTAATCCACCACATTAACCAAACTAATGATAAAAATCATTTGGTGATCTTATTAGATGGAAAATAAACATTTGACAAAATTCAACATCCATTCATGATAGAAAGTCTAAAAGTGGGTATAGAGGTAATGTAACTCAACATAATAAAGTCCATATTTCAATATGAAAACCCCACAGCTAACATTATTGTATTTAAGGGTGATAGCCAAAAACATTTTCTCTAAGACAGGCACAAGACAATATTGCCCACTCATGTTACTTTTATTCACATTTCATTAGACATTCCAGTTACGAATTGAGAATGGAAAATAAATAATTAAAGGCATCTAAATCAGGAAAGATAATGCAAAATTGTTACTATTTGCAGATTACATGATATTATATGGAAAACCTTTAAGATGCCACTATAACCTGTTAGAACTAATGTACAAACTCTAAAATTTCAGGGTACAACATCTTCTGCAAAAACTTAGTGTACCTTTGTATACTGATAACAATCCCTCAGAAAGAAAACAATTCCATTTACAATTGCATCAGAAAGAGTAAATACCTAGGAATAAATTTAATTAAGGAGGTAAAAGACCTGTACTCTTTAACTATTACAAAATGGTAAATGAAATTGAACACACAAATGAAGGGAAAGATTACCAAACTCATGGATTAGAATAATTAATATGGCTAAAATATCCATAATACTGAAAGCAATCTACAGAGTCAATGCAATCTCTATCCAAATTTCAGTGGTATTTTTCACAGACATATAAGAAATAATCCTAAAATTTTTGTGGAACCACAGAAGACCCTGAATAGCCAATGTCACTTTGAGAAAAATGAGTAAATCTGAGGCATTATTCTCCCTGATTTCAAATTATATACTAAGCCATATTAATATTAAAAGTAATATATTGGCATGTAAACAGATACAGTCAATGGAATTGAAAAGAGAGTCCATGAATAAATTCATCTATAGATAGTCAGTAAATTTACAACAAATAAGTCAAGAATATACAATATGGAGAGGACAACATCTTTAATAAATGGTGCTGGAAAAACTGAACAGCCACATACAAAAGAATAAATATTGGTCACTATTTTACATCATACACAGAAAATAACTCAAAAAAAGCTTAAAGATTTGAATGTAAGAGCTGAAACCATAAAATTAGAAGCAAACATAAGTCTTAGTTTCCCTTGTTGATCTTGGCATTTTCTAAATTTGACACCAAAAACAAAGCAATGAATCAATAATAAATAAGTGGAGATGTATTGAACTAAAAAGCTTCTGTAAAGCAAAAGAAACCATCAACAAAAATTGAAAATGCAATGTCCCAAATGGAAGACAGTATTTGCAAATCATGTATCTGTTAAGGGGCTAATATCCAAAATATGTATGAAAAGCACATACAACCAATGGCAAAAAAAAAATCCAATTAAAAAGTGAACAGAAGGTAAATAGACATTTTTCAAATGAAGAGTTAGATGGTCAGAACATACATTAAAGTATGCTCAACGTTGCTAATCAGTAGGGAAATACAAATCAAAATCACAAGGAGACATTATTTCTGTTAAAATAGTTATTAACAAAAGAGGAAGAAGAAGGAGAAAGAGGAGATGGAGAAGGAGGAGGAGGAGGAGGAGGAGGAGGAGGAGGAGGAGGAGGAGAAAGAAGAAGAAGAAGAAGAAGAAGAAGAAGAAGAAGAAGAAGAAGAAAGAAAAGAGGAGGAGAAGGAGGAGGAGAAGGAGGAAGGGATGAGGAGGAAGAGGAAGGGGAGGAGGAGGAGAAGGAGGAGGAGGAAGGAAGAAGAGGGGAAGGAGAAAACCAAGAAGAAATAACAAGTATTGATGAGGTTGTGAAGAAAAGGACACCCTTGCATACTATTTGTGGGAATTTAATTTGGTGTAGTCATTATGGAAAACAATATAGTTTCCAAAAAGAGAAGAAAGAAGAATGAAAGAAAGAAAGAAAGAAAGAAAGAAAGAAAGAAAGAAAGAAAGAAAGAAAAGAAAAGAAAAGAAGAGAAAAGAAAAGAACTATTCTATGATACAGCAATTCTACCTATTCATATTTCTCCAAAGGAAATTAAAAAACTGACTCAAAATGATATATGTACTCCTCATGCTGCAATTTTCATTACAACATTTAAAAAAATATATCCAAGACATATAAGTAACCCCAGTGTCTATTGGTAGATAAATGGGTAAATAAAATATATTTTATATATATATATATATATATATATATATATATATATATAGTTGAAAATTATTGTCATAAAACAAATATTGCCTTTGTGACAACATGAATGTACCTCAAGGACATTATGCTCAATGAAATATGTCAGAAACACATAGAATATTATTTCATGTATATATGGAATCTAAAACAAAGAAAGAAAAATCTTATGAATTCATAAATACAGAGAAAAATTTGGTGGGTGCTAGAGGTGGGGTTGGTACGGGTGGCTGAAATGGGTAAATGTGATCAATTCAATTGTGAAATGTGAATGTGTAAAAATATCTAGTTTTAACATTATAGTGTTTATAGTTAATTATAGTTAATAATACTGTATTATATGTTTGAATGTTGCTAAGAGTGTACATCTTAAATATTCTCATCACAAGAAGAAGATATAATTACATGAGGTAATGGATCTTAACTAAATTTATTATTGTGGGTATTTTACAAAATATAGAATATCAAAATATTATGCTTTACATCTGAAACTAATATAATGATACATGTATTTATATCTCAGAGTGATTTATAGCATATTTATATTGTTTAAAGTTTAAAAATAATTTTTGCATAACTGAATTAATTTATCATTACAATAATTTTGAGTAATAGGGGTCACGTACTTTAGAAGAATATGGATGAGTTCTAGACATTTTTGGACATTACATAAGCACAAATCAAAATGAACATAGAGACTCGTGGTTGGCTCAGTTGGATAAGCATCCAACTGCTGCATAAGCTTTCTATAGTTTTCAGCATACAGATCTTTTACATTTTTGGTTAGGTTTATTCCTAGGTATTTTATGCTTCTTGGTGCAATTGTGAATGGGATCAGTTTCTTTATTTGTCTTTCTGTTGCTTCATTGTTAGTGTATAAGAATGCAACTGATTTCTGTACATTGATTTTGTATCCTGCAACTTTGCTGAATTCCTGTATCAGTTCTAGCAGACTTTTGGTGGAGTCTATCGGATTTTCCATGTATAATATCATGTCATCTGCAAAAAGCGAAAGCTTGACTTCATCTTTGCCAATTTTGATGCCTTTGATTTCCTTTTGTTGTCTGATTGCTGATGCTAGAACTTCCAGCACTATGTTAAACAACAGCGGTGAGAGTGGGCATCCCTGTTGTGTTCCTGATCTCAGGGAAAAAGCTCTCAGTTTTTCCCCGTTGAGGATGATGTTAGCTGTGGGCTTTTCATAAATGGCTTTTATGATCTTTAAGTATGTTCCTTCTATCCCAACTTTCTCAAGGGTTTTTATTAAGAAAGGGTGCTGGATTTTGTCAAAGGCCTTTTCTGCATCAATTGACAGGATCATATGGTTCTTCTCTCTTTTTTTTTTTTTTTTTTGTTAATGTGATGTATCACGTTGATCGATTTGCGAATGTTGAACCAGCCCTGCATCCCAGGAATGAATCCCACTTGATCATGGTGAATAATTCTTTTTATATGCTGTTGAATTCGATTTGCTAGTATCTTATTGAGAATTTTTGCATCCATATTCATCAGAGATATTGGCCTGTAGTTCTCTTTTTTTACTGGGTCTCTGTCTGGTTTAGGAATCCAAGTAATACTGGCTTCATAGAATGAGTCTGGAAGTTTTCCTTCCCTTTCTATTTCTTGGAATAGCTTGAGAAGGATAGGTATTATCTCTGCTTTAAACGTCTGGTAGAACTCCCCTGGGAAGCCATCTGGTCCTGGACTCTTATTTGTTGGGAGATTTTTGATAATCGATTCAATTTCTTCGCTGGTTATGGGTCTGTTCAAGCTTTCTATTTCCTCCTGCTTGAGTTTTGGAAGAGTGCGGGTGTTTAGGAATTTGTCCATTTCTTCCAGGTTGTCCAATTTGTTGGCATATAATTTTTCATAGTATTCCCTGATAATTGTTTGTATCTCTGAGGGATTGGTTGTAATAATTCCATTTTCATTCATGATTTGATCTATTTGGGTCATCTCCCTTTTCTTTTTGAGAAGCCTGGCTAGAGGTTTGTCAGTTTTGTTTATTTTTTCAAAAAACCAACTCTTGGTTTCGTTGATCTGCTCTACCGTTTTTTTAGATTCTATATTGTTTATTTCTGCTCTGATCTTTATTATTTCTCTTCTTCTGCTGGGTTTAGGCTGCCTTTGCTGTTCTGCTTCTATTTCCTTTAGGTGTACTGTTAGATTTTGTATTTGGGATTTTTCTTGTTTCTTGAGATAGGCCTGGATTGCAATGTATTTTCCTCTCAGGACTGCCTTCGCTGCGTCCCAAAGCGTTTGGATTGTTGTATTTTCATTTTCGTTTGTTTCCATATATTTTTTAATTTCTTCTCTAATTGCCTGGTTGACCCACTCATTCGTTAGTAGGGTGTTCTTTAACCTCCACGCTTTTGGAGGTTTTCCAGACTTTTTCCTGTGGTTGATTTCAAGCTTCATAGCATTGTGGTCTGAAAGTATGCATGGTATAATTTCCATTCTTGTAAACTTATGAAGGGCTGTTTTGTGACCCAGTATATGATCTATCTTGGAGAATGTTCCATGTGCACTCGAGAAGAAAGTATATTCTGTTGCTTTGGGATGCAGAGTTCTAAATATATCTGTCAAGTCCATCTGATCCAATGTATCATTCAGGGCCCTTGTTTCTTTATTGACTGTGTGTCTAGATGATCTATCCATTTCTGTAAGTGGGGTGTTAAAGTCCCCTGCAATGACCACATTCTTATCAATAAGGTTGCTTATGTTTATGAGTAATTGTTTTATATATTTGGGGGCTCCGGTATTCGGCGCATAGACATTTATAATAGTTAGCTCTTCCTGATGGATAGACCCTGTAATTATTCTATAATGCCCTTCTTCATCTCTTGTTACAGCCTTTAATTTAAAGTCTAGTTTGTCTGATATAAGTATGGCTACTCCAGCTTTCTTTTGGCTTCCAGGAGCATGATAAATAGTTCTCCATCCCCTCACTCTCAATCTAAAGTTGTCCTCAGATCTAAAATGAGTCTCTTGTAGACAGCAAATAGATGGGTCTTGTTTTTTTATCCATTCTGATACTCTATGTCTTTTGGTTGGCGCATTTAATCCATTTACATTCAGTGTTATTATAGAAAGATACGGGTTTAGAGTCATTGTGATGTCTGTATGTTTTATGCTTGTACTGATATCTCTGGTACTTTGTCTCACAGGATCCCCCTTAGGATCTCTTATAGGGCTGGTTTCGTGGTGACAAATTCCTTCAGTTTTTGTTTGTTTGGGAAGACCTTTATCTCTCCTTCTATTCTAAATGACAGACTTGCTAGATAAAGGATTCTTGGCTGCATATTTTTTCTGTTTAGCACACTGAAGATATCGTGCCAAGTCTTTCTGGCCTGCCAAGTTTCAAAGGAGAGATCAGTCACGAGTCTTATAGGTCTCCCTTTATATGTGAGGGCACGTTTATCCCTTGCTGCTTTCAGAATTTTCTCTTTATCCTTGTATTTTGCCAGTTTCACTATGATATGTCGTGCAGAAGATCGATTCAAGTTATGTCTGAAGGGAGTTCTCTGTGCCTCTTGGATTTCAATGCCTTTTTCCTTCCCCAGTTCAGGGAAGTTCTCAGCTATAATTTCTTCAAGTACCCCTTCAGCACCTTTCCCTCTCTCTTCCTCCTCTGGGATACCAATTATGCGTATATTATTTCTTTTTAGTGTATCACTCAGTTCTCTAATTTTTCCCTCATACTCCTGGATTTTTTTATCTCTCTTTCTCTCAGCTTCCTCTTTTGCCATAACTTTATCTTCTAGTTCACCTGTTCTCTCCTCTGCCTCTTCAATCCAAGCTGTCGTTGTTTCCATTTTGTTTTGCATTTTGTTTAAAGTACTTTTCAGCTCCTCCTGACTGTTCCTTAGTCCCTTGATCTCTGTGGAAGAGATTCTCTGCTGTCCTGTATACTGTTTTCAAGCCCAGCGATTAATTTTATGACTATTATTCTAAATTCACTTTCTGTTATATTATTTAAATCCTTTTTGATCAGTTCATTAGCTGTTGTTATTTCCTGGAGATTCTTCTGAGGGGAATTCTTCCGTTTGGTCATTTTGGATAGTCCCTGGAGTGGTGAGGACCTGCAGGGCACTTCCCCTGTGCTGTGGTGTATAACTGGAGTTGGTGGGCGGGGCCGCAGTCCGACCTGATGTCTGCCCCCAGCCCACCGCTGGGGCCACAGTCAGACTGGTGTGTGCCTTCTCTTCCCCTCTCCTAGGGGCGGGATTCACTGTGGGGTGGCGTGGCCCATCTGGGCTACTTGCACACTGCCAGGCTTGTGGTGCTGGGGATCTGGCATATTAGCTGGGGTGGGTAGGCAAGGTGCACGGGGGCAGGAGGGGCAGGCTTAGCTTGCTTCTCCTTAGGTGATCCACTTCAGGAGGGGCCCCTCTTCCGTGGGCCTCTCGTCTGCGCTTGGCTCTGGAGACTCCGTTCGGCTAATCCTCTGGCGGTTTTCTGGGTTCTTTAAGCAGGTGTAGGTGGAATCTAAGTGATCAGCAGGTCGCTCGGTGAGCCCAGCGTCCTCCTACACCACCATCTTCCCTCCAACCTGATGTGCCTTTCTATCAGATCCCTGTGTGCTTTGTGCTTGGGATATAGATATTTGAGAACTGTTTCTCTCTTTGGTATAGTTCTGCATATCTTGTAAATCCGGGCCTTCTTGGCTAACAGAGCCAGGGGACCTAGAGACCTTTTCCTTTGACCACTGCAAAAGCCAGGATGCCAGACGTGTACAAACTCCTTTCAGAGAGATATTGGTAATTTGGAGGTGGTTAAGTAATAAGGCAGAGATGCCTGAACCTAAAGCAGCATCTTTTACTTATTTATTTTTAATATGAAATTTATTGTCAAATTGGTTTCCATACAACACCCAGTGCTCATGCCAACAGGTGCCTTCCTCAATGCCCATCACCCACTTTCCCTTCCCTCCCACCTCCATCAATCCTCAGTTTATTCTCATTTTTTAAGATTCTCTTATGGTTTGCCTCCTTCCCTCTCTGTAACTTTTCTTTTTCCCCTCTCCCTCCCCCATGGTCTTCTGTTGAGTTTCTCAGGATCCACATAAAAGTGAAAACATATGGTATCTCTTTCTCTGTATGACTTATTTCACTTAGCATAACACTCTCCAGTTCCATCCACGTTGCTACAAAAGGCCATATTCATTCTTTCTCATTGCCAAGTAGTATTCCATTGTATTTATAAACCACAACTTCTTTATCCATTCATCAGTTGATGGACATTTAGGATCTTTTCATAATTTGGCTATTGTTGAAAGTGCTTCTATAAACACTGGGGCAAAAGTGCTCCTATGCAGCGTATTTCAATGCATGGAATTAGGCCTCATTTGGGGAAAGAAAGGGAGATGGCATTTCTCTCTGTTCCCTCTGTGTCCTGATGATATAGTCAGGATGAGACTCAAACCTAAGAACCATTTCTTTCCTTGCTAAATAATCTTTTGGGTGTCTGGATGTCAGCCCCATTGGCTTTCATAGCTAGATGTTTTGAGAGATTTTCCTTTAGTGGGAGTCTTAGAAGTTGAAATGCTAGATGTGGTGTCAAACCCTGTACTCTTTAAGAAGAAACTAATAGTTGGAAGTTCCTTCTTGATTGTATGGTGCTACACTGCAAGTGAAATTTATGGTAAGAGTGTGTCTCAGCCTTTCCTATCCATTTCAATGGGAGTAATGTGTTTATTTTATCATGTGCCCAGTGCCTAGGAGTCACTCAGCTAGTTTCTAAATTTCTTTCAAAGGGTTCTGTGTGTACTTGTAAAATTCTTGTGTCTGTGGGAGTAAATGAGTTTAGGAGGATCAGAACTTGCTCATTTCTCTTTATAACAGAGTGATATAATAATATTGTCTGTCCAGTTAGTAGTTAAATAACTTTTGCATTGTTTTGAATTTTTGACTATTATCAACAAAGCTTCAGTGCACAACTTGGTATAAGTTATTATATAGACATAATTTTTCATACTTTCTACTAGGGTCATGTGGTAAGTGTAAGTTTATGAGACTATCAAACTGTTTTTCAGAGTAAGGTAACATTTTTTGCTTTTTAAGCAGTAGTATATAAGAATGCCACTTATTCACCTTCCCCACTTGATATTTGAAATTGCCTTTTTTTCCCAAGTCTAATAAATGTGTAGTCATTTACCATGTGATTTTAATTCCTCTAATGAATAATAATATTGAACATGTTTTGGTTTGCTTATTATTTGTACATGTTCTTGGTGAAATGTCTATTTAAGACTCATTCTCATGTAAATTGGCATATGTTTTTCTTACTACTTTTTTTTCATTTATTTATATGTTACCAATAAGCTTTTTTGTTTGATATGGTTTGGAAATATTTTCTTCCATTCTGTAGCATCGCATCATTTTCTTAAAATGTCTTTTGCAGAGCAAAGATTTTAATTCTAATTTTGAGATTTTCTTATTTCTAGACAATTTGGAATTGTCCTCTGATCAACTGTATAATATGTGACACTAGGTCTTTAATCATCCCATCAAAACTAATTATTTTAAAAACATTCTTTATTGAGGTACTATTGATATTAAAAAGCTGTACATATTTAATGTAAGTGACTTGAGTTTGGGGATAAGTATTTGCCATGAAACCATCACCATAATATACATCATAAAAATATGGATTACTTCTAAAAGATTCTCCTTGCCATTACTACTGCTACTACTACTAATCATTATATTGTGATAAGAACACTTAACATAAAATCTACCTTTTTAGCAAATATTCAAATATATTTTATTGTTAACTGTGGGCACAATGCTATACAGTAGACTTATAGGACTTATTCTTTTTGCATAACTGAAACCTTGTACCCTTTAGCTAGTATCTCCCATTTCCCCTTCATCCCAGGACCTATACACCAGCATTCTACTCTTTGCTTCTTATGAGTTTGGGTATTTTAGATTACTAATAGAAGTGGCATCATTTAGTATTTGTCCTTCTGTGTCTGGATTATTCACTTGATATGACTTTAAGGTTCATACATGTTGTCACAGACAAAATTTGTATAATTTTCTGTTTTAAAGGCTGAATAATATTATGTTGTATGTTTATCCCACATCTTCTTTATCCATTATTTTATCAAAGATAGGTAAGTTTCTTCCATTTCTTAACTATTGTGAGTATTGCTATAATAATTGTGGGAGTTCAGATATTTCTTTTTGATCCTTATTTTAATTACCATTTACACACACACACGTGTATACACACACACACACACACACACACACACACGTGTGCCATTCTAACAGATGAATGATTAATGATGTCTTACAGGTTTCCATATAACTGTGACAATTTGTCTTTTGGAGAAATGTTAATTTTGTTCCTTTGCCCATTTTTAAATCAGGTTTTTTGTTGATTATTTGAGTTTTATTGAGATATAATTGTTATGTCACCTTTTGTATGAGTAGCATGTATAATGTGACATTTTGGCCTTTACAAAATGATCACCACAATAAGGATTTTTTTTTTCTACAGCCTTAATGCCACATGATTACCATTTTGTTGTTATGGTAAGAACAATTAAGATGTACACTCTTAAAAACTGTCAAGTATATAATACAGCATTCTTTACTCTTCTTAACTATAGTCACTATATTATATATTAGATCTATGGAAATTATTCCTCTTGAACCTACAATTTTGTACAGTTTTATCTAGTACCTCCTCATTTCCCCCATTTCTGCAGCTTCTCACCACTATTTACTCTGTGTTTCACAATGAGTTTGGCTTTTTGAATCCACTATAATTGAGATTGTACAGTACTTTTCATCTTATATCAATTTATTTCACTTAGCATTGCCATATTGCCCTCAAATTTCATCCACATTGGTACAAATGTCAAGATTTCCATCTTTTTTTTTATGCCTGAAAAATATTCCATCGTGTGTACCCATCACATTTTCTTTATTCACTCATCAATCTATGAAACTAGGTTTTCTTCTTATTTTTAATATTGTGAATACTGCTGCAGTGAACATGGGATTGTAGATACGTCTATGACATAGCAATTTTATACCTTTTGTATAAATGCCAAAAGCAGTATTGCTGGGTCATATAATAGTTCTGTTCTCAGTTCTTTTATTTGGAATCTCCATAATATTTCACATAGTGACTGTACCAATATACATTATCCCAAAAAACACACAAGTTTACCTTTTCTTCACAACCTCAGTAGCATTTATCTCTTTTCAATTTGATAATAGATATTCTAACAAATATGATATGATATCACAATGTGGATTTGATTTTCATTTCCTGATCATTAATGATTTTGAGCACCTCTTCATGTGCATATTCACTAATGTATATCTTCCTTGGAAAAATATCTATTCAAATCCTCTGCCTACTTTCTAATTGTTTTTTTGTTTTTTTTTGTTTTTTTTTTTTTTTTTAGCTATTCAGTTGTATGAGTACTTAATTTGGATATTAAATCTTTATCAGATATATGGTTTCAAATATTGCATTCCACTCTATACATTGCCTTTTCTTTTTGTTGATGGTTCACTTTGCTGTTTAGGAAGTTTTAGTTTGATTTGGTCTAAGTTGCTGATTTCTGCTTTTACTGCTTGTGCTTCTGGTGTTACATTAAAAAAATATATATATTTCTAATATAAATGTCAAGGAGTTTCCCTGTGGGGATTAAGCTTAGAAATTCCCTGAGCTTGCACAAATTGGTTAACAAGGCATAAAGAATTAGAAAGCCATAGGAAGTACACAACCAAATTTGGGTAAACAAGATTAGGTAAATAAGATTAGGTAAACAGAGCAAAGGCCCCTAGTATAGGACAAAGGTATAAAAATAGGAAGTCTCAGGATGAAAACATCTAAGATGAGGTAAACAAGATGAGGTATGCAGGGCGGAAATGCCCCCCACCAGTTTAGGTAAACAGAGGTGGCACCTCATATCTGTTATAAACAATCTTCTGCCCAGCACCAGAATTTTTTTTTTTTTTTGTATTGACCCAAAACCATAACACTGCATATCTTCAAAACCTCTTTTCCCCCACACCCATGAGTCAATGTTCACGGTTTCATTGTCTCTTTGTGCACACCCTTCACACTCATAAGCCTTCTGATGCTAATAAAAATGGAGCAAGGACACTTACCAGGGACTCTTGTCTCCTCCAGGACATTAGCCTCTCTCGCATTTTAATCCTGCAACCCGTTCTCTTGCTGGACAAGAAAGAACTCCAGACCCAGAGTCTATGACAATTCCCCATGCTTTATCCCAGAAATTTAATGTTTGGGTCATATATTTAAGGCTTAATACAATTTGAGTTAATTTTTGTGGTTAGTTTGACTAATTTTATGATTAGTTTTCCTATCACCATTTATCAGAGTTTTATTTATTTATTTATTTATTTATTTATTTATTTATTTATCAATTGTGTGTTCTTTACTCTGTGCTCTCAATTCTGTTCCATTTATCTATGTGTCTGCTTTTATGACAGTGCCATAGTATTTGATTACTATAGCTTTGTTATACGGTTTAAAATCAGTGAGTACAATACTACTGTCTTTGTTCTTTCCCACGATTACCTTGGTACTCAGGGTCTTTAGGATTTTGAAATTTTAGGATTTTATGAATTTTAGGATTTTGAAAACAGCGACTATAATTTAGACAGGGATTGCATTGAATCTATAGATGGCTTTGAATATTATGGACATTTTAACAATAGTAACTTTTCTTGTCCATGAACATTTATGCATTTGTGCACTTATTTTTTTTCTTCAATTTCTTCCTTCAATGCCTTACACAGTATATAGATCTTCTCTTATTTTGTGGAATTTGTTTCTAGTATGTTATTGTTTATGATGTTATTGTTAACAGGATTGTGTTACTTATATTCAGATAGTTCATTGTTAGTGCATTATACACATGTCATTCTGTAGGTTGATTTTTTTTCTTCTGAAAAATGTTTTTACTTCATAGATTACCTCCATCATTTTTTTTTTTTTTACAAAATCTATAGGATATTCTACTCCAAGATTATATATGAAGAGAAACTTGTACTTTCTTCTTTCCAATTTGGATGACTTTTATTTTTCCTGCCTGATTTCTCTGGCTAAGACTTCCTGTATTATTTTAAAAGAGTGTTGAACATAGACACTCTTGTCTTATTCCTGATCTTTTAGGAAAAGCTTTCAATATTTCATCATTGGGTATAAATCATTTTTGTGTTTGTCATATAAGCCATTATTATGTTCCTCATACAAAATGAATTTAGAGTTTTTATCATGAAGTTATGTTGAATTTTGTTGAATAATTTTTCTTCATCTATTGAGATGTTTATATAACATTTATCCATATCTGTTTACTGTGCTGCACCACATTCAGTTATTTGACTGTGTTGTATCATCCTTACATCAGAGGGATAAAACTCTTGATCATAATTTACTATCCTTTTAGTGTCTCTATGTGAATTTGATGTGCTTGTCTTTTACTCAGCACTTTTGCATCTATTCATCTGGGATATCAGCAGTATTTTTTTTTTCTTGTAGAATCGTTATCTGATTCTTTGAAGAGTTTAAGAAAGATTGGCATTAAACATTCCATATATATATATATATATATATATATGGATGTATGCACACACACATATGTGTGTGTGTGTGTGTGTGTGTGTGTGTGTGTGTGTGTGTGTGTGTATACATCACATATTATTTATTCATTTATTTGTCCAAAGACATTTAGGTTATTTCCATATCTTGGGTGTTGTAAACAATGCTACAATAAACGTAGTGGAGCATATATGTTTTTGAATTAGTGTTTCCACTTCTGGGGGGTTAAATACCTAACAGTAGAATTACTGGATTGTGCATTATTTCTATTTTTAATTTCCTAAACTTACTCCCTGCTGTTTTCCACAGTGGTTGCATTAATTTAGATTCCCACCAACAGTGTGTGAGGATCCTTTTTTTCCCACATCTTTGCCAACACTTATTATTTATTATCTTTTGATAATAGTCATCGTGATAGGAATCAGGTGACATCTCATGCTTTTGATTTGCATTTCACTGATGATTAGCGATGTTGAATATTATTATATGTGTCTGGTGGTCATATGTATGACTCCTTGGAAAACTATCTAATTATATCCTCTGCCCATTTCTTAAATAAATTACTTGTTTTTATTTATTTATTTATTTATTTATTTATTTATTTATTTATTTTTGGTGTTTGAGTTTTATGTGTTTTAGATATTTTAGATATCAAGCCCTTATCAGAGATATCACTTACAAATATCTTCTCCAATTCAGTAGGTTGCCTTTTTGTTTTGTTGATAGTTTCTTTCACTGTGCAAAAACTTTTTATTTTGGTGCAGTCCCAGTCGTGTATGTTTTTCTTTCCTTTCCCTTTGCAGACATATACATGAATATGTTCCTAAAATTACTATCAGAGATATGTTTTCTCCCAAGAGCTTTATGGTTTCAGATCTCAGACTTAGGTCTTTAATCCATTTTTATTTTTGGTATGGTTCAAGAAAGTACATCAGTTTCATTCTTTTGCATGTAGTTATTCATTTTACCCAGGACCATTTATTGAAGAGGATTTTCTTCCCCCATTGTACATTCTTACCTCTTTTGTCATAGATTAACTGGCCATATAAGCATAGGTTTATTTCTGGGCTCTCTTTTTAGTCCCATTGATTTGTGTGTTTTTGTGCCAGTAACATACTTTTTTAATTATTATAACTTTGTGGTATATTTTGAAATCTGGAATTTTGATACATCCAGCTTTGTTTTTCTTTCTCAACATTGCTTTGGGTATTCAAAGTGTTTTCTGATTCCATACTCTTTATAATTGTTTGTCTTAGTTATGAGAAAACTTCTATTGGTATTTTAATAGGGATTGCATTGAATCTGCTTCTTAATTTGGGTAGTATGGATATTTTAACAGCATTAATTCTTCCAATCCAAGAGCATGGTATATCTTTCCATTTGTTTTTTTTTTTTCATCTAAATTCCTTAAATCTATATTTCATAATCTTCAGAGTACAGGTCTTTTACCATGTTGGTGAAGTTTAGTCCTGGATATCTTTTTTTTTGATGCCATTTTAAATGGGATTTTTAAATTTTACTTTATTCTGCTGCTTCATTATTAATGTATAGAAATGCAACTGATTTCTGTACGTTAATTTTGTATCATACAACATTACTGAATTATTTTATTAATTCTAATATTTTCTTTGTGGAATCTATAGGGTTTCTATGTATAATATTTTGTCTTCTTCAAAAAAATTACTTTTCTTTTTTTGTTACTGATTTAGGTGCATTATTTCTGTGCATTGCTTGATTGGTGTGGTTAGGATTTCCATTATTATTTTGAATAAAAGTGGCAGGAGTGGACTTCCTTCTCTAGTTCCTTTTCTTAGGGGAAAGCTCACAATTTTCACCATTGCATATGATGTTAACTGTTGGTTTGCCATATATGACATTTTTACATTGAGGTATGTTCCCTCTAAACACATTTTGCTAAGTTCCCCACCCCTCCAAGAGACATAGTGTTAGCAGTGCAGGGGCAGAGAGAGAGGGAGACACAGAATCTGAAGTAGGGTCCAGGCTCTGAGCTGTCAGCACAAAGACAGACACAGGGCCCAAACCCACAAACCGCTGAGATCATGACCTGACCTGAAGTGCGACACTTAACCAACTGAGCCACCCAGGCATCCCAAGAGTTTTTATCATGAAAAATATCACATTATGTCAATTGGTAATTTCTGTATCAATGGAGATTATTAAATAATTTTTGCTTTTTATTTTTTAATGTGGTTTATCCTGCTGATCTATTTGTGGATACTGCACCATCCTTGCATTCCCAGAAGAAACTCACTTGATCATGTTGAATGATCTTTTTGAAGTTATTGTTTTGGAGATGTGCTAATATTTTGTTGAGAGTTTGCATCTATGTTCATCAGGAATAACCACCTGCTTTTGTTTTTCTTTTCTTTCCTTTAGTGTCTTTGCATTTGGTATCAAAGAGAGATGGTTTTGGCCTCCAGGAATTAATCAGAAGATTTCCTTACTTTTACAGTTTTTGGAATAATGTGAGGATAATCAGTATTAACTCTTCTTTATTTTCTGGTGGAATTCACTTGTGAATCCATCCAGTCCTTATGCTTTATATCAAGAGTTTTTTGGTTACCAATTCAATATTGTTACTCAGAATTGGACTGTTTAGATTTACTATTTATTTCTCATTCAGTTTTGAAATATTTTATTTTTCTAGGAATTTATCCATTTATTCTAGTTTTTCCAGTCTGTTGGAGTGTATTTTATCATAGTGGCATAATTGTAACCCTTTGTTTTCTGTGGTGTTGGTGCTTACTTCTCTTCTTTCATTTCTGTTATTCTTTGGGTTCTTTCTTTTTCTTTCTTTCTTTCTTTCTTTCTTTCTTTCTTTCTTTCTTTCTTTCTTCTTTCCTCTTTCTTTTCTTTCTTTCTTTCTTCCTTTCATGAGGATGCCTAAGGTTTATTAATTAAGTTTATTGTTTTTAAAGGAACCAGCTCTAGGTTTCATTGATTTTTTTTGGTCTCATTTTATTTCTTTCTACAATGACCTTTATTATTCTCTTCCTTCTACTAACTTTGGGCTTTTTATTCCTTCTTTTTCTAGTTCTTTTAAGTGAAATTTAGATTGTTTTTATATATTTCTTGGTCTTGATGCAGACTTCTATAACTGTAAATTTTCATCTTAGAACTCCTTTTGCTGATCCTAAAGATTTGGGAGAGTTGTGTTTTCATTTTCATTTATCTCCATATATGTTCTTCTTTCCTCTTTGATTTCTTTGATGACCCATTTGTTGTTTAGCAGCATGTTGCTTAGCCTCCTTATCCTTTTGTTTTTCCAGTTATTATTTTTTTTGTAATTTAGTTTTAGTTTCATACTATTTTGGTTAAAAAATATTATTTGCCTTTTGTAATCTTCTTAAATTTATTGTGAGTTACTTTTGTTATGTTTGCTTTTGTTTTTGTTTTTTGGGTTTTTGTTTGTTTGTTTGTTTGTTTGTTTGTTTTTTGGTCTAAAGTGTTCTATCCAGGAGAATATTCCTTGTGAACTTGAAAAAAATGTGTATTGGTACGGAAACCAGTTTGTCAATAAATAATGTTTAAAAAAAGAAAAAAAAAGAAACAAATGTGTATTGTTATTTTTTGATATAAAATTCTGTATAGATGTGTTGTCCATCTGGTTAAATGCATCAATCAAATACATTGTTTCCTTAAGGATTTTCTGCCCTGCTGATCTCTCTAATCTCTCTATTGAGGTATATGGGGTACTAAAGTTTCCTGCTATTATTGGATTACTGTCAATGTCTGTTTTTATATTTGGTAATATTTGGTTTATGTATTTGGGTGCTCCAGTGTTGAATGCATAGATGTTTGTAGTTGTTATGTCCTCTTTTTGGATTCATCCCTTTATCATTATGTAGTGTCCTTCTTTGTCACTTCCTACAATCTTGGTTTCAAAGTATAATTATATGATATGACTATTGCTAACCCACCTTTTTCCTCACTAACATTTGCATTGCAAATGCTTTGCCACCCCCTCACTTTTAATCTTTATATGTCTTTACGTCTAAAGTAAGTCTCCTGTAGGCAGAATATAATTTTTTAACTATTTGAAGAATTGTGAACACTTACCTTAAAATAATTATTGATATACATACTTATTGTCATTCTGTTATTTGTTTTGTTAGCTTTTGTAATCCTTCTAAGTTTCTTTCTTGTCTTTCTTTTCTTGTGACTGGTTACTTTCTTATTTCAATTTTTGGCATTTTCCTTTATATTTTTGGTGTACCTTGCATAAGTTTTTGGTTTATGGTTGCCATATGGTTTATACAAAACATCTTAAGTACATAGCAGTTTAATATAAGTTGATATCACTTAAATTCAAATACATTTTAAAAGAACTTCACTTTTCTTCCCACCATGTACTCTCTCTCTCTATATGTGTGTGTGTGTGTGTGTGTGTGTGTGTGTGTGTGTGTGCGTCATATTTTACATCTATTTTTTATTTTCTCAGTCCCTTTACCATTTTTTAAGATATAATTGATTTTAATACTTTTTCTTCTAATCTTTTGCTAACTCTACAAATGTTTGCTCTATTAACTTTATATTTGCTTTTACTCATGATTTCTTTTTCTTTTATAATTTAGACAGCACAAGTGCAGGATAGGGGCAAAGAGGGAGAGGGAGACTATCTCAGTCAGGCTCCACCCTCAGCATGGAGCCCTATATACATTTGATCCCGCCACCCTGAGATCATGACTTGAGCCAAAATCAAGAGTCTGGCATTTACCCACTCAGCCATCCAGTCACCTTCTCTTTATGCCTTTAAAATTATCTCTTTATATTTAGTCTTTCACATTAATTACTAAGTGTCATAGTGTGGACCTCATGGGGTTTCTTTTGTTTCGAAGTCTCTGAGCTATGGTTCCTGGATATGTGTTTCCTTCATCAAGTTAGGGAATTTCTCTGCCATTATTTTTTCAAGTAAGATTTTGTCCCTCTTTCTCCTTTTTCTTTGTGGAACCCATATGATGTAAATATTTGATCACTTGATGTTATCCAAGAGATCATTTAATCATCATTTTTAAAATTCTATTTTCATTTTGCTGTTCTGCTTTGGTGCTTCCCATGACCCTGTCTTTAGAATCACTGGTCCATTCTCCTGTATTCTCTAAGCTACGGTTGATTCCCTTTGGTATATTTTTTATTACAGTTATTGTATTTGTTCATCTGATTTTTATATTTTCCATATCCTGTTAAAAATATCACTGAGCTCATTTACTTTCCACACCTGTGAGCATATTTTGGATAATTGCTTTGAACTCTTTATCAGATATATGTTTACCTCCATTTCATTCTATTGTTTTCTTACATTTTGTCTTGTTCTTTCATTTGGCTCCAATTCTTATTTTGTTCATGTAGTGTGTGTGTGTGTGTGTGTGTGTGTTTCTGTCTAAAATTAGGCAAAATAGCTCATTTTCCTAAACTTGAAGAAATGGTCTTGTGTATGGTTATCCCATGTGTACACTGTGTTTTTGGTATATTTGGCTGGATGCTGGAACTGTGGCTGACATGGGCTCTGGGACACTGGGTATACTATGCTATGGTTACCATGAAGGTATGGCCAAATATTAAGTGGTATGTACCTGTGGTAATCATGGGCTTACTACACCAAGGGGGCTCTGACTGGGCTCAGAATCTGAGGTGGGTTCTGGCCAGGCATTCTCCCAGACACTTTGTGCCAGGGCTTTCCCTGGTAGGATATTTGGAGCCAGACTGGTGACTGGACTGTTCCAGTGTGCTCTGCATTTTTGACACCATGGTGATTCAGCTGAAGCTGAACTAAGTGCAGAGTCAGTGTGTCCTGGTGTTCACTGCACTGGCTCATCATAGGTGGAATGACTGGGGTGGTGTGGACTAGGGAGTCACTGGATAACTAAGGAGGTAGAATGGCTAATTTCTCAGTACTCTATTCTTATCAATACTATTAATATTTAGGAAAATATATATCCTGTGCTGCTCATGAGGTCCTTTGACCAAGGTGGAGTTTCATTAGCTCCCCTGGTAGAGTTCTAAATCCTTTATATTCTTATTGACTTTATTTTTTACCTGTGTATATTAAGTCGAGTTATTTAGCATACAGTGTTATATTAGCTTCACATGTACAATACTGTGATTCAACAGTTCATACAATGCAAAGTGCTCATTAAAACAATTACCCTCCTTAGTTTCCATCATCTACTTAACCCATTGCACCACCCACCTCCCTTCTGGTGACCATCAGTAGCTTCTCCATTGTTAAGAATCTGTTCTTTAATTTGCCTCTCTCTCTCTCTCTCTCTCTCTCTCTCTCTGTCTCTTTTATCCCAGTTGAGCATTTGTTCTGTTTTCTAAAATCCAAATATGAGAGAAAACATGTGGTATTTGTCATTCTCTGGCTTATTTCACCTAACATAATATTCTTTAGATCCATCTTTGTTATTTCAAATGGAAAGATTTCATTGTTTTTATGGCTGAGTAATATAACGTGTGTGTGTGTGTGTGTGTGTGTGTGTGTGTGTGTGTGTGTGTATAAACATCCACTCATCAGTTCATAAACACAGGCAGTTTACACTATTTGGCTATTGTAGATAATGCTGCTGTAAACGATCAGGGTGCATATATTCCATAATTAATAGTTTTGTGTCTTTAGTAAAGTATCAAGTAGTGTAAATGCTTGATCATAAGGTAGCTCTATTTTTAACTTTTTGAGGAACCTCCATACTATTCTCCAGAATGATTGCACCAGTTTGCATTCTCACCAACAGTGCAAAAGGAAATGCTTTTTCAAACCCCCTGTCAACAGATGTTGTTTTCTGTGTTATTAATTTTAGCCATTTTGACAGGCAAGAGGTAATATTTCATAGTAGTTTTGATTTGTATTTTCCTGATGATGACTGATCTTGAGCATCTTTCCCTATGTCTGTTGACCATCTAAATGTCTTCTCTGTAGGAGTGCCTGCGTGGCTCAGTCAGTTGGGCGTCCGACTTCAGCTCATTGGGCTCTGTGCTGACAGCTCAGAGCCTGGAGCCTGCTTCGAATTCTGTGTCTCCTCCTCTGTCTGCCCCTCCCATGCTCATGCTCTGTCTCTCAATAATAAATAAACAGTTAAAAAAATTTAATGTATTCTTTATAAAAATGTCTATTCATGTCTTCTGCCCATGTTTTATTGGATTATTCATATTTTGGGTGTTGAGTTTTATGAGTTCTTTATATAATTTGGATAGTAATTTTTCTTTCAGATGTGTCCCTTGCAAATATCTCCTCTCATCAATAGTTTGACTGTTAGTCTTGTTGAGGGTTTCATTTCCTTTACAGAAAGTTTTTATTTCAAGGAAGTCCCAATACTTTGATTTTTACTTTTGTTACCCTTGCTTCAGGACAAATACCAAGAAAGGAGTTAGTATGGCTGATGTCAGACTAGTTATGCCTGTGTTCTACTACAAGATTTTTATGTTTTCAGGTATTGCATTTAGGTCTTTAATCTTATTTGAATGTATTTCTGTGTATGGTGTAAGAAATTGGTCCAGTTTCACTTTGGGGCATGTAGCTGTCCATCTTCTTCTCACCATTTGTTGAAATGACTATCTTTTTTTTCCCTTTGGGTATCCTTTCCTGGCTTGTTGAAGTTTAACTTACCACATAGTTTGGGGCTCATTTCTGGGTGTTATATTATGTTCCATTGATCACTGTGTCTGTTTTTGTGCCAGTACCATACTGTTTTGATCATTATAGCTTTGTAACATAACTTAAAGTATGGAATTGTAATGCCTCCTCAGCTTTTCTTTTGTAAGGTTGGTTTTCCTCTTTGAGGTCTTTTTGTGGTTGTGTAGAAATTTAAAGATTGTTGCAGTTCTGTGAAAAATGCTGTTGGTATTTTGATAGGGATTACCTTAAATGTGTACATACTTTGGGTAATATAGACACTTTAACAATATTTTTTATTTTCAATCTATGTGCATGGATGTCCTCCCATTTATTTGTGTCTTCTTCAGTTTCTCTCATGATTGTTTTTTTACTTTTCAGAATACAAGTTTTTCACCTCTTAGGTTTATTTGTATGTATCTTACTGTATTTGGTGAACTTGTAAGTGAGATTGATTATTTAATTTCTCCCTGTACTGCTTCATTATAGGTTTATAGAAATGCAACTGATTTGTGTATGTTTATTTTGGACCCTGCGGATTTACTGAATTTTTGTCTCAGTTCTAACAGTTTTTCTGATGGAGTCTTTCTGGTTTTCTATGTAGAGTATCATGTCATCTGCAAATAGTGAAAGTTTAACATCTTTATTGCTGATTTGGATGTATTTTATCTCATTTTGTCTGATTGCTCAGGTTAAGAATTTCAGTACTATGTTAAATAACAGTGGTGAGAATTCACATTACTCTTTTGTTCCTTTTTGTTTATCTGTTTTAATTGGTAATGCTTAGTTTTAGAGTTCCATCATGGGTTTACAAGCATACATTTCATTGTTCATAATTATGAATTTTCACTTACATAATATGTTAATATATTCTATGTATTTATATATTATATTTGACATTTTAAAAATATATTGTAACATCATGCCTCCACTGGGCTTCCCCATTGGTAGGAGTCAAAAACAAAGTCCCACAAACTCTGAGAAAAGTTCCCTTCTGCCATATATCTTTGGCTGAAATCAAGTGGGGACAGGTGAATAAGATGCCACATCATCCTATGCCCGAACATTAAACACACAAAAATCATCACTGCCATTACACAGTGCTTATTTAGATTTATATTCGTGTTTGCTGTTTTATTTGCTTATCACTTTTTCTTGAGTTTTAACTTCTTTTGACATTTTCATTCATCTGAAAATAGATGCTTTAGAGGTTTCTTGAGTAAAAGATTACTGGTGGTATTACTTTTCAATTTTTGATTACATAATGTGTCTTTATTTCACGATCATTGATGAAAAATATTCCTAAATGCTGAAACTATTACAAAAAATTCTGTTAACATCTTATTTTTAATATAATTTATTGTCAAATTAGTTTCCTTACTACACCCACTGATCGTCCCAACAAGTGTCTTCCTCAATGCCCATCACCCACTTTCTCCTCTCCCCCATCCCCCCATCTACCCTCAGTTTGTTCCCTGTATTTAAGAGTCTCTTATGATTTTCATCCCTCCCTCTCTGTTTGTAACTTCTTTTTCCACTTCCCTTCCCCTGTGGTCTTCTGTTAAGTTTCTCAAGATGCACATATGAGTGAAAACATATGTAATGTGTCTTTCTCTGACTGACTTATTTCACTTAGCATAATACCCTCCAGCTCCATCCACGTTTCTGCAAATGGCAGGATTTCACTCTTTCTGATTGCCAAGTAGTATTCCATTATATATATAAACCACATCTTCTTTGTCCATTTATCAGTTGATGAACATTTAGTCTCTTTCCATAATTTGGCTATTGTTGAAAGCACTGCTATGAATATTGGGATACATGTTCCCTTATATATCAGCATTCCTGTATCCCTTGGATAAATTCCAAGCAGTGCTAATGCTGGGTCATAGGGTAGTTCTGTTTTTTTTTTTTAAATTTTTGAGGAACCTCAACACTGTTTTTCATAGCAGCTGTACTAGTTTGCATTACCACCAACAGTGCAAGAGCATTCCCATTTCTTCACATCCTCTCCAGCATCTATAGTCTCCTGATTTGTTCACTTTAGCCACTCTGACTTGCATGAGGTGGTTTCTCAGTGTGGTTTTGATTTGTTTTTCCCTGATGAGGAGTGAGGTTGAGCATTGTTTCATGTGTCTGTTGGCCATCTAGACGTCTTCTTTGGAAAAGTGTCTACTCATGTTTTCTGCCCATTTCTTGACTGTATCATTTGTTCTTTGGGTGTGGAATTTGGTGAATTCTTTATAGATTTTGGATACTAGCCCTTTATCTGACATGCCATTTGCAAATATCTTTTCCCATTCCATCACTTGCCTTTTAGTATTGCTGATTGCTTCCTTTGCAGTGCAAAATCTTTTATCTAGATGAGGTCCCAGAAGTTCGTTTTTGCTGTTAATTTCTTGCTTTTGGAGATGTGTTGAGTAGGAAATTGCTGTGGCTGAGGTCAAAGAGGTTGTTGCCTGCTTTCTCATCTATGGTTTTGATGGTTTCCAGTCTCAACATTCAGGTCCTTCATCTATTTTAAGTTTATTTTTGTGTATGATGTAAGAAAGTGGTTTAGTTTCATTCTTCTGCACGTTGCTGTTCCAGTTATCCCAGCACCATTTGCTAAAGAGACTGTCTTTTTTCCACTGGATACCCTTTCCTGCTTTGTAAAAGATTAGTTGGGTATATATTTGTGGGTCCAATTATGGGTTCTGTCTTCTATTCCATTGGTCTATGTGTCTGTTTTTGTACAAATGCCATACTGTATTGATGACTACAGCTTTGTAGCAGAGGCTAAAATCTGGAATTGTGATGCCTCCCGCTTTGGTTTTCTTCTTCAATATTACTTTGGCTATTTGGGGTCTTTTGTGTTCCTATACAAATTTTAGGATTGTTTGTTCTAGCCTTGAGAAGAATGTCGGTGCAATTTTGATTGGGATTACATTGAATGTGTAGGTTTCTTTGGGTAGTATTGACATTTTAACAATACTCATTCTTCCAATCCATGAGCAAGGAATATTTTTCCATTTCTTTGGGTCTTCTTCAATTTCCTTCATAAGCTTTCTATAGTTTTCAGTATACAGATCTTTGACATCTTTAGTTAAGTTTATTCCTTGATATTTTATGGTTCGTGGTGCAATTGTGAATGGGATCAGTTACTTTATTTCTCTTCCTGTTACTTCATTATTGGTGTCTAAAAATGTAACCAATTTCTGTACATTACTTTTGTATTCTGTGACTTTTCTCAATTCATGTATGATTTCCAGTAGATTTTTGATGGAGTCTGTCAGGTTTTCCATGTAGAGTATCATATCATCAGCGAAGTGAAAGTTTTACTTCTTCTTTGCCAAGTTTGATGCCTTTGATTTCATTTTGTTGTCTGATTGCTGATGCTAGGACTTCCAACACTATGTTAAACAACACTGGTGAGAGTGGACATCCCTTGTCATATTCCTGATCTCAGGGGGAAACTCTCAGTTTTTCTCCATTGAGGATGATATTAGCTGTGGCCTTTTCATAAATGGCTTATGATGTTTAAGTATGTTCCTTCTATCCAAACTTTCTTGAGGATTTTTATTAAGAAAGGATGCTGAATTTTGTCAAATTTTTTTTTCTGCATTGATTGATAGAATCATATGGCTCTTACCCTTTCTTTTATTAATGTTTATGTATCACATTGATTGATTTGTGAATATTGAACCAGCCCTGCAGCCCAGGAATGAATCCCACTTGATCATGACGAATAATTCTTTTTATGTGCTGTTGGATTCTATTTGCTAGTATCTTGTTGAAAAAAATGTGCATCCATGTTCATCAGGGATATTGGCCTGTTGTTATCCTTTTTTTTTTTGTTGGGTCTCTGTGGTTTAGGAATCAGAGTAATGCTGGCTTAATAGAATGAGTCTGGAAGTTTTCCTTTCATTTTTGTTTTTTGAAACAGCTTGAAAAGGATAGGTATAAATTTGCATCCATGTTCATCAGGGATGTTGGCCTGTAGTTATCCTTTTTTTGTTGGGTCTCTGGTTTAGGAATCAGAGCAATGCTGGCTTAATAGGATGAGCCTGGAAGTTTTCCTTCCATTTTTGTTTTTTTGAAACAGCTTAAGAAGGATAGGTATTATCTCTGCTTTAAATGTCTGGTAGAATTCCCCAGGGAAGCCATCTGGTCCTGGGATCTTATTTGTTGGGAGATTTTTGAAAACTCATTCAATATCTTCACTACTCTTAGGTCTGTTCAAATTTTCTATTTCTTCCTGTTTGAGTTTTGGTAATGTGTGGGTATTTATGAATTTATCAATTTCTTGCAGGTTGTCCAGTTTGTTGGCATATAATTTTTCACAGTATTCCCTGATAAGTGCTTGTATTTCTGAGAGGTTGTAATAAGTCCATTTTCATTCATGACTTCATATATTTGCATCCTCTCTCTTTTATTTTTGAGAATCAAGTGAAAATTGTATCAATTTTGTTTATTTTTTTTTCAAAAAAACAACTCCTTGTTTCACTGATCTGTTCTACTATTTAATTTTGTTTGTTTGTTTTTGGATTCTGTATTGTTTATTTCTGCTCTTGTCTTTTAATTTTTCTTCTTCTGCTGGGTTTGGTGTGTCTTTTTTGTTCTGCTTCTAGTTCTTTAGGTATGTTGTTAGAGTTTGTATTTGAGATTTTTCTTTTTTCTTGAGATATGCCTGGATTGCAATACATTTGCCTCGAAGGACTGACTTTGCTGCATCCCAAAGGGTTTGCATTGTGTTTTCATTTTCATTTGCTACCATACCTTTTATGCTTTCTTCTCTAATTGCCTGGTTGACCCATTTATTCTGTAGTAGGATGTTTTCTAACATCCATGCTTTTGAAGGTTTTCCAGACTTTTTCCTGTAGATGATTTCAAGGTTCATAATATTGTGATCTGAAATTGTGCATGCTATAATCTCAATTCTTTTATATTTATTGAGGGATGTTTTATGATCCAATTTGTGATCTTGGAGAATGTTCCATGTGCACTTGAGAAGCAAGTATACCCTGCTGCTTTAGGATTTAGAGATGTAAATTTATCTGTTAAGTCCTTCTGGTCCAGTGTATCATTCAGAGGCATTGTTTCTTTACTGATCTTCTTCTAGTTGTTTTGTCCAAAGCTGTTAAATGGAGTATTAAAGTTACCTGCAATTACTGCATTCTTACCAATAAGATTGTTTATGTTTGTGATTAATTGTTTTATATATTTTGGTACTCCCGATTTGTTGCACACACATTTATAATTGTTAGGTCTTCCTATTGGATAGACCATGTAATTATTATATAATGCCCTTCTTCATCTCTTGTTACAGCTTTTAATTTAAAGTCTAGTTTGTCTGATATAAATATGGCTACCCCAGCTTTCTTTAGACTTCTAGTAACATGATAGATATTTCTCCATCCCCTCACTTTCAATCTGAAGGTATCCTTAGGTCTAAAATGGGTCTATTATAGACAGAAAATAGATTGGTCTTGTATTTTTATCCATTCGGATTCCCTATGTCTTTTGGTTGGAGCACTTAGTCCATTTACATTCAGCGTTATTATTGAAATATCTGGGTTTAGAGTAAGTTTGATATCTGTAGGTTTCATGCTTGTAGTGGTGTCTCTGCTATATTGTGGTCCTTGCAACATTTTACAACATAGTTCTCTTTAGGATCTCTTGTAGGGCTGGTTTAGTGGTGATGAATTCCTTCTGTTTTTGTTTGTTTGGGAAAACCTTTTTCTCTCTTTCTATTCTGAATGACAAACTTGCTGGAGAAAGGAATCTTGGCTACATATTTTCCCTGTTCATCACAGTGAAGATTTCCTGCCATTCCTTTCTGGCCTGCCAAGTTTCAGCAGATAGGTGTGCTACTACCCTTATGTATTTATATTTGTAAGTCAGGGCCCATTTATCACTAGCTGCTTTCAGAATTCTCTCTTTACCATTGTATTTTTCCAGTTTCACTATGATATGCTGTGCAGAAGATCTATTCAAGTTATGTCTGAAAGGAGTTCTCTGTGCTTCTTGGGTTTCAATGTTTTTTAACTTCTCCAGATTAGGGAAGTTCCCAGCTATGATTTGTTTAAGTACACCTTCAGCCTCTTTCTCTCTTTATTCCTCTCTGTAACTCCTAGGATATAGATATTATTACATTCAATTGGATCATTTTGTTCTCAAATTCTCCCCTCGTGATCCAGGATTTTTTTGTTATCTCTCTTTTTCTCAGTTTCTTCTTTTTCCATAATTTGTCTTCTAATTCACTTATTCTCATCTCTGCCTGTTCAATCCTCACTGTGGCCATCTTCATTTTATTTTCACCTCATTTATAGAATTTTTTTAAACTCATCATGACTATTTTTTAGTTCCTTGATCTCTGCAGCAACAGATTCTCCGCTGTCCTCTATGCCTTTTTCAAGCCCAGCAATTAATCTTATGACTATTATTCTAAATTCTTATTCAGTTATATTGCTTATATCTCTTTTGATCCATCCTTTAGCTGTCATTTCTTCCTGGAGTTTCTTTTGAGGAGAATTCTTCTGTTTCATAATTTTGGTGAGTTTTCTGTTCCTTATGTGTTTTAAAAGGTTGTTATATGCTCTGCACCTGCCAGCACTGCTGTATTAAAAGCCCAGGAGGGGGTAGGGCCATACACTGTCCAGGGTCTGACCCCTCAGTAAGTGTTTTTGGAGTGTTAATTGCTCTCTGTTTTTGTGACTTTGTTTAATTTATTTCCCCACTCATTGTGATGTTGTGGAACCTCCACAAGATGTGCTTTGATTACTTCCTTGAAGTAGCCTTGGAAAGGAAGACAGACACAAACAAACAGAAAACAAAAACACACAAACATACAAACAAACCCTAAACAAAAAAGTAGAAACACCAGCTACAATAAAGAACAGGGTGGAGGTGATTCTGATGGAAGAGCAAATACAATGAGAGAAATGATACGTGTGGGGAAACTAAAAAAAAAAATAAACATTGACCAGGCAGAGAGACTATAATGCTTAATCCAGAGAGACTGAAAGGAAATTAAAGAAGGAGGTGGGGGAAAAAGAAAAGGAGATAAATTTGCCCATTTAAAGAAACTATAAGGTTTGAGTATTCAAGAGAGAGAAAGAAAGGTGAGTAAATAAGGAGGTGTAAAACATGTATCAAGAGAATGGATTAAATATGTCTGTTTAAACAAACCAACAACCAGAGTAACCAGACCAGAGGAGGGAAGAGATAAGAAGGAGAAAAGAAAGGAAGAATGTATCTATATAACAAGAATTATATGAGAATAATCCAGGTAATGCAGCAGCGCTGGTCTTGAGGCTGGGCCTTCTGGTTCCTCAGTGTCTATCCTGCTCCAGGAGATATGCAGTTAACAGGGCAGAAGGTCATGGTTTGGTGTAAGTGTGTCCCACCTCCACTCTGGGATGGGTGGTCCAATCCCTGAGATGCTACTTTGGTGGTAGTGGGGAGAGAAATGGAGATACCCCAGTCTCTCTGCCACAGATCAGGTGTCCCAAATCACCCTGTTCAAGCCATCCTCACTGTGGCACAGATGCATAGGAGGCTATCTTGCTCTGCCGACTCCTGTGCCCTGGTGCTTGGCTGCGATTCAAACTCCCACTCCATGTGCCCCAGCACTGGGGAAGCTCCTCTCCATACCACCTGATATGTGGTTCCTAACTGGCTTTGTCTTGTCATGCAGCACTTCAGGGAGGGGATTGCTTTCTCCTACTGCAAACTGTGCCCCTGACCTAGTCACCAAGCCTGGGGCTGGCTCCCCTCCTCCCTGGGTGCATGAACAGGGCAGCAGGCTCCAGTCCAGATAAAGCCCTGCAGTTAGACAATGGATCTTTCTCCATCCCGTCTGAGATTTTTCTCTTGCTCAGATAGAATCCTATGTTTCCCCAGCTGTTCTTTCTCTTCCCTTTGTCTCTCCACAGAAAGGGATTCCTCCCAGTTCATAATCACCCACCTATGGCCCATCAGGTTGTCCTGGTGTATCCCTGGTAACTACTCAGTTTCTTTTCCTCCCAAACTCCCGGGGTACAAAGTCCTTTGGCTTCAACACTTCTTGGTTTGAGAGACACGGGATGTTTGGATCTCCCTACTTCTCTGCCATATTGGCTCCTTTCCTCTACTCTTTTGTACCTGACTATAGAGGAAAAGCTTTCAGTTTTTTTTTTCCCTAATGAGAATATTAAGTGTGGGTTTCACATATATGGCTTTTATTATGTTGAGGTGTGTTCCCTCTAAACATACTTTTCTATTTTTTTTTATAATCATGAATGGAGTTTCTACTTTGTCAAATGCTTTTTCTGCATCTCTTGAAATGATTATATGATTCTCATTCTTTCTTTTTTAATATGGTATATCATATTTACAGGTTTATGTATATTGAACCTCCTTTACAACCCATGAATAAATTCCATTTGATCATGTGAATGAGGTTTTTAAATTTATTTTTGGCATTGGTTTGCTAGTATTTTATTGAGTAGTTTCATCCTTGTGCATCACTGATATTGGCCTGTAGTCCAACTTTCAGTGAAGTCTTTATCCAGTTTTGGAATCAAGGCAAAGCTGGCCCCATAGGATGAGTTTGGAAGTTGTCATTCCTTTTCGGTTTTGGGGGGAATAATTTGAGAAGGATAAGTATTAACTCTTCTTAAAGTGTTTGGTATATTTTGCCAATGAAGATATCTGTCCCTGGACATTTGTTCATTGGAAGTTTTATTGATTACTGATTTAATTTTTTTTGCTTATTGATTGCTATTTCTTCCAGTTTCAGTTCTGATAGTTTATATGTTTTTAGAATTTGATCCATGTTTTCTAGGTTGTCCAATTTGTTGACATATACATTTTTATAATATTCTCTTATAATTACTTATATTTCTGTGGTTTGGTTGTTATTTCTCCTTTCTCATTTAGGATTTTATTTATTAGGGTCTTTTTCTTTTTGACAAGTCTGACCAGAGGGTTATCAGTTTTATTAACTTTTTCAAAAAGCGTGTTCCTCATTTCATTGACCTGTTGTATGGTTTCCATTGTTCATTTATCATTGATTTCTACTATAATCTTTATTATTTCCTGCATTCTTTATACTTTATGTGTTTATGGTTTTATACCTTACGTGTTCTTTTTGTAGCATGTATAGGTGTAAATTTAGGTTACTTATTTCAGACTTTTTTGTTTTGTATGTAGGCCTATATTTCTATATACTTACCTCATTGGGTTCATTATGCTACATCCCAGAGATTTTGGGACATTCTACATTCATTGCCATTTATATCCATTTTTTTAATCTTTATTTAATGTTAGATCCATTAATTGTTGAATAGCATGTTGGTTAACTTCCATGTAATTGTGGCATTTCCAAAATTTTTCTTGTATTTGACTTCCAGTTTCATAGTGTTGTGGTCAGAAAATATGCATAGCATGATTTCAATAGTTTTATACTTGTTGAAGCCTGATTTATTACCTAGTATGTGATCTAGTCTGTAGAATGTCCCATGAACATTTTGAAAAAAAAAATGTGTATTCTTCTGTTTTAAATGAAATATTCTGAATATCCCTGTCCAGTCCATCTGGTGCACTGTGTCATCCAAAGCCTGGTTTTCTTATGTATTTTCTATTTATATGATCTGTCCTTTGATATAAATTGGATATTAAAGTAACCAACTATTATTGTATATTTATGTTAGTTAATAATTGTTTTATATATTTGGATTTTTCATGTTGGGTGCATATTTACAGTTACTATATCTTCTTGTTGGATTGTGCCATTTTTATGTTATAATTCATTTTTTACCTCTGCTATAGTATTTATTTTAAAGTATATTTTGTATGATACAAGTATTGATTTTCTGGATTTTTTTAAAAAATATTTAAATTCAGTTTAGTTAGCATATGGTCAGTATTGTTTTCAGGAGTAGAATTTAGTAATTCTACTTACATATTTATTAATTATCGCTTACATATAACACACAATGCTCATCACTACAAGTGCCCTCCTTAATGCCCATAACCCATTTAGAACATCCCCCCACCCATTTCCCCTCCAACAATCTTCCTGGTTTTCTTTTGATATCCACATGCATGATAGATGTGTCTCATCTATTCACTTACACTATGCAAGTGTCTTTAGGTCTAAAGTGCATCTTACAGGCAACATTTAGATGTGTCTTATTTTTATCCATTCTGACACCCAAAGTCTTGTGACTGGAGCATTTAATCTACCTACATTCAAAGTAACTTTTGATAGATATATATTTATTGCCTTTTTATTACTTGTTTGTCATTGTTCCTGGGGATTTGGCTTTGTAACTTTTGTTCTTTCCTTTCTACTCAAAGAGTTTCCTGTAATGTCTTCAGGGATGGCTTAGTGGTTATGAACACTTTTACTTTTTGTTTATCAGGAAACTGTATCTTTCTATATATTCTGAACAATACCCTTGCTGGATATAGTATTCCTGGCTTCACATTTTTACCATTCAGCACTTCAAATATATCAGGCTACTTTATTCTGGCTTTCCATGTTTCTGTACAGAGATTTGCCCCTAGCATTATGGGTGTCGGTCTTCTCTTATATTTTAAGGACTTAATTTGTCAATATATATTGGAAATTTAATTACAATATGTCTTGGTGTTTCCTCATTTTGTTGTTTTTGATAAGAGTTCTTTGTACCTCCTGCGTTGGGATGTCTGTTTCCTTCCCCAGATTAGGGAGGTGTTCAGCTATTATTTCTTCAAATTTTCTGCCCCCTTATATTTCTCTTACTCTCTGGGACTCCTATAATAGAAATGTATTACATTTGATATAGTCACTGAGTTTATTCTCATGATTCATAATTTTTATTTCTCTTTGTTCATCTACATTATTTTCCATATGTTTTCTTTTAAGTCACCAATTTGTTCCTCTGCTTCTTGCAGCCTTCTCTCCACTGTATCAAGTTGGTCCCCAATCCATTTAATGCATTTCTTATTTCTTAATTATTCTTTTTTAACACTTTTCTCTCTGTGGTAAGGTTTTCTCAAAGGTCTTCTATTCTTTTCTCAAGCCCAGTGAGTATCCTTTAAATTCTTCATCAGGTATGTTTATGTGTTCGGCTTAGGTTTCTGATCATGGCCTTGTCTTATTTTTCCATTTGAGATAAATTCCTCCATCCATCCATTTGATCTAATTATGTTTTCTCCCGTGTGATATAAAAGCCAGTTATGTTTTGTGTCCCTGAAAAATACTGGCTTTATGAAGAATAGGCTGTGTACTGACCGTGCAGGACATGGTGATTCAGGCAGTGTCTCCGGTGTGTGCTGTGTGTGTTCTGCTATTGTGTTTTAGATGTTATATCCTTCAGACCAGTCATTTTAAGAGGCTTCCTTGTGTGTTGAGGCATTTTTGGTACCTGCCTGCATGTGATGAGTTTTAACTAGATGTGCTCTGGCCTACTTCTGAAATGAGACCTGACACCACTTCCATGAGAACTGAGGACCTGCAGAGCTCTCTGGTTGGCAGATGTGATGTGGGCAGAGGTTTGTGGTGGTCATCTGGGGACAGGGCCTTCTTAACTAGGAATAAGCAAATTTGACTGAGAAGGGTAATTTCCCCATAGTGCTGGGGTGTGTGGATTGGTGTGACCAAATTAGGCAGACAATATTGGTGCTAACCTGCTTCCTGCACTTGGCTCTGTTTTTGCTGAGGGGTGGGTGACAGAAATGGCGTGAGCCAGCTCCATGGTCTCTGTGAATGCCGTGTCTTACAGAGAAGAGAAAAATGAATCATGTCCCCACATGTGCCCCAGATATTCTCAAGGTGTGTTTTCATGCCACCTGCCCTTGGATTGGTTGCCTGGCTTCTCTCTAGGAGCAAGGCAGTACCCTTGGGCTTCTATACCAGCCAACCTGGTTGGCCTTTAAAACTCCTGGTTTTAAGCCTCAGTTTTTGCAAGAACTCAGAATGCAATCTCTGTCATTTTTCAAGCCAATGACTTTGGGGAAAGTTTCTCCTTGTGCATTCCCTCATGTGTTCCTCTTTCTCTGACCTTCACCATGACCGACCACAGCTCCCTCTTCATTGCAATACTCATGATCCATTTCTCTCCTAAACTTTGTATCTGCAATTCCTACTTTCTTCAGTGTGGTGTCTTCTCTCCCTTTAGTTGCATTTTTTTTTTCTGACTGTTGTCCAGTTGGTTTCTGGGGTATTGAGAATAATTTGATAGGTATTTAGTTGTTTTTGAGGAATGAGAAGGGGTAAGACTCTCCTACACTGACCCTATCTTCCTTTGTCTTCAATTCCTAATGACTCTTTTCGACAACATAATGTTTGTTTATTTTCTTGTTAGACATTTGTTTTGTTTTGGATTGCTGTTTTTGTTTTGTTTTGTTTTGTTTTTATGTCCCAGAGCATTTGGTGCTTTTGTTACCTAAGTTCCAGTGAACTCAGAGGTAGAAGGAAATCTATGGTGCTCAGAACCAGTTGCTATTTGTGCTGTCAGTGTGGGGGACAATATAAGGCATTGCATTTATAGCTCCTGTGATTTAGAGATAGTCACAGAAACTTCTTTCGTGATTTTTGTGACATTCTCAGGCCAGATATTCTGTACTTTTGTTGGTCTTCTAAAATATTGCTTTTTTATGTGTTACTATGTCCAGGGCTGGTGTGAGTTAGGGTTCTGGGCCCCAGTGGGGCAAGCCACCTATGTTTCCTAAATTATATTCCTGTATGCAGTATTAAGGTGGAGGGTGGGGGACAAACAGTGATGCCATCAGCCCCTCTAGCCAGAAAGAATTATAGCAGCACTTCCCCCCTCACACCCCAATCTGATTAGATTCTAGGGCTGATTCCATTATATTCTAGTTAACTTTTTAAACTACAGGAATATTTTGTGCTCCGGGGCAGGCAAATCTGCTCATTGTTCCTTAGTACTATCATTCTCCACTACAATTTAGAGCATCAGGGGCAAGATTCCCTTTATTTCTCTAGCTCCATATATCTTGCCATTCTCTGTGTGTTCTCCATCTTTTGTTATGTAGAAACTAGTCAGTCAGCCATAAGTTATTTTTAAGGAGGAATTGTTCTGTGAATTTGGTGTGTAGATTTGGTGTATCTAAGGAAAAGGTGAGTTCAGAGTCTTACTACATCGCCATTTTCAAACCAGACCCACAATAAAAAAAAAATTTGGTGGTTTCATTTTATATTATTTCATTTTTATTTAATACAGACACTAGGCTGAGCTAACTCCGGGGGGGGGGGCATCAAATAGTCATATAGTTTATTGTTATTAATGTATATTTAAAATTTGTTCAGTTAATCATTTTTCATAAAACAGATTGCTTTGGGTCTCTGTATATATTTCTTAAATCAAAAACCAAATTAAACTTGTATCTATGTACAATAGGTTTTCAAACTGATTTACCAATGAATTTCTACACTTATACTAAAGGATACACATTTATTCATTTATTTGGAATACACTTATTGAGACAATACTGTGAATCAGTATACCTTTACATTAAGAACATGGCAGGTACATTACAGGTGTGACTTCAGTACCTTCGAGAAAAGAAAAAATATGTTTTATTCATCTTGTTAAAAAAATTACCTAGCATGTAGGTGCTAAGTACATATATACCTTTAAATCAAAGTACCAACATTTAAAAACAATATGAACCAACTGTCTTAGAATCACTATGTGTTTTCTGAATATTAATTTTTCTTTCATGTTGTACCTTACCATCTAAAAATTAGCATCAACACTTGTTAAAGAAAAAAGTAGCATTTAAAATATATTTTCCAAACATTAACCACAGCAAAATGATAGAGTAGGCAGCTCTAAGCTCTAATTTCTCCCATCCAAGTACTAACCAGGCCCGACCCTGCTTAGCTTCCGAGATCAGACGAGATCGGGCGCGTTCAGGGTGGTATGGCCGTAGACTCTAAGCTCTAATTTCTATACAGAAACATCAAAACAGAAATGTAGAATTGATCAGAACCACTTTGTCAGAATTATGAATAAAATTGAAAAGTATACAGCAAGCAAGAAGACACTGAAGCAAATGACCCTTTAAATGGTAGGAAAATTTGGTGTCAATTCTAGTTTCATTTGACGTACCCTGTCCTTGGTGTTGTAAGGGTCATGATTCTGTAGCAGCTGCAGTCTGTATTAGAAGTGTGGACCCATTTCCCTGAATTGCGAGGGAGCAGAACAAACATAATTCATACATTATTGTGTGTATCTATTCTAACCGGTGTGGGTGATAACTGACAGACTGACATAAGATGTTAGTCTTGGTTTTGCCTCAGTATTGAGAATTAAAGAACACTTAGCATTCCTCAAAAGCACTGCAAGCTGAACCAGCAATGCTTAGAGGACTGGACAAAATATGGTAGTCAAAGCAAACATTTGCCTAAGATAAAATCTGGGGAAATCTGGGTTTCTTAGGGAAACCAGAGTATTCACAAACAGCCTTATGCATGTCTAAAGCAAGTCTCCTTCAGAAAAGTCCTACAAAAATACTAATCTTTTATTACAGGTTATTCTGTATGCTCAGTGAAAGTCTTCCTGTGTGAATGGAGAGACATAGCACAAAACCAATCACCAAACATTAGGGGAGGTGTTTGCCTTTTATTTTTGTTTTTGTTTGCTTTTTCTTAATTATAATTTTAGTTCCTGAAATTCAAGTAAATTCCTTTGTAAACTACTAGCTGAATACGAGTTAAGGAACTGGGACTTAATTGACCATACATGACAAGGAACAATCTTTGTAAAGATGATTTTGGAATGTAATTAAACAATAACAACAGCAACATCAACAAACTATTCCTGAAGAAGAAGTGAAACATCTTTGTTACTAAACAAATACTTTAAAACAAACTTTTAAATAAATTCAGAGAGCTAAAGCAAATCATGTAAAAAAAATAGAAAAGAAAGAAAGAAAAGAAGGAAGGAAGGAAACCAGGAAAACTGAACAAAATGAAAATTTTAATAAAAATACAAAAGTTATAAAAATAAATCAAACAAAACTTTGGAACTATAAAATTTAGTAACTAAAATTTAAAAATTACTAGAGGGGTTCAAAAGCATTTTGAATAAATTGCCAAAATAATTAGTGATCATTGTAAATGTTAAATCTGAAGAGCAGGAAAATATATAGAAAAATTATCAGAGTCTAAGATACTTGTGGATACATTGTAATGGTAAATTTTGTACTTCAACTTGAATAAGCTAAATGATGTCCAGGTAAGTGATAAAGCATTTCTGGGGTTGTCTGTGGGGGTGTTTATGAAAGTTATTTATATTTAAATCAATACAGTAAATAAAGAAGATCACCGTCTCCAATATTGGCAGGCATCATCCAATCTGTTGATGTCCTCAATAGAAGAAAAAGGGTAAGAGTGCATTTACTCTCTGCTTGAACTGGAGCATCCATCTCCTACTCTTGGATATTTATTCTCTTGAGTTTCAAGCCTTTGGACTCAGACTAAGATTTACACCAGTGGCCTACCCACTTATTAGTCCTTCAGACTCAGAATGAGACTATGTGATTGGATGTCATGCTTCTTAGGCCTTTAGATTTTGACTGGAAACACACAATGGTATTTTCTGGGTCTCTAGATTAAAAATGGCCAATCTTGGGAATTCTCAACATCCACAACTACATGCGCCAATCCCTCATTATTAATTTTCTCTTCCTTCCTCTCTCTTCCACTCTTTCTCTCTACTGATGACAGATGATAAGATAGGTAGATAGATAGGTATAGATAGATTTAGATACACATACATATATAATCTATCATCTACTAATGTATAGCCTATTGGTTCAGTTTCCAGGAGACTCTGGACTAATACAGATTTTGTTACTAAGAGTGAATCTAGACAAAATTTTAAGGATGGGTTGGTTCTGATTGGATTGAAAGATACTAATGACGGTTAAATTTCTGCTCTTGATTTTGGTTCAGATTATGATCTGCCAGTTCCTGGATTTGAGTCCTCTGTTGGGCTGTGTGCTGGTAATGACAAGCCTGCTTGGGATTCTCTCCCTCTCTCTGGCCCTTCCCCATGCTCACTCTCTCTCTCTCCCTCTAAAAATAAATTTAAAAAACTTAAAAAAAAAGATATTGATGACTGTATTTACCATAATAAAGAGAGCACAGATACTTCATGCTTTGAAAT
The DNA here is from genome assembly GCF_024362965.1 of Panthera pardus. Lineage (NCBI taxonomy): Eukaryota > Metazoa > Chordata > Mammalia > Carnivora > Felidae > Panthera > Panthera pardus. The sequence goes on from NW_026526654.1 coordinate 4,180,007, forward strand.
GTCTATAGAGGTAGGCAAAATATCTACCTCTTTCATTCTTAATCATCCACTTATAAAAAACAAGTACTTGGATGACTGTTTACACTATTTTACTTTTTTTTTTTTAAACTAACAATGTTAAGATGTTGCCTGGTTGCTCCTAATGTCAATGGACAAAGTGATGAAAGAAAAGGATCAGCTCAGGGACTACAATTCCCACCTCAAGTGTGACGTTAATGATCTAAGAGCTTCTATGCGGCCGTTGATAGAGTCTCTTATTTCCTGTATTTGTAGGGTTGAAATTATTTAAAATCAAACAGGGACTCTCAGCCTGTGACTAGGATAATTAAAGCATGATTTAAATTCCCAACATTCAAGTCATCTACTGTTAAAGTGACAATACTGTTTGGGGGAAAATGGAATTCTACATGTTCAAGGGGTTGTGTGGGGAAACCCTAGTGAATCTGGGAAACATTCCCCCCCTATATTTTTATTTATTGTTATTATTATTATTGTTACCAATGAAATAACTTCCTCACCCACTGGAGAATTACCCTCCTCACCCACACTGGAACTGAGCCCACTTCCACCTGTGGGGTGGGGGGATAACTATTGCCTAAGGGTATAATAACAGCTTCCTCTGAGATAATTGTCTGGCAAGATAATGTTGATTCTCATTAGGACTTATAGCACCTTTTGGATTCTAGACCTCTAATTAGATATGAGTCCCAGAAGAACCCTAACAGTGGTACAAAATGTGTAACCTATGAGGAGGTGTGATAAACTCCAAAGGAACTACTTGAATCTCCTAATTTATATAAACAATAGTGCAAGTAGTGTGAGTGAGAATGGATATTAAGGGTATGGAATTATTTTTGAGGGAACATAAATTTGGATCAGGCCACATTTATTGATATGGACCAACCAAATTTATTGATATGAGAGTTTGCATTTAATGTTGCAACCCTAGAGGGCAGAAAGCACATTATTTGGTTGGATGAAACATTGAACAAAAAATGTGAGTGAATTGGATATGCCAGACATGCCTTGCTTTAATTTGAAGGAAGGAATTCAAAGGCATAGGGAGATTGAAGGTTAGAATGAATGTGTCGTTTAATACCTACTCACCCATACTAGAAGGATCTAGAAGACAAAACTCCCATCACAACCATGAGAAATAAACCTGTAAGAAGAGCCACATTAGGGATATCCTTGAAGAGTTCTGTGATCACTCTTCTTTGTAGGTTAGAATTCACAGTGGTAAATGCAGTCACTTACCTGAAACTTTTAAATGCAGTGGGAGAAACCAGACCCCAAGATGGCAAGGATCACGTGAAGGCACTCAACCTCCAAAGGCACTGTGGGTGTGACTGCTGTAATGGACATCAGAGTCAAAGCAGCATTTAGATCAGTCTCATTTCTGGAGACCTATGCTGCTGACTAAACATGGTGGCCCTAGAAGTAAAATAGATAGGACTTCTGCTAAACTTTTACAAGCAAAAAAGTTCTAAGTCAAGTAAAAAAAAGTTTGTCTAACTTAAATCTTAAAAACACAGAGTCACAGTCACTCAATCCATTTCTGAACTTGAGCTAATTTAAAGGCCAGAAGTCCTTAAGTAAGGGAAATTTGGGTTCCTTTGAGAATTAACCTAAGTATACTCCTGAAAATTTATACTATCAAACTTTTTCACAGCTTTTCTCCCAAGGGATCTAAGACTTTTAGCAGGATAAGTGTGCATTGCAAAAAGGGAAATAGTAAGACCTTTTGGGCTACTACACAGTGGATCTGAACCTACAGTAATTCTAGGAGACCAAAAATGCCACTGTGTTCCACCAGAGTAGTGACAAAGCAGCTTTCACAACAACACAGACCTTGTTTTGTGTCCCACGCAAAATGAACAATTGTTGAATCTGTAACTAGGGAAACTAACACACCAAAATGGGGAATATATTTCTTACCAAATCCAAAGTGGCCCAATGAATGTTGTGCCTCTTTTTTGGTTGCAGGAGGGTCCAGATGAGTCAACTTATCATGTACCTTAGAAGGAATATCTCAGCATTTCCCAACCCCCTGAATTCTTGGGGGTTTCTAGAGAAGCTGTGAATTTAATCAGAAATTTTCTCACTCCCTGTCTTACTGGTAAGTATAAAATAGTTGTTACATTTTATCACTAGGTCCAATCAGCATGTCATCAATATTATGGACCACTGTGATATCTCAAGGAAAAGAAAGGTAATGAATATCTTTTAAACACTCAGGTAGAACGCCAAGTAAATGGCAATACTCACAGAACTAGGACAAATTTGACCTGAAGAAAGTGTATGCTCTGAATCAGCATTCGATGCACATTGCTGAGTATCTGATATACCTCACAAATCTAGAAATGAAAGGAGGGGCAGTGGAGTGGCACCATTCAAAGTTACCTACAATAAACGATAAACAAAATTTTAAGTTTTGTTCCCACGACTTAGCTCTGTTGTCCTAGCAGACTTTGTTCCAGAGGGAGGAATGCTTCCATTGGGAGATACAACAATAATTCCACTGAAATGGAAGGTGAGAATGCCACCTGGCCATGGGACTCCTTATCAGTCTGAATCAACAGTATAAAAAATGTTACAGTGTTGGCTGGAATAATTGATCTTGATTATAAGGATAAACTGGACTGTGACTCAACAAGGAAACCTTAACCCATTTTGAAAGTTTGAAGTCATATGAAGACTTTTTTTTTTTAATTTTTTAACGTTTATTTATTTTGAGACAGAGACAGAGTATGAACGGGGGAGGGTCAGAGAGAGAGGGAGACACAGAATCTGAAACAGGCTCCAGGCTCTGAGCAGTCAGCATAGAGTCTGATGCGGGGCTCGAACTCACGGACCGCGAGATCGTGACCTGAGCTGAAGTCGGACGCTTAACAGACTGAGCCACCCAGGCGCCCCCATATGAAGACTTTTTAAACATCAATTGGAAAATTTTGTAATATGTAAAAACTAAACAATAAGCAAACATTGAATAAAATTATGATAGAAAATTAGACAATATAGATGATTGGAGATGAGAACACAATACAACATATTTTATGAGATGCAGTGATGATAGTAGCCATAGAGAAATTTACAGTTTTAACAACACCATTGAAAAAGAAGAAAGTCCTCAAATAAATTTATACATGAGAAAATATAGGAAGATAATAAAAAGAGGAAACAAACTAAATGAAAAGCTAAGAGAAGAAAGGGAATAATAAAGAATAGAAAAATAATAGAATTTTAAAAGTTGGTGCTTTAAATAATCAAAAATGCTTAGAAACATTTGGCTAGAGTGAGAAGAAAAAGAAGAAAGATAACACAAATAGCTTAAACCACAAATTAAATGTAGACAATACTAGGGAATTTGAATAAGTCTTAGTTACAATGAGAATATTATGTACAATTGCATGCAAAAAAAATTGGATAATCAAGACATATGGGGTAAATTTCTAGAAAAACAAAAAATTCCTAAGCTGACTCAAAATAAACTGTAAAATCACAACAGATCCATAAAAGGTAAAGAAACTGAATAAGTAAACATAAACTTTTTTTATGTTTATTATTTTTTAATATGAAATTTATTGTCAAATTCGTTTCCATAAAACGTCCAGTGCTCATCCCAACAGATGCCCTTCTCAATACCCATCACCCACCCCATCAACCGTCAGTTTGTTCTCAAACAAAAACTTTTCAAAAAAAAAAAAAGACTATTCAGGATCATAAGCCTTTAATGGTGAATTCCATGAAACATTTAAAGAAGAATTAACAACTATACTTCACAATTCTTTCAAAAAATAGGAGAGGCACATTCAATAAATCATTTTTTTATAAGTTAAACATTACCTTGATACCAAAGCCTGATAGAAAAAAAAAAAGATAATACAGACTAATATCTTTAAGAATAATAATGCAAACAATCTTCAATAAAATTCAAGCAAATTGAATCTAACAGCATTGTATACAACATAGTAAAAGATTCATGCACTATGACTAAGTGGGATTTTCCCAGGAATACAAGAGTGTTCCAACATAAGAAAGTCAACAAAAGTAATTGACCACAATAGCAGATTAAAGGTATAAACCTACATGATAATCTCAAATGATGCAGAAAAGACATTTAAAATGAATCTATCACTCCCGTAAAAAAAATGATTTTTATGTATAGTTTTTTCTTTGTTGTTTTGTTCCTTGTCTTTCTAGAATATGTAGAAAAGAGAACATGAGTTCTGTTTTCTTTCCTGTTCTAAGGATTAAAGATCACTTAATACCTAGTTTTTACAGAATCACTTATGTCAAAATTAATTTCTTATATTTACTTCATCTTAAATTGGTCTGAACCTCATGTCTTTGGCCATATGCCGCTAGGCCAAAAGTAAGGCAAGGTGAATAATCTTGTACGGTAGCTGCCTAGTAATTAACTTCCCCATGAGACTTTCAATTAAGCTCTATGTGACCTCAGGACAATCATGTGTAGGGAGGACTTCTAAGAGAGTTACTAAGTACTCATACCTATGAACGGATATCAATGGTGTTGGAATTCGGAGGAAAGACCTTGAGGAATCCCCCAAAATCCTCCCCAGAAGAAAAAGTGAGAATTTGAGCATCCCACACAAATGACTCTCATGTGAGACCAGTTTTTCTCCTTCCTTTCCACAAACCCACACTCTGCTCCACCTTTAGCTTTCTTTCCTGAAGGAACCACAATATTCATGGGAGGAGAGAGGAGGTAGGAAACCTGAGGCAGATGGGGCAAAGGGCATGGTATGGCCTGTAGAGTTTAATACTCAAAATCGACATGGAAAAATAATTCTGGGAAATGTATTTGAAATGGTAATAGTGACTGAATCAGGTTGTTTCTTGTATAAACTTAATGATTTTCAAGTTATTCTACATACCAGTTATAAAGGAGGGTATAATTGTGTGTACTGTAGTCACATTTGGTCAAATAACTAATAAATAGCTATTTTGAAAATGTACTTTTTTAAATTTTCTTTTTAATGTTTATTTATTTTTGACAGAGAGAAAGAGAGAGAGAGAGAGAGAGAGAGAGAGAGAGAGAGAGAGAGAATGAGTGGAGGAGGGGCAGAGAGAGAGGGAGACACAGAATCTGAAACAGGCTCCAGTCTCTGAGCTATCAGCACAGAGCCCAACACAGGGCTCAAACTCATGGACAGTGAGATCATGACCTTAGCTGAAGTTGGATGCTTACCTGACTGAGCCATCCAGGGGCCCCAAAAATGTACTTATTTAAATGAATTTGCTATTCCAAGAAACATACCATGTTATTATCTACTTAAGAAACTTCTCAAGAAAGAACTTGTGAACACTTTTGCTGACTCTTTTCTGAAATACTCAAATCAATAGATTATCATGATGTGGTTGAGGGTAAAAACCATTGAATTCCAATTGATCCTAAGTCTGCAGCCATCAAGAGTTCATTCTGGAGGGCAAATCTTCAGTAAATTCAGATTAATGTAAGATATATGTGGGAGGTTTCCAAGATTGTTCACCTAAACATCCTATGGTTTGGAACATTTTAATGTGTGGTTCAGGAAACCATCTCCTTATTTGTAAAACTCCAAGACCCATGTCCGAGTTTTTATGGTTGGCCAAAATAAGGGATCTATTGCTTAGGCTGAGTACCTAAGGAAACCACCACATTAATGTATGGTAAGGCAAAGCAAACCATCCCTCTGAGGAAGTCCTCCTTTCTCAGAAGTTTTTTTCCCCTCCTTCATTTTCTTCATATCCTCTTTCAGCTTTTATAAGTGAAATGTGATAGAATGAAGTCCTGAAGGCTAGTTTCATACTATACTCTTATCCTAGAAAGAATGGGTGGAAGTTGTAGCTCCTTGGCACCTATTTTTTCAACTTCAAGACCTCATCCAAAAGAGAATCTCTCTAATATCCTGTTTTAAATCCATATAAACACATTTACAAATCAAATAGTATTTTTTGGTTTGTGTTTATTACTATTATTATTAACATTATTATTGTGAAAATAAGTATCTCTGTGTCAGAGATATATACTGGATCATCAAGTCTTTGGTCTTAAGGTCTCTGTTTTAAAGTCAAGACCAAGGACTAGGACAGATTTTCTATGCATAAGGATAGGAGGACAAGTTCTAACATACTTTTATTTTGTTTATTTCTTTATATAGGGAAAATAGAAAAAGAGAATGGTAAGAAATATTTATATTTGACTGAAGCAGTCTTTGAACATTCCACACTTGATGTTCTTTAATTATTATTTAAAAAACAAAATCCAGACACCCCATTTATGAACTAAATATGTTTAGACACAACTAAAATATCTTTCTGCTATTTTCTTAAAAAAATGAACATAAGTATTCATAAGACAGGGAAGCTTATAGGCATAAATGGAGAAGAATAAGATGCATCAGCTTGTGCTTTTAAGGCTGGAACTCAGGTCTTAACGTCTGCCCTATTCGTTGTGCATGTAGTAATTAACTACCTATTTTATACTCAGTGCTTAAGAAACACTGAGGAGTAAAGACTCTTTTTCTTTATCGAAGTTGCTATCTTAAGACAGATGCAAATTCCACAAGTAAATTATAAATGTAAAACAAATATTCTAATAGTGTTATGGAAGAGGGCTCGTGATGCCATGAACACATACAATAGTGAGATTGTACTTAGTCACGGGGTTGTGAATTTGCTGAAAAAGCTCAATGCAGAAGAGGCTAGTTCTATTGAAGAGGACAGGTAGGTCAAAGAGAGGACTACCATGTGTAAAGGAGAAAGCATAACATGTGTTAAACTCTGGGGATAGGGGAGTGAGCCCCTGCTTCCATGAGAGGAGACAATATTAGCCAGGTTACTCTGGTTCAGAAAACCCAGACAAGATTATAGGAGAGGCAAAGACTGGGAAATGCAACATCTCTTTACCATTATAAGAATTTTGAATGCCACCCAGGAAACAGAATTTTGAATATTATCTAAGAAAATCAGGAAATCTTAGAAATGTTAAACCAACAAAAGAAGATGCAATGTCAAAATTTTATTTTCAAAAATTTATTTATTTCTGAAGGTAGAGAACAGATTATATGGCGAGTGGTTAAAAAAAAGAAAAACTAGGGAGAATCCCTCTGAGATATACACTCAGCTAAATAAACAGGTCTCAAAAGTCTGTACATGCTTACTTATTTCCTATTTCTGGTTAGTCTTTAAGGCCAGCAATTGCATATATTATGTAGTTATTATATAAGTCTAAAAGTCTCTTTAATTAAAAAGAAAAAAATCCTGGGTAAATTGGTAACTTAATGAAAGAGAAAAATTCTGTGTAAAATCTGTGGTTGCATTTTGATTCTGAGATTCTTGGTCTGGAAGCCTATGCGATAGTGTCTGCAGTTTTGTCCCTGCTTTACCTGACTTTGGAATCCTATTAAGATTTAGATTTTCGGGGCACCTGGGTGGCTCAGTTGGTTAAGTGGCCAACTTCAGCTCAGGTCATGATCTCTCGGTCCGTGAGTTCAAGCCCCGCATCAGGCTCTGTGCTGACAGCTCAGAGCCTGGAGCCTGTTTCAGATTCTGTGTTTCCCTCTCTCTGACCCTCCCCTGTTAATGCTCTGTCTCTCCCTGTCTCAAAAATAAATAAAACGTTTAAAAAATTAAAAAAAAAAGATTTAGATTTTCGGTGTGACAGACTTTCTCCTTTAAGGAAAGTTGTTGATTAAACCTAAAAGTGCTCTGAAATGGTCTATATAACATAAACCCACTCTCATTGAAATCAGAATTAACCATAGATTAATCCAAACCTGAAAACCACTATGCATAAATTTATTACATTTCCAATATTTCTTCTCAACTAATTTTCCCAAAATGGAATTAATACTTCTTTGAAGTAAAGAAAACTTGAATTCATGTCACAAAGAGTGCCAACACACAACTTTACTCTTATTAAAAAAAAAAATTAAGTGATACATGGAAGAATGAAAGCATTTATGTATAGTTACCAAAGGTAGGTTAGTCATGAAGGACATATCCTGACAAGAAAATGTATTTGTCATCATCATCATCATCATCATCATTATCATTATCATCATCATCGTCAACAACAGTCTACATTTAATTATTATAGTTTTTTATACCAAAGATACTGTGCTGTACAATGATAATACATAGTGGAATTTGAAGCACATATTCTTTCCTTCATGTGGTCAACATTAAAACACAAATAAAAATTATTAAAGGAATATGATGTCAAAGAACTAGGAGAAACTATCAAAGAGGAGGTAGACCAAAGGCATATCATAACCAACCTGTCACTTTTAGAATTTAATCTTTATCCTATGAATGGTGAAAGCATCTGAGAAATTTTGAGTAGGTATGTATCCTAAAGGTTATAAGATTGATATTTTAGAAAGACTGCATTAAAGAATCCACTAATGTGTGTAGGAGTGGGCATTGGGAGAACAGTATAGTGGCTGCCCCTCTTTCTGGCCTATCCAAATGGATACATTCATTTTTTCCCTGAGATGATAAGAAAATTCAATACTTAATATCAGTAATTCATCAACTCTCTTAATATTAGTGATCTTTTCAATTACCTAAACATCTGATAATTGGAACCAGGCACTCAGTGACAGTTGGCCAAAAATAAATAAGTAAATAAATAAGTAAAAATAAATTTCATTCTCTGCTTTTAATTTGTTTCTTTGACTTTGGGCTGTATACTCACAAACTACACTTTTACTTTACCTGCTTTTTGGTCCAAAGTCATTTTTCTGCATGCCACTTGTCTTTTATTCCCTTTTTGTAAGATCACTTCAGGGATGGGATTTATAAATGAGCAATAGTTTTTGTGTGTGTGTGTGTGTGTGTGTGTGTGTGTGTGTGTGTATGTGTGCGTGTGTGTATGTGTGTATGTGTCTTTGTGTTTTTTTTTTTTACTAGTTTATTAAATTTTATTTACAAGAAGGTAAATCATTCATTCACTGAAATATGCAATAGAAGAGTGCTTATTTTCATGGAAAAAATTACAATTTATTTTGATATAAGAATAAATTGTGAAAAACATGTATTAGATTATTCCTTTTGTTATTATGGGGTAAAACTATTCTGGATATTTAGATGATGAAAATATGACAAGATTTATTAAAGGGGGTAAAACTGGGCAATGGAAACCTCATGGGATATTTTTTCTTGGATTTTTAAAAAATACATTAACACATTTTTGTAATAAGTTATGTTTATAATTATACATAAAGAAAATAATACTTGCCAAAGTTAGCAGGAATGCCCCTGGTGACCCTTCTTGTTCTTAAAGTATCTGTATTTTATAATGTTGTTTCAATTGGCAGACAGCTTCTCGATGTCTCTGTGGATGGAGATACTGTGTCATATTTGTTGGAAGGTTTTTTTTTTCCAATTAAATTAGGAATGTCATGAATAAAAGGTAATAAACAGTATTTGTGGATGTATTAGATAAGTTAAATACCAGATGATGAATGCAGAATTTTGTATTTTTTTTCACATTAGCTCAATTATCCAGCATGTTGTAGATAACAATGTCATCCTAACTTAAGATACTTTCTTGATCACACAGATCATCCCTGGTAAAGATATTATTTCGTTATAGTTTTCTTTTTATAATTGAGTTGTATGTGTTCTTCATATATTTTGTATATTAACTCTTTTATCATGATTTGCAAAAATTTTCTACCATTCTGTATGTTGTCTTTTCACTTTACTGATTTCCCTCAGTTCTGGAAGCTGTGAAATCCAAGGTCAAGACACCAGTAGATCTGGTGTCTGAGAGTCCACTTCCTGGTTTGCCAATGGCCATGTTCTCACACTGTTCTCTCACATGACAGAAAGCTGAGAGCAAGAACAAATGCTCATGTCTCTTCTTATGAGGGACTAATACTATTCATGAGGGCTCCACTGTAATGACTTAATTACTTTCCAAAGACTTCATGTCCAAATATTATTACATTGGGGTTAGAATTTTAACATAAGAATTTTGCAGAAAGAAATTCAGTCTATAACATGACATTAGAGGCATGGTAGTCAAAAACTTTCTTGGTGACATATTTTTAAAATATAAAACCTAGTAAAATGGTTACAGAATTTTATATTTGTTGAATTACTAGGAAATACCTATGTACTACAGTAATAGGACACTTTACCTTGAAAGAGACCTGAGCTTTCTACCTCCCCTACCTCCACCTCCACGCCCAACAACTTGTACAAAGGAATAAAGAAAAAAAAAAGGACAATGATGAGGAAAAATAGAAATAAGAGAGAAAAATAATAGAAAACAAATATGAATAAAAACCAAAAAATGAAGGGCATAGTACTATGCACCATTGGTGGGCGTGCAAGCTTGGAATTTTGTGATGTGGCAGGACAGTTTTAATATCAGTTGCGGATGGGTGTATTTCAATGTCCTTCTAAGATTTGTACATATATGTATGTATGTTTGTGTATGATTTTATGTTGTATGTATTTCTACAACTCTAGACTCAACCGGGTACTTCTATCCTGTAAAATCATACATAAAAAGTGCAAAATTCACAATACACTCAAATTCTTTCTTAATATGTTAATTATATTAGGACAAATTTGCAATTTGAAAACAAGCAATATTGCAGAACTAATTGCATTTAGTTTTAATTCTTCCAGTGCAGAGAAACAGAAATGATACTCAAACCTCACTGTTGCTTTCAGTGCTAGCTTCTTAATATTTCCACTTTCTGGGGAGGACAGTATGTAGGAGTCCATATGCTTAAAGCAAACTCCTCAGGAGAGGCTATTTCTGGGCAAAAATTTGCATTATGGTCCTTCGAATTATGCTAACACAAAGAGAACCAATAAGTTTTTAACCGTTATTTATTTTCGATATCTGTAACTTACATCCAACCATTGTCTTTTTTCCTTACCTCAATGATTTACATGTGTAAGTATTAGACAGTCTAGTTAACAATTCCTAACCAACTTCCCGCAAGGATTTGTCACTGTTTTGCATTGTAGGAAAGCTTCATGAAGATAAGTAAAATATCTCTGTGAAGATAGAAATGCAAATATATTTTTAAAAAAGAAATATAAATATATTTCAAAGCAATCTCTCACTAACTCCCACTCTTTCAGAAAGGATAAAACTCCAGGGAGAAGAAGGTGAGTAATGAAAATGGCCACCTCTAGCCCCCACTCGTGCAGCTGTCTTTTGACCACTCATCACTTTCCTGTTGTAGTCACTATTAAATCTTGGTTCATAGAGATAGATAGATAGAGAGATAGAGAGATATCTATATATACATATTATACATGTTATAATATATACATAATATACATATTATGATAGATAATATATATTATATTAATAATATTAATTTTAGGGTTGAAATTTGCTCACCACTATGCAGGTAGCTAGAGAGAGAAGTATTTGGATAGTTATTCTTATTTTTAGCCAGCACATTAGGATGCCAGACAAGGGAGACTTAACACACTCAGAAACTCACACATAACACCCCCCCACACACACACACACATTTTTTTTCTTCAGAACTTCCACCTTGTCACTCTTATTTTTGAGTAGTTTATAGCTACAGATCCTTATATATCACAAATGCTGTTGCTCTCTGAGGTTCACTAATAGAGGGAAGCAGAATATTATAACCCAAAATGACATCATTAAAAATGCTTTTCAGAACAAGAAATGAGTTGGGGGATGATTCTAGGTGGTAGCTTAGAGAGAATGGGGTAAAGGAAGGTTGCCTCTCTTCTATGTTAGGATGGAGGCTAGTGACACAAAATGACAGTAATTGCCTATGGATCAAAATCAGTGGTCCATCAATTACTTTATCAAATTAAAAACTCCTACCTCCTTTAAGATACCTTTTGACTTTTAACAAATTGTCAACTTCATGACCTCTTTTTAATATTAGGAACAATAACAATTTGGGTTACATTTTCCAGCTTTGTATTATTTCAAACAAAGTGTTTTCATTTAATTTACAAAAAATAAAGTGAGAAGAATAAAAGTCAGATATTAACACACTGTTTTTATAAAGAAATATGTGATAAGTGTTCTTAGGAGATTTCTCCAGTTTATATAAATACTTGACATAATATTCACATTCATTAGAGAACTAAAGAAGCACATTTACTAATTGAAAAAAAGTCAGCCTAGATATGAGATATTGGTTTAAAAAATGCCCCTGAGCAATTGAGTTGCAGTGACTTTAAGGGTACATAATTCTATACTTACAGTGCTAACATATCAGAGTCTTTAGTTATTTTATAGTACATTAATAGTAGTGAATTTTCTTTGTGGCTACACTGATACAAATAAAAATTAGTTTTACAGGGGCTCCTGGGTGGCTCAGTGGGTTAAGTGTCCGACTTCAGCTCAGGTCATGATCTCGCGGTCGGTGAGTTTGAGCCCCGCGTGGGGCTCTGTGCTGACAGCTCAGAGCCTGGAGCCTGTTTCAGATTCTGTGTCTCCCTCTCTCTCTCTCTCTCTCTGACCCTCCCCCGTTTCATGCTCTGTCTCTCTCTGTCTCAAAAATAAATAAACGTTAAAAAAAATAAAAAAAAATAGTTTTACCTACAACTATGAGAACTTAATTCATAACAGCAACACTTTTAGCGTATATTAACAGAATCCTACGTAATTTGGTGAATATCTGGATCATTTTTGGATTAAGTGTTTATATGCTTTCAACATTTTAAAATTTATGTTTGGATTCTTGTGTCCGTGAAAATATGTACCCATGTGAAAACAATTTTAGGAAAAGTAATTGAGAAAATCTGGTTAAACTTCATGAGGTCATTTAGGGCAAATTTTAAATTGTCAAAGCATTCAGATTTAAAGTAAATATATTTTATATATACATATATGCATATATGTAAATTATAGTTATTAAATTATTATAATAAAATTATAAATATAATATATAACATAAATACTTAATACTTAAATTATAAGTATTATTAAATTATAATTTAAATTATATTTTAATTATATTTACTTTAATTATATTTTAAAATTAATTAATTTTAAATTAAAATATATTTTAATTTTATATTTTAATTTAAATTATAATTTAAATTATACACAAACACACACACACACAAACTGTTTTTCATTAATTCATGAATTGAATCAGAGATTTGGACTTTAATCCAAACATCGATGTATATTAGTAATCATAGTTGGACAATTTCCCTTAATCTGTGTTGTCTCAACTACAAAATGAAAATATATCTCCCATTGCCTTGCTATGAAAATTATTTATAAATATGCTTCAAACAACATGAGGCACATAATAAGTGTTCATACTATATTGGCCATATTCATAAGTCATTTTGAATAGAAAATATCTGCATGTTTAGATACTATTTTTTTCTATTCTGAATTATCGAGTTCTCAACTGTGTGAGTTAATAAATTGAGGTGATATAAATAGTATGAGATGAGGGAAAGGAGCCACTTCATTTGAAGAAAGCTAAAGAAAGATCCTAGATAGAGAAAGGACTCTTGTATATTATGTTAATTATTGTTGATGATCATTGATCATAGCCAAGACTGACAACCTGTTTTTCCATGTAAAATGTTACCTTGGATCCAGACAGAGATCTTTCAAATCTCCAAATTGCTTAAGACAAGAAAAGTGTGAAAGGAAGTGAAATCTTTCAGGAAGTACCCAAATGTAGGCAGCGGTTTGATAACCAGGTCTGTGTATTGGGTGAACAAATTTTTTTTTTCAAAAGTAGACACTATTGGAAATTGAGTGTGAAAAAGAAAATAAAATGGACTATAGGCATTTGTGAGGATTCTGTTTGCAGATGAGGAGAAATCATGGTGTCCCCAGAGACTGGGTTCTGGACACTATGCTTGAATAGAAGTAATAACTACCAAGCACTTGCAAATCCACAGATAATACTCCACCTTGAGGAATCTCCTGATATAACTGGTATCTTCCTGGACTATGAGGCTGGAAGGGTGTCCTTTTATAATGTGACCAACCTGTCTCACATGTAAACCTATAGAAAGTTCTTCACAAAGCCCCTCAGGCCATCCTTTTGTCCTGGCCCCCTCTACAATGGTCAACATGGACATCCACTCACCATTCTGCCACTAAGTAATATTGAAAAGCCAGGAAGAAGATGTTCTTTGTGACTGAGGAAGAGTTGCTCTATTTTGAAAATTTGAGAATTTATATATGTAGTTTATAGTTTTATATATATATATATATATATATATAGTTATATGTATAGTGTTATATATATAGTGTTATATATAGTTATATATATAGTTATACACATAGTTATATACATAGGTATATATATAGTTATATACAGTTTTATATATATAGTTATATAATATATAAATATTTTATTTTAGAATGACTAGAAGTATGTACTTCTTCCATCAAATAAATCTAAAAATCATTTTGGTGTCATAATTTATACATTTTTTATTATTCCAGTTCCCAATATGTCCATTTGCTAATAGACAGGAATTATTTGATTTGAATTACATGCTGTTGAATTTACTTGATGACAATTCAAGTTCATAGAACATAAATACAAAAGCAAAAGCAAGTATCTAACTTGTGCAATTGGTGAAAGAAAGTTAAAACTCAGGTGTTCCCTGATGGGAATGATTTCTCCTTCATTAATGTTTTGGCATGGAAAAGGACATGGAGTCTATTCTGCATCATCAGGAAATTGGCTGAAGCCCATACCTTTTTAATTTTGCCTAAACCTAGAAGAGCATGATGACTTTGATAAGAGATTTATCAACCTGGCCTACGTACTCTTTACTACAAAAATATCTTCAAGCGAATATGACTTCCAGCCACTTGTTTCTTTACCTTTTCACCTCTACGCTGTTTTGAAGTTTAAATGACCTCGTCTCCAACTTAATTTGGTATAACAGTATCATTTATTCGTCTACCCAACAAATGCCTATTAGGTATCGCATATGTGTTTTAGATATCCATTAACTACAACACTGTAAATTGTCTATCTGTAACTGTAACTATGTATCTGGTAGTGACAATAAACAGATAAACACTGACAAATAGTTACTAATTTCAAAATAGTGCGTGGGAAAGGCTAAATGTATTCAGATATAGAATGATAGTGAGTGGGTTCACTTCAATCTTGTCATCAGGAAACTCTCACTGAGAAAATGATGCATAAAAATGGGCATTTCCACATGCACAGCTGGAAAGATTCAATTCAAGACAACATTCAAAATGCAGAAAGAGTGGGCCTGGGTGAGAGAGTAGAAGACCTATGGGGCTCAGATGATGTTGGGACAGAATGGTTTTAAATTGGGTAGAGGCAATTAGCTGAAGCAACAAAACAGGCTGAACTGAGATACATTTTCTTTCTACCACAAACAGATTTTTTGGGTTTATTATATTTAAATGTTATTTAAATATTTAACATATAAGTAAAGAAATGTTAAAATGAAAATGTTCAGCAAAAAATAAAATTTAGTAAAATACTCCAAAAGAATAGCAATCTTATTGTCAAAGGTTATTTAATTTATTATATATACACATATATTGAAACAGAGAGAGTGAATGGGGGAGAGTAAAGGAGAGACGGAGCAAGAGGAGATCCCAAGCAAGTTCCACACCAGCAGCATGCACCCGATGTGGGGCTCAAACTCACAAACTCACAGATCATGACCTGAGCTGAAACCAAGAGTTGGACACTTAACTGGCTGAGGCAACCAGGTGCCCCATGTCATAGGTTATTTTAGAAGAGGTGGACTAAATCTAGTTACATGAATCTAACTGCTCACGGGCATGGAATATTTAATAGAGTCAAGAGAGAACATGGAAGTTTAGGGAAAGTTCTGTATGTATATTCTAAGTTATTGTCCCAGAAAATTGAGGGGATGGTATGGTTGCCTGCACCTCATTTAAAACATATGGGAAAAAGTTAAGAGGTTGATCTGCCTCGAGAAATGTAAAAAACTCAGTGGACCTACGCTTCCTTCTTTCTTAGATATTGAAGTGAGAGAAGGGCCAGTAGTTACTCTGTAGTGTGATGGAGTAGTGCGGCATTGCATGACATGTGCACTTAGGGCCTTTCTGGGTGAAGATCTCTTGTTTTCTGAAGGCTAGAATATGGTTCATGCAAAAGAACTCCTCTGGGATGCTGCCTGCAGTAGAAAATACATATTAGTGGAAATCAGATTGCATATCACAAGATGCCTGCTGGCTCAGAAAGGATCATGACAAGCCAAAATACAGACATGTTTCACCTTCAAGTTAACAGTAGGAAAAAGATCCTTAGCTACTTGAGGGCCTTTGAAGAACTAAGGAGGGGAAAATGAGCTTGACATGCCTTCTCCATGTAGCTCATTTCAGTAATGATGAAGTAAAAACTTTCTCATTCTTGTTACAAAATAATTAATAATAATAATAATAATAATAATAATAAATGTAGCTCATAACAGTAATAACTAAGTAAGAATATTCTCATTCTTGTTATCTTCATTTCCTCCTTATTCAGACACTCCACAATTCTCTACAATGTATACTTTACATTATTGCATTGAGTAACATACCAACTCATTCAATCACAGGTGTTTTCCTGGTAACTTTACATAGATGGTATTGATAAATGTTAAGGAGAATAGACATCTATCATATTGAGGCATCTTTCCACTAACATTAAACTTTCTTGTAGAATAAGGTTTAGAGAATGGATAATTTAGAGCAAAGGGGACATTCATGACAAAAGTAATTTGCCAAACTACCTATTCCAGTTGCACAAGACACAATACAATCTCATCGTACTGGAATGCCTGAAATTCTGCTTTAATTAAAAATAAGAGAATGAGAGAGGAGTAAATGGTGGAAGAGTAAGGAGACTTCTCTAAGTTTGCTTCAGCCTTCAAACACAGTGAGATAAATAACAAATCATTATGAACAATCAAGAAATAGATCTGAAGACTGAGAGAACAAAACTGCACATCTACAAGTAGAAACATGACCATATCATGGTAGGTAGGAACTGCAGAATTTTAATACGGGAGAGAAAAGAACAGTGAGTGCTGCAAAAGGGAAAGAGCCTTGATTACAGAGAGAAGAGTGAGCTAGCAAGCAAGAGAGAGAGAGACAGAAAGAGTGAAGCAGCAGGCAGAGGATTACAATAGGAAAATTCTTCCTGTAATGCACTGATTGGAAAAAGGGGCTGACTCTTGCAAGTCATTATAAGTAGCAAACACAAGTCTGAAGTTTTAGAAAAACACGCCATTGACTGGGGTCATGGCTGGTGGGCTTAGTGGTGTTCCTGTTAGGAAGGAGAGTGAAGACATGGGATTGGGCAGCCAGGTGTGAGGATCACCAGGGTCACATAGGTGAAAGCACTTCCTCTTTTTGGAGTGCATTTGGGAGTGGTGGCACAGCCTCTCCGGGTCAAAATGACTGGTGGTGTCAATGTGTTGCCCTGCTGAGGGCAACAAATCTTTGTGTTGACCGTTTTCTGAGTTTTACCATAAACTCTAAATAAATGTGGGGTCATACAACTACTTTTCTGGGATAAACGAGAAAATTGCAAAAGCACAGTGAGACCCTTTACCCCAGAAGAGCTGTGTAAGTCTGTGCTGTGTGGGTTCATAAAATTTGAAGTTTTGAAACCAGACACATACCTGAGATAAAACACAGGAGTTCTGTTCCCCCTTGCAGGTAGGCAACTCAGACACAGACAAAGTGAGGGCAGGGATCCCACAAGAGTGCCATTCTGTAGCAGCCACCCTGTACCCTGAAACTACATGTTCACTAGACCAGTTAACCTGAGATCAGTGCAGCAGGACACTTGCCCAAAAGACCAGCAAAAAACCTCTATCCCCAAGTCCACTGATCATAGAGTGCTCCAAAGCTTCAGCACTCGGGGACATAGGATCTAGCTTATTTTTTATTGTTTTGTTTTATTTTATTATTTTATTTTATTTTATTTTATTTTATTTTATTTTATTTTATGTTGATATGGTTTATTTCACAAGCATACCAAAAGACACATAATGTTAAAACTTACCACAAAGTGTACAATGTCCAAACACACCCCACTGCAGGCAAGGAGAAACTCTTCAGAGAACTGAAGTGAGGGTATAAACAACCAAAACACAACAGCAGAGTACATATAGGAGCTCCCCTTTTTTATGGACCTCTTCTTAGTTTAGGCATTACTCTCAGGAACAGGAATAACAGACTTTCCTAACAATCACACACACACACACACACACACACACACACACACACACACAAAGTGAACTAGACAAAATGACAAGATGGAGGAATTCACCCCCAAAAGAAAGACAGGAGATCTCTGAAACAGAATTAAAAAAAAAAAAAAAACATTATAAGGATATGAAATGGGCTTGGGAAAAAGCATAGAAAGCAACTAAAGAATCCCTCACTGCAGAGATAAAAGAACTAAAAACTGGTGAGCCTTAAATTAAAAATGCTATAACCAAGATACAAACCTGACTAGATGCCATGACAGCAAGGATGGATGAAACAGAAAAAAAAAAATAATGATATAGAGGATAAAATTATGGAAAATAATGATTCTGAAAAGAAGAGGGAGAGAAAGGCATTGTATCAAAAGGCAGACTTAGCAAACTCATGACTCCATAAAGTGTAACAAAATCTGTGATAGGAGTCCTAGAAGAAGAGAGAGTAAAAGGGGCAGGAGGTTTATTTTAGTATTTGGAATTTTTTGTGGTTCCATTCTAATATTAGGACTGTTTGATCTTGCTCTGCAAAGAATGCTGATGGTACGTTGGTGAGGATTGCATTATATGTGTAGATATCTTGGGTAGTATAGACATGTTAACAATGTTTATTCTTCCAATCTATGAGCATGGAATGCTTTTCTATTTCTTTGTGTCTTCTTCAATTTCTTTCATATATCCTCTATAGTTTTTTGTGTATAGTTCTTTTACCACTTTAGTTAGGTTTATTCCTAGTATCTTATGGGTTTTGGTGCAATTATAAATGGGATTTATTCTCTGATCTTTTTCTGCTGCTTCATTATAGGTGCATAGGAATGTAACAGCAACAGGTTTCTGCACTTGATTTTATATCTTATGGCATTTCTGAATTCTGAGTATTAGTTAGTATTAGTTCTGAGAATTTCTTGGTGGAGTCTTTTGGGTTTTCTACATAGAGTATCATGTCATCTGCACCAGTGAAGTTTTGACTTCTTCCTTGCTAAATTGGATGCTCCTTATTTCCTTTTGTTGTGCCTGATTGCTGAGGCTAAGACTTTCAGTGTGATATGAAATAGTAGTAGTGAGGGTGGGCATCCTTGTCTTCTTCCTGACCATAGGAAAAACGATCCCAGTTTTTCCCCATTAAGGATGTTATTAACAGTGGGTCTTTCTTATATGACCTTTATGATGCTGAACTATGTTCCATGTATCCCTATCTAGTTGACGATTTTTATCAAGAAAGGTTGCATTTTATCAAGAAAATGCATTTTCTACATCTATTGACAGGATCATATTTTTATTATCCTTTTTTTAATATGGTTTATCACATTGATTGATTTGTGAATATTTAACTAGACCTGCATCCCAGTAAAAAATCCCACTTAGTTATGTTGAATAATTCTTTTATCTACTGTTGAATTAAATTGCTAGTATCTTGATGAGAATTTTGCATCCATGTTCACCAGGGATATTGGCCTATAATTCCCCTTTTTAATGGGTTCTTTGTCTGGTTTTGGAATCTTTGAAAAAAGGAAAACAAAACTGGAGGCATTGCAATTATGGATTCCAAGTTATACTACAAAAATGTAGTTATCAAGAAAATACGCTACTGGCACAAAAACAGACACACAAAGCAATGGAACAGAATAGGAGACCCGTAAATATACCCACAACTATATGGTCAAGTAATTTTCAACAAATCAAGAAAGAATATCCAATATATAAAAGACACTGTTCAGCAAATGGTGTTAGAAAAACTGGATGGTGACATGCAGAAGAATGAAACTGGGCCACCCTCTTGCACCAAACACAAAAATTAATTCAAAATGGAATAGAGACATAAATGTGAGGCAGGAAACCATCAAAATCCTTGAGGAGAATACAGACAGCAACGTCTTTGACATCAGCCCTAGAAACTTCTTACTAGACACATTGCTGAAGGCAAGGGAAACAGAAGCCAACACTAACCATTGAGATTCCATTGAGATAAAAACCTTCTTCACAGAGAAGGAAACAACCAAGAAAACTAAAAGGCAGCCTATGGAATGGGAAAATGTATCCTGCAATTGCACTACTAGGTATTTACCCGAAGGATACAGAAAAAAAAAAGATTCAAAGGGGTACATGGACCCTGATGTTTATAGCTGTATTATCAACAATAGCCAAACTATCCAATATCCATAAAATAATGAATGGATAGAGGAGATGTTATTATATATAACGGAATATTGTTCAGCCATCAAAAAGAATGAATTTGTGCCCTTCGCAATGACATGGATGGAGAATAAGTGTATCATGCTAAGCGAAATAAATCAGAAAAATACAAATACTATATGATTTTCATGTGTGGAATTTAAGAAACAAACAGATGAATATATGAGAAAGGGGAAGAAAAGAGAGACAGTGGAAAACATGCATAAACCTCTCATAAGAGACTATTAACTGTGGAGAACAAACTGAGGGTTGATAGACAGAGGTCAGTGGAATATTTGATAAAATATAAAATTTTCTTTGTTGCTTCATGGACTGGTGTATTTTTAAATAAAATGTTTTAAAAAGGATCAAATTCATTGACAACAACAACAAAAAAGGATCTAAAGGTTTTAGGCTCTCTAGGTCCAGAAGTCTGGGAAGATAGCACAGTTGGAGGATCTTAAGCTCACATCATTGCATGGGCACACTGAGGTAACAGCCACATCACTGCACCTAACTAAAATAATAATAATAATAATAATAATAATAATAATAATACTGAAAAACTGGTATATTCCAGAGTTAATCATAGAGAAAAGCCACACAAAAAAAGACATGTGGAGATATGATTGGGAGCCAAAACCTTTGCTAGACTAAAGATAAATGTGGGGAGGGGGGTACTACAAGCATGGAGAAGTGAAAGGATCAGACCCCACACCATGTACCCCAGTCATGGGGACAGACACTGGAAAGATAAGTCCTCATCACACTTTGCTTGCAAAACCAGTGGGACTTTGTGGGTTTTAACAGTCAGCAGAGATTAACTCTAGGCACCTTAAAACTCAGTTGGTGTCACTCTGGGTGAGTTGGAGGGCAATAGGAAACTGAGTCCCTGCCCTTAAGGAGACAGTATAACAAATAACACCACCAATATATCACATAGAAGCAGCAGTTGGATAAGAGTCTGGGGTATTCATAAAGGAGATTTATTTACTAATCTCAGAATATGTGCTGGAGATGCAGGAAGTTTTAGAAGATTTCTTCAAGAAGAAAAGACCTGACGGGTTACATTTATCTCCCTTTCCCTTCAGCTTAGATAGCCAGACACTTGTGGGAAAAAACATGAACACTCCCCACCTATCTTGCTACAACACATGTCCCACCCAATTAATTTTCTGTTTATTCACCGCATCCAACCTGCCCCACTCAATAACATCCCTCCAAAGAAACTCCAACCCCAAAACACACTGAAAGCAACATTGGCAGGTACCAGTGCCACTACAAAGTGATTCCTGTCCTGGGGAGAGAAGAAAATAAGCCCCAGTATGCTTGAAGTCCCACTAGACAAAAGTTTTAGCAGGCAGGGCAAAAAATTTCCTGCCAATCAAGGCAACTGGAGCTCCAGAAGACAGATGAGGGACAGGCATCTAGTCTGGCTGCATGCCTGCTCAACAACAAAAACCTTTCAGAAGGCAGCACGGGGTGTGGGGAACCCTGAAATTCACTATGACTACAGCTTCAACAGACAGATTAGGGGTAGGCATCTGTCTGATGACAGGCCCAGCCCACCAGTGAAAATTTCCCAGGAGACAGCACAGGTACAGAGCCCTGAGGCTAGCATGACTACAGTTCTAGCAGATGGCTTGAAGGCATTCATCTGGTCTGACTCTTGACATCACCCTGTACAAGCGTGCAGCAGCCCCAGACTGTCTCCTTAATAGAACAGGGAAGAAACCTGGCTTGCTGCACCGTACCAGACAAAGTGGACCAAATGGACCAAAACACAGACACTCACCTGTAGCTAAGTTGGGTGCATAGCGCGTACAAGAGACACCTCTGAAACACTTCATTATGGAACACTAAAGTGCACCACAAGGTCTCTTCATCATAATGGCACAACTTGCAAGATCAGGAGACATGCCTGACTTTCCTAAAGCATAGAAATAAACACAGAGTTACGAAATGAGGAGAAAGAGTAACATGTCCCAAATAAATGATCAGAAGCAAAACATATCATATTAGCTACCTAAAACAGTGATGAACAATATGCTTGATAAAGAATCCAAAGTAATGGTCACACATTGGATTTCAAAAAAGAGTGGAGAATCTCAGTTAGACATTCAACAAAGATACGTCTCCTTGTTGAATATCTAACTGAGATTCTCCACTCTTTTTTGATTCTCCACTAGCTGAGAGAGAGAGAAAGAGAGAGAAAGGGAGAGAGAGACAGGGAGAGAATGGATCAACAACCTGAAAGAGATAGTAATAAAAAGCAACCAAACTGTACAACAGAAAGAATGAAAGAATAATACAACTGACAGCATGTTAAGGGAATTCAGTGACATCATCAGTGACATCATGAAGCCTAGTAGCATTCACATTATAGAGAATCCAGAGGGAGAAGGGTGTGTGGGGAGTGCTGGTGGTGTAGGAAATGCTTTGATGAAACAACAGCTGAATTCTTTCTAATCTCAGCAAGAAAGCAGACATCCAGATACAAGAGACACAAAGATCCCCCAACGAAATTAACCCAAGGAAAGAACAAATTTTCACTGGTAAATGCCAACATAATATGAAAGCATTATAATTTATATTTGTAAAATTGGGCAAAATATTCACAAAATAAAAAGGATGTAAATGATGACATCATGTACATAAAATGTGAGGACAGAAGTAAAAATTTAATGATTTTAGAATGGTTTCAAATTTAAGTAACCATCAACTTGATACAATCTATTGCATGCTTATCTAAGATTTGAGAACCTCTCTGGAGACCAAGTACAGGGGATTGAGAAGTACTGAGTTTCCCAATTATTTTTTGCAAACAGCTTTTAGAGCACAAATTCTAAGCGTTTGGAAGTGCATGGTTTTCTCAGGAGTCGAGCTGTTGTGTGTGCTCCTGGGGAGGAAGGTCCTGGTCTTGGGGTACATACTGTGGTGGAGTTATCTCTGGGGTGCACAGGGAGACAAGAGTCAGCTTCCTGGAGTACTTTTGGAAGAGGGTTTATTGCCTCTCCAAGAACAAAAGGCCTTTTTGTGACAGCAAAGGGCTTTCATCATTAGGGTGGAGAGTACTGTGGAGGAGGGGAGCGGATACACACCTTGCTGGTCCATTAAGACTTTGGGTTTTGAACCCCAGAAATGTGCTAAGTGCTGGGTCTTTTAAGATTTTGGGTTTTGAAACACCAAAGAAACAACACAGCAGAGTTTTGGGGCAGGGCAAGCTGGCTTCCCTTGCTATTCCACGAGGTCTGCCTGAACAGCAGGGGTTGAGATCCCCAGTCTTAGAATGAAAGATAGGGGTGGCACCATTTTCCCCTCAACATCAACATGGTCGGACTCTAGAGAGCAGCACAGCAGCCTCCAATGGAGTCAAGACTTACCTACATAAAACCCTGCCCCTCGATGCCTGCAATAAGTGGCAATTTGCTGAGGAAAGAGTGACCCTGAGCCAACATAACCGGCCTCTCTTCCAGACCAGCACAGCCACCAGCTAGCACCCAGCCACCAAATGACAACTTTTTTTAACCTCTTTTTTTTTTTTTCTTTTGAAATCAGGCTCATAGTGTCTGATTTGATTTTTGTCATTCCCTTTCTACTTCTTTTTTTTTTTTTTAATCAGGCTTTTTGTATTCTTCTTTTTTCCCTCCTTTTCCCTTTTCTTCTGCTTTTATTTTCCTTTTTGTTCCCCCTTTCTTTTTCCTTAAAATCGGCCTTATAGTATTAGTGTTTTGATTCTCTGGTTTTTCTTTTTTTGTTGTTTATAGGGTGTATGGTTTGCTTGTTTGTTTGTTTGTTTTGTCCCTATTCTTTTTCTCTTTTTATGGATCAAGCTATACCTTTCTTTCTTTCTTTCTTTCTTTCTTTCTTTCTTTCTTCTTTCTTTTTAAGGATCACATCAACAAATCCTAGTTAAAGGTCTAAAACATCACCACTGCAAGCAAGGGGAACTCTGCAGAGGACTGACAAGTGGGAAAGAGCAGCCCCAAATGAACATCATAGTTCACACAGCATATACCAGAAACACTTCCTGGAGTGCCAGGCCAGGAACAGTGTATGACCACTTTTTAATGTAGTAGTAACCTCAGGTGCAGGAACAGAATAAGCTTTTAAAACATGCAAAGGACAGAATATTAGCCAATATAGCAAGATGGAGGAAATCTCTCTGAAAGAAAGGTCAAATCACGGCCAGGAACATGCTCAAAACAGATATAAACAATATATCTGAATAAGAATTTTTAACAGCAGTCATAAGGATACTAGCTTGGCTTGAAAAAAGCATAGAAGACACCAGATACACCTTTGCTGCAGACATCAAAGACCTAAGAACTACTCAGGATGATTTTAAAACTTCTATAACTGTGATGCAAAACAAACTAGATACAGGGACAGTCAGGATTATATGAAGCCAACATTACCTTGGTTCTAAAACCAGACAATAACCCCAGTAAAAATAATAATTATAGGCCAATATTCCTGATGAACTTGGCTGCAAAAATTCTCAGTAAGATACTAGAAAATCTAATTCAGGAGTACATTATAAGAATTATTCACCATGGTCAAGCATAGTTTGTTTATTCCTGGACTGCAGGTCCAGATCAATATTCACAAATCAACCAAAGTGATATATCACATTAATAAAAGAAAGGATAGGAAACATTTAATCCTTTCAGTAGATGCAGAATAAACATTTGACAAAACATAGCATCGTTTCTTGATAAGAAGCTTAAAGGAAGTCGGGATAGAAGTAAAATACCTCAACATCATAAAAGCCATATATGAAAGGCCCACAAGAACTATCATCCTCAATGGGGAAAACTGAGATGTTACCCTCTTAAGTCAGAAACACAACAGTGATGTACACTTTCACCACTGTTGTTCAACATAGTACTGGCAGTCCTAGCCTCAGCAATCAGAAAACAAAAATAATTAAAGGCATGCAAATTGGCAAAGAGGAAGTCAAATTTTCACTTTTTACAGATGACAGGATACTTTGTATGGAAAACCAAAAGAACTGCACCAAAAAACAAAACAAAACAAAACAAAACAAAACAAAACACCCAAAAAACTGTTAGAACTGATACATAAATTTATCAAAGTAACAGAATATAAAAATCAACGTAGAGAAACCAGTTGCTATTCTATACACCAATAATTACACAACAGAAAGAGAAATCAAGGAATCGATCCCATTTACAACTACATCAAAAACCGTAAGATACTTAGATATAAACCTAACCAAAGAGGCAAAAGATCTGCATGCTGAAAACTATAAAAAGCTCATGAATTAAATTGAAGAAAACACAAAGAAATGAAAAAAAAATCCATGTTCATGGATTGGAAGAATTAATACTGTTAAAATGTCATACTACCCAAAGCAACTTACATATTCAATGCAATCCCTATCAAAATAACATCAACATTCTTTACAGAGCCAGAAAAAACTATTCTTAAAAAAAGTATGGAACCAGAAAATACCTTAAAAAGCCAAAGCCATTTTGGAAAAGAAAAGAAAAGCTGAAGGCATCACAATTTCAGACTTTAAGCTGTATTATAATCTTGTAATCATCAAGACAGTATGGTATTGGTACAAAAAGGCACATAGATCAGTTGAACAGAATATAGAACCCAGAAATGGACATGCAAATGTATGGCAGGTCTCAACTAATCTCAACAAAGCAGGCAAGAGTATCCAATGGAAAAATCAGTCTCTTCAGCAAATGGTACTTGGAAAACTGGACAGCCACATGCCAAAGAATGAAACTGGACCACTTTATTACACCATACACAATAATTAATTCAAAATAGGTGAAAAACCTACATTTAAGAAAGGAAACCACCAAAATCTTACAGGACAAAACAGGCAGAAACTTCCTTGACTTCGGCCACAATAACTTGTTAACAGACATGTCTCCAGAGGCAAGGGAAATAAAAACAAAAATGATCTATTGGGACAACATGAAGATAAAAAAGCTCTGCACAGTGAAAGAATTAAGAAAACTAAAAGGCAACTGACAAGATTGGAGAAGATGTTTGTAAATGACATAATTGATAAAGGGTTAGTATCCAAAATCTATAAATAACTTATCAAACTCAACACCCAAAAAAACCAAATAACCAGGGCTGAAGACATGAATAGACAGTGTTCCAAAGAATACATCCAGATGGCTAACAGACACATAAAAAAATTCTTAATATTGCTCTTCATCAAACTACAATGAGATACCACTTCACACCAGTCAGAATGGATAAAATTAACAACTCAGGCAACAAGAGATGTTGGCGAGGATGCATAGAAAGAGGTTCTCTTTTGAACTGCTGGTGGAAATGAAAATTGGTGCAGACACTCTGGAAAACAGAATGGAGGTTCCTCAAAAAGTTAGAAATAGAGCTACCTTACAACCCAGCAATTGCACTACTAGGTATATATCCAAAGGATACAGGTGTGTGGCTTCAAAGGTGCACATGCACCCCGATATTTACAGCACTGCTATAGATAATAGCCTAAATATGGAAAGAACCCAAATGTCCATCAAAAGATGAACGGATAAAGATATATATATATATATATATATATATATATATATATATATATACACACATATATACACACACATAATGGAGTATTACACTGAAATCAAAAAGAATGAAAGCTTGTCATGTGCAACAACATGGATGGAACTAGGGTGTATTATGCTAAGGAAAATTAGTCAGAGAAAAACAAATATCACAAGACTTCACTCATAAGTAGAATTCAAGATACAAATCAGATGAACATAAAGGAAGGGAAGCAAAAATAATATAAAAACAAGGAGGGGGACAAAACATAAGAGACAAATACAGAGGAACAAACTGAAAATTTCTGGAGGGATTGTAGGTGGGGGATGCACTAAATCAGTTAGGGGCATTAAGAAAGACACTTGTTGGAACGAGCACAGGGTGTTATACATAGGGGAGGAATCACTGGAGTCTATTACTGAAATCATTATTTCACTATACGCTAATTAACCTGGATGTAAATTAAAAATTAATTAATTAAGAAAAGAGAAAGAATAAATATTGTTCAAATCTCTACACTACACAAACTCCTCTACAGATGTAAGCAATCCCTGTCAATATAGCAACAAGGTTCACAGAACTAAAACAAAATATTCGGAAATTTGTATGGAACCACAAAAGACCCTGAATAGCCACGGCAATATTGAAAAAGATAAACAATACTAAATGTATCACAATTGATGAAATCAGATTATATTACAAAGCTATAGTAATCAAAACAGTATGGTACTGTAAAAAAATAGACACATAAATCAATGTGAAAGTGTAGAAAGCTCAGAAATAAATCCATGATTGTGTAGCTGATTAATCTTCAATGAAAGAGACAAAAAAGGCAATGGGAAAAGGAAAGTCCCTTCAACAAATGGTATTGGGAACACTGGACAGTTGCATGCAAAGGAATGAAACTGGATTACTTTCTTACTCCATACATAAACATAAATTTAAGATGTACTAACGACCTAAATATGACAAGTAAAACCATAAAATCCTGAATTAGAGAACAGGAAGTAATGTCTTTGTCATTGGCTGTAACAACAGGTTTCTAGATATGCCCCCCTAGGTAAGAGGAACAAAGAAAATATAAACTATTGGGACTTCATCAAAATGAAATATTCTTCCACAGCAAAGAAAACAACCAACAATACTAAAAGGCAACCTACTGAATAGGAAGAGATATTTGCAAATGCCATATCTGATGAACGGTTATTTTCTAAAGTATATAAAGAACTTGTACAACACAACACCATAAATTCTAGCAATGCAATTAAAAAACGGGCAGAAAACAAGAACAGGCATTTCTCCAAAGAAGACATCCAGGTGTCATATCAAAAGATATCCAGAGACATATCAAAAGATTCTCCACATCTCTCATCATGAGGGAAATGCAAATAAAAACTAAAATGAGATATCACCTCATATCTGCCACAATGGATAAAATGGAAAACACAAGAAACAAGTGTTGGCTAGCATGTGGAGAAAAAGAAACCCTTGTGCTAGTGCTGGTAGGATGCAAACTGGTTCGGCACCTGTGGAAGACAGTATGGAGGTTCTTCAAAACATTAAAAGCTATCCAGTGGTTGCACTGACTGGGTATTTACACAAAGAATACAAAATTATTAATTTAGGAGGATATATGCATGCCTATGTTTATTGCAGAATTAATTACAATAGCCGAATTGTGGGAGCAGTCCAAATCCATCAATAGATAAATGGATTGCAGTAGGGTCCCCTCTCTAAGAAATGAAAAAAAAAAACCAAAAAAAACAAAAAAAAAACCACAACAACTCAAGGCCACCTGGCTATATGTGTACATGACATCCCTCACAACCTTGTAATGTGAAACCACTTAATCAGACTGCATATTTGTGTGTTACCATATATGGGAAACAAAAAAGTAGAAAATATATAAAACACTATGTCATGTGGTTTTGGGCCTGAGTTCCTTGGGTAGAAACCAAACTGAGTGTGTTGAAAAAAAAAAACAAAAAACAGAACAAAAGTTGCTTCCTGGAAAGAAAAACCATGGTGTCACTACTCTGTGTGCAAATCCTGCTACAGGATAAGGGAAGAATGGAATGCATATACAATGGAATATTATTTTTTCATAAAAAGAATAAAAGCTTTCTTTTTATAACATTGGTGGATCTAGAGAATATAATACTAAGTGAAATATGACAGTCAGAGAAAGGAAATACCATACTATTTCAGTCCCATGTGGAATTTCAGAAACAAAACAAACACAGGATAAAAGGGACATACCCACCAACATATGTTTAGCTATAGAGAAGAAACTGATGGTTACCAGAAGGGAGGTGGGTGTGGGAAAGGGTGAAAGGGTGAAAGTGATTAAGAGTACACTTATGTTGGTGAGCACTGTGTAGTATACAGAACAGTTGCATCACTACGTCATACAGTGAACACTAATATAATACAGTATGTTAACTACACTGGAATTAACATATAATGAAATACAAAAGAATTAAAAATTGGAAAAAAATAATTCCATCAGCTAAAAGTACTACTTCATTTATTTCTTCATTATTTATTTCATTTATTTTCAAAAATCACATTGCATGGTAATAAGTATTGAGTTTGGAAATTTACCTGAGAATGATGTTAAATACATCAAAATCCTGATAAGTGGTAATACTGTGTTGCACCTGGTTTTAGTGGGAAAGCTGTGTTTACCCAGTACATATTGACACTACATGATTACTGAATACTTCTTAGAAAGATACTATACTTTTATTTTAATACTTTATTTTTTTTTGAGAGAGAGAGAGAGAAAGACAGTGAGCGACGGGGGGGGGGAGGGGTGGGGGACAGAGAGAGAGGGAGACAGAATCTGAAGCAGCCTCCAGGGTCTGAGCTATCAAAACATTGCCTGATACGGGACTTGAACTCACAAACCTGATCATGATCTGAGCTGAAGTTGGTCGCTTAACAGTCTGAGCCACCCAGGTGCTTATTCTCTAAAACAATCCCATTAGATATACCTTAACAATTGTATTTTGCATATGAAGAAATTAAAAATAACTCCATTCTCCTTTGTCATATGGAAGCTATGTAACTAAAAAAAATTTTGACTCATATTCTGTCCATATAGTCCACAATCATTCACAATCATATAGCACTCTTTATATCCCAGTTGGATAAATAATCATTTTTGTCAAGCCCCCATGCATCTTTTCCATTTACATTTTCTTGCTATTATTATTATATTTGGGTTAAAATTGTTTTATTTATATCCTTTATACTGACACATGATGATTCTTAGCACCAAGCTCCATGTACCTTCTAGTCACAACATGTTGATTAACTTTCCATGATTGAGTGTGAAGAATTAGCAGCAGGGATTCATTCTGATTTTGTCTATTAATCATTATAAAGAGGCTTTACAGCCTTATCTGGAATGCTGATTGCTTTGGGTCAAATTCCACTGAATATCCTGATTAGGGAAATTTAGTTTTACTTCCGTGTAATTACACCCATTTCCATTAGCAGGAACCTCAGAGAAACTTTTCAGAGATGGATTTACTCAAGTAACATTCAAACCCAATCTAGTTAGAATACCAAGAATACCAAGATACCAAATATTAGCTCCAGTTTCCATTCTTTGTCAGTATTTATTGATTGAATGATTTGAAATAATCTCTAAGTAATAGGGTAAAAGTACTTCATAAAAATTTCAAGTTAAAATTGTGCAAGGACCAGAGATTGAATGTGATGGATTAGGACTTTTAGTTCCTGTGTTTTCACTATATGGGGAGACCACAAATGTTATTAGCTTTTGATAGAATAAACTGGGTTTTTAGCATATCCAGAATACAAGAACTGTACTGCAGGAAGTTTCTTCAGTATTAGAATTACCTTGATTCCTGAGATAAAGCATTTTGAGAAATTGCAATTGATACTGAAGAATTCTCTCAAGAGTCATGATAAGATTATCATGCACTTACAGTATTTTTATGTAATAAAATACAGTATTTTTATGTACTTATAAAAAGTACTTACAGTACTTACTGTACTTACAGTATTTTTATGATCTTTATAAAACTCTAAAGCATAGTCAAATAACAATTCCTAAATTATACATCACAAAACACACATAATTAGAAGCAGGGCACTTGCTTGCAAAAGGAACTTGTAAAATAATGAGTATGCCCAGATGGAGGGAAAAGAACAATGTAAGGCTTAATAATCACTGTGGAAATAAAATAATGAGATTTAAAAATAGTGGAGTCACCTAGAACTGGGTGGTAAGGGAAGGATTCTTGAGGAAGTCTTTTCAAATTACCCTCAACTTACTGTATATCTAAAAAAATGCAGCCTGGGAGTCAGACACAAGACTTAACACAAATATAGAAACCAACAACAATTCTCTTCAGTGATTGGGGAGGCTAAGAGATGTATTTGTTTGTTATCCCTCTGTCCTATTCCAGGCTGCCAGTATCTTACAGAAAAAACACCTTGTGCACACATCTTGCATCCCAGCATTTGTGGCTGCTTCCCAGGGGACACATCCCTCGATAGTCTAGCTCTGGATTCCGGTAGGGCTTGGTTCATAGGTTCAAAGGGATGGAAGAAAGCAAAGAAACAGACTATGCCCTCATGACTCAGTGAAAAGCTAGTAAACAGAATTTCCCATTCCCAGTATTTTCCTGAGAGAAGCTGATCTGCAGATCTTAAAAGCTGGAGGCTGAAGTTGAGACTACTAACATAACACACATCAAAGAGCTGAGTCAAATCTCTGGAAACTGTGGATGCTCATTTGTGCAGTAACTGTGTTATACACCTGCTATACTCCAGGTTGCTGGCATCTCCCTGGGAAGATTTTGTGCATTCTCAGGTACCTCAGATATTGTGGCCATGAACCAAAGAGTACATTCTATGTGCTCTATATTTAATCCATATTTATGGTACAGAGCTTATAAAACTCTCACATAATCATATTCTGTTTATGTTCTCTCACTAAATAGAAATACCCTTGATTGTACATATATGTTTATATAGATAATGTCCATAGAATGTGTTTTATCGGTGAATTGACAAACATATCATGACTTAAAATAATCACATTGACTAATGAAGGAGAAAAAAGAACCCAGAAATAAATCTACACATATGCAATCAATTAATTTTTATAAGGATGCCAACAACACATGATGGATAAATTATAGTTTCTTCAATAAATGTTGCTAGAAAAAGTGGATATTTACATGTAAACAATGGGGTATTGGGTTTAACATGGAGGGATGTAAGATCTTCAACTCACTTCCTCCCACAGGCACAAAACATCTACAACTACACATGGAATGATATCTCTGATAGGAACCTGAAAATTGAAGGCACAGAGTCTCCACAAAGGATTAAGTGACTCTTTGAGATGGGAAAGGGGGATGAGATATTGGCTCACGAGGGAAGAAAGTGCACCTTATTGTGATGTGTCACAATCAGGAGGGATGCCACACATATAGACCTTTTGTTGAGAGTGAGGGATTCAAGCTCTACATCTCAACCCCCAATCTTTATATCCTGCACAGAAAAGATAAGAACCCCCAAAACCGCGTATTTAATATTAATGGGGATTGAGACACCTGGGTGGCTTAGTCAGTTAAGCTTGGAGTCTCCTTTTCACCTCAGGTCATGATCTCACAGTTCATGAGACTGAGCCCCACATAGGGCTCTGTGCTGACAGCCTGGAGCCTGCTTGGAAATCACTGTCTCCCTCTTTCTCTGTCTTCCCTCCTTGTGTGCTTGCTCATTCTCTCTTTCTCCCTCTCGAAATAAATACATAAACTTTAACAAAATAAAATAAAATCAATAGGGATTTCATTCAGGAAAACTGTATAACTATAGATTTGGTAAAACATGCCCTTAAGGGCCATGCATACAGCACTCAAATGAAAGCAAGCACAAAATCACTGCTTTGAACAGTGGATAGAGCATAGGTCAAGGAGACGCACTTGCTAACCTTAAAATCCTGGAAATAGGAAATAGCAGGGACTCTCCTGGGAGCTGAGACAGTAGAAAGAACCATATTGTGATCTCATTCAACCTTACTGATCCTGCCACTTGACTTCTGCCTCCCACCTGCTAACACCAGTGGTTATGCTCTGCTGAGAGCCCCAACCACCAATATAGCACAGCAGCCAGAGACATCCATCACACTAAGCAGTGAACCATCCCTACCCTCCCTGCAGAGTGGGAATCATGCAAACGTCCTATAGTCAAGCTGAGGCCATCCTTGCCCCCAACATGTCACAGCATCTGAAGCCTCATCCTGCAGCCAAACTGTGTTCCAATCCCACCACCATCATGTCACACCACTCCCCTGCCTTAAGAAGAGTGTGCAAACATCCCACAAATAGACAACACCAACACCTGATTCTGGAGGCCAAGAGACATTGTGCTTCTGGGCCCCAGAGGACATCTCCTACATAAGGGCACTGCTTGAAGACTGAGAAAGGGACCCCTTGGGGGACTCATTCAGTTGAGCATTAGTTTCTTGTATAATAAAAGGTGTTTTTCATCCCTGATGGCTTATTTCAAGGTTTATTTTTTTATTTGTCTTTATTTTTAGCAGTTTGAATGTCTGGTAACTAGGTGCAATTTTTAAGACACTTACCTTTTCTATATTCTCTGAGTTTCTTTTATCTGTGGTTTGGTGTCTGCCATTAATTTTGGGATTCTCAGCCATTATTTCTACAAATGTTTCTTATAGACTTTTACCTCTTCCTTCTCCTTCTGGTAGTCTTATCACATGTATATAACACCTTTATGTAATTGTCTCATAGTCCTTAGCTATTCATAAGGTTTACATTAAGTTTCAGTTTTGAAAATTTCTATTAATCTTTTGTCAAACTCACTAGTATTTCCTCAGCCATGTCAAATTTATTGATGAGCCTATCAAAGGCATTTTATATTTGTGTTACAGTGTTTTTTTTTTATTTCTAGCATCTTTTTTTAATTCTTTCTTAGAGTTTCTATCTCTCTCCTTACATTATCCATTTCTTTTTGTGTGTTGTAGAATATTTCCGTTAGAAACTCTATCCCATTAATTTCGTTTTTATTTCCTAGTCTTATAATTTATACACCTCTTCTTTTTTAACATGATTATATTAATTCTTAGTATATTTATATTTGCTTATATTAATATGTGTGATTTTTTTTTGGAATCTGACACCATGCCTCCAGTTTTCTCTCCTAAGCATTAACATGTTTTTTCAATGAACTTTTCTTATTTTATTGATAACTTCTATTTTTTCTTACTATTTTAATAATTCAAATTTTATATAAAGCTAATTTATTGAATCACACCATACATTACAGTGTTTCTAATCATGTAACAACATTTCTTTTCTATATATAAATTCAACCTATTATTTAGTATCTTTGGTTTTACTATGACTTTGTCTTTCTTAAATTTTACACTTTTTTTTAATTTTTAAATAACTGTAGATTTAATGAAAAGGAGCAAACTTAATACAGGGAATTCCCTTCTCCTGTTTTGATATGACTATACTCCACAAAAATTATTCAGATGTTACAGTGTTACAGTTGTTACACACAGTTCATGTGTGTGTTTGTGTGTGTGAGAGAGTAGTTTTATACAATTTTACTCCATGATTAAATATGGGTAACAACTTCAACCAAGAAGTAGAAAAGTATGATCACCACAAAGATCTCTTGCGTTACCCCTTTAGAGTCACATTTGCCTTTCGCCCCACACCTCAACCCTATTCTCAGTCTCTAACCCCTGTGAACCACTAATCTATTCTCCACTTATATAATTCCGTAAAGAACATTATGTGAATAGACACATGCAATCTTTGTCACTGGTGTTTCACAGTGTAATTCCACTGAGATCCATTCAAGTTCATTTGTGTACCAATACTTCCTTTTTAATACGAGTAGTAAACCGCAGTACAGATGTGCCGCAGTTTGTTTAACTACTCACCCACTGAAGGACATTTAGATTACTTCAAATTTTTGACTATTACCAAATAGCTTTATAAACATCTTTACACATTTTATATGAATAAAATTTTTATATTTCTGTGGATATGGTCAACACTTACAATTATTGTGTCATGTGGCATTTGGATATTTATTTTAATAGAAATTACAAAATTATTTTTTTAGAGTTTGTGTACCATTTCACATTCTCATTAGCATTGTACGATTGATCCATTTTATCTGTTATCTTTACAAGTATTGGCATTGTAACTTAAAAAAAAAAACAAAAAAAATGTCAATTTGTTAAAATAATTGTGTAGTGATATCTCATCATGTTTTATTTCATATTTTTTATGGCTAATGATTTTGTACATATTTTTATAAAAATATTTATGCACCTATGTATACTCTATGACTAACATAGAGTGACCATGCCAGGCCTGTTTATGTTGTTTCACCCAGTTTTGTAACTAGATTATTTTTTTCATTTTTGCTCTTGATTTATGATGTTTGTGTACAAATTATAGCTAAAATATGTAGAACAGGTGCTCCCATGTTTACGCCCAAAAGTAAGATGAAAGAAGGAGAAGAATCCTTCTACAGAAACTCACCCTCTCTCTTGGGATATTGAGATCTAGGCATCTCACAACTTCTGTACCTGTACACAGAACTTCTCACTGCTTTATGTGACACTGTTCATGCTTGCCGTCTGCCAATTAAGACAAGTTGAATGTCACTAATTTTGTTTTCCTTGAAAGAGTAAAAAAGTGGTTTAAATTCTCACTGCTTTATGTGACACTGTTCATGCTTGCCTTCTGCCAATTAAGACAAGTTGAATATCACTAATTTTGTTTTCCTTGAAAGAGTAAAAAAGTGGTTTAAATTCTAATTCAGAAAACCAATCTCCTTACTGAAATGAAGGGTTAAAGTTTTCTTCATTCTGTCAGGTGATTGTTTCATCCTATAATCGATAACCTTGCTTTAACTTTCTTCCTTAATTAGTCCTTTCCTATATAAAAGCAATAGTCAGTTTGTTTAGAGTCCACTTCCTGCTTTCACTCTTCCCTATGTGAGTGGCCTAACAAGTTAGTTTTTTGTGAATCATGTTCACAGTGTTCTAGAAACAGTGTGAATGTAAGTGAACCAGATCTTAAGACTGTGACCCTTGATAGCTCATGGGAGGACAGAGGTCTGACCTTCTAGCACTGAGACCACCAACTGGGATGCAGCTTTTCTATGTGAGCATCAAGACCCTTCTTCTCTCAGTTCTGCTTCCCTGGCCAGGTGCAGGTAAGTAGGACAGAGGAACAGATGTGTTTTTCTTTACCTTGGAACTAAGCTTAGAAGTCATTTTTTTTTTTTTTCCATAGAACACTCTCAGGGCTTCAGCTCTTTTCCCATTATCTGGACCTGAAGACCTGAGAATTGTTCTCATTTCAGTCTCTCTCCTCTCTCTCTCCCTCACTCTCTCTCTCTCTCTCTCTGTCTCTCTCTCTCCCTCAGCCTTACTGTGTATCTTTCCTTTTCTGTACCTTTTGGGATAAAATCATGTAATTTTGTCAAAGTGACTTGTAAACTGTAAATAAGAGGAATATTTCAAAATGCTCTGTTTTTAATGTTCTACCTACTTTATGTGACACATTTTCTAAGCTTAGCCAAAAAGAGAAAAGTCAATTTTCAGCCCTAAGGGATGTTCTCTACCACTGCTGCCAGAACCTAGAGCCAAAAGCTTTGGGATTCCATTGTCATGTTGCACCCTTCTTCTGCATGTCCGTGGCAGGGTTATTAAATACTTTGGCTATAATAAATTCCCTTATGTTAATGTGAGTGCTTTTGAGCTAAGACTGAATATTATTTCCAATAAGTAAAGTTTATGTTTAAATAAGGTTGTGAGGAAATTGGTCCAATTAAGAAAACATGCAATTGCCAGACAGCAGGTTAATTGAAAGAAGTACACAATATACCATTTCCTAGCAAATGTAAATAGTGAAATATCAACAAATTTTGATAGAGCTAGTTCATATTGATTTTAATGAAAGATTTTGTATTAAACAGTAAGGTAAATACACATACTTTTCAAAGAAATATAAAGGAAAATTTCAAGTTCTAAAATGTATCTGAATCCCCTACCTCAGAAACATCATATAATAAAAATATAAGAAATCAATTAGTAAAGGGGCACCTGGGTGTCACAGTCTATTAAGTGTCTGACCCGTGATTTCAGGTCAGGTCTTGATCTCATGGTTATTGAGATTGAGCCTTGTGACAGGCTCTGTACTGACAACATGGATCCTGCTTGAAATTCTCTTTCTCCCTCTCTCTTCCCCCCTCTCATGCTCTCTCTCTCAAAATAAATAAATACACTTCAAAAATAAATCAATGAGTACATTAGAAAATAAATTTGGTAAATAAATACATAAATACATTTGAGATATAACTATAAAATATAACATATCTCTGAAGTTTTATTTTTTAATTTAGTTTTGTTGAGGTAAAATTTATATACAAAAATGCACATACTTAATATATACAATTTGTGAATTTGGAGATTTGCTGTTTTGTTTTGTTTCATTAGATGATCAATCAGGTGCAACTGCCAGAGGGAATACAAGAGAGGGTCAGGAAAACACAACTTGTTTCTCTCCAATGTCCTAGAGAAACAGTGATATTCCATGAAGGGGGTTACATGGAGAAAGACAAAGGAAGTGCCAGGAGGGGTGGTCAGCTAAGCAGTTTGAGAGTCTAGACAGTGGAAGGCTCATGGGCAAGTATCTTATTGGGGTGAGGTGGGATACATAAATAAAAGGCACAAATAAATTTCTTCATTTGAATGTCAAAAGAACTCATATTCTGTAACTTTTCCAACCTGCAAACTGATGGGGGTTGTATAGATGTCCCTATATGGACTTCAATTGGTCACTATCTGTCCTACAAGTAACTATTGCAGAAGGTCATTGTTGTAGGGTCCTGAGTGGCCATCAGGGTCAATTTGTTTCAAGTAAAAGGATCAGATGTTGACTGGGCAAAGGACACACGAAATACTTGCATGTGTCTCAACCAAAGGAAATAAATAATGTGAAAGGGACAATATATCAGGATTATTACTATAATAAAAATAAAAAGTGTGATAAGAATACCTTTTAGTGCGGACCATAGTCCGCCTCCCAACCATGATCTCAGCCAATCTTTAAGTGACAATGTAGGGTATTTAAGAGCACCAATTTGGTTATTTGTATCAGTATGTAATCCTGTTATAGTTTTGTTATAGTGTGTATTGTAGATGCAACATTCCACTTTAAAAATGGCATAGGTTCCTCTTGCGCTGCTGTTATCTAAGTTATCTAATGCCATTCTGTTGTGTAGAATTTGTTTATTCATGTGAGTTACTTTAGTGTTTAACAATGTAAAGCTGTTTTGTGAGTTAAGGCATTAATTTTGTATTTATCAAGGAGCTCCGTGTGCTAGATGACATCTCCTAAGCCTGCTGAAATGAGAAAAATACATGTCAGATGGTCATACCAGTGAAACATGGATCTTATGTATGATTGTTTTAGATATGGAAAGTAAGATGGACTTGTGATACACTCAGTGCTACAACCATATATCCAGGCATAACCTATAGTGCATCTTCTAGTTCAGCTGGGTGAAAGTCATGACCATTAATTTGGCCCACATAGCAATTGTATTCCATTAGAAGTTAGCCATATGATGTCTCTGGTCCCCTTGTCCAGGAAGTAGCAAACCAATTGGTTGCCTGTAAAATAATGGTATGGTCACAGGTTTCTTGGGGGGAGACATTTCTTTGGTGAGTACTATAGTGTCATGAATTAAGTGTATGGTTTCTCTGTTCCCAGCATAAAAGACCCTATTGACTTAGTTGTGTTATTGTAGGAGTAAGCCACATATATCCATCCCATATTTGATATAATCCTTCCTGAGTGTATTGATAAGAAGGACTATGTAGATGGGGAAGGTGTGGTAATGAGCCTATCTATTGGTTGGCATATTCAGTTAAAATTTTGATAATTCAAAGGCAAGAGAAAGGCCCCCTATGTCCCAGAGTGTTTGTTTCATGTAATATTTAGCATATATCAGTAAGAAATATTATATTTAGTGATATAAATATTCCTATGTGTGCTGGTATTGGGGTGACTTTGTGTTGGGTTTGGCTAAAGGTGGCCACTGTATACGTGGCTAAGCCTTTACTTGCAATTTTACATTAAAAGAGGTGGGTCCTATAATAAATATGACTAAGGGATAAAAGTATTAAGAAGGCTTCTTTGACTGATGTCTAGCCTTAACCATATCATACTTGCAAGGAATCACTGGTAAGTAGGAGATGAATTGTTCTGGGAGATAAGGGCATCTCCAAGTTCATTCTCCAATCAAATGACAAGGAATGTGGGGCCATCCATTATATTCATAAGTTCAAAATTAAACCCATAGAGTGGGATATGCTCTGACTTTTAAAGAGATATTTTATTATCCAAGTCACATGAATTGATCAAGGTGACAACTGAGTTACACAGTTGTTTTGGGAGTCCAAACCATTGTCCAGATGTTTAAATAAGCATGTGTCCATGAGGCTCCTTTTATTAGCTATAGAGTAATAAGCATGAAGATTGTCTATATGTGGGGTCTTATGACAGTCTCTCTGAAGTTTACCGCAAGTTGTCCATCTTAGGCAAATAACCAATTCTTAAAGACAATTAACCAAAACTAGAATCTAACATCAAAAAAAGATTTGTTATTGAAACATATAATATTTCTCTACATTCACCTTTATTTCCAGAGCTGGTCAAACCAGGACGAATTTGTTTGTAAAATAAGTATAATTTTAACAGAATTGGCATAATTATTTACATAAACTCACCAAGAATAGTGATTGATCTTATGGATCCTTTAAAATCTTCTTGCTGGAACTTCTTATAAAGAATCACTAGATTGAATTTTATTAGCTTCTTGAGTCCAGAGACAAGCAAATATTTGCCATCAGACTTGTCTGCAATAGCTGTAGATTTGGGTGTATTCCTCTTCTCAATGTCTCCAATATATCTGGGAAATATATTTCCTCCAACATCTGCAGAAATCCTACACCCTCCAGTAAGATACATTGTAAGCTGCTAAGGCTGCTGGGAACTCTGTAAGCAAGGTATCAGACCAACATTCTCAAGGGGTTTATTGCTTTCCAAAACTTAACCTTAATTGCTTAAAACTATCTGGTCATGTCTGAGTCTATGCATGTTTCTTTCAACTATGACATTCCAGTCAAAGCCTTGGTAATGTAACCAATGTTTCCAATGGTGCCCTGTTATAAGGAGAACAGGTTCTCATG
The DNA here is from genome assembly GCF_024362965.1 of Panthera pardus. NCBI lineage: Eukaryota > Metazoa > Chordata > Mammalia > Carnivora > Felidae > Panthera > Panthera pardus. The sequence continues at coordinate 4,220,262 of NW_026526654.1, forward strand.
GAACTTATGCAAATAATTATAAATACCATGGAAGAAAGAACACTTACTGAGAGTTTCTGAATTCTGGAGATTTCAGGTAGGGAGAAATTTTAAATGCTTCCATTGGTTCACAAAGTAATATTCTATCATCGTCCTCAGTACATTTAGTTCTATGTATTTAATTTTGTTCATCTTAAGTGCAACTTTCCCATTAGTTAAATTCTTACCCAGGTTGATTTTATGTTTTTAAAGATACAAAAAAACTATTTTCCCAAAAATCCTTTTTATGAATCTCCTTGAAGATGAAATACATTTTGCAAGAGCATTAGAATAGTAAGTATAAATGACAATAATAATAATAATAAGTTAAAAAATAAAATTAAAAAAATCCTCAGAAATGGTTAAAGATCTGATATGAGAGTTTATTATAATGCAATTGATAAGGAATTCTGATTATTTCTGTGACATACAACATTTCAATAATTCAAGTAATGACTCTCTATGAGGACATATTATAAATTTTGTTAATTTCATATATTTTCTAGATACTTATAGATTTACCTGTAAAATACAACCTAAGCATTTCATTCTTGGTTTGACATCGTTGTCCAGGTAACTTCACATACCAAATAAGGAACATAATTATTAAAAATAATATTTCATTTATGATTTAAAACTTGTAAATCTTGTTAAAACACTCAGAAAGCTTGAAAACACATGCCTAAAACGTATTATAGGTTATTATAAGTGTAATATTTATATTTAACCAAGATGACAATAAGGGATTCCACAGGAAATTACATATTGTTTAGCAATACGTAGCTCCTTCAACATCGAGAAGTTTTAAGTTTCACTCTTTTTCATTTTTTCTTTTTTTTTTTTTTCATTTTAATAGGCTCCACATCAAATGTGGCTTCTGAACTCACAACCTTGAGTTAAGAGTCCCATGTCCTATCTCCTGACCCAACCAGGCACTTTCTTAAGTAATCAAAGTCCTGATAAAGACAAAACATACAAGCTATGGTTTTCTGGGAAGATAAAGTAAAACACTGGTTTTCTGGTTGGTAAAAAGAGAAAAAAAAAAAAAACTTTGATTCCATTTTCTTATAAAGAGCAAACAAAATAAAAAAAAAACTTTGTCTTTTTAACAAAGATGAAAATAGAGTTTCAAACTTAATGCCGTGTACTTTCAAATCCCATTCATTTCAAACTTACTACTAACCACATATAAAATTATTTTCCAAGGATTCCCCTTCACAAACCTTCCACAGCTTTCTTTTCATTCAGATTTTGTCCTAAGCCTATTCTCTTCAAACAATATGTCTCATTTTAGGACAAAATTACTTCGTTTTTCCTTCAACAATATGCATTCACATTCCTTACACTTTCTTATTAAAAACAAATATTTTCTTGTATACAGAGTTGCTTCCCTTATTTCCATCAGTTTTAATTATATTTAGCATAATTTTAACTCTTAGAAACTTTATTCTCCAGTGAAAATTAAGTAGTGAAAAAATGTGAACTGCTTCCTACACCAGAATTCTTGAGATATGAATACACTGTATATGAATACATTGCATAATTCTAAAACCATGTTTTTCTGCCGTACAGTCTTTCAATAAAGCATAACACATGTTTACCAACAGACCCAAGTATCTTCAGCTTCTCTTCAATAAGAAACCAAAGGCATGAAACTATGTTCAGCCATCAATGCTTCACTACTTTACTGTTTTGACAAAACTTAGATATCCAATGTATCCATTCCAATTTATCATTTAATTTACCTTAGCAAGACTTCCAAGTTTGAGGTGACCAAAGATTTTGAAACCTATGAAAACATTTATATATAAACCTCTTAATTTATTTAGCTTACTTGTTTTTTCTATTTTTTATTTTTATTTTCTACTTTTTTAATATGAAATTTATTGTCAAATTGGTTTCCATACAACACCCAGTGCTCATCCCAAAATGTGCACTCCTCAATACCCATCACCCACTGGTTTTTTTAAAACTACCCATGAAAAGTTTGAAGGAAATGAAAGTGGTATCATTTTAGGTCATCTTTTTGCTGACAAATGACAACAGAGATAGCATGGGCTTATTTCACCTTTAGTAAACCTTGGTAGAAGAAACGTTTTATATTTAATGCTGATAACTCTAAAGACAAGTCTTCCTTGATTAAACTAACAAACTTAAATTAGCTTAAATACTGAATGTGTTGCACTTCGGTTGACTTAAGAGACAATCCACTTATTCCCACTGTCCACGTTGACCTGGGGCACTTGTAGGGAAAGAAAGTGGGCAGTTTAAGTCGAAGAGAACCCTTGGGCCCTTTCGTATTGATTAGGGAAAGGTCCAGTTTGAACCTCATAAGAAGGTGTTGCAACAGCTTAGGGTGCTCTTTGCTCCTAGATAAAAAGGATACAAGGAGCAGAGCCACTGGCACTGGAGGCATGGAGACTGGTACAGGAGCCAGTTATGCTTGCTGCACCCATGGTGGTGCAGAAACAGGAGGAGGGGTAGGTGGAGGCAGAAGAGGTGAGGTACTGCCAGGAAGTCTGGATGGAGAAAAAAAGCCCAGAGTGAAGACAAACAAGACTCCCAGTTCTAAAGCTCATCAGTTTGGGCAGAGGAACAGACGCACATTTCTTTCCTCCAACAAAAAGCAAAAATAGGCAGTCCCTGTGGAGCTGGAGAAGTCAGGGAACTGTCTGAAACAAAAGAAGTTTTGGCCATTGCTTGGGAATATTTCTTACAGTCCCTGTGCAGAGGTAGCTGAACCAGATAATTGTCTCCAATTAAGATATCCATTAACCTTGTTAATATATGAGGGAGAAAAGTTCACATAGAACAATACTCAGGCAATATTCCTCCAGGACTCTCAAAATCTATACCAGAACCAACACACAAAGAAGAAACAAGGGGCACCTGTGTGGCTCAGTTGGTTAAGTGTCCAACTTGGGCTTACGTCATTATCTCAGGGTTTTGTGGGTTCGAGCCCCACGTCAGGTTATGTGCTGACAGCTCTGAGCCTGGAGCCTTCTTCGATTTCTATATCTCCCTCTCTCTGCCCCTCCATTGTGCGCTCTCTCTCTCTCTCTCTCAAAAATAAATAAACATTAAAAAGAAAAAGAAAAAGAGGAACCAAACAAACAGGGGACCAGTGACTCAGAAAAGATACAGGAGGCATGCATATTATCTTGGCAGCCAAGTGTTTATAACAGAGATAAGGGGAGCTCATAAGCTTAAAACTACACTAAAATTGTTGTGGGCCCCTGCATTAATCTACTCTCTCACCATCAGTGCAGAAATATGCCAGTTGCTTCCCAACCTCCCAATTTTTATGTTTGTGAGTTTTGTTTTTAGTTTTGGGGGGGGGATAGAAACAAACTTGTGCATGCAAAGTTATATCACATTTCCCTAATTACCAGTGTGATCGTCCTCTTTTATTTTGGGGTGTCCTTTTCTGTGTTGTGTCTCTATGCCTTCTGATAGTTTGTCTATTAGCCTGCTTGCATTTTTCTTTGTTTATAGACATTTTAAAACCTGAATACTTGAATAATACCCCTATGCTAGTTACATGTGCTGTAAGTCTCATCAACCAAATGAGTTATTGACTCTTCCTTTACTTATTTTGAGAAAGAGATGGATTGAGAGGCCAAGAGAGCAGGAGAAAGAGAATCAGTGTTGACAGCATGGATCCTGACACAGGGTTGTATCTCATGAACCTTGAACACACCAAAATTTCATAGCAAGCTAATCATTGCCCCTAAACTGAAAATTTGCATCATCCATTTTAGAAAAGTTTCTTCAAGATGAGACTTATCCACAAATGAGAAAATTCCACATAACTACTGTTTTTGATAACTTCTATTTTTGCCTTCCTTTCCCATATGGATTGTCTGTGGCATTCCTTTTGTCCCAGAATATTTGGAGTAGGGTTTGAGGCTAATAAAAAATGTCAGACTAAATTCTGAGTTTATTCCAGCATCAAGTTCTGACTTACCATTATTTTTTATTTCAGTAGCTATTGCAAAAACAAATTGATTACATATTTTGCTTTTTTCCTGATTGATTTCCACATCTTTAAATGCCCAGTGAACCAATTCCCAGAAGTAGGATCCATCATTTCTTAATTACTTTTATGCCTTTTATCCTTTATATTTTCAAACCACATGTTTCTAATCAATTTTCCAATGCCAGTGGGTTGTCTAATAATTTAATAAAATTCTGACACTATTTACTCCAAACTATGTTGATCCCTGAAGTTCAGACTTAGTCCCACAAGACTATCCCCACTTTAGACACCAGCTACCAATGAGACCTTGAGACTATTCACATTCTGCGAGGAAGACTAAAAGTTCAGGGGTTCCCCAAACTCCCCTCATTTGTGGTAATTGTTGAGAATGACTCAAAAAACTCAGGAAGGGAATATATGTACGCTCACAGTTTTATTACAAAGGTTACAACTCAGGAATAGTTAAATGGAAAAGATAAGTGGAGCATAGAGTAGAGTAGGGATATAGAGCTTTCATGTCTCTCTAAGCAGGTCATTTTCTTATCACTTCAGTATGTGCACTGACATGAGGTTCTCTTAGCTTCATTGTTTTATAATGTTTGTGGAAGTTTCAAAATATAGGCATGAGTGATTATATCATTGGCAACTGATAATTGGACAACTCTATCCCACTCATCTCCATGGGGTAAGGTACATAGTTTTAATCCTCCAATAACATTTTTTGTTCTTTTAGTGACAAATCCCTACCCTGTAGCTATCTAGGGGCCCCACCTTGAGTGACCTCAATAGCAAAAACTCAGGTATAGTAAAAAGGGCTTGTATAAATATCAAGATATTTGTATCACTCAGAAAATCCTAAAGTTTTAGGAGTCTGTTGTATTTCTATACTCAAATAATAAAGCAGAAGAAAGAGAAATTAATAAATCAATCCTGCTTACAACTGCATCAAAACCCATAGGATACTGAAGGATAAACCTAACTGAAGATGTAAAACAAACAAACAAAAACCTTTATTCTGAAAACTATATTTCAGTGATGCAAGTAATTGAAGATGACACAAAAATAGAACAACAGTCCATGTTTATGGATTGGAAGAACAAATATTGTTATTTAATCTTTGCCAGGTATATTTCCAAGCAGATTTCATTAAACCATCTCCTGAATTGTTAGGAAGGTAGGAAGATTAGGTCCTCTCAATAGATGCAGAGAAAGCATTTAACAAAATACAGCATCCTTTCTTGATAAAAACCCTCAAGAAAGTAGGGATAGAAGGAGCAAAACTCGAGATCATAAAGGCCATCTATGAATGACCCAATGCTAATATCACCTTCAGTGGGGAAACACTGAGAGCTTTCCCCCTAAGGTCAGGAATAAGACAGGGATGTCCACTCTTTCCACTGTTATTCAACATAGTATTGGAAAGCTTAGCCTCTGCAATCAGACAACACAAAGAAATAAAAGACATGAAAATCTGCCAGGAGGAAGTCAAACTTTCACTCTTCACAGATGACATGATAGTCTATATGGTACACCCAAAAGAGTCCACTAAAAAATTGCTAGAACTGATTCATGAATTCAGCAAAGGTGCAGGATAGAAAATCAATGCACAGAAATCAATTGCATTCCTATACACCAACAATGAAACAAGAGAAAGAGAAAGCAAGGAATTTATCCCATTTGCAATTACATACACACACACAAAAACCCATAAAATACCTAGGAATAAATCTAACCAAAGAGGTGAAAAATCTATGTACCAAAAACTATACAAACCTTATGAAAGAAATTGAAGAAGACACAACAAATGGAAAAAGATTCCATGCTCCTGGATAGGAAGAACAAATATTGTTAAAATGTTAATAGCACCAAAAGGAATCTACATATTCAATACAATACCTATCAACATAACAACAACATTCTTCACAGAGCTAGAACAAACAATCCTCAAACTTGTATGGAACCACAAAAGACCCCATATAGCAAAAGAAATCTTGAAAAAGAAAACCAAAGCTGGAGGCATCACCATCCCAGACTGCAAGCTATACTACAAAGCTGTAATCATCAAGACAGTATGGTACTGGCACAAGAACAGACACTCAGATCAATGGAACAGAATAGAGAACCCCCAAATGGACCCACAAATGTATGGCCAACAAATCTTTGACAAAGCAGGCAAGACTATCCAATGGAATAAAGACAGTCTCTTCAGCAGATGGTGCTGGGAAAACTGGACAGCAACATCCAGAACAATGAACCTGGATCACTTTCTCACACCATACACAAAAAGAAACTCAAAATGGATGAAAGACCTAAATGTAAGACAGGAAGCCATCAAAATCCTCGAGGAGAAAACAGGCAAAAACCTCTTTGATCTTGGCCACAGCAACTTCTTACTCAACACATCTCTGGACACAAGGGAAACCAAAAGAAAAATGAACTATTGGAACATCATCAAAGTAAAAAGCTTCTGCACAGCAAAGAAAACAATCAGTAAAACTAAAAGGCAGCTGACGGAATGGGAGAAAATATTTGCACACGCCATATCAGATAAAGAGTTAGTATCCAAAATTTATAAAGAACTTATCAAACTCAACACCCAAAAAACAAATAACCCTATGAAAAAGTGGGCAAAAGACATGAAGAGACACTTATCCAAAGAAGACATCCAGATGGCCAACTGATGCATGAAAAAATGCTCCACATCACTCATCATCAGGGAAATACAAATCAAAACCACAGGGAGATACCATCTCACACCTGTCAGAATGGCTAATATTAACAACTCAGGCAACAACAGATGTTGGTGAGGATGCGGAGAAAGAGGATCTCTTTTGCACTTTTGGTGGAAATGCAAGCTGGTGCAACCACTCAGGAAAACAGTATGTAGGCTCCTCAAAAAAATTAAATATAGACTATGTTAAAACCCAGCGATTTCACTACTAGGTATTTATCCAAGGGATACAGATATGCTGCTTCAGAAGGTCACATGTACCCCAATATTTATAGCAGCACTATCAACAATAGCCGAAGTATGGAAAGAGCCCAAATATCCATCAATGGATGAATGGATAAAGAAGATGTGGTGTGTGTGTGTGTGTGTGTGTGTATGTGTGTGTGTATACAGATAATATGATATATGTATACACACACACACAATGGAGTATTACTCAGAAATCAAAAAGAATGGAATCTTGCCATTTGCAATTACGTGGATGGAACTAGAGAGTATTATGCTAAGTGAAATTAGTCAGAGAATGATAAATTTCATATGACTTCACTCATATGAGGGCTTTAAGATACAAAACAGAAGAACATAAAGGGAGGGAAGCATAAATAGCATAAAAACAGGGAGGGGGACAAAACATAGGAGACTCTAATTATAGAGAACAGAGGATTGCTGAAGGGGCTGTGGGAAGAAGATAGGCTAAATTGGTCACGGCATTAAGGAATCTACTCCTGAAATCTCTGTTGCACTCTATGTTAACTACCTTGGATGTAAATTAAAAATAAAAAGTAGAATAAAATAAAATAAAAGAAAAGAAAACAAAACAAAACAAAACAAAACAAAACGAGAAAAAAATATGGTAGAGGACTAACTGTTGGCACTCTAACATCTAGTGATGGGACAGTATGGTTGGTTGAAGAAAATTTCCATATTGTGTTTTTTTAAATTCTTAGTTTAGCAACCAATTACCTTATTGGTCTTAATAAGTGGTTTTGCAAAGTTCTTTGAGCATATAGGCTTATTTTTACATTGTTAGGTGCTCTACGGATTTGGAAAATAATGAATAATACATCCGCTGAAGGCTTTGTAGAACACAAAACATATTTTAGAAAATGTTTATTTATTTATTTTGAGAGAGAGGGAGAGACAGTGTGAGAGAGGCAGGGGCAAAAGAGAGTGAGACAGAGAATCCCAAGCAGGCTCCATACTGTCAATACAGAGCCTGACATGACTTGTGCTAAAACGAAGAGTTGGATGCTTGACCAACTGAGCCAACTAGGCACCCTGAGAACACAAAGCTTTTGATTAAAGAGGTGGTCATAAGGATAATATGCTTGTAGCTACCTGTATTAACACAAGATATTATATCTTCTAGTTCTTTTTCTGAAGTAATCACACTGAATAATCACATTGAGTCCAACTGAATATTTCTTCTTTTGATAATTATTAACTATTTTAGTTTATTTTTATTTATGCATTTTTAATTTTTTTAATGTTTTTATTTATTTTTTAGATAGAGAACCAGAGAGCCAGAGCATGAGCAGGGGAGTGGCAGAGAGGGAGACACAGAAGCCAAAGTAGGCTCTAGACTCTGAGCTGTCAGCACAGAGATGATGCAGGACTCGAACTCACAGACTGAGAGATAATGACCTGAGCAGAAGCTGAACGCTTAACCGACTGAACCACCAAGTTGCCCCATATGCAAACATTTTTAAATTAATTTATGGTTTAAAGTCTTAAGCTTCCTCAAGTAATTTCCTTAAGTAGCCCCATTATCATTAAATGACACAAATTTTTACACTGACTGAATGACAATTCATCCATTTGTGTGTGTCACAGTGGTTAATTAGGAAATAACAGTTGGATAAATCGATATATGTATGTTACCACCTCATCTTCGACATGGAAGATTACCAGATAGTTCTATCCCATCAGCAGAAATTCATTTGCTTATAACTGTGAAGAGATTATAAGCAAGAAGTGCAGAATATCAGAGTACAGTTAGTTGTCTTTACTGCCATATTATCACACGATAGCTGCTGAATCCTCCACCAACAGTGAAAGAAAGACAACCCACTCAGCACATGGGACAGTGCATTGAAAGTGTACCATTCTTGACCTCCCTTTCTTAAAGATTCTGCTGAGATGGTACTTGCCCTTATTATTATGTAATAAACTCAGCTTTTCTCCATCAATCAATTATTTCAGGGATCCTTCTGAGGACTTACAGATTGTCACCTGACTAAAATCACATGCAATTTCATAATATCTGAGTCAGAAATTCCAGCTCCAAATGGTACATGTGCCAAGTGCCCAAGTCTATGTGGATAGTCTAACAATCTCTTGTCATTTCCGATATAAATTGGTAAAAACATGTACCACTGAACTCTGAGCCTTCTGTACCATTTAATTAGTAGTCTCCTGACTATCTGAAGTGCTAGAATGCCCATGATTTACGTTATGTTTCATGCAGATTTACATGCTAATTATATACAAAAAATGTGTCCATAGTTTGTTTGACAACTTGTGGTCCATACCTACCCTACTTAGTTCTTCTCAGATTTACCTTGCCTAGTCAGTTTTCACTTCCTGTTCTTGCTTTCAACTATCAAGCTGCCCAGTCGTCCATTGTTTATGCAGCACTAACAGTATGGGGTGACTATGTGGAGAAACTCATATAGGAAGCTGAGTAAGGCTTAGACAAAAATGAGAATAACTTATTAACAGATTTATAGTTAATAGAGTCTTGGCTATGGAAATATGACAGTGTACTTAAGGAAATACAAAGAAATATTTCCTGACTCTGGAGTGATCAGGTGCCCACCAAACCAAAGATGTGACTATTCCTGGGTTCAGCTCCCATGACAATTTCTGAGATATACAGCTCATGCTGTTCTTTCTGGTGCATCTCATCCTTTTCAAGAAGACCTTCCCCTTTCATCTATCAGATCCCTCTGTTAGCTTTCCCAATGTGTGGCATCAGAATCCTTTCTGATGTAATGCATACAGCCATAAAAGGAATATGCTGTAGAGTTCTGAAAAGAGACAATGGAATCCTTGACTGCTAGTTTCTTACCATTTATCAGCTTTTTTCATAGTCTTGATTATAATGTGACACACTAAATACATAACAATTAAGTTGGAATGGATGAATGTTGAAAGAGAAGACATTCTTTTGTTATATGCTTGATGCCCAATTTGTTTTCTGATGAATCATATGAATTACTACATAGTGTCTGCAAAGAAAGAGACTGCATTAGAATTAATTATTCATTGAGCAAAAAAATGCAAGTCCTGCAAAAATGGAATTAAATTTTTCTTTTACTTTGATCAGATAAATGTTTTTGTTACTATCTTTGTATTTCTGACTGTACAAAAGCAGATGCATTATTTCTATAAATAAGATCTTGAACTACAAATAAGAAGTAAAAAAAAAATTCATTAGTCCAAATGGGAATAATGTATGATCAATAATAATCTTAATTCTCTTGATGAATTTGAGACATTTTATGTATATATTTTACTTGCATTCAAAAATAGTACAGGAAAGTTTGATTACTCTTGGAGGAATAATTAAAAAATAAATTTGCCTGCCAACACTGAACATTTTCTCCACAAACATAGAAAAGAACTAAAAAGAAAATAATTCAGTGGGAAAGGATGATCTTGAACTCACTTCCTCCTATAGATACAACACATCTACAACTACATATGGAATAACTCCTAAAGGAGACCTAGAAACTGGTTGACAAAGCCTTCACATGGGATACCACTGAGCTAGGTAGAAGAAGGAAAGATACAGTCTTGAAAAAAGAGAGAGACTGAGAGAGAGAGAGAGACAGAGACAGAGACATAGACAGAGAAAAGGAAAAGTAAAACACCCCAGGCATGACATTCCATAGTCAGGACATATCTCAAATGTAAGAAACTTCCAAGAGAAGCAAGAATTTTAGCTCCACATTAGGCATCCTAACCCTTAAATTCTGCACAGGACAGATAAGCCCCCCAAGCCCCTGTATTTGAAAACCAATAGGGACTACATCCAGGAAAATGATAAAACTATAGGGAAAGGAAAACCTTCTTTTAAAGGGTTTTCACATAGGCTCATCTGACATGGAAACCAGAACAAAAATTCCATAGCAGAAAGTGTATAGACCATATATGTGGAGAGCCAGTTTCTCATCTTGTAGTGCCTACCAAAAAGGCAGAAGACTGTCATTAGGGACTCAGACATTGGAAGCAGCCATTTTTGCTTTCTCCTCCAGCCCTAGTGCTCCCAGGCCTGCCAGGCGACATTTGGGAATTCTCTCTCCAGTCTGCTAATGCCAGAGGGCACACCCTGCCAAGAGCTGTGACAAGTAATTTAACTGAAAAGAGTTCAAAATAAATGTTGTAAAGATGCTTACCAAACTCAGGAGATGAAGGGATGAATACAGTAAGAACTTTAACAAATATATAGAAAATATAAGAAAATACTAATCAGAACCAAATAATAAAATAGCAAAAATGAAAAAAAGAAATACACAAGAGTTTATAAACAGCAGATTACATGGTATAGAAGAATGTTTCAGCATTCTGGAGGACAGGGGAGTGGAATTCACCGAAACTGAGAAATAAAAAGAAATAAACAATAAAGGTAGCTTAAGAGACCTCAGGGATGACATCAAACATGCTAATACTCACATTCTATATGTTCCAAAAGGAGACAAAAGAAAGAAAAAGGGGCAGAAAAGTTACTGGAAGAAATAATAGCTGAAAACTTCTATAACCTGGGGAAAGAAAAAAGGACATTGGGGCCCAGGTTACACACAAAATTCCAGAAATGATAAAGAGGCAAAGAGATATGCATCAAAACACATTATAATTAAAATGTCAAAAATGAAACATAAAGACAGAATACTAAAAGGAGTAAGAGAATAGTGATTAGTTACATGTAAAGGAATCACTATAACACTATCAGCTACCTTTTTAGTAGACTTTGTAGACCAGAAAAGAGTGTCATGATATATGAAAATGTTAAAAGGAAAAAAGAAAAATAATACAACCAAGTATACTATATCTAGCAAAATTATCGTTAAGAATTTGAGAGATAGTATTCCAGATAAACGAGCTTCATAAGAATTATTCAAAAGAAATCTTTAAACAAATAAATAAAGATAATAACTAGAAAGGAGACATTGCAGGAAACAAATTTTTTTGTGGGAAAAGCAATGAGGTAAAAAAGCAGTGACTTCCACTTAACGAATTTGGATGCTTTTTATTTCTTGTTTCATTTTGTTGTCTGATTATTGAGGTTAGGACTTCCAACACTATGTTGAAGAAATGTAGTGAGAGTGGACATCCCTATTGGGTTCTGGACCTTAGGGGAAAACCCTCAGTTTTTCCCCATTGAAGATTATATTACCAGTGGCTAATTCATATACAGTTTTTAGTATTTTAAGGACTGTTCTTTCTATCCAGATTTTCTTGAGTTTTTTTTTTTTTTTTTCTTTCACGAAACGTTGCTGTATTTTGTCAAATGCTTTCTCTGAATCTATTGACAGGATGTATCACGTTGATTGATTTGCAGATAGTGAACCAACCCTGCAGCCCAGAAATGAGTCCTACCTGATCATGGTGAATAATACTTTCAATATACGGTTGAATTTGATTTGCTAGTATATATTTGAGAATTTTTGCAAATGTCATGTGCACTCTGTTGTTGCATTTTTGGCTGCTCTATCCCACTGGTCAGTCATCTGCAGAGCACCTCCTTGCTTGTAGTGGTAGAGTGTTTGGGCCTTTAACCAGGTGTGCTGTGATTTGTTTGTTGAAGTAGCCTTGGAGAAAAGGAAAATGGGTGCAAAACCTGATTCTAAAAAGAAAAAAATATATATATATATAAATAAAAAGGGAGAAAAGAATACCAGAGAATTAAAACAAACAAACAAACAAACAAAACAAAACAAAACAAAACAAAAAAACAACAACTATAAGGCTAAATCCGAAAAAGAGAGTGGAAAATGAAGAAGAAAGAGAAAAGGTGGAATAAAAACTGCCAAATCAAATAAATATGCATATGCATATATGCCATATATATATATATATATATATGCCTAAATCATACATGCCTAAATCTAAATCATATGTCTATATATATATATATATACATATATGTATTATATATATGTATATATATATATATAAAAAAGAATCACAAAGAACAGAAAAGAAAAAGAAAGAAAAAGAAAAAGAAAAAAAACAACAACAAAAACAGTTATCAGTTGGTGACTGGAACAGGTGGCTGTGCTCTTCTGGAAGAGGTACTCTGGTTGGATTAGTGTCAGTCTTGCTCCAGAAGATAGGCAGTTGCCAGGCACAGAAGCGTACGGTTTGGTGTAGGTAGTCCCTCCTACAAGGGATGAAGGGAAGTGGGGCATGCTGTGCTACTCTACAAAGTCCCAAGGTGTTGGTGATGGGGAGAAAATTGGCAATAACCCAATCTCTCCTCCCCAGACCAGGTGCCTCAAACCATGCTTTTTAGGCAGCCCTCACAGAGTAGTGAGGGAGGTCAGTTTGCCCTGCTCCATAGTTCTCCCATGCCTTTTAGGTGCTTGGCTGGGATTCAGAACCCACAATCTTATGGGAACTGGCACTGCATGGACCCTGTTCTGCGGTAGAGCTACTCTGCCCTGCTGATGAAAGGCCTTTGGCTGACATCTGGCAGGGTCTTTTGTCCCTGGGGAGGCAATAAACCCTCTTCTTGCAGTGCTCAAGGGGGGGGGGACTGTGATTGTCCATTGGGTCTTTGAGATCTGTGCTAGTGCTCTGGTGCCAGCTCCCTCCTCCCCCAGAGTGCACACCAGGACTCCCAGCTTCAGTCTGGAGAAAATCATGCACTTTTGAAACCTCTGAGTTTCAGCTCCTAAGACTGTTTGCAAAATAGAAACTGACACTCTCCTTATTTCTTATTCCCTAGTCTGTAGTCCAGAGAGGTTTTCCTCATGTGCTAACTTGATGTTGACTTTTTCCAGTTATCTCTCTTTCTCTCCCTTTTGTCTCTACACAGAAAGGGTCCCCTCCCTTCCTTTGCTGTGCTGTTTTATCTCCTCCAAATCACATATACACACCTCAATCCTGCCAAGCTGTCTTCCTCCAACTGTTGATATCCTTTTGCCATTACAAAGATTGATTCCCTGGGTGTTCCAAGTGACATGATCTCAATACAGCTGTGTTTGAGGGTCAAGGAAAATCCCAGCACTCCTACTTCTCAGCCATCTTAATGCCCTCAAATTTATTTTTTTAATGATGTAATTTTCTAGAAAATTTATGTTGTACACAGGATGTCATACTTATGTTTTAAAATGGGAGATATTATAAATATTGTTCTATTTTTTCTAAACATAATTTTAATAGCTTCATATTGTATTTCATTATTAGTTATATTATGTAGTACATAGTTCATTTTTATTTTTTAATTTTTTAATCTTTATTTATTTTTGAGAGACAGAGAGAGAGTGATCAAGGGAGGGGCAGAGAGAGAGGGAGACATAGAATCTGAAGCAGGCTCCAGGCTCTGAGCTCTCAACACAGAGCCTGACGTGGGGTTCAAACTCATGGAGTGTGAGATCATGACCTGAGCTAAAGTCGGATGTTAAACCAACTGAGCCACCCAGGCACCCCATATATAGTACATAATTTAAAGCAAGGAAACATTTGGATGTTACTATTAGCATTCTTAAATAATTCCTTTGTAATTATGCATTCCTATGTAATTTGCATTGTGAGTGACAATCATTCACTCACTCAATTCATTAATCACAGACTCAGTTAGTAGTTATTGACCAACTCAATATTCTCATCTGTAAAATGAGAATAATATTCTCTAACACATGTACTTTTTATGACATAAACAATGCGATTTATATAATTTGAATTTCAATCCTAGGAAAAGGGAAAACACAATTAAATTGTTGTTAAGATCATATGATTGTTCTACATTGTCATCATGTCCTGTATTATCCCTTATGCTGGCAGTGTATTTGAGCATCTTTATTTTAAATCTGTTCATTAATTAACTACAGCTTGCTATGTTAATTAAACTGATGTAACTTTTTACTGATTAGATGACCACTACCATGCTATCACTGTCTAAGTGATGATTCTCTTGTTTTAAAAATTACTTCCAGGGCAATTTCATGTGATAGGACCAAGAGCACCAGTCATTGCTGTGGTTGGGGAGGAGGCTGTGTTGTCCTGTCACCTCAGCCCATCAATGGATGCTCAAGACATGGAGGTGACATGGTACCGAAATGATCTTTCAGGCCTGGTACATCAATATAGGACTTCCCAGGATCATTTGGAGCACCAGATACCAGAGTACCAAGGGAGGACAGAGTTCCTGAAGGACAATATTACCAAAGGGCACGTTGCCCTAAGGATCCACCCCATCCGACCTTCAGATGGAGGGGAGTATGGGTGTTTCTTCGAAAGCGCCACATTCTACAGTGAAGTACAATTTGAAATGTTGGTCACAGGTGAGTCACTGCAATGAAAACTCCTACACAAATTGTATTATTTTTTTCATCAGCAGTCTAAAGTATTGGTGTATATGGATAGAGGTAGCTAAATCTATACAAACACTATGATTGAATGTCAAGAAAGTTAAATATGTAAAACAAATCTAATCAGTGTGCCCCATCATTCTTGGGTAGTAGTAAAATCCATTTTTATCTTTGCCGACATAATTACTTTTAAGAAAAGAAAGAGTAGGGATTATTGTATGTTCTATCTTAGAAGAACCCCAGAAATGTAACTTAGTCTGTCTTCTAAGTCTCAGAAGGAAGTAAAAAGAAGCAGAAAATATCTGACCAGTCTGCCATCCAGGCTAGGTTTTCTGCACTTCACTGCTGCCCACTCTGGGAAAAGCCCAGTGAAATGTGGTCTTGCCTATTCTTAATATGACATCATTGTTTATTCAGATCCTGCATAATTTATCCCCTTATATCTCACTCCTGTTCTGTTATTATACACACACACACACACACACACACACACACAAAATTGTACTGCAAGAGTGAAAGTGTAAGGAAGGACTGTAATTCAACAATACGCTGAGACTGAAACCACATTTTTTCTATAAACAATTTAGGACCTTGCACTGAGCTCAGATGAAGAGTTTTTGCATCATCTCTCTTACAATGGACTTAAGAGAAATTAACCGAATCTAACGAATGAGCCAATGATATTGACCTTCCTCCAAAAGGAAGGAAATTTGCTTTCCTCCAGAACTCCCTGACCTGTGTGCAAATGCTCCTGCCTCCTATTTAGTAACAATTCTTCATATGCATAAGTAACCCTGATTCCATATTTTTACAAGAAAGGGTGTGCTCTTATATAATTCTTCAGATATTAAAGGGGGTAAATTGCAAAGACACTTGCCTGCAAGCTTTAAATACCTCTCTGAGTCAACATTTTTGTAACCAGACACTTTGATCTACACATCCTCTGGTAATGTTTCTACTGAGTCATGGTAAGAATAGTAACCTCCTTCTGATATTCCTTCCTGAGTTTAGAGTATATCTGCTTTTTACGTAAGTATACTGGGGATCCTTGCTGCAAGGGTCTATTGTATGCAAACGAGTGTAACTCCACTGGAAGCATTTAATCAGAACCTAAGAGGCATGAGACCAATTATATTCATCCATTCATTATTTTTTGCCTTTTGAGCAGGGATCTTTAATTCTATTGTAACTTGTGAAGTATTCCAGTTGTTAGACAACCACTTCTAGAATCCTACAAACATTTCCTAAAACTTGAATAAACCTTTATCAAGGGCTTTGAATCTGGGAGTCGCTTGCTACTTTGCTACTTCAATAAAAATATGTCATAACTCAGGATCATCTCAATTTTATTTATCTCTGACTTACTTGTTCTTTGTGCAGAGTAATTCTACCACTAAATAGAAATCACCTTTCCACTATTCTTCCATTTTACCCCAGAGTCTTTAGAAGAATTCATTTCATATCTTGAAGCTCTTGACACAAAATTCTAACATTGTGCTTCTGCTTGAAATTTTTTTGAGCTTCAAAAATGGTAATTTGTTGACACAATTTTTAGAATCTACACCACAAACTCCTGTGCCTCGTAGATGAGCTTTTCTGATACAGATTTTCTGATATGATTTTTCCAAGTCATATATGCAAGATAACTTTTATTTCCTACCTAAGGATATATTTTTTAATTAAACTACTATAAACCCTGTGTCAAGCTCTTTAATTTGCATTGTGGACATATATTACAAACAATACCCTTGAATTCTACACATCTTTTTATGAAGTCCAGAAGCTCTCAAGCCATCCAAAGAAATTTGTTTTCCCTTCTCTTTTTCCTGTGGGAGGTAGAAATATCTGGATTTTATATTCCAACCAAGTCCAATATTTGTAGATACAACCTTTCACATTTGAAACTAATGAAAAAAACATGTACTTCTAAATTCTTAAGAAATTGTATCACCTTGTGGCCTATTATAATATAAACTTGTATATAAATATTGACATAATAAGTGATCACAAATATGTTTGAAGAATCTAGACTTTCCCCCCAAAATGTCTTTGTGCTCCCTAATTGTAGGTGAGCTGCTTTTTTTTGCAACATTTTGTTGATCATAATGGGACCCATCTCATCTTTGAACCTGCTATCCTAATTCATGATACATCAGAAAAATAAAGTGCTATGTTGATTCAGTGCTCTTACTGCCTCCAGATGAATTATCCATGACCTTCTGTACTTCTTCCTAGGACGGATCCTTTTACATTCAGTCCCGTAACTACTGCAATGTAGTGTCTAGTGCTGTGTAGCATTATAGTTTTCATTTGTGCCAGATTTTTATACTAAGCCCTTGATTTTCTCTAGCTGAATAACTCATATTTTCCTGTGATTTGCTTAGACACTGTGACTTATGGCATGAATTTCTTTAATCTGTCTCTCCTTCCTGGAGGAGTGACATTTTCCCCAGTGTCAGTAATCACTTTGTGATAAAAATGCAGTCTCTGCAGGCAAATCCATAGTACTGTACCCTCTTCTAGAGAAAAGATTCTTCTATACCTTGAGTCAAAACAACCAACTCATTCCCTTTGCTGTTTCAATATCCAGGAGGTTGTAGTGAACAAGAACCCCTACATTAAATTCTACTTACAATCAATAAGCATCACTGCCTTCTACTATCAAGCTAGTTTGACACTTGTAGGGTACAGGTAAGCAAATCCATCAGTTAATAATTATTATCAAAACCACAAGTATAGGTTGCAAACTTAACCAAAATATTTTCTAAAAGATAAGAAATAAAATTGAAGGCCCTTATATTAGGTAACATAATCATATGGTCTCATAATGGTGAAAACCATAGGTTTTCTCTCCCTGTCATGGTCATAAGACAATAAAAAATACCAGACTCTCAAAATAGGTAAAAAATGTTTTAAAGTCAGCTTGTGCTATGTCAGAAACTATGTAGGCCTCAACTATGCCAGTTAGAAACCCACGATGGTAGGAGAACAATGGTGACCTGGTTTCCTCTCCTGCTGACAATCTTTTCTCCACTTTGACTCCTCTGTCTTGACTTGATCATTCATAAGAGAACATTAATGGCTAAGACAACACTTGGAATACATGTTTCAAGCCTGTGAAATTATCCATTCCCACCACCCCTAATTTCCACTCCTATTTTTAATTGATGCTGGACTCAGACGTTGTTCTACCCTTAACCCCCACACTTAATAAGGCAAACAGAATGATGTAATTCGAAGTACAACTTTACTCTTCTCTCTCCAGAAAATCAGAATCAAACTAAGCATTTATTGTGTTTCTACAAAGACCTGCTAAATATAATCTTGTTTTTAAACTACCCATCCTCAACCACATTTCCCTCCAACTCTTAGCAAGTAGTCTGAATACAAGAAATACAATGGGATGATGGCCTTTCAATTGGAAGGATCCCAGCAAGGAAAAACATCTTTTCTTTGTACTCTTAGTTAATTAACTCTTTAAGATGAATAATATTTATTCAATACAACCCCGTAAGCACTTTATATGAAGGAATTTGTAGACCATTCATATGAGTTGAGACTCTCTTAATCCTGGTTTTACAAAACAAGAATGGAAGCACAGAGAGATTGAGTCGTTAGACATATTGGTTCAGTTGTGCCAGCTAGTACAAGTGTAACTCTTTGACTCTATAGCTTAACCTCACAACTATTCTTCTCTACTGAGAAGCCACTGTATTCTGAAAATTCCATGTATGAGTACCAGCACTGGATGGTACCATAGTGCCAGCTAAGTCATCACTGGTTTGAAACACTATATGCTAGTCACCTCATGGTACTTCTTCACGGTATGGCCATCCATGCAATATCATATGACATTAGATAATTTTCCTTCATCAACTTCACAGAAGGACTGTCAAAAATCAACAAAAATTGGATGGCCCAAAAACAATATAAATTTATATTTTCACAATTCTGGAGGCCAGAGTCCACAATCAAAGCGTCATCAGGGTTATCGTCCCAGGGAATAATATAAGGAAAATACTTCCTTGCCTCTTCCAGTTTCTTGCGGTGCTAGGCATTTCTTGGATTTGATAGGATCTTTCCCATCTCTGCTTCCATCTTCACAGGGACCTTTTCCCTTTGTTTCTGTTTCCAAATTTCTTTCTGTTTACATAGGCCACAATCATTTTGGATTAGGACCCTCCTATTCCCGTATAATTTCATCTTTACTAATACATGTACAGAATGGTATCCAAATAAACGCATAGATTTTGAAGTATAGGGGTTTAACATATCTATCAGAAGACAAAATTAAACCCAAATCAAACCCAAAACCCAAAATTAAACCCAAGTTGTATCCCAGGAAATTTGATTCTTTGTTTTGTTATAGACTGCATTGGTTATTGTACATAATACTGTACAATGCTACACTACTATACAATGAACTTCAACACATAGTAGATTAAACCAGTTTCTATTCTTCTGAGTTATAGGAAGAAAGGATCTAGAACCGGAAGAGTGAGTATAAACCGTGAAATTCACGTATTTCTCTTATATTGATGTTTTTTTCCATATCCAGAAAATTCACTTTTGACAATAACCCAAAGCCATTCTACTCCAGCCCTTGATAGAGAGAAAGAATGAAGGAAAAAGTATATCTCCTTCCTTTGAGGGAAATATTCTAGAAGGCACACACATCATCTCCCTTTTACAACACTTACACCAGCATATCAAGGCTAAATGGAAGTGGGAGTTAGAATATGCAGTTGTAACATGAACTGGCATATGTATAATTAAAACACTATTCCCCAAATTGTTCTATCCAAAATGGTAGCTACTAGCTTCATGTGGTATTTGAATTTACATTTGCTTATATAAATTTAATTGATTAAAATAAGAAATCCATTTTCTAACAATATTTCAGGTTCTCTGTAGCCACCTATAGCTAGTTTGTTTGGACTACATTGATGTTGATAGCATTTCCAAACTTAAAGGAAGTTCTTATTAAAAATAGCTTCTTTAGAATTAGAGATTAAAATATATTTGTAAAATGACTACCAATTTGCTACAGAAAACCACAAACTGTTGTGTTCCTTTAAATTTAGAGGCTGCAAATGAAATCATAGAGTGTCTACTCAACTTTAAAAATCATCAGATAAAATACTAGGTAATGTTTCAAATGTGAGGGAGGAAAAGAAAAGAATACAGACATGTTTTGTATGTGGATACTTTTAAAATGTTGATACAGCTGATTTTTTTTCTCTAAAGTTCTTTGCAGTTATTTTTCTAACTCCTGTTTTATAAATAAGAAAACTGAGATTCATAGAAGTTAATTAAAATGTAAACTGGCAAGAAAACTTTTGGAGATACATACTTTCTCTGTCTCTCTTTGTCTCTCCTAGTCTCAGGTATGGCTCCTCATATTCACATTGAGCCTGGCAATAACAGAGACATTAAGGTGACCTGCATATCCACTGGGTGGTTTCCAGAGCCTGAGATACAATGGAAGGACCCTCAAGGATTGCACTTGGCACCAGCCTCTGAGACAAAGAGAATAGAAGAAAATGGACTGTTTCATGTGGAATCATCTATCACAATGGATACCAGTTCAAGAACAGAAGTATCTTGTGTTATAAGGAACCTAATACTCAGTGTGGAGAAGGTAGTGCTTGTATCCATGGCAGGTCAGTTTCCTCCAAAGTTGATATATTGAGATATCACTGCTGATCAGGAAGGTCTTAATGGCAAAGACCTATGACTGACCGACCTAGAAGGATATTCTAGTTTATCCATTTCTAACTCTTAATGTGGAGAACTTGGAAAAAGTCACATTTTGTCTTGTTTTGTATTTCTTACTTCAATATAAATGTCATTGTGCTACTTCATGAAAATGAATACCTGAGTGTACAAAAGTATTCAAAAGGTCATAATGTCTTTGTGGAATCTTTTGAAGTTACTCCTAAGCTTCACCTAATCCTATTGCCTAGGGAAAGCCTGTTTTAACAATTTGGTGTTTTCTCCCATCTTTCAAATTGGATTTGTACCCTGGCAGTGCCATTTAGCAGCATCATGATCTTGGGCAAGTATTGACCTTCTTGTGCTCAGTTCTCATCAGTTAAATTGGGATAATTATGGTGTCTACCTCATAAAATTAATATCACAGGTAGAGAAGAGCTCAGACATTCCAATAACTACTGAAAGTGATTGTTCAAAGAAATAGTTTGCCCACATGATCTCCCCCAACTTCCTGGATATGCAAGTGTCCTTATTTGAAGTATTGCAGCTTGTCAACAACAGTCTTTAGTTCTTGTCCTTTCTTATCTCTCCAGCTTCATCTTTCATCCCTCTCTTTCTTTGTCTCCAAAACTTTCTACCCCTCATTAATTCTTTAAACATATTCTTGTAATACCTCATGTAGCCTGTTATTGACACATTTCTTCTATTTTCCTATAACTAAGAGTTTTCTAAAGTCCCTCAATATTTAATCTTAACCTCTCAGGAAGCTATCTTCAATCTATTCTGTGTTAAGTTCCCTCTTTACTCACACATTATTTTGATTATATGTTTCACTATTTCCCATAAATAATATAAACTCCTGATGACATTATATGTATTTTTAAATATCCCCATTACTAAAAAAAAATACCAAGCCACAATATATATTTTTTCTATAGTGGATAAACATTTGTATGACCTTTTATCAATAAGTAAAGTGTCATTTCTATTGTGCTTTAGTTTGGGAAGTCACATTGGTTTAAGATAATTAGAATAAGAACTTGAGGTTGAAAATTTGAAGGAAGCAAACACATATACCAAAATAGAGATAAAATATATATGCAAACACTTACATATATGTTTTAGATCATCAATTAAAAATTACACAGTCATTTTGGAGCACCTGAGTGGCTAGGTCAGTACCTCTTTTGAAATAACAATATTAAATAGAAAACTATCAGGAGCACCTGGCTGGTTCAGTCAGTTACATGTCCGACTTCAGCTGAGGTCATGATCTCACAGTTTGTGAGTTTGAACCTCACATCAGGCTTTGTGCTGACAGTTCAGAGCCTGGAGCCTTCCTCAGATTCTGTGTGTCCCTCTCTCTCTGCCCCTCCCCAAGTCGTACTCTGTGTCTCTCTGTCTCAAAAATAAATAAAACATTTAAAAATTTTAAAAAAACATAGAAAATTATCAAAAACAAGAGTTATTTTTACTGATTTCAGTTGCTAGCTGACATATACCTCACAAGAAATGGTGAATTGAAATAATATCTGTCTCTAGAACCTAGACCATGAATCCCATTTGGTTTATCATCCAAGGTATCACAGTTTCTCCTTGTGCTTGTCACTCCTCAGGATGTTGCCAATCTCACATATATATGCTTATGTAGAAAATAAATGGATAGAAAGGACACATGGTAGGTTGCCTGGGTGGCTCAGTCAGTTCAGCATCTTACTTCAGCACAGGTCATGAGACCCCAAATCACGGTTCAGGCCCCACATCAGGCTCTGTGCTGACAGCTCAGAGCCTGGAGCCTTTTTTAGATTCTGTGTGTCCCTCTCCCTCTGCCCCTCCTCTGTTCATGCTCTTTCTCCCTCCCTCTCAAAAAATAAACATTTAAAAATTTTAAAGAAAGGATACATGGCAAAGTCAGTGTGGGGATCTGTAAGACAAAAAGAGGAGAAAATGATGAAAATAAATATCTAATTGTATTTGAAGATTTTTATTTATTATAAGAGAATTGTTTGTCACAAGTATAGTAATGTTAATGTGTGTTTTTTTAAATATGATTTATTGTCATGATAGCTAACATATAGTGTATACAACATGCTCTTGGTTTCAGGAGTAGATTCCCATGATTCATCTCTTGCATACAACACCCAGTGCTCATCCCAACAAGTATCCCCTCTCAATGCCCATCACCTATTTCCCCTTCTCCCCTGCAACCACATCAACCCTCAGTGTTCTCTATATTTAAGAGACTCTTATGGTTTGCCTCCCTCTCTGTTTGAAACTATATTTTTCATTCCCTTCCCCTATGGTCTTTAGTTATGTTTCTCAAATTCCACATATGAATGGAAACATATAATATCTGTCTTTCTCAGACTGACTTATTTCACTTTACATAATTACCACCAGTTCCATCCATGTTGTAACAAATGGCAGGATTTCATTCTTTCTCATTTCCAATAGTATCCCATTGTATATATAATGCACATCTTTATCCATTCATCAGTTGATGGACATTTGGGCTCTTTCCATTATTTGGCAATTGTTGATAGTGTTTTAAACATTGGAGTACATGTGTCCCTATGGATCAGACATTCTGTATCCTTTGGATAAATTCTTAGTAGTGCTATTACTCAGTCGTAGGGTAACTCTACTTTTAATTTTTTGAGGAATCTCCACACTGTTTTCCAGAGCAGCTGCACAAGATTTCATTCCCCCCAACAGTGTAAGAAGATTCCTGTTTCTCCACATCCTTGCCAATATCTTTTGATACTGAGTTTTTAATTTTAGCCAATCTAACAAGTATGAGGTGGTTTCTCAGTGTGGTTTTTATTTATATTTCCCTGATGATGAGAGATTTTGCCCATCTTTTCATGTTTCTGTTGGTCATCTGGATGACTTCCTAGGAAAAGTGTATATTCGTGTCTTCTGCCTATTACTTCACTGGATTATTTGTTTTTGTGGGTGTTGAGTTTGGTAAATTCTTTAGAGCTTTTTGGGCACTAAACCCTTATTTAATATGTCATTTGCAAATATCTTATCCCATTCCATCAGTTTCCTTTTAGTTTGTTGATTGTTTCCTTTGCAGGAAAGAAGCTTTTTATCTTGATGAGGTCCCAATAGCTAATTTTTGCTTTTAATTCCCTTGCCTTCAGAGACGTGCTGAGCAAGAAGTTTCTGCAACTGAGGTTGAAGTGATTGTTGTCTGCCTTCTCCTCTGGGGTTTTGATGTTTTCCTGTCTCACATTTAGGTCTTTCATCCATTTTGAGTTTATTTTTGTGTATGGTATATAAAAGTGGTCCAGTTTCATTCTTCTGCATATTGCTGTCCAATTCTTCCTGCACCATTTGCTAAAGAGACTGTCTTTTTTTCCACTGGATATTCTTTCCTGATTTATCAAAGTTTAGTTGGCCATAAATCTGTGGGTCCAGTACTGGGTTCTATATTTTATTCCATTGGTCTACCTGTCTGCTTTTGTGCCAATATCATATTGTCTTGATCATTTCAGTTTTGGAGTAGGGGCTAAAGTATGGAATTGTGATGCCTCCCACTTGTTTTCCTTTTTCAACATTACTTTGGCTAGTCAAAATCTTTTCTGGTTCCATACAAATTTTAGAATTGTTTGTTCTAGCTCTGAGAAGAATGCAGGTGCAATTCTAATTGGGATTGCATTGAATGTGTAGATTAATTTGGGTAGTATTGATATTTTAACAATATTTGTTCTTCCAATTCATGAGCATGGAATGTTTTTCCATTTCTTTGTGTCTTCCTTAATTTACTTCATAAGTTTTTTTTTTAATGGTTTTCACCATACAGCCATTTTACTTCTTAGGTTAGGTTTATTCCTAGGTATTTTATGGTTCTTGGTGCAATGGTGCATGGGATCAATTTCTTGATTTTTCTTTATATTGCCTCACCATTGATTTACAGAAATTCAAACATTTTCTGCATATTTATTTTATATCTTGTGACTTTGCTAAATTCCTGTATCAGTTCTAACAGCTTATTGGTAGAGTCAGGTTTTTCATGTAGAGTATCATGTCATCTGAGAAAAGTGACAGTTTGACTTCTTCTTGACAATTTGGATGCCTTTTATTTCGTTTTGTTGTCTCATTGCTGAGGCTAGGACTTCCAACACTATGCTAAACAACAGTGGTGAGAGTGCACATCCTTGTCATGTTCCTAACCTCAGGGGAAAGCTCTCAGTTTTCCAAATTGAGGATGATATTAGCTGTCGGCTTTTCCTATATGGCTTTTATGAAGTTAAGGTATGTTTCTTCTATCCTGATTTTCCTGAGTGTTTTTATTAAGAAAGGACGCTGTAAACAAAAAGGATGAAATCTTGCAATTTGCAACAATGTGGATGGAACTAGAGAGTATTATGCTAAGTGAAATAAGTCACCTAGAAAAAGAAAAATACCATATGACCTCCATCATATGAGGAATTTAAGATACAAAGCAGATGGATATAAGGAAAAAGAACCAAAAAAGAATATAAAAACAAGGAGGGAGGCAAAACATAAGAGACTTTTAAATACAGATAACAAACTGAGGGTTGCTGAGGGGCTGTGAGTGGGTGAATAACCTAAATAGGTAAGAGACATTAAGGAAGATACTTTTTGGAATGAGCCCAGGGTGTTATACCTAAGGGATGAATCACTGCAATCTACTCCTGAAAACATTATTGCACTATATGCTAACTAACATGGATGTAAGTTAAAAATAAATAAATTAATTAATAATGATTAATTAATTAATAAAACCCTTTTTGGGAAAAAAGGGTGCTCTATTTTCTCAGATATTTTTTTTCTGTATCTATTGACAGGATCATATGTTTTTTATCTTTTCTTCTATTAATTTGATGTATCATATTGTTGATTTCTGAATATTGAACCAGCCCTGCAGCCAAGGAATGAATCCCAATTGATCATGGTGAATAATTGTTTTAATATACTGTTGAATTCAATTTTCAGGTATCTTGTTGAGAATGTTTGCATCCATTTTTATCAGGGATATTGGCCTGTAATTCTCATTTTTGGTATGGTCTGTCTGATTTGGGAATCAAGGTAATGCTGACGTCATAGAATGAGTTTGGAAGCTTTCCTTCCATTTATATTTTCTGAACCAGGTTTATAAGAATAAGTATTAACCTTAATGTCTGGCAGAGTTTTTGAAAACCATCTGGACAGGACTCTAATTTGTTGGGAGGCTTTTGATAAATGATTCAATTTTTTCACTGGTTTTGGATATGTTATAATTGTCTATTTCTTCCCATTTGAGTTTGGTAGTGTGTGGGTATCCTGTTTGTCCAGTTTGTTGGCATATAATTTTGCCTACTATTCTCTAATAATTGTTTGTATTTATTTGGTGTTAATTGTGATCTCTCCTCTTTCATTCATGATTTTAACTATTTGAGTTCTCTCTCTTTTCTGTTTGATAAGTCTAGCTAGAATTTATCAATTTTGTTTTTTCTTTAAAAGACCCAGCTCTTAGATTAATTGATTTTTTTTCTTTTTCTTTTTTTTTTTCATCCTGTATTGTTTATAACTGCAATAATATTTATTACTTCTATTCTTTTCTGGCTTTAGGGATTCTTTTTTTTCTGCTTCTAGTTCCTTTAGGTGTGCTGTTAGATTTTGTATTTGGGATTTTTCTTGTTTCTTGAGATAGGACAGATTGCAATGTATTTTCCTCTTGGGACTGCCTTTGCTGCATCCCAAACAGTTTGGACTGTTGTGTTTTCATTTTCATTTGCTTCCATATATATTTTTAAAAAAAATCTTCTTTAATTGCCTGGTTGACCCATTAGTTCTTTAGTAGGATGTTTGCTATCCTCCATGCATATGGAGGTTTTCGAAATTTTTCCTGTGGTTGATTTCAGGTTTCATAGTGGTATGATCTGAAAACATGGGTGGTATGATCTCAATTCTCCTATATTTATTTAGAGCTGTTTTGTGCCCCAGTATGTGATCCATCTCAGAGAATATTCCATGTGCACTCAAAAGGAATTTTTTATTCTGCTGCTTTTGGATGAAAAGTTCTGAATATATCTGTCAAGTCCATGTGGTCCAGTGTATCATTCAAGGCCATTGTTTTTTATAGATTTTCTGCCTAGATGATCTCCCCATTGCTCTAAGTGGAGTATTAAAGCCCCCTGAAATTAATGTTTTCTTATCAATAAGGTTCCTTATATTTGTGATTATTTTAGTTATATATTTGGATTTAATCAAGTTGGGGGCATAAACATTTACAATTGTTAGCTCTTCTTGATGGGTAGACTCTGTAATTATGATAATACCCTTCTTTATCTCTTGTTACAGCCTTTAATTTAAAATCTAGTTTGTCTGACATAACTATGGCTGCTATAGATTTGTTTTGACTTCTAGTAGCATAATAGATGGTTCTCTATCCCCTCATTTTCAATCTTAAACTGTCCTCAGGTCTAAAATCGGTCTCTTGTAGACCACATATAGATGGATCCTGGTTTTTTATCCATTCTAATAGTCCATGCCTTTTTATCGGGGCATTTATTGCATTTACATTCAGTTATTATTGGAAGACTGGTATTTAGTGTCATTGTGTTATCTGTAAGTTTCATGCTTGTGATGACGTCTCTGCTCGCTTGTAGCATTGTAGCATTCACTCACAGAGTTCCCCTTAGGATCTCTTACAGGGCTGGTTCAGTGGTCATGAACTCCTTCAACTTTGTTTGCCTGGGAAAGCATTTATCTCTCCTATTCTGAATGAAAGCCTTGCTGGATAAATGACTCTTGGCTGCATATTTTTCCTATTTACCACATTGAATTTTCCTGCCATTCACTTCTGGTCTGCCAAATTTCATTGGACAGGTCTTCTACTAAACTTATGTGTCTACCACTGTAGGCTAAGGACCTTTTTTCCCCTACTGCTTTCAGAATTCTCTCTTTATCTTTGCATTTTGCCAGTTTCATTCTTATATACTGTGGTGAAGACATATTCTTTTTGAATCTGAAGGGCGTTCTCTGTACCTCCTGGATTTAAATTCCAGATTAGGGAAGTTCTCAGATATAATTTGTTCAAGTAAACCTTCTGCTCCTTTTTCTCTATCTTCTTCTGAAACTCCTATGACATAGATATTATGTTTCATTGAATAACTTAGTTCTCTAATTCTCTCCTTATGGTCTAGTGTTTTTTGATCTGTCTTTTTTTTCTCAGCTCCATCATTTCCATAATTTTGTCTTCTATTTCACTTATTCTCCCCTCTCCTTCCTCCATCCTCACTGTCACAGCATCTAGTTAATTTTGCACCTCAATTACAACATTTCTTAATTCATCATGACTATTTCTTAATTCCTTTCTCTCTGTGGCAATAGATCCTCTTCTGTCTTCTATGTTTTTTTTTTCAAGCCCAGCTACTAATATTATGACAATTACTCTAAATTCTTGATCAGATATATTATTTTTATCTGTTTTGAGCAATTATCTAGCTGTCATTTGTTCCTGGCATTTCTTTGGATGACATTTCTTCCATTTCATCATTTTGGCTAGTTTTCTGTCCTTTATATGTTTTAATAGCTTGCTATGTTCCCTGCACCTGATAGCACTATACTAAAAAGGAGTCATACACTCTTCAGGTCCTGGCCCTTCAGGAGATGTTTTCAGAGTGTGTTATATGCTCTCTGTTGTTGTGACTTTGGTTGTTTTATCTCCCTACTCGTAGTGATGGTTTGGACCTTCCACAAGGTGTGCTTTGATTTGTTCATTAAAGAAACCCTGGAAAAAATTTAAAAATGGGAAGATAGTGGAAGAAGACTTATCCTGTACAAAGAGAGAAATGACAGGGATGGGGGGAAATAAATGGAAAAAAAAATTCCAGGCAGAAAATTAGAGAAACTATAAAGCTTAATCCGGAAAGAGAGAGAGACACACACACACACACACACACACACACACACACAGAGAGAAGAAATAAAGGAGACAGAGAAAAACATAGGTTAAAAATGGTCACTTAAACAAACCAACATCCAGGGTAGAGAAAGGAAGAAAAAAGAGGAAGAAAGGAAACAAAGTGTTTCCTTTGGATTTACACTTACACACACATGTGTATAAAAACACTTACACACACATGTGTATAAACACACACACATGTGTGTTTATAACACTTACACACACATGTGTATAAAACACTTACACACACTTACACACACATGTGTAAAAAAAATTGACCAAGAATCAATTAGAAAATGCAAAACTGTGGGACTGATATCTGATGGTGCCTTGGAACCAGTGGCTGTGCTGTTCTGGAGGAGGGGCTATCTGGTTAGGTCAGTGTCAATCTTGTAGTTACCAGGCACCAAGGGGCATGGTTTTTGGTGGGCCACTCCTGCCACCACTTTGGGCCTGCTGTCCTGTTCCCTGAAGCTCCACCTTGTTGATAATGGGGATAAAAATGGTGACACTCCAGTCTGTCCTTCCCTGACTAGGTGTCCCAAACCACACTGTTCATGTTGTACTCACAGTGACACATGGACATGAGCAGGCTGGTTTGTCCCACTATACAGTCTCCCATGCTTCCTAGGCATTTGGATGTGATTCAAATCCAATGTCTTACAAGATTCCACCCTGTGTGCCCCAGTACACTCTCTGCACCACTCTGCCCAGTCACCTGACAAAGGGTCTCTGGCTGAAAGGCATCCTCAAGGTCTTTTCTTCTTGGACAGGCTATATGCCTTCTTCCCATAGCACTCAAGGGAGTGGACTGCTCTGTCCAACTGCACCTCTGACCTCACTAACAAACCTGGGGTAGGCTCTCTCTACCACGCTGGGGTGGCAGGCCTCAGTCTGGAGAAAGTCCCACAACCCTTGTTTGTGATAGAAATTGTTTCCTTCTCTGTTTGTTCATTTTCCTGTCTGTGGTCCAGAGAGGTTTTGCTCTTGTCCAAATACAATCCTACACTTCTACAGCTTCTCTTTTTCTTCCTTTTGTCTCTCTACAGAAGGGGATCCCTCCCCTCCATACTTATGCTGCCTATTTTATCACTCCCAACTAGCAATCACCCACCTATGACCCTACAGGTTGTCCCCGTGGTCCCCTAGAGATGTTTTTTGTCATTCTGTAGCCTGAATTCCCGGAATTCCAAGACTTCTGGCTTTAATACTGCTGTGTTTGAGGGACAAAGGAACTTAGGGTCTCCCTACTTCTCATAACGTTAATGTTGGTAAATCTTGATTGTGTGTATATGGATATCTGATGAATTATTTGTATGTTTTCAGCATATTAAAACATTGTGATAATTTATAAAATAAACCCGTGAGTCTCCATACCTTAGGAACAAAAAAAGAAGCTGAAGCCCCTTTAAGATTCAAAAATTCCTTAGATTTGCAGGGAGGGGTAGGTGAGGCTTAGAATATATGCAATTGCTAATAATCTCATATAAAAGAAAATATATTGGAATTTGTTCCCAGAACTCAAATCCACTGATGCCAAGCTGGATGCTAAGTGAGACAATTTCTATTTTTCAGATGCCTTGTTCCCCAAGGACTCTCTTTGGGAAATGTGGCTTACTCTTGTCCTGTTACTCCTAGCTGTTGGTGCAACCATCTGTCTTCTACTTGTGCGTGCTAGAAAATCCAAAGGTAAGTGAAAAAAAAAGGGGGGGGGACGATTGCCTTTATTTTGTGAACAATTTGTGTATATATGTATACCTCTTTAGGTTGCTTCATTACTGGGATATAGAAATGCAACTGATTTACATACATTGATTTTATATCCTGTGACTTTGCTGAATTAATATATCAGTTCTAGCAGGTTTTTGGTGGAATCTTTCAGGTTTTCCATGTAGAGTATAATGTCACCTGTGAAGAATGAAAGTTTGATTTCTTTGTCAATTTGGATGCCTTTTACGTTGTTTTGTTCTCTGAATGCTGATACTAGGACTTCCAGTACTATGCTGAAAAGCATTGGTGAGAGTGGACATCTCTGGGGTGTTCCAGATCTTAGGGGGGGAAAGGCTTTCAATTTTTCCCCATTGAGGATGATATTAGCTGTGGTTCTTTCATATATGGTTTTTAAGATGTTAAGGTATTTTCTCTCTATCCTAAAATTCTTAACGATTTTTATCAAAAAAGATGGTGTATTTTGTGAAATGCCTTTCTGCATCTACTGGCAGGATCATATGGTTCTTATACTTTCTTGTATTAATGTGGTGTATCACATTGATTGATTTGCAAATATTGAACCAGTCCTGCAGCCAAGGAATGAATACCACCTGATCATGTTGAATAATTCTTTTAATGTACTGTTGAATTTGACTTGCTAGTATCATGTTGAGAATTTTTGCATCCAGGTTCATCAGGGATATTGGCCAGTAATTCTGCTTTTTTATCGGCATCTTTGGTTTTGAAATCAAGGGAATGCTGGCTTCATGGAATGAGTTTGGAAGCTTTCCTTCAGTTTCTATTTTTTTGGAACAGTTTGAGAAGAATAGGTATTAACCCTGTTTAAGTACCTGGTATAATTCCCCTGGGAAGCCATATGGCCAAGGACTCTTATTTGTTGGGAGATTTTTCATAACTGATTCAATTTATTTGCTGATTATGGGTCTGTTCAAATTTTCAATTTCTTCCTGTTACAGTTTTTGTACAATGTGAGTGTCTACACACTTGTCCATTCTTCTAGATTGTACACTTTATTGACATATCATTTTTTAAAGGATTCTTTTATAACTGTTTGTATTTCTGTGGTGTTTGTACTTTTTGCTCTTCCATTTGTGATTCCATTTGTAATTTCATGAGTCCTATCTCTTTTTCTTTTTGAGAAGTCTGGCTAGAGGGTTATCAATTTTGTTTATTCTTTCCAAAAACCTGTACTTAGTTTCATTGGTCTTTTCTATTTTTATAAATTCTATATCATTTATATCTGCTCTAATCTTTATTTCCCTTCTTCTGCTAGCTTTGGGCTGTATTTTTTGCTCTTTTTATTTCTCCTTTAGGTGGAAAGTTAATTTCTGTATTTGGGACCTTTCTTGCCTCTTGAGGTAGGCCTGAATTGCAATGGATTTTCCTCTTAGGACTGCCTTTGCTGCATCCCAAAGGGTTTGGACTTACGTGTTTTTGTTGTCATATGCTTCCATGTGTTTGTTATTTTATTATTATTTTTTTACAAAAGCAAATTATATTCTATGTATTTTTTTTAAATTTTGTATTTAATTTATTTGTTAACCCATTTATTCCTTAGTAGGATGTTCATTATCCTCCATATATTTGGGGCACTCCAAATTTTTCTTGTAGTTGATTTCAAGTTTCACAGCGTTCTGGTATGATAATGTGCATGGTATGGTCTCAGTCTTCTTGTACCTGTTGAGGGCTGTTTTGTGACTCAGTATGTGATCTGTTTTGGAGAATGTTCTATGTGCACTCAATAAGAATGTGTATTCTTCTAAGTTAGGATGGAATGTTCTGAATATACCTGTTAAGTCTATCTAGTCCAATATATCATTCAGAGACATAGTTTCATTATCGACTTTCAGAATTATTTTCTTTGTATTTTATCATTTTTATAATGATATATCATGGTGTTGATGTGTTTTGTTGATTTTGAAGGGAGATCTCTATATGTCTGGGGCTTGAATGCCTATTCCCATCCTCAGATTTGGGATGTTCTCAGCTATAAATTGTTCAAATAAACTTTCTTCCCCTTTCACTTTTCTTCTCCTGGGACTCTTATGATACAGATATTGTTTCATTTTACGGAAACACTTGTAGTTTAATTCTCCCCTATGATCTAGTAATTTCCTTTCCCACTTTTCAGCTCCATTATTTTACAAGATTTTTTCTTCTATGTCACCTATTATCTTCGTTTCTTGCATCTCATTGTCACTGTATCTAATTTACTTTGCATCTCAGATATAGCATTTTTAATTCATTGTGAATAGTTCTTAGGTCTGCGATCTCTGCAGCAAGAGTTTATCTTGTGTCTTCTATGCTTTTTTTCAAGGCCAGGTATTAGTCTTGTGACTGTTATTCTAAATTGTTGTTCAGAAATATTGTTTATATATGTTTTGAGCTATTTGCAGCATGTGATTTCTTCTTGAACTTTCTTGGGGAGACTTCCTCGTTTTGTCATTTTGGTTAAGTTTCTGTCTTTTCCATGTTTAAAAGCTTGTTATATGTCCTGTACCTGAGAGTACAACTATATTAAAAAGGAGTCATACATTGTCAAGGGCCTGGCCCTTCAGAAAGCGTTTTTGGTGTATGTTGGATGCACTCTGTTGTTGCATTTTGGCTGCTCTATCCAACTTGTCTGCCCTCTGCAGAGCTCCTCCTTGTTTTTTTGTTTTTTGTTTTTTGTTTTTTGTTTTTGTTTTTTAATAGTGGTGGAGTTTTTTGAATGTAAATCTGCTGTCCTTTGATTTGTTTCTTAAAGTAACACTATGCGGGTAGGGGAGAAAAGGGGTGGAAGGAGCCTGATGCTATAAAAAGAGAAAATTGAAAGAAGGAAAAAGCTAACCAACAGAGAACCAAAAACTGCAAGCCTAAGATTAGAAAATGAGAATGGAAAATAAGGAAGATGATGAAAGATAATAAAAAGTGGAATAAGAATAAGATAAAAATGCCTGATCTCACTATCATCTATCTATCTATCTATGAATTGTCCAAAAATAAATTAGAAACTATAAGCCTGTTTCCAAAAGGGGAACAAAAAATAAAAGAAGAGGGAAGAAAAATAAAATAAAATAAAATAAAATAAAATAAAATAAAATAAAATAAAATAAAATAAAAAATAAGAAAATAAAAGAAAGAAAGAAACTGTTACCTGTTGGTGTCTGGAAACAGTGGCTGTGCTGGTCTGGAGGAGAGGCCAGGTGCATTGGATCAGTCAGTCTTGCTGCAGTAGATAAGCAATTGCCAGGCACTGAGGGGTGGAGTTTGTTGTAAGTGGGTTCAATCTACACTGGGGGCTGCTGTGCTGCTCTCCGAAGCCCACCGGGTTGGTGTTGGAAGGTAAAATGGCAATACCTCAATCTCCTATCCCCAGACCAGGTACCTCAACCCACACTGTTCAGAAAGCCCTTATAGAATAGTATGGGCTGTCAGCTTGCCCTCCTCCACAGTCCTCCTGCATATCCTCAGGACTGGGCTGAGATTCAAAACTCGAAGTCTTAAAGAACCCAATCAGTGTGGCTCCCCTTCCCTGTTCCAGAATTGAACCACCCAACCCACTGATAAAAGACCTTTGGTTGGCACCTGAAGGGAATTTTGTCCTTAGGGAGGCAATAAACACTCTTTCCAAAGTATTCCAAGACAGAGATTATTCTCTCCCAGTAAGGGGAAGAGCTATGATGACCAATATTAGGAGGACCCTAAGCTTGTCTTGTCCTTTAAACACAGCCAGATATGTATCAAATCATTCTGAATACCCAGCAAATCAACCTGAGGACTGACAGAACTAATTGCACTACTAGAGGGAGAGAGGAGGCCGCATTGTGGAAGTAGGAGGTGAGGAGACTTGTTTTGGTGGAGAAACTGATCACTGGTGTTTTGGAACTGAGGGCAACCTGTTCCTGGAGAGAGGGGAGAGAGAAGAGTACACAGGGGAATCACAAATGAAAACATATCTACAAAGCAATTGGGAAAATAAAAGGCTGATTTTGAGGAGTATTTGTAACCAGCAGGTTGCAAAAATTAGAGTGTTGGAGTTTTGTGGCCTGGCTGGTATGGAGCTCTGAGGGTGCTGCCGTGCTCCAGTAGAGAAAACAGGCAGGTAACTGGGAGCAGATGACATGAACTGTAGACCAACTAAGACACACTAGGAGAAACAGTTTTCCTTTATTGGAGTGCATCTGAATGAGGTGGCATGGTGGCATTGTATCTCCAGGGACAAAAAAAAATGAGAAACACTTCCCTCTTCCACCCTTCAGCATAGGCTCAGAGACACTGACCAAGGGTGCCTAATCTGGACACTGACTCTTCAGTGCATTTTGCTCCAAAGCCCACATACCTGCAATATGCTGATACCACCCTTCTAGGTCAAATCTGTATCAAATATAGTGCAGTTGGACCCTCCCCTAAAATCCTGGCTCTCATCCTCACCACACCAGGTCCCAGCCAGTTTGGCTTGGGTAGAATCCAAAGTGCACTGTGTTTCTCCAGTCACACAATAAAACCAGACACACTGTGAAAACTGCAATCTGAAAACAAAAATGACACAAAAGGGGAAATTATCTGCTCTTCTGGTAGGGGTTCCCTGACAGCCTCCAAACAAGAATCCCCAGTCTGGGGACAAAGGAGCTGGAGGAGTAATTTCCCTTCCCTTCCCTTTCCTTCAGCATAAACTACCT
This sequence comes from Panthera pardus, assembly GCF_024362965.1. Lineage (NCBI taxonomy): Eukaryota > Metazoa > Chordata > Mammalia > Carnivora > Felidae > Panthera > Panthera pardus. The sequence continues at coordinate 4,255,552 of NW_026526654.1, forward strand.
TCAGTAAATAGCACAGTGCCAACATGGGCTGCTTCAATTACTTAAATCCAGCCCTGCTGTCCTACACTATGCTGGTACTGCTTTTCTCCAGCAGGTGTGCTGAAGGACTAGCACAAGATGTACCCTCCCCAGAAGACCAGCAGAATTCCTCACATGCACCACTTCAACCAATCACAGACTTGTACAAAGCTTCAAGTATAATGGGAATAGAACCAGGTCTTTATTAACAAGCTGATTAGAGCACACCTAGTTAAAATTCACCTCTCTGCTGCCAGGATCCATACACACTGCACATCAGGCAAGGAGAAACTCAGCAGGGATAGAGCATCCATAACATAGCAGCAGATTGTCTTCTGCACACACCATAGACATACCATGAAGCTACAGGCTCTGGATATTATATGACCTGTTCTTCATAAAGCCATTACTCTTAGGAGCACCCATCATAACAGTCTTTACAAACACACAGAAGACAGACGAAATGTCAAGATGGAGCAATTTATCCCCCCCATCCCCCAAAAAGAAGAACAATAAAAGGTCATGGTAAATTATCTACTTGAAACAGATATAAGCAATATGCCTGATTCAGAATTTAAATTTTTTTAAACGTTTATTTATTTTTGAGACAGAGAGAGACAGAGCATGAACGGGGGAGGGTCAGAGAGAGAGGGAGACACAGAATCCGAAACAGGCTCCAGGCTCTGAGCTATCAGCACAGAGGCCGACGCGGGGCTCGAACTCACAGACCGTGAGATCATGACCTGAGCCGAAGTCGGACGCCCAACCGACCAAGCCACCCAGGTGCCCCCTGATTCAGAATTTAAAGAAACTATAAGAATACTAGCTGTAATTGAGAAAAACATTGAAGACACCAAAGAGTCCATTACTCAAAGTGATAAAAGGGCTTAAAACTAATCAGGCCAAAATTATAAATGTAATACCCAATATTCAAAACTAACTGGATTCAATGACCAGAGGAATAGAGGAAACAGGAACAAATAAGTGACAGAGAAGATAGAATTATGGAAAATAAAAAGCTGATCAAAAGATGGAAAGCAAAATCTTGGATCATGAAAGTAGACTTATGGAACTCAGTGATTCCATGAAATGAAATAATTTGTATCATAGGAGTCCCAGAAGAAGAGAGAGAAAAGGTGGAAGAAGGTTTATTTGAGGCAATTACTGCTCAAGACTTCCTCAATCAAGGAAATAGATTTTCTAATTGAGGACACACAGAGAACTCCCATCAAAATCAACAAAAGCAGGTGAACACCATGACATATTTTATCTAAACTTGCAAAACATAGAGATAAAGAAAAATCCGGAAAGCAGCAAGATAAAAGAAGCCCCTAACTCACAAGAGAAGATGATAAATGTTAGTAGCAGTTCTTTCCACAGAAACTTGGAAAGGGAAAAAAGGGTTACAAAATATATCCAATTTGATGAATGGGAAAAATCTGAAGATAATAGTTTGCTATCCAGCAAGGATATTATTCAGAAGACAAAAAGAGATAAAGAGTTTCCCAGAAAAACAAAACCTAAAGGAGTTCTTGCCCACTAAATCATCTGCAAGAATTATTAAAGGGGACTCTTTGAGTAGGAATAGGACTAGAAAAGAACAGAGAAAATTTACCAAAACAATGGGAAATGGCATTTAGAAGGCATTAAATTCCTTTCTATCAATAATTACTCTGAAAAAAATTAATCAGACTGTAATCAAAAGGTGATGATCCAATCAATAGACATAGTGTGTCAAAGTGGATTAAAAAAAAGACACATTTATGCTGCCTACAAGAGACTCATTTTATATATCAAGATACCAGCAGATTGAAAGTGAGGGGATGCAGAAACATATACCACATAAATGGATGTCAAAAGAAAGATGGAATAGCGATACTATTAACAGACACACTATGTTTTGAACCAAAGACTATAACATGAGATGAGGAAGAGCATTATATCAAAATAAAGGAGACTATCTAATAAGAAGATCTGACAATTGTAAATATTCATGCCCCCCAAATGGGGGAACCAAATATACAAAACAATTAACACATATAAAGGAATTATTTGATAATAATCCAATAAGAGTAGAGAACTTTAACACCCCACTTACAGGAGCAGACAGGTCAACTAAGCAGAAAATCAAGAAGTAAACAATGACTATGAATGACACACTGATGGACTTAACAGATATATGCAGAACATTTCATCCTAAAGGAACAAAATATTTTTCATTTCAAGTGCACATGGGCATTCTCCAGAATAGATCACATACTAGGTAAAAAAAAAAAAAAAAAAAAAAAAAAGAAAGAAAGAAAGAAAGAAAGAAAGAAAGAAAGAAAGAAACAGCTTCCACATTATTTAGGAAAAGGTTGAGATTATAACATGCTTATTGTCTGATGACAATGTTATGAAACTTGAGGTAATCCACAAGAAAACATTTGGAAACACCAAAAATACATGGAAGGTAAAGGACATCCTACTAAGGAATGTATGGTTCAACCAGGAATTAAATAAGATATATAAAAAAAAATACATGAAAACAAATGGTAATGAAAAGACAATGGTCCAAAGCCTTTGGGATGAAGAAAAATCAGTCATAAGGGGGAAGTATAGAGTAATAGAGGCCTGCTTCAAGAAGCAAGAGAAATCTCAAATATGCAAACTAAATTTACAAATGAAGAAGCTAGAAAAAGAACAACAAATGATACCTAAAGGCAGCAGAAAGAGGGAATAATAAAGATTAGAGCAGAAATAAATGACAGAGAAACAAAAATAAGTAAAGAAAGAAACAAATACATAAAAAATACTGTAGAACAGATGAGCTGGTTGAAAAATTAATAAAATTGATAAGCCCCTAGCCAGACATATCAAAGAGAAATATTTACTTATCAATAAATAAAATCACAAATAAGAGAGGAGAAATCACAACCAACAGTACAGAAATACAAACAATCATAAGAGAATGTTATGAAAAATTGTATGCCAACACACTGGGAAATTTGGAAGAAACTGATAAATTCGTATAAACATATAAACTACCAAAACTTAGAAAGAAATAGAAAACGTGAATAGATCAATAATCAGCAAAGAAATTGAATCTTTAGTCAAAAATCTCCAAACAAACCAAAGCCCAGGGCAAGAGGCTTCACAGAGGAATTACACCAAACATGTAAAGATGACTTAATATCTACTAATCTCAAGCTGTTTCAAAAAAATAAATAAATAAAAAAATAAATGGAAGGAAAACTTCCAAACTCATTCTATGAGGCCAGTATTATTTTTAATACCAAAACAAGACAATGATCTCACAAAAAAGGACAATTACAAACCAATACACCTCAACAAGATACTAACAAACTGAATCCAACCGTACATTAAAATAATTATTCACCAAGATATTTTCCTGGGAAAAGAGTGGTTCAATGTTTGCAAAATCCATCAACAGGATACACAACATTATACTAAATAAAGATAGGAACCATACATTACCCTAAATAGATGCAGAAAAAGTATTTTTGAAAGTACAGCCTCCATTCTTAAAAAACAAACAAAAAATAAATAAAGTATAGATGTTGGAAACATGCCTCAACATCATAAAGGCCATAAACAAAAGACAGTTAATGCCATGTGATATAGGGCAAAACTGAGAGTTTTTCCTCCATGGTGAGGAGGAAGACAGGAGCATCCACTTTCACCACTCTTATTTAACATGCTACTAGAAATTCCAGCCTAACGTATTAGACAACAAATAGACATATAAGGCCTCCAAATTGACAATGAAGAAGTCAAACTTTCACTATTTGCAGGCAACATGATGCTATATGTAGAAAATCCAAAATATTCCATCAAAAATATCTAAACTGGTATACAAATTCAGTAAAGTTGCAGAGTGCAAAATCAACATAAAGAATTGTGTTCTAATTCTATACACCAATAATGAAACAGCAGAAAGAGAAATCATGGAATCGATCCCATTTACAATGGGATCCCAAAAGATCTAGGCACTAAAACCCAAAAGATACCTAGGAATAAACCTAACCAAAGAGGTAAAATATCTGCACTCTGAAAACTATAATACACTTATAAAATAAAATGAAGGTCACATGCAACGACACACACACACACACACACACAACACACACACACACACACACACACACACACACACACACACAAAGGGAAAAACCTTTATTGATCCTGAATTGGAAGAACAAATATTGTAAAAATATCTACACTACCCAAAGCGATCACCATATTTAATGTAAATACTATCAAATACCACCAGAATTTTTCAGAGAGAAAGAACAAACATTCCTAAAATTTTATGGTACCACAAAAGACCTGGAATAGCAAAAACAATCTTGAAAATAAAAAGAAAATCTGGAGACATCACAATTCGAGATGTCAAGTGATATTGCAAAGCTGTAATGATCAAGACTCTATGGTATTGTCATAAAAACAGACACATAGAACAATGGAAAATAAAAGGAAACACAGAAATGGACCCACAATTTATATGGCCAACTAAACTTCAACAAAGCAGGAAAGAATACCCAATGGGGAAAAAAAGACAGTCTCTTGTACAAATGGTGTTGGGAAAATTGGAAAGCAACTGGCAAAAGAAGAAAACTGCCCACTCTGTTACAGCATACACAAAAATAAATTCAAAATGGATGAAAGACTTAAATATTAGAGAGGAAATCATTAAAATCCTATAGGAGGGGGCACCTGGGTGGCTCAGTCGGTTGAGCTTCCGACTTCAGCTCAGGTCATGATCTCACGGTCTGTGAGTTCGAGCCCCGCGTAGGGCTCTGTGCTGACAGCTCAGAGCCTGGAACCTGCTTCAGATTCTGTGTCTCCCTCTCTCTCTGACCCTCCCCTGTTCATGCTCTGTCTCTGTCTCAAAAATAAATAAACTTTAAAAAAAATCCTATCGGAGAACACAGGCAGTAGCATCTTTGACATTAGCCATTGCAACTTCTTACTAGATATGTCTTCAGAGACAAGGGAAACAAAAGTAAAAAAAAAAAAACAAAAAACAAACTATTGGAACATTATCAAGTTAAAAAAAAACTTCTGCTCAATGAAGAAAAATGAAGAAAACAAAAAGGCAACTTTCAGACATGGGGGAAATATTTGCAAATGACATATCCGGTAAAGGGTTATCATCTAAAATAGATAAAGAACTTATCAACCTCAACAACCAAGAAAAATAATAATTCTGTTAAAAATGGGCAAACAATATAAATATATATATATTTTTTTCCAAAAAATACAAATCAAAACTACAATGAGTAGTCAGACCAGTCAGAATGACAAAAGTAACACAGGAAACAACAGATGTTCACAAGGATGTGAAGAAAGGGGAACCCTCTTACACTGTTAGCGGAATGCAAACTTGTGAAAGCACTCTGGAAGATAGTGTGGAGCTTTGTCAGAAAGTTGAAAATAGAACTAGCATACAATCCAGCCATTGCATTACTACGTATTTACCCAACAGATACAAAAATACTGACTTGAAGGGATTCATGCACCTGATATGTATATAAACATTATTTACAACAACGAAATTATGCAAACAGCTCAAATTCCCATTGACTGATGAACGGATAATGAGATGTGAAATATAATATATATATATATATATATATATATATATATATATATATATATAATGGAATATTACTTGGCAGTAAAAAAGAATGAAATCTTTGCCATTTGGAAAGTGGCAGATGTAGCTATAGATCCTTGTGCAATGTGAAATAAGTCAGAGAGAGACAAAAACCATATGATTTCACTCATATGTGGAATTTAAGAAATAAAACAAATGAATATAGAGTGTGGGGGAGAGAAAGACAAATCATAAAACAGACCTTTAAGTAGAGAACAAACTAAGGGTTCCTGGAAGGGAGATCAGAGGGCAGATGAATTAAATGAGTGGTGGTATTAAGGAGGGCACTGGTTGCGATGAGGAATAAGTTATCATTCACTAAATTCTACTCCTGAAACCAATATTACACTGTATTTCAACTAACTGGAATCTAAATAAAGATGTGAAATAAATTTAAAAAAAATAGTGTTTTCATCTTGGGAGGTAAATACCCAGTGGTGCATTTCTGGATCATATTGTATTTCAATTTTTACATTTTTGCAAAAACTCCATACTGTTTTCTACAGTGATTACACCAGTTTACATTTCCACCAACAATGCGTGAGAGTCCCCTTTCCTCTACATCCTCATCACTATGTGTTATTTCTTGTCTTTTGGAAACTTGCTATTCCAACAGGTGCAGGTGATATCTCATTGTGTTTTTGATTTGCAATTTGTTTATGATTAGTGATTTTGACCATATTGTCATGTGTATGTTGACCAACTGTTTTTTTTTTCCTTTGGAAAAATGTCTATTCAGATCCTCTGCCCATTTTTTAATAAGTTTTTTATTCGTTTTGTTGGTGTTATATAAATTCTTCATGTATTTGCATATTAACCCCTTATTGGATATATTATTTGTAAATATCTTCTCCCATTCATGGGTTTGCCTTTATATTTTGTTAATGGGTTCCTTTTCTGTTGAAAAGTTTTATATCTTAGTGTAGTCCCAATAGTTTATTTTTGTTATTGTTTCTCTTGCCTGAGGCGACAAGTTCATAAATATGATGCTAATAGTAGTATCCTAGAGATTACCACGTATGTTTTCTTTTAGAATTTTATGATTTCAGGTCTCACATTTAGGTCTTCAATCCATGTGTATTGTATTTTTGTGTGTAGTGAAAGAAAGTGGCTCAGCTTCATTCTTTCCCATGTACCTGTCCAGTTTTCTCAATGCCACTTATTGGAAAGATTTGTTTTCCCATTATATATTCTCACCTTATTTGTCATAGTTTGACTATGTAAATGTGGGTTTATTTCTGTGTTCTGTATCCTATTCCACTGAGCTATTTTTGTGTCATTACTATACTGTCGTGATTAATGCAGTTTGTAGTCTATCATTAAATCTGTGATTATGATTCCATCAACTTTGTTCTTCTTTACCAAGTTTCATTAGCTAATCAAGGTTGTGTGTGTGTGTGTGTGTGTGTGTGTGTGATTACATATAAGTTTTAGTATTATTTGTTCAAGTTCTCTTAAAAGGTGTTATTGGTATTTTGATGGAATTGTACTGAACCTGTGGGTTGTGGGTTGCTTTACGTAGGATGGACATCTAAAGATGTAAATTCTTCCAATAAATGATATTGGCATATTTTTTCCATTTGTTTGTGTCATTTGCAGTTTGAATGTCCTTTGTTAATTTTCTTTCTCTTTCCTCCTTTCTCTCTCTCTCTCTCTCTCTCTTTCTTTCTTTCCTTCTTTCTTTTGCTTGCTCTTGCTTTCTTGCTTTCTTGTCTAATTGTGGCAGCTAGGATTTCAGTACTACTATATTGAATGAAAGTGGTGACACTGGATATCCTTGTCTTCTTCCTGATCTTAGAGGGAAAGCTTTCAATTTTTGATATTTATGTATGATGCTAGATTGAATTTTTAATATATCACAATCATTAGGTTGAGTTATTTTCCTTCTAAACCCATTTGTTGAGAGTTATCAGGATGGAAGGTTGTAATTTGGCAAATCCTTTTCTGCCTCATTGAGATAATCATGTTTTTTTTAATCCTTTCTCTTATTGATGGAATTTATCAAATTGATTGGTTTGTGAACAGTGAAATACCTTTACCTCCATGGAATAAATCCTACTTGATCAGGGTTAGCAATATTTTTTAATGTATTTTTGAATTTGGTTTGCTAATATTTTTGTTTTGAAGTTTTTCATGCATGTTCATCAGATATTTGCCTGTAGTTTCCTCTCTGTCTCCTTTCTCTCTCTCTCTCCTCTCTCTCTCTCTCTCTCTGTCTCTCTCTCTCTCTTTTTGGTCATATCTTTGGTTTTGGTATTGTGGTAATGCTGTCCTCATAGAATGAATTTGGAAGTTTTCTTTCCTATTCTATTTTTTGGAATACTTGGAGAGGAATAAGTATTAATGCTTCTTTAGATGTCCGGTAGAATTTACCTGTGAAGCAATTTAGTCTTGCACGTTTGTTTGTTAAAAGTTTTTAAATTACTAATTTAATTTCAGTATTACTCAGTAGATTGTTCACATTTTCTATTTTTTTTTCCTGGTTGCGTTTTGGAAGATTGTATTTTTCTAGGAATTTAGCTATTTTTTAAAGTTGTCTAATGTTTGCATATTATTTTTTAAAATATTTTCTTATAATTCTTTGTATACCTGTTGTGTTGATTTTTTCTCTTTTATTTTTATGTATTTATCTTCTATTTTTTTTTCCTTGATGATCCTGGCTATAGATTTACGAATTTTGTTTACCTTTTCAAAGAATTAGCTCTTGGTTTCATTATTATCAATTTTTGTCTCTATTTCATTTCTTTCTGCTCTAATCTTTATTTCTTTTTTTCTAGTAGAATTTTGTCATACTTTCCTTTTCTAGCTCATTTAGAAGTTAGGTAACTTTGTTTTTTTGAGAATGCACAGCTGGCATCACAATTGGGAAAGGCTGGAAGTTCTTCCTCTAAGATTGGAACAAGACAAGTATGTCCATTCTCCAGATTTTTAGAATATAATATTGGAAATTCTATGCAGAGATTTAAAGAAGAAAAATCAATAACATCTAAATTAGAAAAAAAAGGAAAATCATCATTATTTGGCAATGAAATAAAACTACATAGACGACCCTAAAGCCTACACACACACACACACACACACACAAATCAACCAACCAAACATAAACAATTAGAAGTATCAATTAAATTCAGTAAAGATGGAAGGTATAAAACCAACATAAATAAATAAGATTCATTTCTATACACTAATCATTAACTATCAGAAAGAAAAATTAAGAAAACAATCATTTAGAATTGAATCAAAAAGAGTAAAATGCCAAAAAAATGTAAATACCTAGAAATAAATTTAACCAAGGACATGAAATACCTATATTCCGAAAACTATAAGACATTGATGAAAGAAGTTGAAGGAGACACAAATAAATATAAATATGTATATAGTGCTCTTGAATTGGAAGTATTAATGTTGTTAAATATCCATTGTATATAACAATCTAGGGATTCAATGTAATCCCAAAGTAGCAATATTTTTATTCACAGAACTAGAAAAAAAACATTCTTAAAAATTTTTTGGAACCACACACACACACACACACACACACACACCAAAAAACAAAAACAAAAACAAAAAATGAATAGCTAAAGCAATTTTTTTCTTTTCTTTCCACGTTTTCTGTTAAATACAAATTAGTGAACATACAGAGTAAATTTAGTTCACAAGTGAAGTTTAGTGACTGACACTTACACTCAACACCCTATAATCATCACAACTAGTGCCCTCCTAAATCCCCATCATCTATTGTTGCCCACCATTGGATGTTTTTAACAGGCAAGAATCTGTTTCTTGGTGTTTTTCTCTTTACGCCTTCGTATTCATTTGTTATTTCTTAAATTCCACATATGAGTGAATTCATATGATATTTGTCTTTCACAGACAGAAAGATATAGATAGATATAGATTATATATATAGATATAGATATAGATATAGATATAGATATAGATATAGATGTAGATATAGATGATATAGATATAGATATAGATATAGATATAGATATAGATATAGATATAGATATAGATATAGATATAGATATATGCATTTTTATACTCTTTGGGTAAATACCTAGTAGTGCAATTGCTGGATGTTAGGGTAGGGTAGTTCTCTTTTAACTTTTTCAGGAACCTCCATATTGTTCTCCAGAGTGACTGGTCCAGTTTGAAGAACCACAAAAGTGTAAGAGACTTCCCCTTTCTCCTCATCCTCACCAACACCTGTTGTTTCCTGTGTTGTTAAGTTTAGCTACTCTGACTGGTATGAGGAGATATCTCATTGTTTTGAATCGTATTTCCCTGATGATGAGTGATGTTGAGCATCTTTTCATGTATCATTTGGTCATCTGTATGTGTTCTTTGGAAAAATGTCTTTTAATACCTTGTGCCCATATTCTAAATGAATTTTTGATTTGTGAGTTTGAGCTTTATAGACTCTTTATATATATTTTTTGATACTAACCCTTTATAAGATATGTTATTTGCAAAGAGGTTACTGCCTATTTCCTCCTCTAGGATTTTAATGATTTCCTCTCTAACATTTATGTCTTTCATCCATTTTTAATTTACTTTCAAATGGATGGTGTATGGTGGAACAAAGGGGACCACTTTCCTTCTTTGCTCATTGTTTTACAGTTTTTCCAACACCATTTTTACAAGTGATTGTCTTTAATTCACTGGATATTCTTTCCTGCTTTGTCTAAGTTTAGTTTATCATATAGTTGTGGGTCTATTACTGGGTTATCTGTTCTGTTCTATTGATCTATTGGCTTCTGTTGGTGCCAGTACCATACTGTATTGATCACCACAGCTTTGTAAGATAACTTGAAACCTGGAATTGCAATGCCTCCAGCTTTGCTTTTCTTTTTCAAGATTGCTTGGTCTATTGGGGCCCTTTGTGGTTCCATACAAATGCTAGGATTATTTGTTCTAGCTCTATGAAAAATGTGGGTAGTATTTTGATAGGGATTGCTTTACATGTGCAGATTGCTTTAGGTGGCATAGACATTTTAACATTATTTTTTCCTTCAATCTATGAGCATAGATTTTTATTTCCATCTCCTCTTTGTGTTCTCTTCAATTTATTTCATCAGAATTTTATACTTTTCAGTGTACAGATGATTTACCTCTTTAGCAGATTTATTTCTAGGTATTTTATAATGTTGGGTGCAATAGAAATAGGATTGATTCTTTAATTTGTCTTTAGCTGCTTCATTTTTGTTATGTTAATAATACAACTGATTTCTATACATTGTGTATCCTTTGACTTTACAGGATTACTGTATTAGTTATAGTAATATTTTGGTGGAGAATTTTGAAATTTCTGTGACATGAAATCTGCAAATAGTGTAAGTTTGACATCTGCCTTATGTATTTAGATTCATTTTTTTTTTTTGTATTGTCTGATTGCTGAGGCTAGGACTTCCAGTATTATGTTAAGTAACAGTGATGAGAGTCAATATCCTTGTCTTGTTCTTGACCATAGATAATATATGGCTTTTTTGTTATTTTTGTTGTTGCTTATGTATGTTCTCTCTATACCTATCTTGTTGAGGTTTTTTAAATCAAGAGTTTATACTTTGATAAATGTTTTTTTTTTCCAAATCCATTGAGAGAATCATATATGTAATTCCTTTCTTTTATTGAGGTACTGTATCACATTGATTGATTTGTGAATATTGTAGCATCCTTGTACCACAGGAATAAATACCACTTGGTCTCTGTTAATGGTTGTTTGATATAGTGTTTGATTCCATTTTCTGGTGTTTTCTTGAGAATTTTTGCATCCATGTTCATTAGGGATATTTGCCTGTAGTTCTCCCCTTTTTTTAGTGGATACTTCATCTGATTTTGGTGTCAGGGTAATGCTGACCTCATAGAATGAATTTGAGAGGTTTTTTTTCCAATTAGTAATTTTTGGAATAGTATGAGAAGAATGGGTATTAATTCTTCTTTAACTGTTTAAGCCATCTGCCCCTGTCAAGCCATCTGCCCCTGGGCTTTTGTTTGTGGGTAGAATTTTTATTAGGAATTTAATGTCTTTGCTGGTTATTCATCTGTTCAAGTTTTCTCTTTCTTCCTGTTTCTGTCTTAGTAGGTTATATGTTTTTTGGGTTTATCCACTTCTTCCTAGTTGTCCAATTCACTGGAATATATATTTTTCATAATATGCTGTCATACTTGTTTGTGTTTCTGTAGTGTTGGTTGATATCTCTCCTCTCATTTATCATTTCATTTACTTGTATTCTTTCTCTTATCTTTTTGATACGTCTGGCTATGTGTTTATCAATTTTATTATTATTATTAGTAGTAGTAGTAGTAGTAGTATTTGTAGATCCTGCTCCTGGTTTCATTGATCTCTTCTACTGTTTTGTTTGTTTGTTTCTGTATCATTTATTTCCGTTTAAATTTTCATTACTACTTTCCTTCTGTTGGCTTTAGGCTTTGTTTTCCTTTTTTTTCCTTTTTTTCTTTTTGGCCACTTTAAGTGTAAGGTTAGGTTTTTTATTTGAGATGTTTCTTCCTTCTTGAGGTAGGTATTGTTCTACACTTCCTTTGGAACCATATTTGCCATATCCTTAAAGTTGTGGAGCATTGTGTTTTTATTTTCATTTCTTTCCACGTATTTTTCTTTCTATTTTGATTTCCTTTTGGACCCATTCATTCTTTAAAACCACGTTCTTCAACCTCCATATATTTGTGGTCTTTCCACTGTGTGTGTGTGTGTGTGTGTGTGTGTGTGTGTGTGTTTACTTCAAGTCTCATAGCATTGGGGTCAGAAAAGATGCACAGGAGTGATCTCAATCATGTTGTCCTCCTGATGCCTGATTTGTGAACTATTCTGGGGAATATCCCATGTGCACTTGAAAAAAAAAATGTATATTGTGCTCCTCTAGGATGAAATGCTCTGCATATATCTGTTAAGCCCATCTGGTCCAGTGTGTCATTCAAAACCATTGTTTCCTTATTGATTAATCTGCTTGGGTGTTTTGTCCCTTGAAGTAAGTGGGGTGTTAAAGCCCCCTACTATTACTGTTTTTTTTAACTAAGAGGTTCCTTTATATTTATTTTTTTTTTACAAATATAATTTATTGTCAAATTGGCTTACATACAACACCAAGTGCTCATCCCAACAAGTGCCATCCTCAATGTCCATTACCCATTTACCCTCTCCCCACCTTCTCATCTGCCCTCAGTTTGTTCTGTGTATTTAAGAGTCTCTTGTGGTTTGCTTACCTCCTTCTCTGTAACTATTTTTCCCCATCCCATTCCCATAGTCTTCTGTTAAAGTTCCCAAGATCCACATATGAGTGAAAACATGTGATATCTGTCCTTCTCTGACTGACTTATTTCACTCAGTATAATACCTTCCAGTTCCATGCATATTGCTAAAAATGGCATGATTTAAAAAAAAAAAAAGGAGGTTCCGGAAGATGGCGGCGTAGGAGGACGCGGGGCTCACAGCACGTCCTGCCGATCACTTAGATTCCACCTACACCTGCCTAAAGAACCCAGAAAACCGCCAAAGGATTAGCAGAAGGGAGTCTCCGGAGTCAAGCGCAGACTAGAGGCCCACGGAAGAGGGTAGGAAGGGCAGCGAGGCGGTGCGCGCTCCACGGACTGGCGGGAGGGAGCCGGGGCGGAGGGGCGGCTCGCCGGCCAAGCAGAGCCCCCGAGTCTGGCTGGCAAAAGCGGAGGGGCCGGACAGACTGTGTTCCGACAGCAAGCGCGACTTAGCGTCTGGGAGGTCATAAGTTAACAGCTCTGCTCGGAAAGCGGGAAGGCTGGAGGACAAAGGGAGGGAGAGCTGCTGAGCCCCCGGACGGCAGAGCTCAGCTTGGCGGGGAACAAAGGCGCTCACCAGCGCCATCTCCCCCGCCCATCCCCCAGCCAAAATCCCAAAGGGAACCAGTTCCTGCCAGGGAACTTGCTCGCTCCGCGCAAACACCCAACTCTGTGCTTCTGCGGAGCCAAACCTCCGGCAGCGGATCTGACTCCCTCCCGCTGCCACAGGGCTCCTCCTGAAGTGGATCACCTAAGGAGAAGCGAGCTAAGCCTGCCCCTCCAGCCCCCGTGCACCTTGCCTACCCACCCCAGCTAATACGCCAGATCCCCAGCAACACAAGCCTGGCAGTGTGCAAGTAGCCCAGACGGGACACACCACCCCACAGTGAATCCCGCCCCTAGGAGAGGGGAAGAGAAGGCACACACCAGTCTGACTGTGGCCCCAGCAGTGGGCTGGGGGCAGACATCGGGTCGGACTGCGGCCCCGCCCACTAACTCCAGTTATACACCACAGCACAGGGGAAGTGCCCTGCAGGTCCTCACCACGCCAGGGACTCTCCAAAATGACCAAACGGAAGAATTCCCCTCAGAAGAATCTCCAGGAAATAACAACAGCTAATGAACTGATCAAAAAGGATTTAAATAATATAACAGAAAGTGAATTTAGAATAATAGTCATAAAATTAATCGCTGGGCTTGAAAACAGTATACAGGACAGTAGAGAATCTCTTGCCACAAAGATCGAGGGACTAAGGAACAGTCACGAGGAGTTGAAAAACGCTTTAAGCGAATTGCAAACCAAAATGGAATCCACGATGGCTCGGCTTGAAGAGGCAGAGGAGAGAATAGGTGAACTAGAAGATAAAGTTATGGAGAAAGAGGAAGCTGAAAGAAAGAGAGATAAAAAAATCCAGGAGTATGAGGGGAAAATTAGAGAACTAAGTGATACACTAAAAAAAAATAATATACGCATAATTGGTATCCCAGAGGAGGAAGAGAGAGGGAAGGGTGCTGAAGGGGTACTTGAACAAATTATAGCTGAGAACTTCCCTGAACTGGGGAAGGAAAAAGACATTGAAATCCAAGAGGCACAGAGAACTCCCTTCAGACGTAACTTGAATCGATCTTCTGCACGACATATCATAGTGAAACTGGCAAAATACAAGGATAAAGAGAAAATTCTGAAAGCAGCAAGGGATAAACGTGCCCTCACATATAAAGGGAGACCTATAAGACTCGTGACTGATCTCTCCTTTGAAACTTGGCAGGCCAGAAAGGCTTGGCACGATATCTACAGTGTGCTAAACAGAAAAAATATGCAGCCGAGAATCCTTTATCCAGCAAGTCTGTCATTTAGAATAGAAGGAGAGATAAAGGTCTTCCCAAACAAACAAAAACTGAAGGAATTTGTCACCACTAAACCAGCCCTACAAGAGATCCTAAGGGGGATCCTGTGAGACAAAGTACCAGAGACATCACTACAAGCATAAAACATACAGACATCACAATGACTCTAAACCCATATCTTTCTATAATAACACTGAATGTAAATGGATTAAATGCGCCAACCAAAAGACATAGGGTATCAGAATGGATAAAAAAACAAGACCCATCTATTTGCTGTCTACAAGAGACTCATTTTAGATCTGAGGACACCTTTAGATTGAGAGTGAGGGGATGGAGAACTATTTATCATGCTACTGGAAGCCAAAAGAAAGCTGGAGTAGCCATACTTATATCAGACAAATTAGACTTTAAATTAAAGGCTGTAACAAGAGATGAAGAAGGGCATTATATAATAATCACAGGGTCTATCCATCAGGAAGAGCTAACAATTATAAATGTCTATGCGCCGAATACCGGAGCCCCCAAATATATAAAACAATTACTCATAAACATAAGCAACTTTATTGATAATAATGTGGTAATTGCAGGGGACTTTAACACCCCACTTACAGAAATGGATAGATCATCTAGACACACAGTGAATAAAGAAACAAGGGCCCTGAATGATACATTGGATCAGATGGACTTGACAGATATATTTAGAACTCTGCATCCCAAAGCAACAGAATATACTTTCTTCTCGAGTGCACATGGAACATTCTCCAAGATAGATCATATACTGGGTCACAAAACAGCCCTTCATAAGTTTACAAGAATTGAAATTATACCATGCATACTTTCAGACCACAATGCTATGAAGCTTGAAATCAACCACAGGAAAAAGTCTGGAAAACCTCCAAAAGCATGGAGGTTAAAGAACACCCTACTAACGAATGAGTGGGTCAACCAGGCAATTAGAGAACAAATTAAAACATATATGGAAACAAACGAAAATGAAAATACAACAATCCAAACGCTTTGGGATGCAGCGAAGGCAGTCCTGAGAGGAAAATACATTGCAATCCAGGCCTATCTCAAGAAACAAGAAAAATCCCAAATACAAAATCTAACAGCACACCTAAAGGAAATAGAAGCAGAACAGCAAAGGCAGCCTAAACCCAGCAGAAGAAGAGAAATAATAAAGATCAGAGCAGAAATAAACAATATAGAATCTAAAAAAACTGTAGAGCAGATCAACGAAACCAAGAGTTGGTTTTTTGAAAAAATAAACAAAATTGACAAACCTCTAGCCAGGCTTCTCAAAAAGAAAAGGGAGATGACCCAAATAGATAAAATCATGAATGAAAATGGAATGATTACAACCAATCCCTCAGAGATACAAACAATTATCAGGGAATACTATGAAAAATTATATGCCAGCAAATTGGACAACCTGGAAGAAATGGACAAATTTCTAAACACCCACACTCTTCCAAAACTCAATCAGGAGGAAATAGAAAGCTTGAACAGACCCATAACCAGCGAAGAAATTGAATCGGTTATCAAAAATCTCCCAACAAATAAGAGTCCAGGACCAGATGGCTTCCCAGGGGAGTTCTACCAGACATTTAAAGCAGAGATAATACCTATCCTTCTCAAGCTATTCCAAGAAATAGAAAGGGAAGGAAAACTTCCAGACTCATTCTATGAAGCCAGTATTACTTTGATTCCTAAACCAGACAGAGACCCAGTAAAAAAAGAGAACTACAGGCCAATATCCCTGATGAATATGGATGCAAAAATTCTTAATAAGATACTAGCAAATCGAATTCAACAGCATATAAAAAGAATTATTCACCATGATCAAGTGGGATTCATTCCTGGGATGCAGGGCTGGTTCAACATTCGCAAATCGATCAACGTGATACATCACATTAACAAAAAAAAAGAGAAGAACCATATGATCCTGTCAATCGATGCAGAAAAGGCCTTTGACAAAATCCAGCACCCTTTCTTAATAAAAACCCTTGAGAAAGTCGGGATAGAAGGAACATACTTAAAGATCATAAAGGCCATTTATGAAAAGCCCACAGCTAACATCATCCTCAACGGGGAAAAACTGAGAGCTTTTTCCCTGAGATCAGGAACACGACAGGGATGCCCACTGTCACCGCTGCTCTTTAATATAGTGCTGGAAGTTCTAGCATCAGCAATCAGACAACAAAAGGAAATCAAAGGCATCAAAATTGGCAAAGATGAAGTCAAGCTTTCGCTTTTTGCAGATGACATGATATTATACATGGAAAATCCGATAGACTCCACCAAAAGTCTGCTAGAACTGATACATGAATTCAGCAAAGTTGCAGGATACAAAATCAATGTGCAGAAATCAGTTGCATTCTTATACACTAACAATGAAGCAACAGAAAGACAAATGAAGAAACTGATCCCATTCACAATTGCACCAAGAAGCATAAAATACCTAGGAATAAATCTAACCAAAGATGTAAAAGATCTGTATGCTGAAAACTATAGAAAGCTTATGCAGGTAATTGAAGAAGATATAAAGAAATGGAAAGACATTCCCTGCTCATGGATTGGAAGAATAAATATTGTCAAAATGTCAATACTACCCAAAGCTATCTACACATTCAATGCAATCCCAATCAAAATTGCACCAGCATTCTTCTCGAAACTAGAACAAGCAATCCTAAAATTCATATGGAACCACAAAAGGCCCCGAATAGCCAAAGTAATTTTGAAGAAGAAGACCAAAGCAGGAGGCATCACAATCCCAGACTTTAGCCTCTACTACAAAGCTGTCATCATCAAGACAGCATGGTATTGGCATAAAAACAGACACATAGACCAATGGAATAGAATAGAAACCCCAGAACTAGACCCACAAACGTATGGCCAACTCATCTTTGACAAAGCAGGAAAGAACATCCAATGGAAAAAAGACAGTCTCTTTAACAAATGGTGCTGGGAGAACTGGACAGCAACATGCAGAAGGTTGAAACTAGACCACTTTCTCACACCATTCACCAAAATAAACTCAAAATGGATAAAGGACCTGAATGTGAGACAGGAAACCATCAAAACCTTAGAGGAGAAAGCAGGAAAAGACCTCTCTGACCTCAGCCGTAGCAATCTCTTACTCGGCACATCCCCAAAGGCAAGGGAATTAAAAGCAAAAGTGAATTACTGGGACCTTATGAAGATAAAAAGCTTCTGCACAGCAAAGGAAACAACCAACAAAACTAAAAGGCAACCAACGGAATGGGAAAAGATATTTGCAAATGACACATCGGACAAAGGGCTAGTATCCAAAATCTATAAAGAGCTCATCAAACTCCACACCCGAAAAACAAATAACCCAGTGAAGAAATGGGCAGAAAACATGAATAGACACTTCTCTAAAGAAGACATCCGGATGGCCAACAGGCACATGAAAAGATGTTCAACGTCGCTCCTTATCAGGGAAATACAAATCAAAACCACACTCAGATACCACCTCACGCCAGTCAGAGTGGCCAAAATGAAGAAATCAGGAGACTATAGATGCTGGAGAGGATGTGGAGAAACAGGAACCCTCTTGCACTGTTGGTGGGAATGCAAATTGGTGCAGCCGCTCTGGAAAGCAGTGTGGAGGTTCCTCAGAAAATTAAAAATAGACCTACCCTATGACCCAGCAATAGCACTGCTAGGAATTTATCCAAGGGATACAGGAGTACTGATGCATAGGGGCACCTGTACCCCAATGTTTATAGCGGCACTCTCAACAATAGCCAAATTATGGAAAGAGCCTAAATGTCCATCAACTGATGAATGGATAAAGAAATTGTGGTTTATATACACAATGGAATACTACGTGGCAATGAGAAAAAATGAAATATGGCCTTTTGTAGCAACATGGATGGAACTGGAGAGTGTGATGCTAAGTGAAATAAGCCATACAGAGAAAGACAGATACCATATGGTTTCACTCTTATGTGGATCCTGAGAAACATAACAGAAACCCATGGGGGAGGGGAAGGAAAAAAAAAAAAATAAAGAGGTTAGAGTGGGAGAGAGCCAAAGCATTAGAGACTGTTAAAAACTGAGAACAAACTGAGGGTTGATGGGGGGGGGGAGGGAGGGCAGGGTGGGAGGGAGGACAGGGTGGGTGATGGGTATTGAGGAGGGCACCTTTTGGGATGAGCACTGGGTGTTGTATGGAAACCAATTTGACAGTAAATTTCATATATTAAAAAAAAATAAATAAATAAAAAAAAAAAATAAAAAAATAAATAAATAAAAATAAAAAAAAAATAAAAATGGCATGATTTCATTCTTTATCATTGCTAAGTAGTATTCCATTGTATACGTAAACTGCATTCTGTTTATCCATTCATCTCTTGATGGATATTTATGCTCTTTCCATAATTTGGCCACAAACATTAGGGTATGCATGGCCCTATGCATCAGCACTCCTGTATCCCTTGGGTAAATTCTTAGTAGTGACATTTCTGGGTCATAGGATAGATCTATTTTTAATTTTTTGAGGAACCTCCACAGTGTTTTCCAGAGCAGCTACACAAGTTTGCATTCTCTCTTACAATTCAAGAGGATTCCCATTTCTCCACACCCTCACAAGCATCTGTAGCTTCCTGATTTGTTCATTTTAGCCACTCTGACCCATGTGAGGTGGTATCTCAGTGTGGCTTTAATTTGTATTTCCCTGATGATGAGTGACGTTGAGCATCTTTTCATGTGTGTGCTGGCCATCTGGATGTCTTCTTTGGAAAAGTATCTATTCATGTCTTCTGCCCATTTATTCACTGGATTATTTGTTTTTTGGGTGTGGAGTTTGATAAGTTCCTTATAGATTTTGTATACTAGCCCTTTATCTGATATGCCTTTGCAAATATCTTTTCCTATTTCGTAGTTTCCCTTTTACTTTTTGATTTGATCCTTTTGCAGTGCAGAATCTTTTTTATCTTCATGAGGTCCCAATAGTTCATTTTTACATTTAATCCCCTCATCTTTGGAGATGTGTTGAGTAAGAAATTGCTGTTGCTGAAGTCAAAGAGGTTGTTGCCTGTTTTCTTTTCTTGGCTATTGATGGTTTCTTGTCTCACATTTAGGTCTTTCATCCAATTTGAGTTTGTTTGTGTATGGTGTAAGAAAGTGGTCCAGTTTCGGGGCACCTGGGTGGCTCAGTCGGTTAAGCTGCCGACTTTGGCTCAGGTCACGATCTCGCGGTCCGTGAGTTCGAGCCCCGCATCAGGCTCTGTGCTGACAGCTCAGAGCCTGGAGCCTGCTTCAGATTCTGTGTCTCCCTCTCTCTCTGCCCCTCCCCTGTTCATGCTCTGTCTCTTTCAGTCTCAAAAATAAATAAACATTAAAAAAAAATTAAAAAAAAAAAAGTAAGTGGTCCAGTTTCATCCTTCTGTGTGTTGCTGTCCAGTTCTCACAGCACCATTTGCTAAAAAGACTGTATTTCTTCCCATTGGATGCTCTTTCCTGCTTTGGCAAGATTAGTCATACATTTTTGGGTCCAATTCTGGGATCTCTATTCTATTCCATTGGTCTATGTGTTTTTGTGCCAATATCATACTGCCTTGATGATTGCAACTTTGTAGTCAAGGTTAAAGTCTGGGATTGTGATGCCTCCTTCTTTGGTTTTCTTCTTCAATATTACTTTGGCTATCTGGGTCTTTTCTGGTTCCATACAAATTTTGGGAGTGTTCATTCTAGCTTCGAGAAGAATGCTGGTGCAATTTTGATTGGGATTGTATTGAATGTGTAGACTGCTTAGGTAGTATTGACATTTTAATAATATTTATTCTTCTAACCCATGAGCATGAAATTTTCATCAATTTCTTTTGGTTCTCTTCGATTTTATTCATAAGACTTAAAAAGTTTTCAGCATACAGGACTTTTACATTTTTGTTTAGGTTTATTCCTAGGTATTTTATGGTTCTTGATTCAATTGTAAATAAGATCAGTTTCTTTAATTCTCTTTCTATTGCTTCGTTATTGATGTATAAAAATGCAACTGATTTCTGTACATTGATTTTGTACCCTGAGACTTTGCTGAATTCCTGTATCAGTTCCTGGTATAGAGTATAATGTGGTCTGCAAAAAGTGAAAGTTTTACATCATCTTTGCCAATTTTTATGCCTTTATTTTCTTTTGTTGTCTGATTGTTGATGATCGGACTTCTCACATTGTGTTAAGCAACAGTGATGACAGTGGACATCCCTGACGTGTTCCTGATCTCAGGGTAAGCTCTCCGTTTTTTCCCAATAAGGATAATATTAGCTGTGGGATTTTCATATTTTTTTATGTTTAAGTATGTTTCTTCTATTCTGATTTTTTGAGGGTTTTTATTAAGAAGGGATGTTGTATTTTGCCAAAATTTTTTTCTGCATCTATTAACAGGATTATATGGTTCTTATCCTTTCTTTTATTAATGTGGTCTATCACATTGATTGATTTTTGAATATTAAACCAGCCCTGCAGCCCAGGAATGCAACCCATTTTATCATGGTGAATAATTCTTTTTTTATACTGTTGACTTTGATTTGCTAGTATCTTGTTGAGAATTTTTGCATGTATGTTCATTAGAGATATTGGTCTGTATTTCTCTTTTTATGTGTGGTGTCTGTCTGGTTGAGGAATCAAGATAATGCTGGCTTCATAGAATGAGTCCAGAAGTTTTCTTTCCATTTCTGTTTTTTGAAACAACTTGAGTAGGGTAGGAATAATTTGCTTTAAAGTTCTGATAGAATTCCCCAGGGAAAGCCATCTGGCCCAGGATTCTTCTTTGTCGGGAAATATTTTGACAACTCATTCAATTTCTTCACTAGGTATGGGTCTGTTCAAATTTTCTATTTCTTCCCATTTAAGTTTTGATAGTGTGTGGGTGTCTCAGAATTTGTCCATTTCTTTCAGGTTGTCCTGTTTGTTGGCACATGATTTTTCATAGTATTCTCTGATAAATGCTTGTATTTATGAGAAATTGGTTGTGATAAATTCATAATTTTATCTATTTAGGTCCTCTCTCTCCTTTTTGAGAAGGCTGGCTAGGGGTTTATCAATTTTCTTTATTATTTAAAAAAAAACACAACTCTTTAGTTTCATTGATCTGTTCTACTGTTTTTGTTTGTTTTTGTTTTTGTTTTGTTTTGTTTGGGGTTGGGGGAATTCTATATTGTTTATTTCTGCTCTGATCTTTATTATTTCTCTTCTTCTGTTGGCTTTGGGGCTCTTTGTTGTTCTGCTTCTAGTTCTTTTATGTGTGCTGTTAGATTTTGCTTTTGGGATTTTCTTATTTCTTGAGATAGGCCTGGATTGAAATATATTTTTCTGTTAGGACTGCCTTTGCTGCATCCCAAAGGGTTTGGCTTGTTGTGTTTTCATTTTCATTTGTTTCCATATATTTTTTAAATTTCTTCTTTAATTTCCAAATTTAGACTTCTTTAATTCCAAACTTTTTCTGTGGTTGATTTCAAGTTTGATAGCATTGTGATCTGAAGTGTCCACAGTATGATATCAATTCTTTTGTATTTATGAGGGCTGATTTGTGACCCAGTATGTGATGTATCTTGGAGAATGTTCTGTGTGCACTGGAGAAAAATGTATATTCTGATGTTTTAGAAAGAAAATACTAAATATATCTGTAAAGTCCATCTGGCCCAGTGTATCATTCAGGGATATTGTTTCTTTACGGATTTTCTGTCTAGATGATCTGTCCATTGTTGTAAGTGGAGTATTACAGTCCCCTGCAACTACCACATTCTTACCAATAAGATTGTTTATGTTTGTGATTGTTTTATATATTTGGGTGTTCCTGAATTTTGTGCATAGACATGTATACTTTTAGCCCCTCTTGATGGCTAGGCCCTGTGATGATTATATAATGCCTTTCTTCATCTCTTTTTACACTCTTCAGTTTAATATCTATTTTGTCTGATATAAATATGGCTACTCCAGCTTTCTTTAGACTTCCAGTAGCTTGATAGATGGTCTCTATCCAGTCACTTTCAATCTCATGGTGTCCTCAGGTCTTAAAATGGGTCTCTTGTAGACAGCAAATAGATGAGTCTGTTTTTTTTTTTAATCCATTCTCATACCCTGTGTCTTTTGATTCAAGCATTTAATTCATTTACATTCAGTGTTATTATAGAAAAATATGGGTTTAGATTCATTGTATTATTTGTAGGTTTCATGCTTGTAGTGATATCTCTGGTCCTTTGTAGTCTTTGCAACACTCAGAGAATCCCCCTTATTATCTTTTGTAAGGCTGGTTTAGTGGTGATGGATTCCTTCAGTTTTTGGGAAATCCTTTATATCTCCTTCTATTCCGAATGACATGCTTGCTGGATAAAGGATTCTTGGTTGCATATTTTTCCTATTCATCACATTGAAAATTTCCTGCCACTCTTTTCTGGATTACCAAATTTCAGCAGATAGGTCTGCTACTATCCTTATGTGTCTACTCTTGTAGGTTAAGGCCTGTTTATCCCTAACTGCTTTCAGAATATTCTGTCTTTGTATTTTTCCTGTTTCACTATGATACATCATGCAGAATATCGATTCAGGTTACTTCTGAAGGTAATTCTCTGTGACTCCTGGATTTCAATGTCTGTGTCTTTACCCAGATTTGGGAAGTTCTCAGCTATGATTTCTTCAAGCAAACCTTTGGCCCCTTTCTTTCTCTTCTTCTGGAACTCCTATGATATGGATATTGTTCTGTTTCTTTCTTTCAACTTCAACTTTTTTTCCATAATTTTATCTTATTTTTCACCTATTCTTCCCTCTGTCTCTTCAATTTTCACTGTGACCCCCTCTAGTTTATTTTTTACCTCATTAGAGCATTTTTAAATTTGCCATGACTATGTTTTTTAGTTCCTTGATCTTTGCAGTAATAGATTCTTTGTTGTCTTCTATGCTTTTTTCAAGCCTAGCGATTAATCTTATGACTATTATTCTAACTTATTGGTCAGTTATATTGTGTATATATTTAGCTTTCATTTCTTCCTGGAATTTCTTTTGAGGATAATTCTTCCATTTCATCATTTTGGCTAGTTTTCTGTCTCTTATGTGTTTGAAAACTTTGTTATATGTCCTGCACCTGTGAGCACTACTATATTAAAGTGTGGTCATATACTGTTCAGGTCATGGCCCTTCAGGAGATGTTTTTTGAAGTGTGTTACTTGCTCTCTGTTGTTGTGACTCTGGTTGCATTATCTCCCTAATTGTTTTGATGTTTTGTATCTTCCACCAGGTGTGCTTTGATTTGTTCCTTGAAGTAGACCTGGAAAGGAAAACAAACAAACAAACAAAAAAAAAAAAACAACAGAAAAAAAATAAGCAAAGACACAAACAAACACCCAAAAACAAACAAACAAACAAAAAAACCCTAGAAACACAAGCTACAAGTAAACAACAGAGTGGAGGTGGTGCTGATGGAAGAGGCTTTATCCCATACAAAGAGAGAAGTGACAGGGCGGGGAAAAAGAAAAAAAAGTGACCAGACACAGAAACCATACAGCTTAATACAGAGAGAGAGAGAAAGGAAAATAAAGATGGAGGCAGGGAAAAAGAAAAGAAAAGAAAATTGTCCAGACAGGGAAACTATATGGCTTAATCCAGAGAGAAGAAAGGAGAATAAAGAAGGAGGTGTGGAACATGTAGCAAGAGAATGTATTAAATATTTCTGCTTAAACAAACCAGCAACCTGAGTAAGCAATTAGAGGAAGGAAGAGATAAGTAGGAGAAAAGGAAGGAAGAATATATCTATATAATAAGAATTGTCCAAGAATTAAATGAGGCAATGCAACAGCACTGGTCTGGAAGAGGGCCTGTGTGGTTCCTCAATGTCAATCCCCCTCCAGTAGAAATGCAGTTACCAGATGCTGAGGGGGTTGATTTGGTGTAGGTGGGTCCTACCACCACTGTGAGCCCTGAAGTCCCACCTTGGTGGTGGGGGGAGACAAATGCATCACCCCAGTCTTTCCTCCATGGACCAGGTGTCCCAAACCACTCTGATCAAGCCATCCTCCCTGTGCCTGGGTGCTAACAAGGTGGTTTGTCTTGCCACACTGACTCCCGTCCTCTGGTGTAAGCCTAGAATTCAAATTCTCACTCCATATGCCCAATGTATTGGGGGAGTGCCACCTCATGCTTCCTGATATATGGTCCCTGGATAGCAGAAACAGGCTGACTTTGTCCTATCCCACAACACACCAGGGAAGGGATCACTTTCTCTTTCTGTAGACTGTACTCCTGACTTAGCCAGAAAGCCCAGGGCTGGCTCCTCCCCTCCCCAGGTGAGCGATCCGGGATGCCCACCCCAGTCTGGAGAAAGCTCTGTAGTTAGAGATTGGATCTTTGTCTATCCCAGTCTGTGATCTTTCTCTTGTGCATATACAGTCCTATGCTTCTCCAGCCTTTCTTTCTCTTCCTTTGTCTCTCCACAGAAGGAGATCACTCCTGACATTCGTTTTATCTCTCCCAGTTCTCAACCACCCCCCTATGGCCCATCAGGTTGTCTCAGTGAGTCCCTGAAAGTGACTGTCTCTTTGACTCCTGGACTCTCAGAGTTCAAAGTACTTTAACTTCTATACAGCTTTGTTTGAGAGATGCGGGAACATCGGGTCCCCCTATATCTCCACCATATTGACCAACCCCTCTTATGTTTGTTATTAATTATTTCATATATTCAGGTGCTTCCATGTTGGTGGCATAAATATTTACAAGTTTGAGATCTACTTGTTGGATAGGCCATTTTATTTTGATATAGTATCCTTTTTCATCTCTTGTTACTGTCTTTGGTTTAAAGTCTACTGTTTGAGATAAGTATTGCTATTCTGGCTTTCTTTTGACATTGATTTGCATGATAAATGTTTCTCTCTATTCTTTACCATTCAATCTGCAGACGTTGTGAGGTCTAGAATGAGTCTTTTATAGGCAGCATATAGAAGGGTCTTGTTTTTGTTTTATTTTGGTTTTGTTTTTGCTCTTTTCTGATACTGTACATCTTCTGATAGAAGCATTTAGTTTACTTCCATTCAGAGTAAGTATATATACATGTATTTAGTGTTATTATATTACTTGTTTTGTTGTCATGCTGGTATGTTTTCTCCTTTCTTTTTTATCTTTGTCATTTTTGTCTTTCCTTCCCACTCAAACAGTCCCCTTCATATTGCATGCAGGACTGGTTTAGTGGACATAAGATCCTTTAGATTTTTGTTTCTCTTGAAAAGTTTTTATCCCATATGTTATATGTGATAGCCTAGTTGGACACAGTATTCTAGCTGAAGATTTTCCCCTTTCAGGACATTGACTATATCAAACCATTCTGTCTGACCAAGTTTCTGTGTAGAGATCTGCAGTGAACCTTGTAGCTCTTCCCTTGTAATGTCAGGAATTATTTTCTTTCTTGCTTTTGGATCTTTGCTCATTATCAGAATATTTTGCCCACTGAACTACAATATTTTTGGTTTTGGCCAGCTTTTGTTGATTTCTATGCTAGTATTCTATACCTCCTACATTTAGATGGCTGTTTCTCTCACCAAATTTGGGAAGCTTTTGTCTATTATTTACTCACACAAACCTTATATCCCCTTTTAGTCTCTTATCCTGTGACTCCTCTGATAAAAATTTTGTGTTTCATGGATTCATTGAGTATCCTAAGTCCATTCTCATGATTCATAATTCTTCTTTCTCTCTCTTGTTGAAGTTCATAGTTTCCCTTATTCTATATTGTTAACCACTTATTTGTTAATCTGCTTCTTCTATTCTTGTGTTCATTGCATTCAGAATGTTTCAAATCTCAATTATTGCAGTTTTCACTTCTGACTAATTTTTTGTTTGTTTGTTTACCTCTTTTATCTCTTTAAAGATATAAAGGGTCTCTTTTATCTCTTTAATGAGATAAAGACTTTATGGGCCTCCTTAAAATCTTCCAATTTTTTTCAAGCCCGCCTAGAATCTTATGATGGCGGCTTTAAATTATCCTTCAGGAATAGTACCTTTATAGGTTTTACTTAGATCTCTGATTTGATATTATATTTTTGTGTCATAACAGATGATTTCTCAGTCCTGGAATTTTCTCTAAATCTCTGACTTTCAGTGATTCTAGGAATGCCTGTTACATTTACTGCTACTGAGAGTAGTTGCTTTATGAGGGGTCATATAGTGTCCAGGACCTGATGCTTTAGGGAGTCTCTCTGGAGTGACCTACATATACTCTGCTCCTGTGTTTTGGCTGCACTATCATTTATGCCATTCAGCTTGAGAGGTAGACTTTGCCTGACTTGGAAGTATTTGGACCTTTGCCAGAGTGTGTCTAATTTTATCTAGGTATGCTCTGGTCTGCTTGTTAAATAAGAACTGATGTGACTTCAACTACGACTGAAGCTTTGCCTAACACTGATTGTGAGACATGGTTGGGCAGCATTTCTGCTTGTCCTCTGAAGAAGAAGCTTGTCTAGCTGGGACTGAGGCACACTTGACAGATGAGGGGAATAGTGGCTGAACACAGTGGGGAGGACTTGGTGTAAGCAGGGTAGGCAGCCAGTCTCAGCACTGTGGATTTACTAAATGTTGTTCTGTGTTTATGCTAAAAGGTGGGGGATTGAAACATCAACAACCAAATCCTTTATCTCCAGTGAGGGGTTATTGCGTTGTTGTTCTCAGAGAAGCACTGTCAGAAGAGCAAAGAAGCTTCCCCTGTGTGTCTCCAGTGTTGGTGTGTTTCAGATCCTCATCTTCATGCTGTTTGCCTCTAAGTTGTTTGCCTGACTTTTAGCCAGGAGCATTGCAGTGCTCTCTGGCCTCTTTCTCAATCAGGCCACTGACTTTTAAATCTCCAGACTTTAAGCCTGTTGAAAAAAAAAAAAAAAACCTCAAGGATATCAGTCCCTCTGTTTGTCCCAGCCAATGGCTTTGAGGAAGCCTCCTCCTTGTGCATTCCCCTGTGTTTTCCTTGCTCTCATGTCTTTCTCTGCAACCAGGACTCTCTCCCCTCCCCAGCACCTAGGGTCCATGTGTCTCTAAACCATATCTCTGCATTTGCTACTTTCCTTGATGTGTCCTCTTTTCTCCATCAAGGGTGGGCTTTTTCTATCAGTCCTCAGTTTGATTTCTTGGGTATTCAGAATGATTTGACAGTTCTCTAGTGTGTTTGAGGAAGGAGAAAAGCCTGGGAACCTCCTATTATGCAGCCTTCTTAGCTCTGAAGCAGGCAAACTTGATAAGGAAGGAAAAGCTGAAGGTATCACTCTCCTGTTTTAAAGTATAATATAAAGCTACCATAATGAAAACAGTACTTTTACTGGCACTAAAGTAGACAAATAGATAGATCAATACAGCAAAATAGAAAACCCAAAAACAATTCCACACTTATACGATCAATTATTCAATGACAAAGAAGGCAAGAATATACAATGGGGAAAATACCCTTTCAATACTTGATGTTGAGAAGACTATACACAGATACTTACAAAATAATGAAATTTGACCATATTCACACCATAGGCTAAAGTAAACTGATAAATGGTAAAACATGTAAATGTAAGATCTAAATCATAATCCTCTTAGAAGAAAACATAAGCAGTAAATTCCTTGACAACAGTCTGAACAATAATTATTTAAACTGATTCTTCAGGCAAGGAGAGAAAAAAAAACCAAAAAAACCTGTTAAGACTGTCCCAAAATAAATGTTTTTTTTTCCCAAGCAAAGGAAACAATTAACAGAACGAAAACTTAGTGAATGGAAATATATATTCCAATCATTTATCTGATAAGAGACTAATATCCAAAATATATAATAAAATCATGTGATTCAATAACAAAAACTCAAAGAGCCCAGTTAAAAAATGTGCAAAATATATGACTAGAATTTTACAAAAAAAGACATACATATGGCCCACAGTCACAGGAAAATATGCTAAACATCACTAACCATTGAGTAAGTATGTATCAAAATCACATACTGATATAATCTAACACCTGTCTCAATGGCAAGTATCAAAAAGGAAACAATACATGGCAAAGACATGGAAAGGGAATACTGTGAACTGTCAGTGGCAATATAAATTATTGCACCAATTATTGAAAACAGTTTGGGTTTCCTTAAAAAAATAAAAATAGAATTACTGTATTGTCTGGTACCTCCAGTACTAGGCATTTATCTGAAGAAAATGAAAACACTAACTCAAAAAGGCATTCACTCTCTTATGTTTATCACAACATTGCTTACATAACAAAGATATGGAAGTAACATATTATCCAATGAGACTTGAATGGATAAAGATAACATAGTAATTTTGTGTACATATATAATGGAAATTTACTTAACCATAAAAAAAAATAAGACCTTGCCATTTAAGACAGCATGGGTATGTTTAGATGGTACTATGCTAAATGAAGTAAATCAAAAGAAGAAAATCAAATACCCTATGGTTTCACTTACATGTGGAATATAAATATCAAAACAAACTATTAAACAAAACAAAGTAGAAACCATTATGAAATATGGAAAGCAAACTGATAGTTGTTATAGGGGATGTGGTGGGGATGAAACAGGTAAAGGCAATTAAAAGTTTTCATTCTCCAGGTACAAAAGAAATAAAGCATGAATATGTAATATACCCCATATGGAATGTATTCAATTGTACTGTATAAATTTTGGATTGCAATATATAATAAATAGACTCATTTTGCCTATGATTTAATAAAATATATAAGTATAGAAACACTGTGTTTTATACCAGAAACTAATAAAGTACATCATATCAATTATTCTTCCATTAAAAAATAAAAATCTTCCTGGGTGAATAAAGGTTTAAGATATTCACATTTTGCACTCTCCTAAGGATAGGTATGAGATACAGAAATATATACTTTACTCTCATTCTCTTTGAGTGACTTCATATGTTGTAGACTCTAAGTCTAAACACTTCTCTCTTGGCCAGCAAGAGAGTGGTACACAGGATGAAAAGCGAGAGATGGCTAATGTCAGGAAAAGATGCGAGCCCCAAATAAGGGTCCTTGCTCCATTTTCATTAGGATCAGAAGGCTTACAAACATGGTGATGGATGTGCACAAAGAGACAATGGAACTGTGAACATTAACTTAGGGACATGCAGGAAATGGAGTCTTGAAGATATTCTGGGCTAGGGGTTTGCATTAATACAAAACAAAATCTTGGTGCCGGTCAGTCAGGAAGAAGGTTAGAGGACCACCCCTGTTTATCCTAGCTAGCTTAGGGGATGAGACAGGTAGGACACATGATCTCAGGGTTAATAAATGCACCTTTTCTTTTCTTAAGCATCTCCACTCGGGAAAGCTTCATCTGCAGTGCAGTGCAGCTGTGTATAGCACAATTTCCCTATTTACTTAAGTTGGTCCTTCCCTCCTGTGGAAGCAGCTTTCTGCTATCATACTACATTGGGGGGAGTTTTTGCCCTGAATTCTTAACCTTGCTTACCTTATATACCTTTGTATTGTGGCCTTTTGTCCCTCACTCTATTCTGGGTGTTTTTGCATCTGCCTCTCTATCCTGGCATCCTAATCTTGTTTACCCAAACTCGGGTGTGAGCACCCTATGGCTTTGTATTTCTTTATGCCTTGTTAACCCATTGGTATAAGCCCAGGGAGTTTCTAAGCTTATTCCCCACAGTTCCTTTTTTTGTTTCTTTGTTTGTTTTTCTTGGTTCTTCTAGTTTTGTATTTGAGAACCATCATAATGAGCTCCTGGTTCTTCCTTTGCTTTTGGGTGGCCTGAAGAGTAATTCTGCAAAGACATAAAAGGAGGCATAGTAAAAGCATTCTACTACTCAGAGTTATTCAGAATTTGAGATGGGTGCTAGCCATAAGTGAGAAAGGATTTAGGTCACACCACATTTCCCAGGAATCAGCCCATTCATTTTTAAGCTGATCCTCTGCATATTGTAGCTGTTGGCTCAATGTCATATCTAAATTTCTATATTGTCGAAAGGTGGGAAGAAAAGACACTGGGAAGGTGTGTCTGGACAGCATCCCAAGACTGGAAATGATTATAAGGAATTCCAGTCACACAAATATGCTGGTAGTTAGGGTCATAGGGCAGTTTAGAGTGGAGAAACAAAGCTTCCTGTTCCTTTCTAATAAGTTACACTGTAGCCTCAAGAGCCTTGAGGGCGGCCAAGTCTTGTTTATTAATGGGGATCTGGCTTAATAAATTCTGTGGTAGTGTTGACCATAAATTTATTAAGGACATTGGCTGTCTGGATAGTATGATGTAAGCTGACTCAAGATGCAGAGGCAGAGGCGATAATGCCTACTGCTGCTGCTAGGATGCCCATGATTAACAGGCCAATTTTTTTTTTTTTTTGCCATACAGCAGAGTGCCAGTGTTGAATAACCTTGGAATGAGCACCTAGTCCTGATGGATGCATATAGATATCAGAGCTATTAATAGGAACCCAGGCTGAGATGCGCTAAGTACTAATAAGGAGGAGATATTTAATTGGGTGATAGTATTATTACTTACACAAGACACAAACCAGCCTTGGGAAGTAGAGATATTATAATTATTTCCAAGTTGCCAGATCTGTAAGGTGGAGGTAGCAAAGAGAATGTAGAGAGAAGGGACACAAATAGTGGTCCATTGTACAGGGAGGCCCAAGTTAGGTTAACATGCCGTTTTACATAAATGTCACCATGGCTAATAGTACAAGTGAAGAGGGGAAGACCTAGCATCCAAAGATTAACAAGCCAAGATTCTTTAATTTTACTTTATAAGCAGAAATTATAGGGTCAGACAAACCTCCATCTTTTCAAAAAATACTCTCCTTACTAAACTGGTAAAAGGATATGGTCTTATTAGAATATTTTGTTTCAAGATGTCCTCTAGGACCCATGTCAATAATAGTCCAATTTCCCCAGTAAAGATTATGATCAGTCTCTCCATAGCAGTTTGTCCGAGGAATAATGTTCCAGGGGTGGTCTGAATACTTGAGACTAGAGCAAGCTACAACATTAGGAGTGTGAGATATGTTTTTTGTTGAGGTATACCAAAACTTGCAGCTGAGAAAAAGGTTATAATATCTGGGCTTGTAGAGGTTTTGGGCTGTACATGTAAAAGCTAGTTGGTTTTTAGTTTAAGGAAAGCAGATAAGTTGTTGAGTTTAAAAACACACATAGGAGGTGCTGAAGTAAGCCACCATTGAGGTCTTAGCATGTCAAGCCAATGCTTTTGTTCAGCTTGGAAGGGAGGGTTAAGATTGGCTCCTCCCATGAACTCAGGGTCATTTTTGCTAATAGGAATATCCTGGTCTAAGAGTGTTAGGCTATCAAATATAGGTGGGTTAAGGAGATGAGCCCAATATGAATATGGAGCTTGGCATGGACAAAAGAGGGCAAGGAATATCATCAGAGTTACCCATATTGAATTTCTGTCAATGATGGAGATCATGGCTATCAGGTGCGAGTCAGGGGTGTATGCAGTACCATTGTGTTGTAAGAGGATGCTGGCCTGTTTAGACAGGTGTTTAAGGCTGCCCCATATTATATCAGGAGCAAGGACTTGCTTTTGTGGAGTGGTTTCAGGATGAGGAGTCCATGAAGAGGCTTCTTCCATCTTGAAGAAGAGGGCCAGTGACTGCTCACTCAGTCATTCTCTGGAAGTCTTGGTTCATTGGAACATATCCTAGGGGTCTCCACCCTGCCACAGTATGGCTTCACCAACTGACAGGGGATCCACAGTGGTTCGGAATCTGAAAGAACACAAACATATCCTCAACTCCAGGTGAGAAGTTTAGTGGGCCCAGACCATGTGCACCCCCCTTCAGGGCTCTTGTACAACACCATAGGGTGAGAGGGCTTATCTTATTTTGAAGAATATCACTCAGCTACAGTTAGTCCTTGAGGATTAAGATTTTTAAAGTTAAGAGTAATCATAGTATAATTAAGAAGGAGCTGAGGTTGTAATGCAAACAACCAGGGGTATCTCCCCCTTTTTGTTTTATGTAACATGTTTTTGAGCATAATATATGCTCATTTTAAAATTGTTTCACTTTGTGGATTATAAGGAATAGGTAATTCTAACCAAGGTTTAAGTAAAGCAACTTAAAAGGATGTGTTGTCCTGTTGTTTTACCCTTCTAATTAAAATTATATTCATTTTCTTATTTACTTATTTATTTATTACCATTAACAAAAATGTATTTTTTCTCTGGTTGTCATAGGATGCATTAATTTTATTTAAGTTCAACAGTAACTTACTTATTGATCATTGGCAATTGAAGGAGGGGGCTAAAGGGCCAAAGTCAAGGTCTATCCCCCTGTTTTCTCAACAATGCCCACATAAATATGTTTCATCCATGTGGACATCCATTTGTGGCATACAGTGGACTAAGTTTAGTAAAATGGCTCCCATGTATCTTAGTAAAAGCTCTTCATATATCATCCATCCCTCACATGCCATAGGCACCCATTCCTCTGCTAAACAGGAACAACACAAATGTGGAAGACTGAGGCTGGCAACCTCATTTTGATGAGTATTGTCATTATTTTACCAGCCTTTGGAAAAAAAAAGGAGGCGGAATTATAATTGTAACCCTGTGTACTTTTAAAATCCATTTGTTTTAACCTTAGTCCTTCCTGTCCATACATAAAATTTATTTTTAAATATTTTTCTTTACAAACATTCTACAACTTTTCTTTGCATTTAGATTTTGTCCCAAGACATTTTTCTCCAAGTAACCAGTCTCATTTAGGGCAAAATTACTTTCTTTTACCTTCAACAAAAATATAGTTCCATTTCTTATATTTTTCTTTCATATCTCCTACTTTTCTAGATACAGAGTTGCTTTTCTTATTTTTATCAGTTTTAACTACATTTAGCAGAATTTTAACTGTTTGAAACCTTAGTCTCTACTGAAAACTAAGAAGTGATCAATTGTGAATTGTCTGTTACATCAGAAAAAAAACAGGTGGTAAACTTATGAATCCTTTAAACATAAAGCATGAATTTAAACATTTATTTATTTATTTATTTATTTATTTATTTATTTATTTATTTTAAGAAGTCAGAAACATAAATCCATGTTTAGTAGGCAAAGCTTTATCATTCCATTTGATTTGGAAGAGATCTACATGTCCAACGAACTCAATTCAATTTATCATTTATTTAAAATGTTAAAGGTTTAGGTCACCAAAGACACTGAAAGCTATCTTGACAAATACCTATGAAAACTATGAGGCAAACAAAGTTAACCATTATTTTAAGTTATCCTTTTGTTAATAAGTTGGAAGAGAGATAACATGAGCTTATTTGAACTTAAGTAAACCTTAGTAGAATAAAGTTTTATAATTTGAAAGACATGCCTATATTAATAATATTTCATCTATGTCCCCTTAAAAGTTTACCACTGTTAATATTTTCCCATGGAACCAGTGAAAAAATCTAAAATTTAAGGGGATATTTTTTTTTGCTTTTTGATAGCCTCGGGAGAAGGAGTTGATGCCCTCTGAGGTATTGAAGAGATGAGCAGATACCAATTTTTGTTTTGTTTTGTTTTGTTTTGTTTTGTTTTGTTTTCCACTAGTGGAATTAGACAGTATATGTCAGGCCAGAGAAGACTGGGAAGTTCCCAGAAACAAAAGGAGTTTTGGCAGCTGCTTAGGAATATTCCTTAAAATTTCCATTCCAAGTTACAGTAGGCAGAGACAATTGGCTCTATTCATCAGTCTTTAATTCAGGAAATGAATGAGAGAAAGGCCCTTAGATATAATTAGAGTAACCAGAGAGTATAGGGAGAAACGGTGAGAGAGAGGGAGAGAGTTAGAGTCTCCTATATTAGGGATAGCCTGTGTAAAATACACTGCACTATTTCAGCGCATTGCTTTACTGATAATAATTGGAGCTGGGCTTGCTACCTTGGTTGGGAATACTGCCTCGTGTCAGACAATTGTTCAAAAGACACCAGAATAGCAGCAGCAAAGTTCTGCACAGCACAAGCCACACAAGCATCATGAAATTCCTGAGCAAAGACAGCATATTGGGCTGGAATCAGGATGATTTTCACGAGACAGCCCCAGCAACAGACACACTTGGAATAAGTGCCACAAATAGTTTCCAAAATACCTATCGTAAAAGGGATATGAAGGCGGTAGAGTTGAACTGCTTTCTGTAATTCCCTTACTGTTTGGAAGGGCAAGCTTTCATGGACATATTGTCCATTTTGCCTCACAACAGGAAACAGCCGGGATTCACAGGCCTTATGGACTTTTTTAAGGCACTTTTGCATTGGGGTAAGGACCTTATCAGAGTCGATTGATGAAGTTTTTTGAGGCTCGATGTCGTCCCACCCTTTGGGGGGAGGAGGAGTATCTGTTGGCTGTAAAGGTGCCAGAGGCACTGCCTGATTATAGGTGGGCCAAGGTTTTCCATTCATCTTAGATAACTCTATATCTTCATATACGTTGTCTGAGCTCAAGGGGAGAAGGCAGTGCAGATGACGGACCAAGTGAGGTTTACTTCAGGGGGGCATTAGCCCCTTAAGAATGCCTGGCCTTTAATGTTTTCCCTACTCATTCCCACACATCAAAATCATAAGTTCCTGGTTTACAGAACCAAGGGCAATTTTGTTGGACAGCCAGCAATAATTTAAGGAGAGCCTTATAGTTTGAGTCATCCTTGCTGTCTCTCATAGTGACTGAAGAATTCAAATATAGAGCTTTTGTTCAGGGGCTAGGGAGTCAAGAGCTAGGGAGTTTCCTATGGGAGATCTTTCAGAGAGTTCTGCAACAGAGAATCCTAATATAGTTTCACTTTATCTCTTACCTCAGCAGGTAGAGACTATACCAGATGTGTTTTTTTTTTTTTTCTTGGAGCTTCTTTTTTTTAAATTTTTAATGTTTCTTTATTTTTGAGAGAGAGAGAGAGAGAGATAAAGAGAGAGAGAGCAGTGGAGGGGCATAGAGAGAGGGAGACACAGAATCCCAAGCAGGCTCCAGGCTCTGAGATGTCAGCACAGAGCCTAATGTGGGACTTGAACCACAAACTGTGAGATCATGAACTGAGCTGAAGTCTGATGCTTAACTGACTGAGCCACCCAGGTTCCCCTTTTTCTTGGAGCTTCTTACCTGTTTCATGGCATCCCACACTCCTTGTGTCTCACCTCCTGACCATGTTGGCTCCTTGCCCACATTGGCCAGTAGTCCCCCTTTCCTTCTATCATGTTGGGATCACCATCTGTCATAGGTTCTAAGTCTAACATTCTCTCTTAGCCAGCAAGAGAGCGGGGTGAAGGATGAAAAGTGAGAGATAGATAATGTCCTGGAAAAGACAAGAGCCCCAAATAAGGGTCCTTCCTCCATTTTCATTAGGATCAAGAGGCTTACAAACATGTTGATGGATGTGCACAAAGAGACAAGGAAACTGTGAACATTAACTTGGGGACATGAGGGAAAGGGACTGGAAGGTATTCAGGGTTAGGAGTTTGGGTTAATACAAAACAAAATCCTGGTTTCAGGAAGTCAGACGGTTGGTTGTTTACAGCAGACATGAGGCACCACCTCTGTTTATCTTAGTTAGCTTAGGGGATGAGACAGGTAGGACATGTGATCTCAGGGTTAACAAGGCACCTTTTCTTTTGTTAATCACCTATGCTTCATCCACAGTGCAGCGCAGTGGTCTATAGCCCAATTTACCTGTCTATAGCCCAATTTACCTGTTTACCTAACTTGGTGCTTCCCTGCTGTGGAAGCAGCTTTCTGCTACAGTAATAAATTGGGGAGTGTTTTTGCTCTGAACACCTAATCTTACTTACCTCATATACCTTTGTATTGTGGGCCTTTGCTCCCCTCTCTATTCTGGGTGTTTTTGCACCCCCTCTCTATTATGGATGCCTTTGCACACCACTCTCTCTCTCGGGGACCTAATCCTGTTTATCCAAACTCAAGTGTGAGAATCCTATGGCTTTGTACTTCTTTATGCCTTTTAACCCATTGGTGTAAGCCCAGGGAATTTCTAAGCTTATTCCCCACATTCCTACAATGGTCATATCTATAATATTTAATGTAAGAGAAATAATGATTGAAACTGTTTCAAAACTTTGATATGAGATGGTAATACTTGTTACAGAGTTGTGCTTTGGAGACACTTGATGGAGGGCAGCTCAGAACTACTAAATACCCAAGAGATCACACTCTTCTCTGGAGACTATCACCCTTGGTGGTGCTGGAGGGTCATGACTCAGACCTCTCTGAATCATGGTACAGGTTCTCAAACTCTGTCAAGTATCTCTACTGGGTCAAAGTTGTATTTATTTATTATCCAGCTGCATAGCACTTGGATCACACACACAAAATACATAGTTTCCAAATTCCATCTGTCATGTGCTGAACCACCTTCACAGAGCAATGAAATGTCAGAATTTTTAGTTTCACTCTCTAACTTACTTGTGTTTCCTTCTTAAAGGTAAACTCCAGGAAGAATATGGTAAGTCATTAATTACTTCCTTGTGTTTATTGGATTGATCTCAATATCAAAAGATAAGATTTGTTAAAAAGAATATTTAGGAGAAAAACATTTGGTAAAGATAGAAGGAAATAAATACTGATTATGAATTTGGGGTTGTGCATTTCCTTATCTTTTTCCTCATTAGGTTAGGTTTCCATGAGCTCTGTTGGATCATTGGGTGTATAATACCAAGGAGTTTGCAAGTATTGCTTTGATTCTACAGAGAGGAGAAGCTGGTTAATACCTGGGCAAAGTAGAAAAGCAAGGTCTGCAGTAACCCACCAGAAATCCTGAACAGGCACATGGTGCTACATTTCAATGCAGAGCACAGCCTGGTCCACCATCCAAATCTCTACTAATGTTACCTATTCTCACTTTTTGTTGGCTAGTTTCCAGCATACATTTAACTTGCCAATCCATGTCATTGAAACTGAGAAAAGCAAGCTTGTGTCAAATGCAAGTGTAGAATCTTTTTTTCTCTTCTGCATTTTCAAAACATCCTCATGTTTTGAGGATTCTTTCTAGCCTCCTCTGACCCCCTCACATTTTAAATATTTCCT
This sequence comes from Panthera pardus, assembly GCF_024362965.1. Classification (NCBI taxonomy): domain Eukaryota; kingdom Metazoa; phylum Chordata; class Mammalia; order Carnivora; family Felidae; genus Panthera; species Panthera pardus. The sequence continues at coordinate 4,293,394 of NW_026526654.1, forward strand.
CATGTGCTGCAGACGAGTTTCCAAGGTATGAATGGGTGTTTGTATTATCATCAGTGTATGCTCTCTCTGAAGTGTCGGGGAAAATTCATGTCTTTTAATGCAAGGAATTCTTCTTGGCATGAGTGATGAAGACTGATTCACTGTAACAGGTTATTCCTGACTCTCGTTATATTCCTCTCTCAAAGGCTTGCTCATCCTGTCCCAGTCTCTTGAAGTACAGATCCCATGTGTAATCTGGATGAACTTTTCTTAGGGAATATCCTATCATGAGCTCCACACAATCAACAAATGGAGGGACATAGACCGACTTAGTTCTTGTAGAAAGGAAACTGCAGACAATGGAATTATGAGCATATTTCATGATACTCCAGAGTCCCTTAGAAAAAGTCTGTTTGAGATGATGGACACAAGTCCTGCTTCTTTTTCCTCTTCTCCAGCTCTTATTTTTACATATTGCTTAATATTGTACCAAGTCAGAGGTTGAAAGATTTTAGTAAAGTCTATTTCTTTAGAAATTCTTCTATATATACTTTGTTGAATATTATATATTTTGTTTTTACACAGACCTCTTAACTGAACAGAAAGGTGAGTAGTATTTGTATATATTTTAGAGGCAAACATCATAGAAAAATATACTCGATCAACTAAAATTTAGCAAACGATTTCTATATCATAAATTATCAATTCTTTCAATTGGTCTCCCTGTATAACATTAGTTAGTTATCAGTTGAAACTAATTTGTTTCTGGTAATGTTATAAATCATAGGTTGTGTAACCAATTTTCATTTAAATACAGTCACACTGTGGCATTTTTGTTGAAATATTTTATCTGTTTATTACATATTTCTTTTTAAGGGCCAAAGAAAGTATTCAGATATTCCTTTATGATTTTTTCTACTATGACTTCCAAAATGCATAACCATACCTGAATTTTGATCATCAACTTGGTTTCTGCTAATTCCTAACTTCTTTATAATTAAATATTTATTGATGTTAATTTGTACTTTATATGATAAGACAACAACCAAATATGTAACAATCAAGTTTTCGCTCTTTAAAAAAGATTTACACTTTTCCGTGTTATATGTAAAATTGTTAAATATGATCTTCATATGTTTTGATATTCTGTATCCAGGTTGTTTTGTTTGTTTTGATTTTTTTTTGTAACACTTGGCCTTTTTATTTAAGAGAAACTCGACTTTGTTACTTAAAAAAATAATTTTTTAATGTTCATTTTATTTATTTTGAGAGACAGATTGAGAGAGCAGGGGAGGGGCAGAGAAAGAGGGATAGGAAGGATCTCAAGTAGGCTGTGTGCTGTCAGTGCAGAGCTATGGGGAATCTAACTCACAGACCGTGAGATCATGTCCTGAGCTGAAGTCAAGAGTCAGATGCTCAAGTGACTGAGCTACCAAGGTGCCCTAGGGACATGTTTCTTAGTGATTTTATCTCTGAGCCTTTGCACTTGTTTTTCTCTATTCCTGAAATACTTTATTTCTGTGCTCATGTCACAATTAACTCTGCTTTCCCTGTCGGAACTTGGTGAATGATCACGACCACAGAGAGGGATCTGAGTACTCTATGGAATCCCACAGCCATGCAGTCTCTCATTATTGCTTAGCATGGTGCTTTGTGCATGTGACAGGTCAGAGTTCTGTGTCCTCCTTTACTGAGGGAGCCTGATCCGTGCAGAGCTAAGGGCGGCCAGTCCACAAATATCTGTTGAGTGGAAGAAATGATTTTTATTCATATTTTTTGTCGTTTTCTGTTTGTTTTCCTCTTTGGTTTTCTAGATTATGTAGGAAAAGAGAACAATATTTCCATTGCTATCCTGTTCGATGGCTTAAAGATCACATAACACCTAAATTACAGAATCACATAGGTGAAAATTAATCTCTTACATTGGCTTCATCTCATAGTGGTCTGAAACTCATGTCTTTAGACATACAACTCTGGGTCAGGTGAGGCAAGGTGAAGACTCTTTTACTGGAACTGCCAGAAATGGGCTTGCCCAGGAGACTTCCAGTTAGGATCTATGTGACCTCAGGACAACCATGTGGAGTGTGGATTTCGTACGCCATGTGTGGATATAAATGGGGTGGGAGTTGGGAGGTAGCAACTTGATGAATACAGCAAAATCCTCCTTAAATGAAAGAGTCAGTATTTGAGCATTTAAGCACACAGATGACCCTCATGTGAGACCAATTTTTCTCCTTCGCTCCACCAACCCACACTCCTATACTCAGTTATCTTTCTTGGAGGATCCACAAGCTTCATGGGAAGTGAGAGGCAGTAGCAGACCTGAGGCAGAAGTGGCAAGGGACATTGCATGCCCTGGACAGTTAAATATTCAAAATATGCATCAGAAAAATAATTTGGCATAGTTTATTTGCAAGGATAATGGTGACATTTAATGAGGTTTGTACCTTGCATGAACTTAATGATTTCCAAGTTATTCTACCAACCAGTTTTAAAGGCACATAGAACTATGTGTAGTATAGTCATATTTGGTCAAATGTTTAATAAATATCTATTGTGAAATTGCACTTATTTCAATGAATGAGGTACTTTCCAGGAAACATGCTATACTATTGCTTACTTAAGACACTTTCTGGGGCACCTGGGTGGCTCAAATCCCTTGGGCGTCTAACATCGGCTACGGTCCTGATCACAGGGTTTGTGAGTGGGAGCCCTGATTCAGGCTCTGTACTGACAGGTTGGACCCTGTAGCCTGCTTCAGATTCGGTCTCCCTCTCACTCTGCTCCTTTGCTCGCTCTCTCTCTCTCTCTCTCTCTCTTTCTCTCAAAAATAAATAAACATTAATTATAAAAAATAAAGAAACTTCTCAAAACACGGCTAGGGAAGATATTTGCTAACTCTTTGAAATAAAAAAGAGAGAGAGAGAGAGAGAGAGAAAGAGAGTGTTATTATGTGTTTGAGGGTAAAATCCATAGGAATTGCATTTCATCTTAAGTATGCCGCCATGTAGAGTTTATTCTGGAGGACAAATCAGCAATAATTTAATAATTTCAGATTAATTTAAGATAGAGTTGGTAGGTTTCCATGACTGTATGACTAAACAGCCTGTGGTTTCGAACATTTTAAGATGTGTATCAGGAAACCACCTACTTATTGTCAAAACTCCAAAACAGATGTCTTGAGTTTATTTGGTTCGCATTAAGGATTCATTACTTGAGCTGAGTATGCTAAAGACTCCACCTTCTTAATGCAAGGTAAGTAAAACATACCGTCATTCTGAGGAAATCCTTCGTTCTCACTTATTTTTTTTTCTTTTTTGTTTTTTACTTTTTTTTATTCTTCATTTTCTGCTTATCAGCTTCCCGATACTAGAAATGATCTCGTGCTAAAATGTGGTCCGTAAGGCCACTTTAACACTACCCTCTTATCTTGGAAAGGATGGATGCAATTTTTAGGTCCTTAGCACTTATTTTCTCAAATTTCAGACCTCATCCAAAAGAGATTTTTTTTAATATCCTCTCTTGTATCTATATAAATGCATTTACAAGTCAAATAATATATTTTTTAATTTTGTGTTATTTTAGTATTGTTATTAATTATTATTATTATTATTATTCAGTAAATACAAGTATCTTTCTATGTCAGAGAAATATACTGGATCGTCAAGTTTCTGGGTGTCTGTTTTCAAATGTGGACCAAGTTCTGGGACAGATTTTCCATGAATAGGGATAGGAAGACACTTTCTAACATACTTTTTTGTTTGTTTCTTTCTTTATGTATGGAAAATAGAAGAAGAGAACGGTAAGTTGATATTTAGTTTTCAACATTCCACACTTGAAGTTTTTTTTTCATTTTAATAAAACAACAAAATTCAGACATTCCATTTATGGCCCAGACATGTTTCAAAGCAACTAAAATATATTTCTGCTACTTTTTTAAAAGTGAACATAAGTATTCGTAAGACAAGGAATGATGTAGGCCTAAATGGAGAAGAACAAGATGCATCACCTGGTGGTGCTGAGGGCCGGGACTCAGGTCTTATATATGCCTCATTCAGTGAGGACAGTCAGCTTTTGTGCATATAATAATTAACCATCTATTGTATACTCAGTGCTTGAGAAACACTGAGGAGAAAAGATTCTCTTTCATTATTGAAGTTGCTGTCTTACAACAGATGCAAATTCCACATTCAAATAATAAAGGAAAAACAAATATTCTAAAAGTGTTATGGAAGAGGATTCATGATGCTCTGAACACATACAATGGTGAGATTGGACTTATTCATGGGGTTGTGGATTTGCTGAAAAGCAACAATGAGGATGAGGCTAGTTATATTGAAAGGAACAGGTAGGTAGGTCAAAGAGAAAACTGGTATGTGTAAAGCACAAAGCACAATATGCTTATACTTTTCAGAGTAGAGATCATGTACCTTTTTGGTTAGGTTAATTCCTAGTTATCTAATGGTTTCTGGTGTAATTATAAATAAGACTGATCCCTTACTTTCTTTTTCTGCTGGTTCATTGTTGGTGTATGAGGAATCTAAATAGAATTCTGCACATTGATTGTGTATCCTGTGACTGTACTAGATTTCTGTATCATTTCTAGAAATTCTTTTGTGAAATCTTTTGGATTTTCTATAACATGTCATTTGCAAGTAGTAGAAGTTTGACTTCTTCTCTATGCATGTGGATGCTTTTTATTTCTTTGTATTGTCTGTTTGCTGAGGCTCAGATTTCCAGTATGATGTCAAGTAACAGGGGCGAGAGTGGATATCTATGTTTGTTTGTCTGTCTGTCTGTTTTTTTTTTTTTTTTCTGACAAATCTTTCAGCAGTTCCCCATTGAGGATGATATTAAGTGTTGGTCTTTCACATATGGTTATTATTTTGTTGATGTATATTCTATCCCTATTTTGTGGAGGACTTTTAATTATTATTATTTATTATTAGTAGTAGTACTTTTTAAATCAAGAATCGACACCTGGGTTGCCTGAGTGGCTCAGTCACCTGACAGTCTGAATTTTGGTTTCAGGATGTTTTATGATCCCAGGGTCCTAAGATCAAGACCCACATCAGAGTCAGTGCTGAGCATGGAGTTGTTTAAGATTATCTCTCTTGCCCTCTCTCTATATATCCCCCATGCTTATGCTTGTGCCCTCTATCAATTAAGTAAATGTAAAAAAAAAAAAAAAAAAGAATTGATGCTGTACTTTGCTAAATGCTTTATCTGCAGCTATTGACAGAATCATATAGTTTTTCTTCATTCTTTTTTTGAGGTGATGTAACACATTGACTGATTTGGGAATATTGCACCACCCTTGCAGCACAGGAATAAATCCCACTTGGGCTTGGATAATGACTGTATGAATGTACTGTTTGATTCAGTTTGCTGGTGTTCCCTTGAGAATTTTTGCATTCATGTTCATTAGGGATATTAGCCTGTAGTTCTCTCTTCTTATTGGATTCTTTGTCTGATTTTGGTATCAGGGTAATGCTGACCTCATAGAATGAATTTGAAAGTCTTCCTTCAATTTCCGATTTTTGGAATAGTCTGAGAAGAATAGGTATTAACTCTTCTTTAACTGATTTATAGATTTTCCCTGTCAAGCAGTCAGGTCCTTGACTTTTGTTTGTGGGTAGAGTTTTGATTAGGAATTTAATGTCATTGCTGGTTATTGGTCTGCTCAAGTTTTCTTTCTCTTTCTGTTTCTGTTTCGGTAGGTTATATGTTTCTAGAAGTTTTTCCATTTCTTCCTTTTTGTCCAATTTGTTGTCATATATTTTTTATACTATGTTCTTATCATTGTTTATATTTCTGTGGTGTTGTTTGATGTTTCTCATCTCTCCTTTGTCATTTCATTTACTTGTGTCCTTTCTCTTACCTTTCTGATAAGTCTGGCAGGTGTTTATCAATTTTATTCTTATTTTTTTACATCCTGCTCCTGGTTTCATTGATCATTTCTACTATTTTGTTTGCTTGCTTGTTTCAATATCTTTTATTTCTGTTTGAATCTTCATTGTTACTTTCCTTCGGTAGGTTTTAGGCTTTGTTTTTCATTCTTTCTCTGGCTTTCATGTAAGGTTACGTTTTTTATTTGAGGTGTTTCCTGCTTCTTGAGGTAGGTATTGTTCTCTACTTCCTTTGGGACCACTTCTGCTGTATTCCTAAGCTGTGGACCATTGTGTTTTCATTTTCATTTCTTTGCATGTATTTTTTTTTCTCTTCATTTCCCATTCATTCTTTAAAACCACGTTATTTAACCTCCTTATATTTGTGGTCTTTCTAATGTGTGTGTGTGTGTGTGTGTGTGTGTGTGTGTGTGTGTGTATTTACTTCAAGTTTCATAGCATTGGGGTGATAAAAGATGCACAGAGTGATCTGACTCATTTCATCTCAGTGAGGCCTGAGATGTTATCTATTCTGGAGAATGTCCCTAGTGCACTTGAAAAAAAATGTGTATTGTGCTCCTGTAGGACAGAATTCTCTGCATATATCTGTTAAGTCCATCTGATCCAGTGTGTCATTCAAAACAATTGTTTCCTTATTGATTGTCTGCTTGGGTGTTTTGTCCATTGAAGTAAGTGGGGTGTGAAAGCCCCCTACTCTTATTGTATTTTTATAAAGGAGTTCCTTTATTTTTGTTACTAATTGTTTTATGTATTCAGGTGTTTCCATGTTGGTGGCATAAATATTTACAACTGTGAGATCTACTTGTTGGATAGACCTCTTCACTTTGATATAGTATCCTTTGTCATTTCCTGTTCCTGTCTTTGGTTTAAAGTCTACTCTGCCTGAGATAAGTATTGCTACTCTGGCTTTCTTTCCACAGGCATTGGCGTGATAAGTATTTATCCCTCTATCCCTTCCCATTCAATCTGCAGGCATTGTGAGGTCTTAAATGAGTCTCTTATAGACAGCACGTAGAAAGGTCTTGTTTGTTTGGTTTTTTTTCTCTATTGTTTTTGTTTCTATTCTTTTCTGATACTATATGTCTTTTGATTGGAGCACATCCTACACTTACATTCAGAATAAATATATGTACAGGTATATACATGTATTTAGTGTCATTTTAATACTTGTTTTGTTGTCTCACCTGGATGTTTTCTCTTATTCTTTTTGTTTGTCAATTTTTGTCTTCCTTCCCACTGAAACAGTCCCCTTTAATATTGCGCACAGGGCTGGTTTAGCGGACATAAAGGTTTAGCTCCTTTAGTTTTTGTTTCTCTTGGAAAGTCTTTATCGGCTTCTGTTCTATATGATAACCTTGTTGTATAGAGTATACTAGGTGATGATTTTCCCCTTCAGGACATTGAATATATCATGGCTTACCAAGTTTCTGTCGAGAGATGTGCAGCCAACCTTGTGGTTCTTCCCTTGTAATGTAGGCAATTCTTTTCTTTCTTGCTCATTGGATGTTTGTTCTTTGTCAGAATATTTTACACATTTAACTACAATATTTTGGGTTTAGGTCTGCTTTGGTGGATTTCTGTGGGAGTTTTCTGTGCCTCCTGGATTTGGATGGCTGTTTCACTCCCCAGATTTGGGAAGTGTTAGCCTATTATTTATGCAAACTACCCTTATGTTCCCTTTTATGTCTCTTCTTCTGCAACTCTGATGATACAAATTTAAGTTTCATAGATACACTGAGTTTCCTAAGTCTATTTTCAGGCTTCCCTGAAGACTTCTTTTATTTTTTCAAGCAGAGCAGGAATCTTATGATGGCTGCTTTAAATTGTCCATCTGGTATAGTACTTTTCTTGGTTTTACATAAACCTCTGGCTTTTATCTTATATTCTTTCATTTCGGAGGGTTCCTCAGTCCTGGCATTGTCTATACATCTTTCTGTCTTCTTATTGGTGTTAGGAAAGCCTGTTTCATTTCCTGCTCCTTAGAGTAGTTGCGTTATGAAGAAGTAGTTGCTTCTTTTGAGAAGCACTCTCAGAGGAGCATTGAAGGTCCCCCTTTGTGCCTCCAGTGTTGGTGTGTTTCAGATCCTCATCTTCATGCTGTCTGTGTCTAAGTTGTTTGCCTGACTTTCAGCCAGGAGCATTGCAGTGCCTGCTGGCCTCTATCCCAGCCAGGCACACTGACCTTTAAACCTCCAGACTTTAAGCCCTGTTCATCAAAAAGCCTCAAGGAAATCAACCCCTCTGCTTGTCCCAGCCAATGGCTTTTAAGAAGTGTCCATCTCATTCATTCCACTGTGTACTCCTAGAACTTTTTGTGTTTCTCTGCAACCAAGATTGTCTCCCCTCCATAGCACTTAGGAAACATGTGGCCCCAAACCACATCTCTGCATTTCCTACTATCCTTGATGTGTCCTCTTTCCTCCCTCAAGGATGAGCTTGTTCTATCAGTACTCAAGATTATTTCTTGGGTATTCAGAATGATTTGACAGTTTTCTAGTGTGTTTGAGGAAGGAGAAAAACCTAGGGTCCTCCTACTATGCAACCACCTCAACTCTGAAGCAGTTGACCTTGACAAGGAAGGAAAGGTCCGTTATCAGCTTCTTGGATTTATAGCATAATATTTCATAGTATAATATTCTTGTATTGTATAAATAGGGTAATAGTATAATCTGTCATAGTATAACATAAAGCTATGGCAAGGAAATGGTACTTTTACTGGGACTAAAGTAGACAGATAGATCAATACAAGAGAAATGAAACTGCAAAAACAGTTCCACATTTGTACAGTCAACAAATCAATGACAAAGGAAGCAAGAAAATGCAATGGGAAAAATGCCCCTTCATTAAATGATGTTGAGAACACTAGACACAGATATTTACAAAATATTGATATTTGACCACTTTCCCACCATATGCTACAGTAAACTCATAATGGGTGAAAACATAAATCTAAGATATAAAGCATAAAACCTTTAAATAAAACCTAAGAAGTAAGTTCTTTGGCAACCTCCTGAGCAATATTTACTTGAAACCGGTTCCTCAGACAAGGATAGCAAAAACAATAACAAATTATTCGGACTATCTCAAAACAAAGGCTTTTTTCTTTCCCCCAAGCAAAGAACACCATTAAAAGAATGAAAACCTAGTGACAGGGAATAGAAAATTGCAATCATAAATGTGTTAAGGGACTAACATCTAAAAAATGTAATCAAATCATTCAATTCAATATCAAACCTCAAACAGCCCAATTTAAAATGTAGAAAATCTATGATTAGATTTTTCAAAAAAAAATAAATAAATAAACATTCATATGGCCCACAGTCCCATGAAAATATTTTAACCTGTAGAAGTTTTAGTTTGACTCTGTAACTTATTTGTGTTTTTTCTTCTTAAAGGTAAACTCCAGGAAAAATATGGTAAGTCATTTATTACCTCCTTACATTTATCAGATTTATCACAGTATCTAGAGCTCAGGGGTTTTTCTTTTTTAAGCATAGATTTCCAAGGAAAACAGTCAGTAAAAATAGAAGGAAATAAATACCAATTAGGAATCTGGGATTGTGTATTCCCTTCCCCTTTGTCTTCATTAGCTTGTTCAAGTGTCCATGACCTCTGTTGGGTCATTGTGCTTATAAACTCTTGAGGTTTGCCAATATATCTTTGATTCTACAGAGAGGACACGCTGGTTAATACCTGGGCAAAGTAGAAAAGCAAGGTCTGCAGTAAACCCACCAGGAATCCTGAACAAGCACATGGCACTACATTTCAATGCAGAGCACGGCCTGGTCCACCATCCAAATGTCTACTAAAGTTAGCTATTCTCACTTTTTGTTGGTTAGATTGCAGTGTACCTTTTACTTGCTAATCTGCTTTCATTGGAATTGAGAAAAGGGAGCTTGTGTCAAATGCACCTGTAGAACCTTTTTTCTCTTCTGCATTTTCAAAACATCCTCATGTATTGAGGATTCTTTCTAGCCTCCTGACCCCCTCACATTTTAAAATCTTTTCTCATGTGCTGCAGATGAGTTTCCAAGGTATGAATTGGTGTTTGTATTACCGTCAGTGTATGCCCCCTTTAAAGTGTCAGGGAAAAAGTACGTCTCTCTATGCAAAGAATTCTTCTTGGCATGAGCGATGAAGACTGATTCACTGTTTCAGGTTATTCCTGACTCTGGATATATTCCACACCCAAAGGCTCATGGATCCTGTCCCAGTCTCTTGAAGCACAGATCCCATGTGTAATCTGGATGAGCTTTTTTGGGGGAATATCCCGTCATGAGCTCCACACAATCAACAGGTGGAGGGGCATGGACTGACTTATTTCTTATACACAAGACCTGCTTCTTTTTCCCTCTTCTCTAGCTCTTATTTTCACCTATTGCTAAATATCATACCAAGTCAGACAAGAAAGACTTGAGTAAAATCTGTTTCTTTAGAAATTCTTCCATACATGCTTTATTGAATGCATTATTATTTAGTTTGGTTTTACACAGAACTCTTATTTAAACAGAAAGGAGAGTAGTTTTTGTTTCTATTTAGAGGCAAACATCATAGAAAAATATACTTGATCAACTAAAATTTAGCAAACGATTTCCATATCATAAACATTTTGTTCAACTGGTCTACTTCTATAAGATTAGCTATCAGTTGAAACTATGTTGTATTTGGTAACACTATAAATTATAGGCTGTGAAACCAATTGTCATTTAAACAAAGTCACACTGTGGCATCTTTGTTGAAATATTTCACCTGTGTTTAAATATTTGTTTTTAAGGTCCCAGGAAAGTATCCAGATATTCCTTTATGATGTTTTCTACTATGACTTCTATAATGCATGTCCATATCTGAATTTTGAACTTCTCCTGGGTTTCTGCTAATTCTTGACTTCTTTGTTATTAAATAGTTATTAATGATAACTTGTACATTGTATGGTAAGATGCCAACCAAAATATCACAGTCTAGTTTTGGTTCATTGAAAGTCTTTACATTTTTTTCTGCATTATATGTCAAATTGTTAAATATGATTTGCATAAGCTTTGATATTCTGTATCCATATTTTATGTTTTTGTTTTGATTTTTTTTTTTTACCTTTTGACCTTGTTACTTAAGAGAGCGTTAGTTTATTTGTTTTATTATTTTTTTTTAATTTTTTTAACGTTTATTTATTTTTGACACAGAGAGAGACAGAGCATGAACGGGGGAGGGTCAGAAAGAGACGGAGACACAGAATCCGAAGCAGGCTCCAGGCTCTGAGCGGTCAGCACAGAGCCCGATGCGGGGCTCGAACTCATGGACCACGAGATCATGACCTGAGCTGAAGTCGGACGCTTAACCGACTGAGCCACCCAGGCGCCCCAATTTTTTTAATATTCATTTAACTTCATTTGAGAGAAATCATAAGAGAGAAGGGGAGGGGCAGAGAAAGAGGGATAGAACGGATCTCAAGCAGGCTCTGTGCTGTGAGTGCAGAGCTATGGGAACTCTAACTCACAGACTGTGAGATCATGTCCTGAGCTGAAGTCAAGAGTCGGATGCTCAAGTGACTGAGCTGCCAAGGTGCCCTAGGCGCATGCTTCTTAGTGATTTTATCCCTGTGTCTTTGTACTTGTTTTTCTCTATTCCTGAAATACTTTATTTCTGTGCTCATGTCACAATTAACTCTGCTTTCCCTGTGGGAACTTGGTGAACGATCACGACCACAGAGAGGGATCTGAGTACTTTATGGAATCCCACAGCCATGAGATCTCTCATTACTGCTTTACATGGTGCTTTGTGCATGTGACAGGTCAGAGGTCTGTGTCCTCCTTTACTGAGGGAGCCTGATCCGTGCAGAGCTAAGGGCGGCCAGTCCACAAATATCTGTTGAGTGGAAGAAATGATTTTTATTCATATTTTTGTCATTTTCTGTTTGTTTTCCTCCTTGTTTATCTATATTATATAAGAAAAGAGACCAAGAGTTCTATTGCTATCCTGTTCGATGGCTTAAAGATCACATAATACCTAACTTGTACAGAATCACTTAGGTGAAAATTAATCTCTTACATTGACTTCTTCTCATATTTTTCTGAACCTCATGTCTTTGGACATACACCTCTGGACCAGGTGAAGCAAACTGAAGAATCCTGTCCTGGAGCTGCCAGAAATGGGCTTGCCCAGGAGACTTCCAGTTAGGCTCTATGTGACATCAAGACAACCATGTGGAGGGTGGATTTCTTATCCCATGCAAGGATATAAATGGGGTGGGAGTTGGGAGGGAGGACCTTGACAAACATAGCAAATCCCCCCCCCCATAAAAAAGAGTCAGTATGTGAGCATCTAAGCACACAGATGACCCTAATGTGAGACCAGTTTTTCTCCTTCACTTCCATTAACCCACATTCTGTTCTACACTCAGTTTTCTTTCATGGGGGAACCACAAGCTTCATGGGAAATAAGAGGCAGTAGCAGACCTGAGGCAGAAGTGGCAAGGGACATTTCATAGCCTGGAGAGTTTAGTATTCAAAATATACACGGGAAAAATAATTCTGCAACGTTTATTTTAAAGGATAATGGTGAGATTTAATGAGGTTTGTCCCTTGCATGGACTTAATGATTTCCAAGTTATTCTACAAACCAGTTGTAAAGGCACATAGAACTGTGTGTATTATAGTCAGATTTGGTCGAATGTTTGATAAATATCTATTGTGAAATTGTACTTATTTCAATGAATGAGGTACTGTCCAGGAAACATACTATATTATTGCTTACTTAAGACACTTCTCGGGGCGCCTGGGTGGCTCAAGTCTCTTGGGCATCTGACATTGACTCAGGTCCTGATCACAGGGTTTGTGAGTGGGAGCCCTGATTCAGGCTCTGTGCTGACAGGTTGGAGCCTGTAGCCTGCTTCAGATTCTGTGTCCCTCTCACTCTGCCCTTTCCTCGCTTGCACTCTCTCCTCTGCCTCTCTCTCTCCAAAATAAATAAACATTTTTTTTTAATAACATAACTTCTCAAAACAGGCCTAGGGAAATCATTTGCTGAGTCCTTGAAATACCAAAAAAAAGTTACTGTTTTGTGTTTGAGGGTAAAATCCATGAGCATTCCATTTCACCCTATGTGTGCTGCCATGTAGAGTTTATTCTGGAGGACAAATCAGCATAAGTTCAGATTAATTTAAGATACAGTTGGGAGGTTTCCACGACTGATGACTAAACAGCCTATGGTTAGGACATTTTAAGGTGTGTATCAGGAAACCACCTACCTATTGCTAAAACTCCAAAACATATGTATTGAATTTTTTTGGTTGTTCACATTAAGGATTCATTACTTGAGCTGAGTATGGTAAAGATACCACCTTCTCAATGCAAGGTCGGTAAAACATACTGTCATTCTGAGAAAATCCTCCGTTATCAGTAGTTTTTTTTTTCCTTTTCATTTTCTACTTATCAGTTTCCAGATATTATAAATGATCTTGTGCTAAAATAAGGTACTCAAGGACAGTTTCAGACTACCTCCTTATCTTGGAAATAATGGGTAAAATTTGTGGGTATTTGCACCTATTTTCCCTAATTTTTGGACCTCACCCAAAAGAGACCTTTTGTAACATTCTGTTTTATGTCTATATAAACACATATAAAAGTCCGATAGCTTTTTAGATTGTGTTATTTATTATTATTATTAATATTCAGTAAATAAAGTGCTCTTTCTATGTCAGAGAAATATACTGGACCGTCAGCTTTCTGGGTCTCAGTTTTCAAATGAGAACCAAGTTCCAGGACAGATTTTCCATTGATAGTGATAGGAGGACACTTTCTAACATGCTTTTGTTTTGTTTGTTTCTTTATATAGGAAAAATAGAAGAAGAGAACCGTAAGTCCTATTTAGTTTTCAACATTCCACCCTTGATGTTCTTTCATTTTAATAAAACAACAAAATACAGACATTGCATTTATGACCCAAACGCGTTTAGAAGCAGGTAATATATCCTTCTGCTATTTTTTAAAACGTAACCTAAGTATTCATAAGACAAGGAATGATGTAGGCCTAAATGGAGAAGAACGCGATGCATCATGTGGTGAGTTCAGGGCTGGGACTCAGGTGTTAAATCTGCCCCATTCAGTGAGGGCAGTCATCTTTTCTGCATATACTAATTAGCTACCTATTTCATACTCAGTTCTTAAGAAACACGGAGGAAAAAAGACTCTCTTTTGCTATGGAACTTGCTACCTTACGACAGATGCAAATTCCACATTCAAATAATAAAGGTAAAACAAATATGGAATATGTTATAGAAAAGGGTTCATGATGCTATGAACACATAAAATAGAGTGGACTTATTCATGGGATTGTGGATTTGCTGAAAAGCAGCAATGAAGATGAGGCAAGTGGTATTTCTTTAATATGAAATTTATTATCAGATTGGTTTCCATACAACACCCAGTGTTCATCCCAACAAGTACCCTCCTCAATGCCCATCACCCACTTTCACCGCCCTCCTACCCCCCATCAACCCTCAGTTTATCCTCAGTTTTTAACAGCCTCTTATGGCTTGCCTTCCTCCCTTTCTAACTTTTTTCCCCTTCCCCTCCCCCCCCCATAGTCTTCTGTTAAGTTTCTCAGAACCACATAAGAGTGAAAACATATGGTATCTTTTTCTCTGTATGACTTATTTCACTTAGCCTAACAGTATCCAGTTCCATCCACACTGCTACAAAAGGCCATATTTCATTCTTTCTCATTGCCAAGTAGTATTCCATTGTACATATAAACCACAACTTCTTTATCCATTCATCAGTTAATGGACATTTAGGCTCTTTCCATAATTTGGCTATTGTTGAAAGTGATGCTATAAACATGGGGGTAGAAGTGCCCCTATGCATCAGCACCCCTGTGTCCCTTGGATAAATTCCTAGGAATGCTATTGCTGGGTATAGGGTAGATCTACTTTTAATGTTTTGAGGAACCTCCACACTGTTTTCCAGAGCGGTTGTACCAGTTTGCATTTCCACCAACAGTGCAAGAGGGTTCCCGTTTCTCCACATCCTCTCCAGCATCTATAGTCTCCTGATTTGTTCATTTAGGCCACTCTGACAGGCATGAGGTGATATCTCACTGTAGTTTTGATTTGTATTTAAATGATGATTACTGACTTTGAGCATCTTTTCATGTGTCTGATGGCCACCTAGATGTCTTCTTTAGAAAAGTGTCTAATCATGTCTTCTGCCTATTTTCTCACTGGATTATTTGCTTCTCAGGTGTGGAATTTGGTGAGTTTTTTATAGATTTTAGATACTAGCCCTTTATCCTATAAGTCATTTGCAAATATCTTTTTCCCACTCCGTAGGTTGCCCTTTGTGGTTTTGATTTGTATTTCCCTGATGAGGAGTGACATTGAGCATCTTTTCATGTGCCTGTTGGCCATCTGGATGTCTTTTGTAGAGAAGTGTCTATTAGCATCTTCTCCCCATTTCTTCACTGGATTATTTGTTTTTCGGGTGTGGAGTATGGTGAGTTCTTTATAGATATTGGATACTAGCCCTTTGTCCGATATGTCATTTGGAAATATCTTTTCCCGTTCCGTTGGTTGCCTTTTAGTTTTGCTGATTGCCTCCTTTGCAGTGCAGAAGGTATTCATCTTCCTGAGGTCCCAATAGTCATTTTTGCTTTTAATTCCCTTGCCTTTGGAGATGTGTCAAGTAAGAAATTGTTGAGGCTGAGGTCGGAGAAGTTTTTTCCTGCTTTCTCCTCTAGGGGTTTGATGGTTTCCTGCTGCACATTCAGGTCCTTCCTCCATTTTCAATTTATTATTGTGAATAGTGTAAGAAAGTGTTCAGTTTCATCCTTCTGTATGTTGCTGTCCAGTTTTCCCAACACCATTTGTTAAAGAGACTGCCTTTCTTTAATTGGATATTCTTTCCTGCTTTGTCAAAGATTAGTTGGCCATACTTCTGTGGGTCCAGTTCTGGAGTCTCTAATCTATTCCATTGGTGTATATGTCTGTTATTGTGCCAATACCATGCTGTCTTGATGATTACAGCTTTGTATTAGAGGCTAAAGTCTGGGATTGTGATGCCTCCCACTTTGGTCTGCTTCTTAAATATTACTTAGGTTATTCCAGGTCTCTTGTGGTTCCCTACAAATTTTAGGATTCCTTGTTCTAGCTTAGAGAACAATGTTGTTGTAATTTTCATTGGGATTGCATTGAATGTGTAGATTGATTTGGGTAGTATCGACATTTTAACAATATGTATCCTTCCAAACCATGAACACGGAATGTGTTTCCATTTCTTTGTATATTCTTCAATTTCCTTCAAGAGCTTTCTACAGTTTTCAGCATACAGATCTTTCACATTTTTTGGTGAGGTTTATTCCTAGGTATTTTACGATTCTTGTAATTTTTAATGGGATAAGTTTCATTCTTTGTCTTTCCATTACTTCATTTTTAATGTATAATAATGCAACTGATTTCTGTACATTGATTTTTTATCCTGCAACTTTGCTGAATTAATGTATCAGTTCTAGCAGGCTTTTGGTGGAGTCTATTAGGTTTTCCATGTCATCTGCACAAAGTGAAAGCTTGACTTCATCTTTGCCTTTTTTTATGACTTTGATTCCTTTTGTTGTCTGATTGCTGATGCTAGAACTTCCAACACCATATTAATCAACAGTGGTGAGAGTAGATATCCCTGGCGTGTTCCTGATCTCAGGGAGGAAGCTCTCAGTTTTCCCCCATTGAGGATGTTATTAGCTCTGGGTTTTTTGTAAATGCCTTTTATGATGTTTAAGTATGTTCCTTCTATCCAACTTTCTCGAGGGTTTTTATTAAGAAAGGATGCTGAATTTTGTCAAATGCTTTTTCTGCATTGATTGACAGGATCATATGGTTCTTTTCTTTTCATTTATTAATGTGATGTATCACATTGATTGATTTGAGAATGTTGAACCAGCCCTACAGTCCAAGAATGAATCCCACTTGGTCATGGTGAATAATATTTTTTATATGCTGTTGAATTTGGTTTGCTAGTATCTTGTTGAGAATTTTTGCATGCATACTCAATAGGAATTTTGGCCTCTAGTTCTCTTTTATTGCTGGGTCTCAGTCTGTTTTGGGGATCAAAGTAATGCTGGCTTCATAGAATGAGTCTGGAATTTTTCCTTCTCTTTCTATGTTTTTGAAAATCTTGAGAAGGTTAGGTATTATCTCTACTTTAAATGTCTTGTAGAATTCCCCAGGGAAGACTTCTGGCCCTGGACTCTTATTTGTTGGGAGATTTTTGATAACTGATTCAATTTATTTGCTGGTTATGGGTCTTTTCCAGTTTTCTAGTTCGTCCTGTTTGAGTTTTGGAAGTGTGTGGGTGGGTAGGAGTTTGTTTCTTCCAGCTTGTCCAGTTTGTTGGCATATAGTTTTTTTGTAGTATTCCCTGATAATTGCTTGTATTTCTGAGGGATTGGTTATAATAATTCAATTTTAATTAATGATTTTATCTATTTGGGTCTTCTCCCTTTTCTTTTTGAGATGTGTGGCTAGAGGTTTATCAATTGTTCATTTTTCAGAAAATAAACTCTTGGTTTCATTGATCTACTACAGTTTTTTTTTTTAGATTCTATATAGTTTATTTCTGCCCTGATTTTTATTTCTCTTCTTCTTCTGGGTTTGGGTGTCTTTGCTGTTCTGCTTCTATTTCCTTTAGGTCTGCTGTTAGATTTTGTATTTGGGATTTTTCTAGTTTCTTGAGGAAGGCCTGGATTGCAATGTGTTTTCCTATCAGGACTGCCTTTGCTGTATCCCAAAAACTGTTGGATTGTTGTATTTTCATTTTAATTTGTTTCCATACATTTTTAATTTCTTCTCTAATTGCCTGGTTGACACATTCATTCTTTAGTAGGGTGTTCTTTAACCACCATGATTTTAGAGGTTTTCCAGGCTTTTTCCTGTAGTTGATTTCAAGTTTCGTAGCATTGTGGCCTGAAAGTGTGCATGGTATGTTCTCAATTCTTTTATACTTATTAAGGTCTGTTTTGTGTCCCAGTATGTGATCTATCTTGGAAAATGTTCCATGTGCACCGGAGAAGAAAGTATATATTGTCACTTTGGGATGCAGAGTTCTAAATATATCTGTCAAGTCCATCTGACCCAATGTATCATTCAGGGCCCTTGTTTCTCTATTGATCCTGGTTTAGATGATCGATTCATTGTTGTAAGTGGGGTATTAAAGACCCTGCAGTTACCACATTCTTATCATTAAAGTTGCTTATGTTTGTGATTAATTGTTTTATATATTTGGGGGGTCCTGTATTCGGCGCATAGACATTTATGATTGTTAGCTCTTCCTGATGGATAGACTCTGTAATAATTATATAATGACCTTCTTCCTTTCTTGTTACAACCTTTAATTTAAAGTCTAGTTTGTCTGATATAATTATGGCTACTCCAGCTTTCTTTTGACTTCCAGTGGCATGATAAATAGTTCTCCATCACCCACTTTCAATCTGAAAGTGTTCCCAGGTCTGAAATGAGTCTCTTATAGACAGCAAATAGATGAGTCTCGTTTTTTATCCATTCTGATACCTTATGACTTTTGACTGGAGCATTCATTCCATTTACATTAAGTGTTATTATTCAGTGTTAAAGATATGGGTTTGGAGTCATTGTGATGTCTGTAGGTTTCATGCTTGCAGTGATGTCTCTGGTACCGTGTGGTGCTTACAACATTTCACTCACAGAGTCCCCCTTAGAATCTCTTGTAAGGCTGGTTTAGTGTGATGAACTCTTTCAGTTTTTGTTTGTTTGGGAAAACCTTTATCTCTCCTATTCTGAATGCCAGCCTTGTTGAATAAAGGATTCTGGGCTGCATTTTTTTTTGTTTCTACTCATCACATTGTAGAATTCCTGCCATTCCTTTCTGACCTGCCAAGTTTCAGTAGCTAGGTCTGCTACTACCCTTATGTGTCTACCTTTGCATGTTTGGGCCCATTTATCTCTAGCTGCTTTCAGAATTCTCTCTTTATCCTTCTATTTTGCCAGCTTTACTATGATGTGTCATGCAGAAGATCGATTCAAGTTATGTCTGAAGGGAGTTCTCTGTGCCTCTTGGATTTCAATGCCTGTTCCCTTCCCCAGATCAGGGAAATTCTCAGCTATGATTAGTTCAAATACACCTTCAGTCCCTTTCTCTCTCTCTTCTTTTTCTGGAATGCCTATGATACAGATGTTGTTCCCTTTGATTCTTTCACTTAGTTCTCTAATCCTCCCCTCATACTCCTGGATTTTTTTTTTTAATCTGTCTTTTTCTCAGCTTCTTGTTTTTCCATAATTTTATCTTCTAGTTCACCTATTCTCTCCTCTGCCTCTTCAATCCAGGCTGTGGTTGCCTCCTCATGACTGTTTCTTAGTCCCTTGATCTGTAGTAATAGATTCTCTGCAGTCCTGCATGCCTTTTTCAAGCCCAGCAATTAATTTTATGACTATTATTCTAAATTCTTTGTCTGTTATATTGCTTAAATCATCTTTGATCAATACGTTAGCTGTTACTAATTCCTTGAGTTTCTTTTCAGGAAAATTCTTCTGTTTCATCATATTGGGGTCCCTGTGGTAGCTCTAAACTACAGGGAACTCCCCTGTGCTGTTCTAAGAAACTTGTGTTGGTGGGTGGGGCCACAGCAAGACCTGATGTCTGCCCACAGACCACCACTGGGGCCACAGTCAGACTGGTGTGTAGTTTATCTTCCCCTCTCCTAGGGCCAGGACTCACTGTGAAGTGATGTGGTCCCTGTCTGGGGTGCTTGCACAGTGCCAGGCATGTGGTGCTGCTTCCATGGGATCTGGCCAAGGGCATATTAGATGGTGGATCTGCAGGTGCCCAGGGGTGAGAGGGGTCGGCTTAGGTAGATTTGCCTTAGGTGGTCCCCTGCGGGAGGGGCCCTGCAGCACAGGGAGGGAGGCAGGCCTGTTGGTTGGAGCGATGGATCCACAGAAGCACAGCTTTGGGCATTTGCAAGGTGCAAGCAAGGTCAGGGATGGGAACAAGTTCCCTTTGGAATTTCGCCTGGGGGATGGGAGAGGGAAATGGCGCTTGCCAACACCTTTGTTCCCCCGCTGAGCTCTGTCCTTCTGGAGTTCAACAACTCTCCCTCCCAGCATCCTCTCGACCTCCCTACTCTCTAAGAGCAGAGCTATTGACTTTTCACATTCCAGATGTTAAGAACTCATGGAGTCTGGCCCCTCTGATTTTGCAAGCCAGACTTTGGGGGCTCTGCCTTGCATGATGGGCTGCCCCTCCACCACCTGTATCCCTCCCACCAGTCCATGTAGCATGCACCATCTCTCTGCCTTTCCTACTCTCTTCAGTGGGCCTCTCGTCTAAGCCTGGCTCTGGAGTGTCCATTCTGCTAGTGTTCTGGCAGTGTTCTGGGTTATTTAGGCAGATGTGGGTGGAATCTTAGCGATCAGCAGGAAAAGATGAGCCTAGTGTCCTCCTATGTTGCCATCTTCCGAAGATGTCCCTAGATCTTCAAGGCTAGAGGTATTTAAGAGGACTTGTATATATTTCAAAGGGAGGAATAGTGTGTGCAAAGCACAAAGCACAACATGCATTAAACTCTGGGTGGGGGGGATGAGCCCAGGATACTATTAGAGGACACACTATTATCCAGGTGACTCTGGTTCAGACAACCCATACAAGGCTATATGTAGGCAATGGCTGGGAAATACAGTGTCATTTTCCTTTCTAAGAATTATGAATGCTGTCCAGGAAACATAATTTTGAACATTATCCAAGAAAATTAGCAAAACATAGAAATGTTAAACAATAAAATGGTGCAGTGACAATATTTTCTTTTCAAAAATGTTATTCTTTTTTTTAATTAACATTTATTTATTTTTGAGAGACAGAGAGAGACAGAGTTTGAGCATGGGTTGGAGGCAGAGAGAGGCATAGAATCCAAACCAGACTCTAGGCTCTGAGCTGTCAGCACAGAGCCCAACTTGGGACTCAAATGCACGAACCGCAAGGTCATGATCTGAGCTAAAGTTGGATGCTTAACTGACTGAGCCACACAGGCACCACCCAAAATGTTATTTTTTGTTATTTACTTGGTAAGTAAAGTTTCTCTGTGAGGATAAAAATGTACATATGTTAAAAACAAAAGAAATGTAAACATATTTTAAATCAATCTCTCACTACATCCCATTCTTTCAGAAAGGATAAAACTCCTGGGAGAAGAAGGTGAGTAATGAAAATGACCACCTCCAACCCTGACTCATGCACTTTCCTTTTGATCACACATCTCTTTGCTGTTTTATTCACTGTTAAATCTTGGATTCAAATCTATACTAATTTATTTATTTATTTATTATTTATATTTAGGATTGAAGTTTCTTCGACTGTATGCAGGTAACTAAAGACTAGTATTTGGATATTGATTCTTACTTTTAGCAAGCACACTGTGTCTCTGGAGCCTTAACACACTCACCAACTCACACAAAACATACAAACTCATCCCTGTTTTTTTTTTTTTTCTATAAAATTTCTATTTTGTCATGCTTATTCTTGGGTAGTTCATAGCTACAACTCCTTACATATAGCAAATGGTGTTGCTCTCTGAGGTACAGTGATGGAGGGAAACAGAATATTAAAGCCCAAAATGATACTACCAAACATGCTGTTTGGAACCAGAAGTTGGGGGGGGGGTTATCAGATAGGTGACAGGGAATGGGGTAAGGCCAAGCTGTCACTTAACTATGTTAGAATGGAAGCTAGTAACACAATGACACTAATTGCCTGTGGACCACAATCAGCTGTCTTTCATGTAATTTGTTAAATGGAAAACTCCTACTTACCTAGGGTATCTTTTGACTTCTAACAAATTGTCAAACTTATGAACTTTATTGAATATTAGGAACAATAGCATTTTCATTACATTTTACATATTTGTATTATTTCAAATAAAATATTTTTATTTCATTTCCACACGTACACTGTGAAGAAGAAAAGTCAGATATTTATACACTATTCCACAAAGAAATGTATAAGTATTCTTAAGAGATTTCTCCAGTTTATATAACTAATTGACATGATCTTCACATTAATTAGACAACTTTAGAAGTACATTTACCAATTGGAAAAAGTACAGTCTAGATATCCAATGCTGCTTTGTAAAAATGTCCATTAACAATTGAGTTGCAATGTCTTTAAATGCACATAATACTATATTTACAGTGCTAATATGAGTCTTTAGTGATTTTTATATTATATGAATACTGGTAGAACTTTATTTGTGGTTATAGTAAATAAGTAAAATTTATTTTTGCCTACTACTATGGCAATTCTTTCATAGCAAAAGTACTTTTAGCCTGTATTAACAGAATACAGGGTAATTGGGTAAATATCTGGATCATTTTACCTCCGACTTGTGTGCTTATATGCTTTTACCATTTTACAAATTATTTTTAGATTCATGTATCTGAAAGCTTGTACTCATGTGAAGGTACTTTTAGGAAAAGTAATTCATTAAATCTGCTTAAATTCCAAAGAATGATTTAGGGAAAATTTTAAATTGTCAAAGCATTTAGATTTCAAGCAAAAATATATAATTGTTTCTCATGAGTTTATTAACTGAAAAAGACAGACCTGGGTGTGAATCCAAACATTGATCGATATTAGTAACCATAGTTGGACAAACTTCTCTAAATCTTTGTTGTCTCAACTACAAAATGAAAAAAAAAATTCTATAGCTCATTGATGTGTTATGAAAATTATTTATAAATGTGCTTCAAAGAGCCTGAGGCACATAATAAGTGTTTGGTGAAACACTGGTCATATTCATAAATTATTTGACTAGACTATATCTGCATTTTTATATACTTATTTTTTTCCCATTCTGCATAAATCCTCATTTGAAAATGAGCTAAAATTTTTAACTTGAAAGTTAACTGTGTGATTTGATAAATGGAGGTGATATAAAGAGCATGAGTTGAGGGAATGTAGCAGCTACATTTGAAGAAATTAGAGAAAAATCCTAGATAGAGGAAGGACCCTTCTATATTGTGTTAATTATTCTTGATTATTATTGACTATAGCCAAGACTGACAACATGTTCTTCCATAGAAAATGTTACCCTGGATCAAGACACAGCTCACCCAAATCTCCAAATTACTGAAGACAAGAGAAGGGTGAAAGGAGTCGATATCTCTTGGGAACTACCCAGAAAAAGGAATCCATTCGATAAGCTATTCTGGGTTTTAGGTCAGCAACTTTTTTTCAAAGGTAGACACTACTGGGAAGTGAGTGTGAAAAATAAATTAAACTGGACTCTAGGCATTTGTAAAGCTTCTGTCTGCGGACAGGGAAAAGTCATGCTGTCCCCAAAGACCGGATTCTGGACACTATGCTTTAATAGAAGCAATGGCTACCAAGCTCTTGAAAATCCACAGATAACACTTGACCTTAAGGAATCTCCTGAGATTATTGGTATCTTTCTTGATTATGAGGCTGGGAGAGTCTCCTTTTATAATGTTACAAACCTGTCTCATATCTACACCTATAAAAACTGCTTCAGTGACCCCCTGAGACCATATTTCTGTCCTGGCCCCAAAGACCAAGGTGAAAATGAACATTCTCTGACCATCCTGCCATTAGATAATATTAAAAAACCCAGAAGATGTTCTATTTGACTGAGGAAAAACAATATAATATATATATAATTTTAGAATTCACATGGTGTTCTTCCTTCAAATAAATCTAAAAAAATACTTTGATGTTATAAATTACACTTCTAAAAAATTTTATTTTTCTTTTTTTTTTAATTTTTTAACATTTATTTATTTTTGAGACAGAGAGAGAGAGAGACAGCCAAGAAGCAGCAGAGAGAGAGAGGGAGACACAAAATCTGAAACAGGCTCCAGGCTCTGATCTGTCAGCACAGAACCCGACATGGGGTTCAAACCCATGAACCATGAGATCATGACCTGAGCCAAAGTCCGGCCCTTAACTGACTGAGCCACCCAGACACCCCAATATACTTTTTATAATTTCAATCCCCTATATGCCTATTTGTTAATGGACAATAATTACTTGATTTGAATTATATGCTGTAGAATTTACTAGATGACATTTCAAATCTACAGAACATAAATACAATACCCAAATGAAGTACATACTTGTGTAAGTGGTGAAGGAAAGTCAATTTTCAGTTGATCCCTGATGAGTATGATTTCATCTTCATTCATAGTTTGAGATGTAAGAAGATATGGTCTCTACTCTATCATCAGGAAATTCGCTGGAACTCATACTCTATTAATTTTGCCCAAACCTAAAGGACCATGATGGCTTTGAAAAAGTGAGTTTTAACCTGTACTATGTATGGTACACTCCAAAAAATATCTTCAAGTGGATATGTATTTCAGTCACTAATTTCTTAACCATTTTATCTTCATGTTGTTTTGAAGTTTCAATGACCATAATCTCTAAATTAATTTAATATTACAGTATTACAGTTTCTTTGACTCATCTACTCAATAAGTGCTTATTAGGTTCTCTCTCTCTCTCTCTCTCTCTCTCTATATATATATATATGTTCTATATATCCATTATCTACAACACTGCAGATTGTCTACCTGTAACTATAACTATGTTATCTGTTACTGACAATAAACAGGAAAACACTGACAAACAGTTATTAATTTCAAAATGTTGTGTAGTAAATCAAGGTATCCAGATATAGAATGATGGTGAGTGGATTCACCTTAATCTCATCATCAGGAAAACTTTCACTGGGAAAGTGATGCATAAAAGAGGAAATTTTGCACATGCAAAGCTGGAAATTATTCAATTCAAACAATAGGCAAAATACAGAAAGAATGGGCCTGGGTGAGAAGGTAGAAGAAGATATATGGAGCTCAGATGAAGTTGGGACAGAATAGTTTTAAATTAGGCTGCAGAAGTAAGTAGCTGAAGCAACATGACCAGGCTGAGCTGAAATTGATTTTCTTTCTACTTCTAAGAGATTATTTGGGTTTATTATAATAAAATATTTAATATATAAGTAAAGAAATGTTAAAATGAAATATTTGAGCAAAAACAAAATAAGAGAACTGTTCCAAATGAATACCAAATCTATAATCATAGAGTATTTTAAAGGAGGTGGCCTAAATTTGGTTACATGAATGTAACTGCTCATGGCTTGGAACATTTATGGAGTCAAGAGAGAATGTGAAGATTTTAAGAACAATGTGTGGTTGTATTTTTAATTTCTGTCCCCTCAAAATATGGTTTTCTAACCCTCAATTAAGCACATGGAAAAAAAATTAACAGATTAGTCTGTCTCATGAAATTTAAAGAACACAGTGGACCTATATTTACCTTCTACCTGGGATACTGAGAGCGAGAGAAGGTCCAGGAGCTATTCTATAGCAAGATGGAGGAGTTCTGTGTTGTTTGACATGTACACTGACCATACGTGGGTGAGAGTCTCATGTTTCCTAAAGTCTAGAATATGGTCCATGCATCCTCAGGGATGCTGCCTGCAAAAGTGAATACATATCAGTGGAAATTAGATTATGTATCACAGGATGCTTGGTGCCTGAGGTGGGAATATTGAAAAGCTAGGGGTGCCTGGGTGGCTCAGTGGGTTGAGTGTCTGACTTCAGCTCAGTTCATGATCTCACAGTTAATGAGTTTGAGCCCCGTGTCGGGTTCTGTTCTGACAGCTCAAAGACTGAAGCCTGCTTCAGATTCTGTGTCTCCCTCTCTGTCTCTCCCCTGCTCCTGCTTTGTCTCTCTCTGTCTCAAAAATAAAGATAAATGGGGCGCCTGGGTGGCTCAGTCGGTTAAGCGGCCGACTTCGGCTCAGGTCATGATCTCACGGCCTGTGAGTTCGAGCCCTGTGTCGGGCTCTGTGCTGACAGCTCAGAGCCTGAAGCCTGTTTTGGATTCTGTGTCTCCCTCTCTCTGACCCTCCCCCGTTCATGCTCTGTCTCTCTCTGTCTCAAAAATAAATAATCATTAAAAAAAATTTAAAAAAAATAAATAAAGATAAACATAAAAAAAGAAAAAGAAAAAGAGAAGCCAAAAAAAAAGGCCTATTTCACTTTCCTCAAGTTAACAGCAGGAAAAAGTTTCTCAGATATTTGGTGTGTTTTGAAGAATTAAGGAGGGAAAAATGAGCTTGAAATGCCTGTAAATGTAACTCATTACAACAATGATCAAGAAAAACTTTCTCACTCTTGTTATAAACTAATAATAATAGTAATAGTAATAATAATGTGTACCTCTTTTCAAGAATAAATAACTAAAAGTGTTCTCACTTATGATAACTCACTCAAACCCTCCACAGTTCCCCCACAATGTGTATTTTCCCTTAATGCAGTGAGTGATATACCCAACTCACTCAATTACAGGTGTTTTCCTGGTAACCTTTAGCTAGAGGGCATTGATAAATGCTAAAGGGAAAAGACATCTATCATATGGATGCACCTTTCCACCAACATTAAACTGTCCTATAGAATAATATCTAGAAAATGGAAAATTCAGGGCAAAGGGGAAATTCATGACAAAAATAATTCACCAAAAATAACTACTCCATTACAGAAGACATGATATAATTTCATTGTGCTGAAAGGCCAGATATTCTGCTTTAATTAAAAATAAGAAAATGAGGAAGGAGTAAATGACAGAGTTGTAGGTCGACTCCTCTAAGCCTGCCTAGTCCTTCAAACACAGCTAGACAAATAGCAAATCATTCTGGACATCCAATAAATCAATATGAAGACTGAGAGAACAAGCCTTCACATCTGCAGGTAAAAGATGACCACCTCTTGGAAAGTAAGAGCTGCAGAAAGTTGATATGGGGAGAAAAGAAATGTGAGTGCTCCAAAAGGGAGGTATCCTTGATTATAGAGAGAGGAGTGAGGTAGTAAGCAAGAGAGAGAGAAAAACAGTGAACAAGCAGGTAGGGGATTGCTAAGGGAAATCTCTTCCCATAATCCTTTGACTGGGAAAAGGAGAGGGGCTGACAATTGCAAGGTATAATAAGCAGCAGAACACAAAGTCTGCAGTTTTAGAAGTGCATGCCATTGCCCAGGGTCATGCCTGGTGGGCTTTGCTGTGTTCCTGTAGGGAAGAAGATTAGAGACCTGGGACTGGGCAGTATGGTTTGAGATCACTTGAGAGAAACAGTTCCTCTTTTTGGAGGGCATTTTGGAGTGGTGTCACAGCCTCTCTTGGCCAAAAGAACTGATGGTGCCAATGTGTTACCTTGTTCATTAGAATAGAGACAGAGACAACAGCTGAGAACAACAAACTTGGTGTTGGATTTTTGCTTGCCATAAACTCTGAACCATTGTGCAGTTGTGCAAGTGCTATTCTGGGACAAACCAGCAAATTGCAAAAACACAATGAGACCCTCCATCAGAGCAGTGCAAGTTCATGCTGGGTGGGTCCATAAAATTTGGTTTTGAAACCCAGCCACATGCCTGAAATGTGACAGAGAAGTACTGACAGACAGCTCAGACACAGACAAGGTGAAAGCAGGGATCTTACAGACTCTGGGGATACAAGACTGGTGATGACTATTCTGTGAGGACTTCCTGAAGAGTAGTAGTTGCAAATTACCCACTCCAGGGAGAATAAAGTGGGGAGCTGACCCGCCCCCACACCCACCTCCCCCAACTCCCCCCACCCCCCCACCCCCGCTCATCAGACTGACCAACTTCAGTGAGCAACACTACATCCCAAAGTGGAGACCACAGCTGTTTACACCAAGCTCCTCTCTGCCCCCTGCAGGTGCATCTCCAGTAGAGCACATACACCTGAAATTCAGTGCACCAAGACCCTCCTCAAAAGTCCAGCACAAACCCCTCACACCAAGTCTACTGATCAAAGAATGCTCCAAAACTTCAGTGTAGGGGCAATAGGATATAGCTTCTACTTATTTTATTTTATTTTATTTTATTTTATTTTATTTTATTTTATTTATTTATTTTGTTTTGTTTTATTCCATTCCATTCCATTCCATTCCATCCTATTCCATTCGATGTTATTCTATTCTATTCTATTCTATTCTATTCTATTCTATTCTATTCTATTCCATTCCATTCCATTCTATAATATTCTATTCTATTTTAGTCTAGTTTCTTTTAAAAAGTAGACGAAGACACATAGTTAAAACTTGCCACACAATGGATAGTGGCCAAACACTCTTCCCCTGCAGGCAAGGAGAAACTCTTCAGAACACTGATTGAGGGTGTGGCAAAACAAAACAAAACAGCGGAGTACATATAGAAGCCCCTTTCTTTTATGGACCTCTTCTTAATGTAGCCTTACTCTCAGGACCAGGACTGACAGGCTTCCCTAACAATCACACAGACACACACACACACACACACACACACACACACACACAAAGAAAACAAAACAAACAACAACAACAAAAAACAATGATCTAGACAAAATGAAAGGACGGAAGAATTCACCTCAAAAGAAGCAACAGGAAGAAGTGATGGTCAGTGACTTAATAAATACAGATGTAAGCATGATGTCTGAAACAGAATTTAAAAAAATGTAAGAAAATGAGCTGTGCTTAAAAAACAGTAGAAAACACTACATAATCCCTTACAGCAGAGATAAAAGAACTAAAAACTGGTGAACCTGAAATTAAAAATGTTATAACTGAAATGTAAACCTTACTGGATGGCATGACAGCACGAATGGTTGAAGCAGAAAAATAAATCAATGATATAGAAGATAAAATTATGGAGAATAATGAAGCTGAAAAGAAAGGAAGAATGGTATTGTATCAAAAGTTAAATTAGCAAACTCAGTGATTACTTAAAGTGTAATAAAATTTCTGTGATGGTAGTCTTAGAAGAAGAAGAGAAAAAAAATGGGGCAGGTTTGTTCCACTACCAGCATGGTTTTTATTTTTTTTCAAATATCTGTTTATTTTTGAGAAAAACAGAGCATGAGTGAAAAAGAGGCAGAGAGAGGGAGACACAAAATCCAAAGCAGTCTCCAGGCTCTGAGCCAGCAGCACAGGACCTGATGTGGGGCTCAAACTCATGAATAGTGATATCATGACCTGAGCTGAACTCGGATGCCTAACCAACTAAGCCATCCAGGTGCCCCAACTATTTGTGTCTTTTGTGGTTCCATACAAATTTTATAATTGTTTGATCTAGGTTTGCCAATAATTGTGGTGTTGTTTTGATTGGTGTTGCATTATATGTGTAGATTGCTTTGGGTAATGTAGACATTTTAACAATAATTATTCTTGCAATCCATGAGCATGGAATGCTTTTCTTTCTTCTTTCTTTCTTTCTTTCTTCTCCTTTCTTTCTTTTTTTTCCTCTTCAATTTCTTTCATAAGCTTTCTATAGTTTTCTGAGTCTAATTATTTCACTTCTTTAGTTACGTTTATTCCTAGTATCTTATGGTTTTTGGAGAAATTGTATGTGGAAATGATTCTTTGACAGGTATTTTCCTCAATGTGGGAATAAAGTGAAAATTGCCAAAAGAAGCCTAAAATAAGGTGCAAGAATAAAGATGAGGAATTTGTTGGGTGGAAATTCTGATATCATCAGTGTTAAATCCTCTGGTTGCCCAATCACTTTGCTTCTATGGCAAAATGAGAACTCTGGAAAGCAGCTCTAGTGTCTTGTTCTGGATTCATGAACTGTGAGACAGCTGAAGATCTTTGGCAATACTGATAACAGAAGGGTTATCAGAGCAAATTATAAGTTGTGTTTTCTGGGATAAATTACCTGGGTGTTTCTTTCAGAAATATTCTGGAGGTCATTTTTCATCTCTTCTTACATCCAAATAACACAAAAGCTCTAATTGCAGCTGAGAGCCACAAAGGAAAGAAAATCAGTGCTTGAGCATCAGTCACTGAGGCTGATTCCTGATGTTGAAGCCTGGAGGTCATTTTCCTTAGGAATATACGAACAAACACTTATCTTGGAAGTTAAGAATTTTAAGGACAACTGAAGCTGTTGGGGAGATGAGTGGATGAGCAAAACTGATGGGCTGGAGCAAATATACATTTTGAACTTCGAAATACAGCCTGAGAAAGATGCCACAAGTGAAGAAAGGAAAAAAAAATAATGAGAGGAAATCTAAAAAGCTTTCAAGGATTGAGGGTCATTAAGAGAACTGAGGAAGAAGGGAAGTGTCAGGTGGTTATCCTGTGGAGAGATGTGCGAGAGGTGCTGCCACCCCTTTAAAGTCTGGGTGGTTCATTATGGCCATCTTCCCAAGAAGTCAGCTAAGGGACAGTAAATCTGTCATTTCCAGATGGAAAAGATACATAGTTCTATTAGTCTCTGATTGGAGGGTCCCTCTATCCTTCTGTGGTCCCACCATAACTCCATTCCCATAGAGGCAACTATACTGAAAAGGGGGAGAACACAAATATTTTGAGACTTTGGGCAATGGGTTATAGACATATCTCCATCTGGTTTTTACCCTAAACAGAAAATGCAGCTCTTTGGTGTATAGCACAAAATGCAGCCCACACTAAGGATTGCTCATTGTGATTCCTGGTAATGGCTTCTATGAGGATATATAATGCTCACTACATGACTGGTCTCAAGGAGGACAAAGTGCTGGCTCTCATTTCCTCTACCTTAGCAAGATCGGCAGACACCCAGGGACCAAGGGACGGGTGCAAAGCATCAGGTGAAATAGAACACATTTTAATAAATGATGATCAGAGAAGTAGGTATTCACATGGAAAATTTTTCAATGACTTCTTACTTCATATCACAAACAAATGTCAATTTTAAGTGTATTTTAGTCTTACATATAAAAAATATACAGAATTTACCAAATAACGTAAGTCACTATTGTTATACTCTTAGGGAATATTTAAAATAAGACACAAAATCTACTGACACTAAAATAAATGGATGATTTTTACTATATTAAAATATGTCAATATGGGTCACTTGGCTGGCTCAGTGGGTTAAGGTTCTGACTTTGGCTCAGGTAATGATCTCATGGTTTGTGAATTCAAGTCCCACGTCATGCTCTGTGCTAACAACTCAGAGCCTGAGCCTGTTTTGGATTCTGTATCTCCCTCTCTCTCTGCCCCTACCCCGCACATACTCTCTCTCTCTCCTTCAAAAATAAACAAACATTTTTAAAAAATTTTTAAAAAGTAAGCCAATTATATTAATGAAAAAAAAAAAAAAACATAAAGAGGATGAAAGAAGCCTGAAAATGAGAAAGAGTATTTTCAACCTGTATGAAGAAAAATATGTTAAAGAAAGCAAAAAAAAAAGCTCCTCAAGAAAGAGTTAATCCAGATATCTAATAAATAAATTAACATATATTCAACCTTTTGTCCATAGGAAAATGCATATTAAAACCAGTTAGATTTCTTCCTATAACCAACATGTTTCCATATACTAAACATTCAGAGAATAACACATATTTGTGAGGGAAATAAACAAAAGAAAATTATATAATGTCCTCATGTGAATATATTTTTTATACTAATTTTGGAAAATGTTTTGGCATTATCCAACTGAGGAAGCACTCTATGACCCAACAATTAAACTTTTAAATGCAAAACGTAAGTAATTGCATTTTTAAAGGCGATGAGAAACAAGTATATAGATGTCTATAAAATATTGTTTAAAGTATCCCTAAGTGATAAAAATTCTAGTGTCCATCAAAATATGGATGGATTGAATAAATTTGCATATACTTATAAAGTGTAAAATTTAGGAATGTGGTGCTAGATGGTGGAGCAGCATGGATGCTCTTAGCTTGTCTCTGTCCCTAAAGACATAACTAGATCAGCACACCTCAGAAATTGTTCTGAGGCTTTTGCACGCCTTGAAAATTGATCTGAGGATTGACACAACAATCTGCAACACTTGAGCCACAGAAATCGGCAGGTAAGTGGTGCAGAGAGGTAAACACGGGGGAGAGAAATCCTCCGAGGGTAGGGAGTTGTTTTTGTGGAGAGACAACAGGAAAAGAGAAATGGGGGAGAGTGTGGCACATTGGGAGAGTGCAGAAAAAGCACTCTCCCTGAAAGCAGCTGGAAAGAAAGCTAAAGAGTGAAAACACTTAGAAGGGACTTAACAATAATATGTTCCCCAAAGCCATTGATGGGAAGAAAGGAGAGGGATTCAATACCACTAAGATTCTATGAATAGTGGAGCACAGAGTCTGAAGTTCTGGAGCCCAGTGGCTGGTGGCACTCTGGTGAAGGAAAAGGGCGAATCCCCAGGAACAGGAAGCAGGTTCCAAGGGTTGCATGTGTCACACAGGGAAAAGTGGTTCTCCCTGCATGGAGAGCATTTGGTAGAGGCCATCTAGCCTCCCCACAGGCAAAGTTCCCAGTGGACCTCAGAAAGCATCCACATTTGCTGCAATTGGGACCAAGATGTCAGAGTGAGGTGAAATCTGGCACGAGATATGTGTTGTGATTTACAACAATCCCTGAACCTCTGGCACTGCCCCTTCCAAGCACATCCTCTAGAACACAACACAAGTCCACCAACCTGCTTAGTATAGAGCATATAGAGTACTTCATAGTTTTAATTCTAGGGGAAACTGGATGTAACTTCATTTCAGGTTTCATTCTGTTAGATGGTTCATTTATTCAGGTTTCTGTTTGTTTTGTTTGTTTTTGCTTTGTTTTCTTTTGTTTGTTTGTTTGCTTCTTTCTATGATAAAATGGATTTCTCCTTTTTTTTCCATTCCTTTTCTTGGATACAGATAGAGAAAAAATATTTTATTTTTTTAATCTGTGGGTTTTTTTTTTAATTTTTAAAATAATTTTCTTACTGGGGTGCCCAGTTGGCTTGGTCAGTTGGGTGTCTGACTTCAGCTCAGGTTGTGTTCTCATGGTTTGTGAGTTTGAGCCCTGCATCAGACTCTGTGCTGACAGCTTGGAGCCTGGAGCCTGCTTCAGATTCTTTGTCTTCTTCTCTTTCTGCCCCTCCCCAACTTGTACTCTGTCTCTCTATGTCTCTCAAATAAATAAATAAATAATTGTGAAAAAAAAACAAAAAAAAATAATTTTTGTACTTTTTTCTGTATTTTTTAATTCTATTTCAATTTACTTAATTTCATTATATTTTATTATATACTTTTTTAATTTATAAAATTTATCTTTCCTTTTCTTTTTCTTTTCTTTCTGTAATTTTCCTTTTTTCTTTATTCTATCTAACATCCTTCAGCAAGCAGACCGAAACACACAAATGATCTATTTTCCTTTACTTGAGTTTTGTTTTGTTTTGTTTTAACTTTTACTTTTGATTTTATAAATTTTGTCTTCTTCCAAAATGACAAAATGAAGGAATTCACCCCAAAAAAAAGAACACAAAGAAATGACAGGAGGTTAAATAACATAGATACAAGCAAGATGTTTGAACTAGAATTTAAAACCACGATTATAAAAATATAAGCAGAGGTTCTAAAATCATAGAATCCCTTTCTGTGGAGATAAAAGAAGTAAAATCTATTCAGGATGAAATTAAAAATGCTATACCTGAGATGCAGTCTCAAATGAATGCCACAGCAGCAAGGATGGATGAACCAGAGCAGTGAATCAGTGACATAAAAGACAAACTTAGGGAGAATAAGGAAGCAGAAAAAAAGAGGTAAACAAAGTTAAAAGAGCATGATACAAGACTTAGATAACTCCGTAACTTATTAAAAAGTAATAACATCCAAATGAATAAAGTTTTAAAAAAAATAAAAAAATAAAAAAAAAAAAAAAAAAAAGAAGGGGCACCTGTGTGGCTCAGTCAGTTAAGAGTTCAACTTCGGCTCAGGTCATGATCTCCCAGTTCATGCATTCGAGCCCCACTTTGGACTCTGTGCTGAAAGCTTGAAGCCTGGAGCCTGCTTCAGATTGTGTGTCTCCCTATCTCTCTGTTCCTGCCCCACTCACAATCTCTTTCTCTCTGTCTCAAAAATAAATATTAAAACAAACAAACAAACAAACAAATAACATCCGAATCACAGGAGTCCCAGAAGATGAAGGGAGAGAAAGAAGAGCAGAAGGTTTATGTGAAAAAATTATAATGGAAAACTTTCCTAACCTGGGGAAGGACACAGACATCAAAATCCAAGAAGTTCAGAGAACTCCCAGTAGAATCCACAAAAACTGACCATTAGCAAGGCATGGCATAGTCAAATTCACAAAACACACAGACAAGGAAAGAATTAAGAAAGCATCAAGACAGAAACAGAAGTTCTTAATCTATAAGGGAGTCCAATCAGGTGTGCAGCATACTTAACTACAGAAACTTGACAAGCCAGAAAGTATTGGATAGATATAATCAACCTGCTGAATCAGATAAAAAAAAATGCAGCAAGAATTCTTAACCCAGCAAAGTTTTTATTCAAAAGAGGAAAAGAGATATTTACCCCAGACAAACAAAAACTAAAGGAAGTTGTGACCACTAAACCACCCTTGAAAAAAACTTAAAGGGGGATTCTTTTAGTTGAGAAAAAATGAAACAAAACAAAAAAGACCAAAAACAACAAAGACTAGAAAGGACCTGTTGCAGCCGTATGGCCAGAGTCACAAAAGATGAGTCTGCAAACAAAGTGCAGTTAAGTGAAGGTCCGCATACTCAAGTTGGAATGAGGCCCTGACTCTAGAATGAAGCTTCTTTTTATTAGGATAATTGCTAAAGACTATGTGCATAAAGTCAACTAAGCAAGTGTGTTAATCAGTCTAATGGTTTAGTTTTTCAAGATTGAATTTCGAGTTAATTGGTTTCTATAACACAAGGAAGGGTCAGGTGTGAAGAAGGATCTGGCCCTGGACAATGTTAATGGCTCTAGGTGTTCCTTAGGATCCTCAGCAGTGTTCAGCTGTGTAAACATGTCCTAAGGCCTTGCACATTCTCTAGCCCTTCCCTTTTGAAGTCTTTTCTTTTGATGCTTCTCTCCTGCATCTCCCACATCTCTCCCTTTTTCTTTCATTTGGTAAAGCTGGAGGGCAAAAACAGAGGCTCCTGAGGCATATTCTCAGCTTCATTGCCATCCTGTTCTCCAGACTAGGTATATGCAAAGTAATAAGACAAAGATTAATATAAAAATACCAATTGCAGAAACGCTTAAGGGTTTTATATAATTCATTGGATTCAATTCTGAGATTTGATTAGTTATCTCAGATAGAGGAGCACCGGAAGTCATCTCAAGTTTATTTTTGAATGTTTCATAGATGTCCTTTTGCAATTGAGCTATATCAGCAGAGGTGTTGCCTTGATTAAGAAGGTGTCGATGCACAGGTCTCATGATATCTTGGACTGATTATATACGTGGGGGGGGGGGTGACACAAAAGGTGGTTATGTTCCAATCACATTGAAGTTTTACCTGTTGTTGTAAACTAATCAACTGATCTCCTAGAAAAAGAAGAGCTTGTTGTAAATCAAATAATTGGCTCTCTATTTGGCTATCAATTAGCCATTGGCTGTTTCACAGCCTTTCTGACTCTTGATGCCAGTTTTGTACTATGTGAGTGGTTTGTATAGTCTGATGAAGCACAAAGCCAGCTGTTGCTGCTGTAGCTGTAATAGCTATAACCCAAGTACAGCAGTTACCAGTAAAGCTACAAGCTGTTGGGTGCAATGTAAGACAGGTTTCAATATTTCATTTATTGGAAACATCTCAGGGGAGTGTTGCCAAGACCGATCCATGCTTATAGGCATCCAAACCCCATTACATGCCTTAAGAATATATAAGTTTTGTTGTTCCTAGTTAAAAGAGATAGTAGAGTTGAGACAAGTATAAAAGGAACAATTATGGCAAGTAAGAAGATTGTTATCAGGGTCCCAATGAGGCATACCTAACACAAACAGAAAAGGAAGTCTGAAACATGCTTGAATTTTATGAGTCTCATTTAATCTAAAATAGATGGATAATTTATTTGAAACATTCATTAAGTAGCCTTTCCAAGCAGCCATACTCAATAATCCAGTACCAATTTTCCAAAGTTCTGAATGAACTGGCTCATCAGGTAAACATGGTCTGGGGGAAGTCATCCCTCCTTCCTGCCATCCAATGGGTTCAGATGTTGCATCTGAAATCCTGTCATCTTGATATCAACACCATCAGAGCTCTTTTTTGGAGTATTTGGTCCAAGAAGAGCCTACAGAGGCCCAATTAATAACGCTTCCTTTGGAAGTATTAAGAAGAACTCTACCAACCTCTCCTCTACAGATCTCCCAATTAACCCAATCCTCAGGATTTATGATCTTTCTTAATTGACATCGAGGCAATTTAGGAGGGTGATTGTATGTAATTCTTTGACTTCTCATGGAGATTCCCTATAGTAAATACAATATAGAGACCTTAGTCCCAATGGGTTTTTCTGCTATCCATGCCTGTGAACGAAATGTAACACACTGGTCACCTGTTCCAAAGCACCTACAGAATATTCAGGGATTACTTTTCCTTCTTCTTCTGGTTTAAGTGGGCCTCTATTATCATAAGGTCCAGGCAACCAGACCGAATAATTTACATTAACTGGGAAGAGGGATCATCCCATGTAATTAATGTATTAAACAGGTGGATTTGGGATATAAGCCCAATATGTGTGATTGTCTTCAGTACTCACGGTTAATGTAAGAACTGACATCATGGCAATAAACAGAGTAGAACTCTTAGGTGTTTCTGTTTTTTGCAGGATCTGTTCTGCTTCTTGAGTCATCTTCATCTGTCCCCATGAGGGAGGTTTGGCTTTCGTTGTTTTTTTTTTCTGTTCTTTTTATCTCCCATTCCAGGCTTAATTCTTCCATATCTTTCTCCAGTGGTCGAAAATTGGCGAATCTTTTTCTCTTTGCCCATCTGTTCATATCGTGGTTTTAATCACCGGGCTGGGAGCCAGATATCCCTGTTATCTGTGGATATAAGAGCAAATCCTCGACCCCACAATTTAACATACCCAGGGCACCATTTGTTATTATCATTTTTCCAAAATATTGGTTGTAAAAGGGGTCTGGTATTAGAGACCGTGTGATGTTTTTCAGCTGCGGTGATCTCTTGTTCACCTCTTAAATCCAAAAAATTAAGTGTAAAAAATGCTTTCATTAACTAACTCTTTGGATTCAAGGCCATATCCCCCTGTTGTTTTTTTTTTTTTTTTTGTAACATGGTTTTTAATGTACGATTGGTATGTTCAATAATGGCTTGACTTTGTGGATTATAAGGAATGCCTGTAGTATGATGAATGCTCCATTTTTGATAAAATATAAGAAAAGTGTGAGAACTATAAGCCAGGCCATTGTCAGTTTTAAGATTCCAGGGGAGTCCTACTGTGGCAAATGCTTCTAAAAGATGTTGAATAACATGGCCATGTTTTTGTTTGTTTGTTTTGTTTTTGTTTTTGTTTTTATTGACAAAGGTGTAGCCCATATAAAACAAGAATATGTATCTATTGATACATGTACATATGCAAGGAGACCGAATTGCAGAACATGAGTAACACCCATTTGCCATAAATCATCAGGCTGTTGACCTCTGGGATTAACCCCCTGAAAATAGGGAGGAGTGACCATATGCTTATAAGTGGGGAAGTGTTTGATAATTTCTGTAGCTTGGTAAGGGAAATACAAAAGCATTTATTTAAGGCTTTAGCATTAAGATGAGTCAGACTTTGAAAATCTTGTGTTGTAATAACAGGAGCTGCCAATAAGGGATCTGCTGTAGCGTTTCTTTCTGTCAAGGAGCTGGGGAGGCCAGAATGAAATCATATATGAATAATGTATATGGGATGGGATCAGTGTTGGAGACAATGATGGACCTGAAAAAATAAGTCAGACAATTCTGAGCCATCTGAATAAATATTAATGATTTCCAAATTTTCAATCATTTGTTTAGAATAGACTGAATCCGTTAAGATATTGATGGAGGAAGGAACATCCTGAAGCAATAGAAATATGACAATGAGTTCAGCTTTTTGTATTGAGGTATGTGGGGATTTTATATATTTAGAAGTAGGACCATAATATGCAGAATAACCAGATTTGTTTGCATCTGTGAAATAGTTAGGTTCATTTACAGGTACTGATTGTACAATTCGAGGCATGATGAAGGAGGTGGTTTTGAAAAATTCAATTAATCTGGTTTTAGGATAATGGTTGTCTATATTATCTATATAATCTGCAACTACAGGTTGCTGTGAAATGCATTGCCGATATGCCATGGATATTTTGCTTGAGACAGAGGTACTATAATTGTCTCAGGGCTGTTATTTCCTTAGTCTTTCCTGACCCTTAAAAATTAACATTCCTATTTTGTCTAAACATGTAGATAAATTTTAAAGGCTTTGTTGGAAAGAAACATTCATTCTATGGGATGCCTGGGTGGCTCAGTCAGTTAGGAGTCCAGCTTCAGCTCAGGTCATGATCTCGCAGTCCATGAGTTTGAGCCCTGTTTCGGGCCATGTGCTGACAGCTTGGAGCCTGGAACCTGCTTCAGATTCTATGTGTCCCTCTCTCTTTGCCCCTCCCCCACTCATGCTCTGTCTCTCTCACTCTCAAAAATGAATACATGTTAAAAAAAAAAAAGGAAGAAACATTAATTCTATGATTCCATTAGCCTGCCAAAATACTCCTGTAGGAAAATGAGGTGACAGTAAAATTAAAAAGGAAACAGGTATTGAGGGGTTAACTCAAGTAAGCTGACTGGAAGCATTTTTTTATTCAATCCATTGTAATTCTTGGGATGCTTCAGGAGTTAATTCTCTAGGGCTATTTAAATTGGAATACCCTTTAAGTACATCAAAAAGATGAGCCGGTTGATAAATCGGTATGCCTAGAGTAGGAGGTAGCCACTTAATGTCTCCTAATAATTTTTTAGAAATCATTTAAAGTATGCAAGGTATCTCTATGAATTTGAACATTTTGAGGTATTATTGAATTTTGTACTAATTTTTGACCTAAATAGAAAAAGGGATCTTAAAATTGAATTTTGTCTTCTGCAATAATAAGGCCATATTTTGAGAGGGTTGCCTTAGCTGCTAAAAACAGTGCATGTAAATCATGTCATTCAGGTAAATCTAATAGGATGTCATGTATGAAATGGATAATCTTAGTATGAGGAAGTTGAGATCATAAATATTGGAGAGGTTCTGCAACAAAAAGCTGACAAAGAGGGGCGCCTGGGTGGCGCAGTCGGTTAAGCGTCCGACTTCAGCCAGGTCACGATCTCACGGTCTGTGAGTTCG
Source organism: Panthera pardus (assembly GCF_024362965.1). Lineage (NCBI taxonomy): Eukaryota > Metazoa > Chordata > Mammalia > Carnivora > Felidae > Panthera > Panthera pardus. The sequence goes on from NW_026526654.1 coordinate 4,332,460, forward strand.
AGCCCCGCGTCAGGCTCTGGGCTGATGGCTCGGAGCCTGGAGCCTGTTTCCGATTCTGTGTCTCCCTCTCTCTCTGCCCCTCCCCTGTTCATGCTCTGTCTCTCTCTGTCCCAAAAATAAATAAAAAACGTTGAAAAAAAGAAATTAAAAAAAAAAAAAAAAAAAGCTGACAAAGAGTGGGACTATTTAACATTCCTTGGGGTAAAACTCACCATTGAAATCTGCTTATGTGCTCATCATGATTAATTACATGAATGGAGAACGTAAATCTTTCTGAATCTTAGGGTTTAAGGGAATGGAGAAAAAACAATCCTTACGATCAATGATTATAACTTTCTAATCTTGAGAGATAGCAGCAGGCATCAGAAGGCCAGTATGTAGAACCCCCATGGGTTGTATGATTTTATTTATGGCTCAGAGATCAGTCAGAAAATTTTCCATTTTCCAGATTTTTTTTATAACAAAAAACAGAGAATTCCAGGGACTAGTTGAAGGTTCAATATGTCCTGCTTCTAATTGTTCAGAAATTAAAGATTTTAAAGTTGTCAGTTTTTCTTGAGAAAGTGACTACTGCTCTCTCCATATGGGCTCATCAATAAGCCATTTTAAAGGCAGCACATATTTTTGTTCTTTGGCAGTGGCCACTAGGATAAATTTGGATATCCTGGCCCTGCGGCTTTATATTTGGGGAAAATATTGAGGGGTGTTTTAATGCCTTGTTGATTTTTATCTAATCCCTTCAGTGGGTCATATCCCATGGCACACATTATATTTTTATTTTGAGTAGATGTGAATGGGATATTAATATATGCATCCCATTGTTGAAGTAAATCTCTACGCCATAGATTAATGGCAATGTTAGCCACATAGGGTTTAAGAGTCGCTATCTGATCCTGGGGCCCTTTACATCTCATAATCTATTAACCTTTTTTTATTCCCCCCTAAGGAGCCAAGTCCTGTAAAAATTACAGGTATGTTTTCAACAGGCCACAATGAAGTCTAAAACTTTTCAGATATGATGGTAACGTCAGCTGCAGTGTTTATTAATCTGATGAAAGATTTATTATTAATTTTAAGATGTATTTTGGGGCAAGGATTTTTCAAAAAGTTCGCCAATATAATTTTCCAGCATTATCAAAACCTCCAGTTCTGATAACGGGATTGCTTTGGCCCTCTATATAAGGACGAATAAGTGAGCAATTTTATCTCCTGGTTGAATAGTATAAGGATTATCAGCTGATACCATAACTTGAATTTCATTTTCACAATCATAATCAAAAATATCAGAATGCATACGAATACCTTAAGTGTAAGGCTACTCCATCCAAAAATAAGGCCTATTGTGCATTTTTCCAAAGGCCCATATTTAGTAATTAGTGTTTTAGCTTTTTATCTCATTAGATATCCAATGAATTTATCTCAATTTATCATGCAAACAAAACTTAAATGTTTTAGGTAACCAAAGATTTTGAAAGCTATCTTAACAATTATCCATGAAAACTATGAGGCAAACAAAGTTAACCATTACTTTAAGTCATCCTTTTGTTAACAGATTGGAAGAGAGATAATGTGAGTTTATTTTACTTTTGATAAATCTTAGTAGAATAAAGATTTATATTTAATGTTAATAACATTAAAGACAGATTTAATAAACTTAATTAGTTTAAATATTAAATATGTTTTATTTATTATTTACATCTTGGGAAGTTTGTTATAACCTTAGGATGTTATTTAAAGCATATCTTAAATAGGATTATAAAATGTTATAAATCTTAAAATTGTATTTATTTAACCAATGTGTCAATAAAAGATTCTAAAGGCGAATCCATAGCAGTATATAGTTTTTAGCAAAACTTAGCTCCTTTAACACTTAGAAGTTTTACCTAAGCAATCAAAGACCTGATAAAGATGAAACCTAAAGCTTTTTTTTTTTTTTGGCAAAGAGAAAAGAAAAACAAACAAATTTGTTTACATTGTCTTAGCAGAACCGTCCAAGAAAGCTTTGTTTTTTGAACAGAGAGAAAAGTGGAATTTTAACCTTATACCAGTATATCTTTAAAATTCCATTCATCTCAACCTAGTAGAATAACATTTTATAATTTAAGAGATACACCTATCTTAATAATATTTTATCTGTGTCCCCTTAAAAGTTTACCATTGTTAATTTTTTTCCCGTGGAACCAGTGAGGAAATTTAAACTTTAAGGAGTTTGTTGTTGTTTTTTAACTTTTTACAGTGTACATTCTCACCTCAAAGAAGAGGTTAGTTGTCATTGTCAAGAGGCCTGAAGGCAGAGAGGCACAAAGGGAAGAGAAAAGAGTTTACATGGTCTTAAAGTCTGTCAACTCAAATAGATGAGTAGATACCGATTTTTGTTTTGTTTTGTATTATTTATTTTGTCTTGTTTTGGTTTTCCATTAGTGGAATTAAGCATTCTATGCTGAGCCAGAGAAGACAGGGAGGTTCCCCCAAAACAAAAGGAGTTTTGGCAGCTGCTTGGGAATATTCCTTAAAATCTCTATCCCGAGGTAGACTAGTCAGACAATTGGCTCTAGTCATCATTTGTGGCTGGCAGCAGAGGCCATTCTGATAAAGTATTTTCCTCAGGTTCTATATCCTTGATTCCCTCATCCTCAAAATTATCAGATGTAAAATCTGAGTGATCTCCTTCTTCTTGATGAGTTTTTAATTTAGAGGAACTTATATTTTGTTCTGAGTCAGACTGTAAAGGGTGTAAAGCCATCTCAATTAAAGAGCATAAAGACCAAAGTTTTAAAGAAATGATATCTCCATTTTGATGAGTACGTCTAAGCGTTTCCATAATTAATCTCCATTGTTTAAGGTTTAAAACATTTTTTCCAGAAGGATTAAACCAATAACAATGTTTTTTAACCAAGTACCAGAGCTCATCAAAATTCCCCTTTTCACTTTTACTCCTGAATTTTGCAATAAAATATGAAGTAACTTATAGTAAGCTTCATGATAATGAGACTGGGAGTTTCTCATACTTCACTATCCCAAAGCAGGGACTTAACTGTCCTACCATTCTGTGTTGGTCCTCTGTGACTGTAAACCGAAGTAGTCATCAAGACTGCCATGCCTTATCCTGTCAACTATGCCAAATGTTGCAGGGACTATGGCCAGATTCACAAAAGATGAGTCCATAAAGTGCAGTTAAGTGAAGGTCCTCATACTCAAGTTGGAATGAGGCCCGGACTCCAGAATGAAGCTTCTTTATATTAGGATAATTGCTAAAGGTTACGTGCATTAAGTCAGCTTAGCAAGTGTGTTAATCAATCTAATAGTTTAGCTTTTCAAGGTTGAATTCACATCATCTGTGAAGTGAAAGTTTGACTTCTTCTTTGCCAATTTTGATGCATTTTATTTCATTTTGTTGCCTGATTGCTGATGCTAGGACTTCCAACACTATGTTAAACAACAGTGGTGAGAGTGGACATCCCTTGTCATGTTCTTGATCTCAGGGGGAAAGCTCTCAGTTTTTCTCCATTGAGGATGATATCAGCTGTGGGTTTTTCATAAATGGCTTTTAGGATGTTTAGGTTCCTTCTATCCTGACTTTCTTGAGGATTTTTATTAAGAAAGGATACTGTCTTTTGTCAAATGCTTTTTCTCCATCTTTGACAGGACAATATGGTCCTTATCCTTTCTTTTATTAATGTGTATGTATCCCATTTATTGATTTGCAAATATTGAACCAGCCCTGCAGGCCAGGAATGGATTGGATCCCATTTGATCATGATGAATAATTCTTCTAATATGCTGCTGAATTCCATTTGCTAGTATCTTGTTGATAATTTTTGCATCGAAGTTCATCAGGGATATTAGCCTGTAGTTCTTTTTTTTGGGGGGGGGGCACTGTCTGGTTTAGGAATTAAACTAATGTTGGCTTCATAGAATGAGTCTGGAAGTTTTCCTTCCGTTTCTGTTTTTTGAAGCAGCTTGAGAAGGATAGGTATTAAATCTGATTTAAAGTTCTGGTAGAATTCCCTAGGGAAGCCATCTGGTCCAGGATTCTTATGTTTGATAACTGATTCAATTTCTTCATTACTCTTAGATCTGTTCAAATTTTCTATTTCTTCCCATTTACGTTTAGGTAGTGTGTGGGTGTCTATGAATTTACCCATATGTTCCAGGTTGTCCCGTTTGTTGGCATATAATTTTTCATAGTATTCCCTGATAATTGCTGGTATTTCTGAGGTATTGGTTTTAATAAATCCATTTTCATTCATGATTTCATATATTTGGGTCCTCTCTCTTTTCTCTGTGAGAAGTCTGGCTAAAAGTTTATCAATTTTGCTTATTTTTTCAAAAAACCAACTTTTTGTTTCATTGATCTGTTCTACTGTTTTATTTTTGTTTGTTTGTTTTGATTCTATATTATTTATTTCTGCTCTCATCTTTTAATTTTTCTAATTCTGCTGGGTTTGTGGTGTCTTTATTGTTCTGCTTTTAGTTTTTTAGGTGTGTTGTTAGATTTTCTATTTGGGATTTTTCTTTTTCCTTGAGATAGGCCATGATTGCAATGTATTTTCTTCTTAGAACTAACTTTGCTGCATCCCAAAGGTTTTGCATTGTTGTGTTTTCATTTGTTTCCATACATTTTTAAATTTCTTCTCTAATAGCCTGGTTGACCCATTCATTCTTTAGTGGGATGTTTTTGTTTGTTTGTTTGTTTTTTTGTTTCCTTGTTTGTTTTACCTCCATGCTTTTGGGGGTTTTCCAGACTTTTTCCTATGTATTATTTCAAGTTTCATAGCACTGTGATCTGAAAGAGTGCATGGTATGATCTCAATTCTTTTATATTTGTTGAGGGCTGTTTTGTGACCCAGTTTTTGATCTATCTTGGAGAATGCTCCATATTCACTTGAGAAGGAAGTATATTCTGCTGATTTAGGATGTAGAGTTCTAAATATATCCGTGAAGTCCATCTGGTCCAGTGTATCATTCAAGGCCATTGTTTGCTTACTGATTTTCTGTCCAGATGTTTTGTCCAATGTTGTAAGTGGGGTATTAAAGTCACCTGCAATTACTGCATTCCTACCAATAAGATTGCTTATGTTTGTGATTATTTTACATATTTTGGTCCTACTGATTTTGGCGCATAGACATTTATAATTGTTATCTCCTCCTGATAGATAGACCCTGTAATCATTATATAATGCCCTTCTTCATATCTTCTTATAGCTTTTAACTTAGTCTAGTTTGTCTGATATAAATATGGCTACTCCATCTTTCTTTTGACTTCCCGTAACATCATAGATAGCTCTCCATCCCCTCAATTTTAATCTGAAGGTGTCCTCGGGTGTAAAATGGGTCTCTTGTAGACAGCAAATAAATGGGTCTTGTATTTTTATCCTTTCTGATACCTTATGTCTTTTGATTGGAGCATTTAGTCCATTTACATTCAGTGTTATTATTGAAATATATGGATTTAGAGTCATTGTGTTATCTGCAGGTTTCATGTTAGTAGTGATGTCTCTGGTCCTTTGTGGGCCTTGCAACATTTCACTCACAGAGTCCCCCATAAGATCTCTTGTTGGACTGGTTTAGTGGTGATTTCCTTCAGTTTTTGTTTGTTTGGGAAAACCTTTATTTCTCCTTCTATTCTGAGTGACAGGCTTGCTGCATAAGGGATTCATGTCTGCATATTTTCCCTGTTCATCACATTGAAGATTTCCTGACATTCTTTCTGGCCTGCCAAGTTTCAGTAGACAGGTCTGCTACTACCCTTAGGTATCTACCTTAGTACATTAATACCCATTTGTCTCTAGCTTGTTTCAGAATTCTCTCTTTATCCTTGTATTTTGCCAGTTTCACTATGATATTCTGTGCAGAAGATCGAGTCAAGTGACTTCTGAAGGGAGTTCTCTGTGTCTCTTGGATTTCAATTTCTCAGCTATGATTTGTTCAAGTACACCTTCAGCTCCTTTCACTCTCTCTTCTCTGGAGCTCCTATGGTATGGTTATTGTTCCATTTGATAAATCACTTAGTTCTCTAATTCTCCCCTCATGACCCAGGATTTTTTTTATCTCTCTTTTTCTCAGCTTCTTCTTTTTCCATAATTTTATCTTCTATTTCACCTATTCTCCTGTCTGCCTCTTCAATCCGCACTGTGACCACCTCCATTTTATTTTCCACCTCATTTATAGCATTTTTTAATTCATCATGACTAGTTTTTAGTTCTTTGACTGCAGCAATCTCTGCTGTCTTCTATGCCTTTTTCAAGCCCAGAGATTTATCTTATGACTATTATTGTAAATTCTTCTTCAGATATATATATATATATATATATATATATATATATATATATATTTATATATTTATACACACACACACACACATATATCTGAATATATATATTGTTGTCTCTCTCTCTCTCTCTCTCTATATATATATATATATATATATATACACACATAGTTGTTTATATCTCTTTTGATCCATTCTTTAGCTGTCACTTCTTCCTGGTATCATCTGAGAGGAATACTTCCATTTTATCATTTTGGCTAATTTTCTGTCCCTTGTGTGTTTTAAAAACTTGTTATGTTCTCTGAACCTGAGAGCACTGCTGTATTAAGTGTGGAGGGTGTTATATACTATACAGAGACTGACCCTTCAGTAAATGCTTTTTGGAGAGTGTTACTTGCTCTCTGTTGTTGTGACATTGTTTAATTTATTTCTCCAACCACTGTGATGTAAACAGAAAACAGAAAACCATACACACACACACACACACACTCACTCAAAAAAACAAAAACAAAAACAAAACAAAACCCTAAAGAACAGCATGGAGGCGACACTCATGGAAGAGCACATACAAAGAGAGAAATGATGGCGGGGGGGGTGTAGAAAAAAATAAACATTGACCAGGCAGAGAGACTATAAGACTTAATCCAGGAAGACAGAAAAGAAGGTAAAGAAGGAGGTGGGGGAAAAAGAAAAGAAGATAAATTTGCCCATTTAAAGAAACTATAAGGCTTGATTATTACAGAGAGACAGAAAGTAAAGAAGAAGGTATACAACATGTATCAAGAGAATGTTTTAAATATGTCTTTTCAAACAAACCAACTTCCAGAGTAAGCAGACTAGATGAGGGAATAGATAAGAAGGAGAAAAGTAAGGAGGAATGTATCTATATAAGAAGAATTGTCTGAGAATTAATCCTGGCAATGCAGCAGCACTGGTCTGGAGGGTGGGCCATCTGGTTCTTCAGTGTCTATCCTGTTCCAGTAGATATGCAGTTAATAGGGCAGAGGGGTGTGGTTTGGTGTAGGTGGGTCCCACCTCTACTGTAGGGCCAGCAGTCCAATCCCTGAGGCCCTGCCTTGGTGGTAGTGAGGAGAGAAATGGAGACACCCCAGTCTCCATGGGGTGGGAATGGGAGGGTGGACCTTGAGGAATATACCAACATCCTCCCCAAAAGAGTCTGCATTTGTGTATCTAAGCACACAGATGACTGTCATGTGAAACCAGTTTTTTTCCTTCCCTTCCACAAACCCACACTCTGTTCTATCATCAGTTCTCCTTCTTGGAGGAACCAAAAGCTTCAAGGGAGGTGAACAAAGGTAGCAGACCTGAGGCTGAGGGACAAGGGGCATAGCATGGCCTAGAGAGATTAATAGTCAAAATACACAGGGGAAAAATAATTCTACAAACTTTACATAAAAGGATAATTGTGAGATTTAATGAGGTTTGTATCTTACATAAAAATAATGGTCTCAAAGTTATTTTACAAACCAGTTATAAAGGCATCTATAACTGTGTGTACTATATTCACATTTGGCCAAATGTTTAATAAATAACTATTTTGATAATGTACTTATTTAAATGAATTAGGTAACATCCAGAAAACACTCTGTATTATTGTTTCCTTAAGAAACTTCTCGGGGTGCCTGGGTGGCTCAGTCCATTTTGCATCTCACTAAGGCTCAGTTCATGACCATAGTATTTGTGAGTGAGCCCTGATTCAGGCTCTGTACTGACAGCTTGAGCCTGTAGCCTGCTTCAGATTCTGTCTCCCTCTCACTCTGCCCCTTCCTTGCTTGCACTCACTCTCTCTTTCTGTCTTCCTCTCTGTCTCAAAAATAAATCAACACTAGAACACTTTTAAAAAATAAAGAAACTTCTCATAACAGGCCCTGGGAAGACATTTGCTAACTCTTTTTTGAAGTAGTCAGAAAAAGGTTAGTTTGATGTGGTTGAGTGTAAAATCCATGGGAATTGCATTTGACCCTATGTCTGCAAGCATGTAGGTAGAGTTCATTCTGGAGGACAAATCAGCAATAATTTCAGATTAAGTTAAGATATATGTGGGAGGTTTTCAAGACTGTATGACTAAACAGAATATGGTCTGGAACATTTTATTGTATATATCAGGAAACCACCTCCTTATTTCTAAAACTCCAAAACACATGTCTTGAGTTATTATGGTTGTTCACATAAAGTGTCCATTTCTTGAGCTGGGTATGCTAAAGATACCACCTTGTTAATCCAAGGTAAGATAAAGAATAAAAACCTCATGAGGAAATCTTCCATCCTCAGAAATTTTTTCTTCTTTTTCGACTTCTCAGCTTCCTATATTATAAATGATCATGTGCTACAATGAGGTTGTCTAGACCAGTTTAATATTGCCCTCTTATCCTAGAAAGAATGGGTACATCCTGGGCACCTATTTTCTCTACTTTCAGACCTCATGCAAAAGAGACCTTTTGTGATATCCTCTTTTATATCCATATGCATGCATTTACAAGCAAAATGGTATTTTTTAGTTTGTGTTATTTATTACTGTTATTATTATTCAGTAAGTAAATATCTCTTTCCATGTCAGAGAAATATGCTGGATCACCAAGTTTCTGGGTCTATGTTTTCAAATGGGGACCAGGTTCTGAGACCGATTTTCCATGAATAGGGATAGGAAGACACTTTCTAACGTATTTTTGTTTTGTTTATGTAGGGAAAACAGAAGAAGTGAATGGTAAGGGTTATTTATTTTTATACATTCCACACTTGATGATCTTTCATCATAATTAAGAAATAAAATGCTGGAACGCCTGGGTGGCTCAGTCGGTTGAGCATCCGACTTCGGCTCAGGTCATGGTCTCACAGTCTGTGGGTTCGAGCCCCTCATCGGGCTCTGTGCTGACAGCTCAGAGCCTGGAGCCTGTTTCAGATTCTGTGTCTCCTTCTCTCTCTGACCCTCCCCTGTTCATGCTCTCTCTCTGTCTCAAAAATAAATAAATGTTAAAAAAAATTTAAAAAAAAGAAATAAAATGCTGACACCCCCTTTATGACCCAGTCATGTTTAGAAGCAACTAAAATACCTTTCTGCTACTTTTCAAAAAGTGAACATAAGTATTTGTAAGACAAGGAATGATGTAGGCATAAATGAAGAAGAATAAGATGCATCACCTTGTGGTGTTGAGGGTTGGGACTCATGTCTTACATCTGCCCCATTCAGTGAGGGCAGTCAGCTTTTGTGCATATAGTAATTAACTACTTATTTTATACTCAGTGCTTAAGAAACACTGAGAAGAACTCTCCTTGTAGTTGCTGTCTTCATACAGATGCAAATTCCACATTTAAATAATAAATGTAAAACAAATATTCTGGTAGTGTTATCGAAGGATTCATGATTCTATGAGCACATACAGTAGTGAGATTGGATTTGCTCATTCGGTTGTGGATTTGCTGAAAATAGCAGCAATGAGGATGATGGTAGTGGTATTAAAGAGGACATGTAGGTAGGTAAAAGGGAGGAATAGAGTGTGTAAAACACAAAGCACAACATGCATTAAACTCTGGCTGGGAAGTGAGCCCATGATACTATTAGAGGACACAGTATTATCCAGGTGACTCTGGTTCAGACAACCCAGACAAGGCTATAGGTAAGCAAATGTTGAGAAATATAAATTCACTTTACCATTCTAAGAATTCTGAATGCTATCCAGGAAACAATTTTGAATATTATCCAAGAAACTCAGTAAAACATATAAATGTTAAACAAAAAGGTGTGCAGTGACAATATTTTCATTTCAAAAATGTTTTCTTTTTTTTTTAAATTAACATTTATTTATTTCTAAGAGATGGAGAGAGACAGAGCATGAACAGGAAGTGGGGGCAGAGAGAGGCATAGAATCCAAAGCAGGCTCCAGGCTCTGAGCTGTCAGCACAGAGCCCAGCGTGGGGGGGGGCTCGATCCACAAACCACAAGATCATGACCTGAGCTGAAGTTAGAAGCTTAACCGACTGAGTCACCCAGCCTTCCCCCCTACAAATGTTATTTTCTTGTTTTTTACTTGGTAAGTAAAGTTTCTCCGTGAGGATAGAAATGTACATATATTAAGAAAAAACAAAGAAGAAGAAATGTAAAGATATTTCAAAGCAATCTCTCACTACATCTCATTATTTCAGAAAGGTTAAAACTCCAGGGAGGAGAAGGTGAGTAATGAAAATGGCCACTCTAGCCCTCATGCACTTTTCTTTTAGTCATGCATCTCTTTGCTGTTTTATTCACTGTTAAATCTTGAATTCAAAACTATACTTTTATTTTATTTATTTTTTTAAATTTTAAGTGAAGTTTCTTCGACAGTATGCAGGTAACTAGAGACTGAAGTATTTGGATAATATTTATTTTATTTATTTTTTTTTTTATAAAATTTTTTTTTAATGTTTATTTTTGAGACAGAGAGAGACAGAGCATAAACGGGGGAGGGTCAGAGAGAGAAGGAGACACAGAATCTGAAACAGGCTCCAGGCTCTGAGCTGTCAGCACAGAGCCCAAGGCAGGGCTCAAACTCACGGACTATGAGATCATGACCTGAGCCGAAGTCAGATGCTTAACCAACTGAGCCACCCAGGCACCCCAATGATATTTATTTTTAACAAGCACTCTGGGTCATTGAAGACAACACACTCACAAACTAAAAAAAAAAAAAAAAAAAAAAAAAAAAAAAAAAGAGGTTAGAGTGGGAGAGAACTAAAGCATAAGAGACTCTTAAAAACTGAGAACAAACTGAGGGTTGATGGGGGTGGGAGGGAAAGGAGGGTGGGTGATGGGTATTGAGGAGGGCACCTTTTGGGATGAGCACTGGGTGTTGTATGGAAACCAATTTGACAATAAATTTCATATATTGAAAAAAAATATAATTAAATTAAAAAAATAGAAAGAGGGGCGCCTGGGTGGCGCAGTCGGTTAAGCGTCCGACTTCAGCCAGGTCACTATCTCGCGGTCCGTGAGTTCGAGCCCCGCGTCAGGCTCTGGGCTGATGGCTCGGAGCCTGGAGCCTGTTTCCGATTCTGTGTCTCCCTCTCTCTCTGACCCTCCCCCGTTCATGCTCTGTCTCTCTCTGTCCCAAAAATAAATAAAAAACGTTGAAAAAAAAAAATAGAAAGAACCACACAGACTCACACAGAGCACACAAACACATCCCCTTTTTTCTCCAAAATTTCCATTTTGTCATGTCTATTCTTGGGTAGTTTATTGCGATAACTCCTTACATATCGCAAATGGTTCTGCTCTCTGAAGTTCAGTGATGGACAGAAGCAGAATATTATAGTCCAAAATGATACTATCAAACATCTTTTTAGAACCAGAAATGAATTGGGGAATGGTTTAGCGGGAAGCAGACAGGGAATGGGGTAAAGGCAGGCTGCCACTTAACTATGTTAGAATGGAGACTAGTGACACTATGACACTAGTTGCTTATGGATCACAATCAGTGGCCCTTCATTTAATTTGTCAAATGGAGGGGCGCCTGGGTAGCTCAGTCGGTTAAGCGTCTGATTTCAGCTCAGGTCATGATCTCGCGGTCCTTGAGTTCCAGCCCTGGGTCAGGCTCTGGGCTGATGGCTCAGAGCCTGGAGCCTGCTTCTGATTCTGTGTCTCCCTCTCTCTCTGCCCCTCGCCCATTCATGCTCTGTCTCTGTCTCAAAAATAAAAATAAAAAAATTAAAAGAAAATTTAATTTGTCAAATGGAAAACTCCTACCTTCTTAGGATATCTTTTGACTTCCAAAAGATTGTGAAACTTATGAGCTTTGTTTACCATTAGGAACCATAACATTTTTGTTATATTTTACACCTTTGTTGTATTTCAAATAAAATATTTTCATTTGATTTCCACAAATACACTGTGAAGAAGAAAGGTCAGTTATTAATATACTGTTCCACAAAATAATGCATGGTAAGTATTCTTAGGAGATTTCTCAGTTTATATTACTAATTGGCATAATATTCACATTCATTAGACAACTTTAGAAGCACATTTACCAATTGAAAAAAGTACAGTCTAGATATCAGATATTACTTTGTAAAAATGCCCGTTAGCAACTGAGCTGCAATGTCTTTAAATTCACATAATACTATATTTACAGTGCTAATATATGGTTTTAGTTATTTTTATATTATATTAATACTAGTGGAATTATATTAGTGGTTATAGTAAATAAGTAAATTTATTTTTAAGTAAATAAATTATAAGTAATAAATAATAAAGTAATAAAGTAAATAAATTTTTAAGTAAATAAATAAATTTTATTTATATTAAATAAGTAAAAATTTATTTTTACCTACAACTATGGAACTTCTTTCACAGCAAAAGTACTTTTAGCCTATATTAACAGAATCCTGGGTAATTGGGTAAATATCTGGATCATTTTACCTCTGATTTGTGTGCTTATGTTTTCACCATTTTAAAAATTATTTTTGGATTCATGTATCTATGAAAATATGTACCCATGTGAAGGCACTTTTAAGAAAAGTAATTCAGTAAATCCGCTTAAATTTCAAAGAATGATTTAAAGCAAATTTTAAATTACCAAAGCATTTAGATTTCAAGAAAAAATATATAATTGTTTCTCATTAATTTGTAAGTTGAATAAGATAGACCTGGACTTGAATCCCAACATTGACAGATATTAGTAATCATAGTTGGACAAACCTCTCCAAATCTTTGTTGTCACAATTACAAAATTAAAAAAAAAAATTCCCATCTCATTGATTTGTTATGAAAATTATTTATAAATGCTCTTCAAACAGCCTGAGGCACATATAAGTGTTCAGTGTATCACTGGTCATATTCATAAAATATTTTGACAAGAATATATCTGCATGTTTATATACTCATTTTTTTCCATTCTGCATAAATCCTCAGTTTCAACTTAAGTGTGTAATTTGATAAATGGAGTGGTATAAAAAGCATGAGCTGAGGGAAAGTAGCAGCTACATTTGAAGAAACTACAGAAAAATTCTAGATAGAGGAAGGGCCCTTTTATATTGTGTTAATTGTTTTTTATTATTATTGATCATGCTAAGACTGACATGTTCTTCCATAGTAAATAATACCTTGGATCCTGGCACAGTTCACCGTCCAAATGTCTGAAGACAACAGAAGTGTGAAAGAAGTTGATATCTCTTGGGAACTACCCAAAAGAAGGAATCCATTGGATAAGCTATTCTTATATATATATTCAATGGTTTTAGGTCAGAATTTTTCTTCTTTTCTTTTCTTTTCTTTTCTTTTGTTTTCTTTTCTTTTCTTTTGTTTTCTTTCCTTCTTTTCTTTTTCCTGGAAAGGTAGACACTACTGGGAAGTGAGTATGAAAAATAAATTAAACTGGACTCTAGGTATTTGTAAGGATTCTGTCAGCAGACAGGGAGAACTCATACTGCCACCAGAGACTGTATTCTGGACACTATGCTTTAATAGAAGTAATGGCTACAAAGCGCTTGAAAATCCATGGATAACACTCGACCTTAAGGAATCTCTGGAAATTATTGGTATCTTCCTGGATTATGAGGCTGAGAGAGTCTCCTTTTTAATGTGACAATTAAAGGAAAGTGTTCTTTGTGACTGAGGAAAAATTGCCCTACTTTAAATCGACTGAAATTTGAGATTTGTACATCTAATGTATTAATATTATAATTCAGATATATAAATATTTTATTTTAGAATTCAAATGATGTGCTTCTTCCTTCAAATAAATCTAAAAAAACTCTTTGATGTCATAAATTATACCTTTTTATCATTTCAATCTGCTATATGCCTATTTGTTAATGGACAATAATTACTTGATTGGAATTACATGCTGTAGAATTTATTTGATGACAATTCAAATCTACAGAACATAAATAAAATATCCAAATAAAGTACATATTTGTGCAAGTTGTGAAGGAAAGTTAATTCTCAGTTGATCCCTGATAGGTATGATTTCTCCTTCCTTCATGGTTTGAGATGGAAGAAAATATGGGCTCTACTCTTCATCACCAGGAAATTGGTAGGAGCCCACACTCTATTAATATGGCCCAAACCTAAGGAATAATGACGGCTTTGAAAAAGAGACTTCTAAACTTGTACTATGTACAGTATACTCCAAAAAATATCTTCAAGTGAATATGTCTTCCAGTCACTCATTTCTTCACCATTTTACCTTCATGTTGTTTTGAAGTTTCAAAGACAATCTTCAACTTAATTTAATATAACAGTATCATTGTTTCATCTACTCAACAAAAGCTTATTAGGTACTAGATATATATTTGTTTTAGATATCCATTATCTACAGCACTGCAGATTGTCTACCTGTAACTATGTACCTAGTACTGACAGTAAACAGGAAAACACCGGCAAATAGTTACTAATTTCAAAATGCTGTGTGGGAAAATCAAGGTATCCAGATAAAGAATGATAGTGAGTGGATTCACTTTAATCTCATCATCAGGAAAACTCTTACTTGGAGGGTGATGAATTAAAGGTGACATTTTGCACATGCATAAGTGGAAATGATTCTGTTCAAAACAACAGGCAAAATATGGAAAGAGTGGGCCTGGGTGAGAAAGTAGAAGAAGATCTTAGGGCTCAGATGAAATTGGGGCAGAATGGTTTTAAATTAGGCTGCAGAAGTAAGTAGCTGAAACAATGTGACAGGCTGAACTGAAATGGATTTTCTTTCTACTACTAAGAGATTATTTGGGTTTATTATAATAAAATATTTAATATATAAGTAAAGAAATGTTAAAATGAAATATTTGAGCAAAACAAAATAATAGGAGAAGTATTCCAAATTGACACCAACTCTATCACCATAGGGCGTTTTAAAGGAGGTGGCCTAAATCTGGTTACATGAATATGACTGCTCATGGCTTGGAAAATATATGGAGTCAAACAAGAACATGAAGGTTTTAGGAAAGATCTGTAGTTGTATTTTGAATTACTGTCCCAGAAAAACAGAGATGGTATGGTTGTCTGACTCTCACTTAAAACATATGGAAAGAGTTAAGAGGTTAGTCTGTCTCCTGAAATTTAAAGAACACAGTGGACCTATATTTGCCTTCCTCCTGGGATATTGAAATTGACAGAAGGGCCAGGAGATACTCGGTAGCAGGATGCAGGAGTGCTGCATTTTATGACATGTGCCCTGAGCATATCTGGGTGAGGATATTATGTTTCCAAAGGCTAGAATATGGTCCATGAATCCTCTGGGATGCTGCCTGAAAAAGTAAATACATACCACTGGAAATTAGATTATGTATCAAAGGATGCCTGGTGCCTGAGATAGAAATCTTGAAAAGCCAAAATATAGGCCTATTTCACTTTCCTCAAGGTAACAGGAGGAAAAAAAGTTTCTCAGATATTTGGTGTTTTTAAAGTACCAAAGAGGGGGAAATGAGCTTGAAATGCCTTTTGATTGTAACCCATTACAACAATGATCACGAAAACTTTCTCACTCTTGTTATAAAACAATAATAATAGTAATAGTAATAATAATAAGTGTACCTAATTTCAACAATAATTATAAGTGTTGTCATTTATATTACCTCACTCAGACACTTCACAGTTCCCGACAATGTGTATTTTCCCTTACTGCAGTGAGTAATATACCCACCTCGCTCAATTACAGGTGTTTTCCTGGTAACCTTTAGCTAGAGGACATTGATAAATGCTAAAGGGTAAAGGCATCTATCATATGGATGCATCTTTCCACTAACAATAAACTGTCTTGTAGAATAAGATTTAGAAAATGGAAAATTCAGGGCAAAGAGGGAATTCATGACAAAAATAATTTTCCAAACATAACTATTCCAGTTACACAAGACACAATACAATTTCATTGTGCTGAAAGGCCTGAAATTCTGTTTTAATTAAAAATAAGAAAATGAGAAAAGAGTAAATGACAGAGTTGTAGGGTGACTCCTCTAAGCCTGCCTAGTCCTTCAAACACACCTAGATAAATAACAAATCATTCTGGACATCCAAGAAATCAATATGAAGACTGAGAGAACAAAACAAGAGCGTATCTACAAGTAAAAGATAACCAACTCTTGGAAGGTAAGAACTGCAGAGAGTTGATATGGGGAGGAAAGAACTGTGAGTGCTCCAAAAGGGAAGCATCCTTGACTACAGAGAGAGGAATCAGCTAGTAAGCATGAGAGAGAAAGAGAAAGAGTGAAGCAGCAGACAGGGAATTGCAGAAGGAAATCTCTTCCCATAATCCATGGACTGGGAAAAGGAGAGGGGCTATTTCAAGTCATTATAAGCAGCAGAGCACAGTCTGCAGTTTTAGAAGTACATGCCATTGCCCAAGGTCATGTCTGTTCGGTTTAGCAGTGTTCCTGTGGTGAAGAAGGGTAGAGACATGGGACTGGGCAGCATGGTCTGAGGATCACTTGGCATAAATAGTTCCTCTTTTAGAAGTGTATTTTGGAGTTGGGCCATAGCTTCTCTGGGCCAAACGAACTGGTGGTGTCAATGTGTTGCCTTGTTCATTAGAATAGGGACAGGGACACTAGCTGAAGACAACAAACTGGGTTCTGTATTTTTGCTGAGTATTACCATAAACTTTGAACCATTATGTAGTTGTGCAAGCACTTTTGTGGGACGAACGAGCAAATCACAAAAACACAGCGAAATCCTCCTCCATAGGAGCAGTGCAAGTTCATGATGTATGGGTTCATAAAATTTGGAGTTTTGAAACCCAGCCATGTGTCTGATATGTGACACAGCAGTACTGTGCCTCCTGACAGGCAAACAGCTCAGACACAGACAAGGTGAAGGCAGGGATCTGACAGACTTTGGGGACAAAAGACTGGGGATTACTATTCTGTGAGAGCTTAGTAAAGAGTAGTTGGTACAAACTACCCACTCCAGGGAGAATAAAGTGGGAGGTTGAGACCCCCCCAGCTCATCACACTGACCAACTTCAGTGAGCAACACAGCACCCCAAAGTGGAGACCAGAGCTTTTTACACCAACTCCTCCCTGACCCCTGCTGGTGAATCTCCAGTAGAACATGTACTCCTGAGAGTCATTCCAGCAGGACCCTTCCCAAAAGACCAGCACAAACTCCTCACACCAAGCCTACTGATCATAGAATTTTCCAAAGCTTCAGTGGAAGGGAAGTAAGATCTAGCTTCTATTTATTTTATTTTATTTTATTTTATTTTATTTTATTTTATTTTATTTTATTTTATTTTATTTTTTATTTTTTGTTTTGTTCTATTCTATTCTATTCTATTCTATCCTATTCTATTTTGATCTAGCTTCTTTTAACAAGAAGACCAAAACACACATAGTTAAAACTTGCCACACAATGGACAATGGTCAAACACTCTCCAACTGCAGGCAAGGAGAAACTCTTCAGAGTACTGAATTGGGAGTGTGCATAAACAAAACACCAACAGTAGAGTACATATAGAGCCCCCCCTCCATTTTTTATGGACCTCTTCTTAATATAGTCATTGCTCTCAGGAGCAGGAATATGACAGGCTTCCCAACAATCAGACACACACACACACACACACACACACACACACACGCACACACACATGACAAAAACAAACAAACAAACAAACAAACAAACAAAAAACCCACAGTGATCTAGACGAAATTAAATGATGGAAGAATACACCTCAAAAGAAATAACAGGAAGAAGGGATGACAAGGGATTTAATAAATACAGATAAAAGCATGATGTCTGAAACAGAATTAAGAAAAAAATTAAGATATAAAAGAATAGAAAACACTAAACAATCCCTAAAGAGATAACTAACACTAAGGAGAAAACAACTAAAAACTGGTGAACCTGAAATTAAAAATTCTATAACTGAAATGTAAATCTGACTGGATGGTGTGACAGCAAGGATGGTTGAGGAGAAAAATAAATTAATGATACTGAAGATAAAATTATCGAAAATAATGAAGCTGAAAGGAAGAAGGGAAGAACGGTATTGTACCAAAGGTAGACTTACAAAACTCAGTGACTACTTAACTTGTAATAAAATCTCTGTGATTTGGAAGAAGGAGGAGGAGGAGGAGAAGGAGGAGAAGGAGAAGGGAGAAAATGTGGCAGAAGGTTCATTTGACGATTTGCATGCTTTTGTAATTGTTTTTAATGTTTGTTTATTTTTGAGGAAGGAAGACAGAACATGAGTGGAACAGAGGCAGAGAGAGGGAGACACGTTATCCCAATGAGTCTCCAGGCTCTGAGCTGTCAGCACAGAACCTGATGTGGGGCTCAAACTCACAGACTGTGAGGACATGACCTGAGCCAAACTCAGGGCAATCAACTGAGCCCCGACTGTGTCTTTTATAGTTCCATGAAAATTTTAGTATTGTGTGATCTAGGTCTGTCAAGAATGCCGTTTTTTTTTTTTTTTTTTTTTTTTTTGATAGGTTTTGCATTATATGTCTAGATTGATTTGGGTAGCATAGACATTTTAACAATAATTATTCTTCCAATCCATGAGCATGGAATGCTTTTCTCTTTGTGTCCTCTTCAATTTCTTTCATAAGCTTTCTATAGTTTTCTGAGTACAATTATTTTACCTCTTTAGTTAGGTTTATTCATAGTATCTGATGGCTTTTGGTACAATTGTAAGTGGAATTGATTCTTTGACAGGTATTTTCCTTAATGTGGGAATAAAGTGAAAATTGCCAAAGCAAGCCTAAAATAAGGTGCAAGAATAAAGATGCGGATTTTGTTGGGTGGAAATTTTGATGTCATCAGTGTTAAATCCTGTGGCTGTCCAATTGCTTTGCTTCTATGGCACAAAGAGAATTCTGGAAAGCAGCTCGAGTGTCTTGTTCTTGATTCCTGAGCCATGAGACCGTTGAAGATCCTTGGCAATACCAGTAACAGAAGGGTTATCAGGGTAATTTATGAGTTGTGTGTTCTGGGATAAATATTTCTTTCAGAAATATTATGAAGGCCATTTTTCACCTCTTTTTACAGCCAAATAACACAGAAGCTCTAATTGCAGCTGACAGCCACAAAGGAAAGAAAATCAGTGTTTGAGCATCAGTCACTGAGGCTGATTGCTGATGCTGAATTCTGGAGATCGTTTTCCTCAGGAATGTGCCAACATCCACTTCTCTGGGAAGTAAAGAACTTTTGAGAGCCACAGAAGCTGTTAGGGAGATGGGTGCATGAGCAAAGCTGATGGGCTGGGGGAAATATACAGTTTGGGTTTCCAAATATAGTCTGAGAATGATGCCACAAGTGAGGAAAGGGAAAAATATGGTGAGAACAAATCTAAACAGCTTTCACAGACTGAGTGTAATCTATAGGAGAACTGAGGAAGAAGAGAAATGCCAAGTGGTTGCCATGTGAAGAGAACTAGGAGAAGGCGCTCTCACCCCTTTACAGGTCTGGGTGGCTCATCCTGACCATCTGTCCAGCAAGTCTGCAACGGGACATTAAATCTCTCATTTACAAATGGAAAAGAGTGATACACAGTTCTGTCAGTCTCTGATTAGAAGGTCCCTCTCCTTTCTATGGTCCCACACCAACTCCTTTCCTTTAGAGGGAACTACACTAAAAAGGTGGAGAACACAAATATTTGGAGACTTTGGGGCAATGGGATATAGACATATCTACATCTGGTTTATTGCCTAAACAGAAAATGCAGCTCTTTGCAGGTATAACACAAAAAGCAGCACACACTAAGAGGGCTTGCTCAGTGTGATTCCTGATAATGGCTTCCATGATGATATATAATGCTCACTACAGGACTGAGCTAAAAGAGGATGAAGTGCTGGCTCTCATTCTCTTTTCCATAGCAAGATCGACAGACACCCAGGGACCAAGGGAGGGGTGCAAATCAGCAGGTGAAATAGAACACATTTTAATAAATGGTGATCAGGAAAGTAGGTATTCATATGGAAAATTTTCAATGCATTCTTACTTCATATCACACATAGATGTCAACTTTAAGTGTATTTCAGTCTTAAATATAAACAAAATCATACAAAATTTAGAAAATAACATGAGTCACTGTCTTTATACTCTTAGGGAATATTTCAAATAAGACATAAAATTACTGACACTAAAACAAATGGATGATTTTTACTATATTAAAATAAACCAATTATATTAATGAAAAGAAAACATAAAGAGGATCAGAAGCAACAAAATCAGAAAGAGTATTTTCAAAAATATGAGGAAAAATACATATAAAAATTAAGTAAAGCCAAAAAACACCTCAAGAAAGAGTTGATCCAGACATCTAATAAACAAATGAACATATTCAACATTTTGTCCATTAGGAAAATGCATATTAAAACCACAGTTATATATTTTCCTATGACCAGCATGTTTCCATATATTAAATATTCAAAGAATAACACATATTGGTGAGGGAAAGAAACAAAAGAATCCTCCATAATGTACTGGTGTGAATATAATTTGCCATAGTAATTTTGGAAAAATTTTTGCATTATGCAATTTAGAAAACACTCTATGACCCAATAATCAAAATTTTAAAAACAAAAGGTAATTGTATTCCTAAAGGCAACGAGAAACAAGTATATAAATGTCCTTACAATATTGTTTATAATATTCCCAAATGGATAAAAAAACTAGTGTCCATCAAATGCATACATTTACATATATGTATAAAATATAAAATTTGGGACTGTGATTTAAGATGGCAAAACAGCATGGAAGCTCTCAGCTTGTCTCTGTCCCTGAAAACACAGCTAAATCAGCGCAAATCTTGGAAATAGATATGAGGATTTTACACAACTTGGAAAATTATCTCAGGATTGACACAAAAATCTGCAACACTTTAACCACAGAACCCAGAGGGTAAGTAGTGCAGAGAGGTAAACTGGGGGAGAGAAAACTCAAGGAAGTTAGGGAGCTGTTTTTGCAGAGAGAAGACAGAGGAAGATAAACGGGGAGAATGTGGTGCATCAGGAGAGTGCAAGAAAAGCACTCCCCTAAAAGTAGCTGGAGAGAAAGAGAAAGAGTGAAAACACTCACAAGGGAGTGACCAAGAAATATATACCCCAAAGTCATCAGTGGGGAGAAAGGAGAGGGTTTCAATACCATTAAGATTCTATGAACAGTGGAGCACAGAGTCTGAAATTCTGGAGCCCAGTGTGAAGAAAAAGCATGAATCCCCAGAAACAGACAGCAGGGTCTGAAGCGTCCATATGCCACACAGGGATAAGGGGTTCCCCCATGTGGAGAGCATTTGGTAGAGGCCATATGGCCTCCCCACATGCAAAGTTTCCAGTGGACCTCAGAGAACAACCACATTTGCTGGGATTGGGACAAAGACTTCAGAGTGAGGTGAAACCTGGTGCAGGCTATGTGTTGTGATTTTCCAAAATCCCTGAAAATCTGCCACTGAGTGATCACACAAACATCTTCTGGAGCAAGCCAGCACCTGGCCATTGCTCAGCAAGACCCTACCCCAGAGATTTGGAGTGGGACTAAGCTCCGGTGTTCTCTGAAGTGAGGGGTTTTGAAACACAACTCTATCTGAGATAAAATTCTGCAGGAAGGCTCCACCTGGCAGCCTGATGGAATAGACATGGACAGGGTAGAGGCAAGGAGTAGACTGATGCCTGAGACAAGGCAGGGGTACATGATCTCAGATCAGTGAGATTGCAAAACTGTTCCAGAGACTAGGAAACTGGGTGAAGCCATTTCCACATCACCTGCACCACACATACACGTGCATGGACTTGCATGCACACCATACCAATCCACCCCAGTAAGCTAAGAAGCACCACCTAGTGGAGAACGGAAACTTTACGCTGAATCCCACCCAACTGCACCCTCCTAACACATCCCTTAGAAGACCAGCACAAGTACATCCACCTTCTTAGTATATGGACCATACAGTGCTTCATAGTTTTTGTTCTAGGGGAAGCTGGATGTAACTTAATTCAGATTTCATTGTTTACTGGTTCATTGATTTGTTTTTTTGTTTGTTTTTGTTTTGTTTGTTTTGCTTCTGATTTGATTAAAGGGTTTTCTCTTTTTTTCTTTTTTATTTTCTTGGATACAGAAAGAGAAAAAATATTTTCTTTTTTAAATTTTTTTTTTTAATTTTTTAAATTATTTTCTTACCGGTTATTTTTGGTAATGTTTTGAATCAGTTTCACTTTATTTCATTTCATTCTACTTTAATATATGCGTTTTTTCATTTTTAATTTTTTTCTTACTTTTCATTTCTTTCTATAACTTTCTTTTTTTTCTCTACGCTATCAACCTTCTTTTCACAAACAGAACAAACACACAGGATCTTATTTCCTTTATTTGATTTTTTGTTTTATTTTATTTTTTTTTACTTTTTATTTTATTAATTTTTTTCTTCTAAAATGACAAAAGGAAGCAATTCACCCCAAAAGATAGAACAGGAAGAAGTAGCAGCCAAGAGCTTAACCAACATAGTTATATGCAACATGTTTGAACTCAAATATAGAACTACGATTATAAAAATATAAGCTGCTGTTGAAAAAAGCATAGAATCCCTTTCTGTAGAGATGAAAGAAGTAAAATCTAGTCAGGACAAAATTAAAAATGTCAGTTGACATGTAATTTTAATGCTTGACACAGTAACAAGGATGGGAAAAGGAGAGCAGTTCATCAGCAATATATATATATATATATATATATATATATATATATACACACACACATATATATATGTGTGTGTGTGTGTGTGTATGTATATATATGTGTATATATATGTATGTATGTATATATATATATATATATGTTTGTATGTATGTATATAATTTTACTTAGTTTTATTTTTTATATGAAATTTATTGTCCAATTCGTTTCCATACAACAACCAGTGCTCATCCCAACAGGTGCCCTCCTCAAGCCCATCACCCACTTTCCCCGCCCTCCCACCCCCATCAAACCTCAGTTTATTCTCAATCTTTAAGTGTCTCTTATGGTTTCCTCCCTCCCTCTCTAACTTTTTTTTCCCTTCCCCTCACCCATAGTCTTCTGTCAAGATTCTCAGGTTCGACATAAGACTGAAAATAAATGGTATTTGTCTTTCTCTGTATGACTTCTTTCACTGAGCATAACACTCTCCAGTTCCATATGCATTGCTATAAAAGGCCATTTTTCAATCTTTCTCATTGCCAACTAGTATTCCATTGTATACATAAACCACAACTTCTTTATCCATTCATCTGTTGATGGACATTTAGGCTCTTTCCATAATTTGGCTATTGTTGAAAGTGCTGCTGTAAACATTGGGGTACAAGTGCCCCTATGCATCAGCACTCCTGCATCCCTTGGGTAAATTCCTAGTAGTGCTATTGCTGGGTCATAGGATAGGTCTATTTTTAATCTTTGAGGAACCTCCACACTGTTTTCCAGAGCGGAGGCACCACTTTGCATTCCTACCAACAATATAAGGGGGTTCCTGTTTCTCCACATCTTCTTCAGCATCTATAGTCTCCTGATTTGTTCATTTTAGCTACTCTGACTGGTGTGAGGTGATAGTGTGGTTTTGATTTGTATTTCCCTGATGAGGAGTGACGTTGAGCATCTTTTCATGTGCCTGTTGGCCATCTGGAGGTCTTCTTTAGAGAAGGGTCTGTTCATGTTTTCTTCCCATTTCTTCACTGGATTATTTGTTTTTCGGGTGTGAAGTTTGGTGAGCTCTTCATAGATTTTGGACACTAGCCCTTTGTCCAATATGTCATTTGCAAATATCTTTTCCCATTCTGTTGGTTGCCTTTTTGTGTTGTTGATTGTTTCCTTTGCAGTGCAGAAGATTTTTATCTTCATGAGGTCCCAATAGTTCATTTTTGCTTTTAATTCCCTTGCCTTTGGAGGTGTGTCAAGTAAGAAATGCCTGCGGCTGAGGTCAGAGAGGTCTTTTCCTGCTTTCTCCTCTAGGGTTTTGATGGAGTCCTGTCTCACATTCAGGTCCTTCATCAATTTTCAGTTTATTTTTGTGAATGGTGTAAGAAAGTAGTCTAGTTTCATTCTTGTGCATGTTGCTCTCCAGTTCTCCCAGCACCATTTGTTAATGAGACTGTCTTTTTTTCCATCGGATATTCTTCCCTGCTTTGTCAAATATTAGTTGGCCATACATTTGTGGGTCCAATTCTGGGGTCTCTATTCTATTCCATTGGTCTATGTGTCTGTTTTTGTGCCAATACCATGCTGTCTTGATGATTACAGCTTTGTAGGAGAGGCTGAATTGTGGGATTGTGATGCCTCCCGTTTTGGGCTTCTTCAATATTGCTTTGGATATTCGGGGTCTTTTTTGGTTCCATACAAATTTTAGGATTGCTTGTTCTAGCTTCAAGAAGAATGCTGGTGCCATTTTGACTGGGATTGCATTGAATGTGTAGATTGCTTTCAGTATTATTGACATTTTAACAATATTTATTCTTCCAATCTATGAGCATGGGATATTTTTCCATTTCTTGGTATCTTCTTCAATTTCTTTCATAAGCTTTCTATAGTTTTCAGCGTACAGATATTTTACATCTTTGGTTGAATTTATACCTACCTATTTTATGATACTTGGTACCATTGTGAATGGGATCGGTTTCTTTATTTGTCTTTCTGTTGCTTCATTATTAGTGTATAAGAATGCAACTAATTTCTGTACACTAATTTTGTTTCTTGAGATTTTGCTGAATTCATGTATCAGCTCTAGCAGACTTTTGGTGGAGAGTATCAGATTTTCTATGTTCCCTATCATGTCATCTGCAAAAAGTGAAAGCTTGTCTTCATCTTTGCCAATTTTGATGCCTTTGATTTCCTTTTGTTGTCTGATTGATGATGCTAGAACTTCCAACACTATTTTAAACAACAGTGGTGAGAGTGGAAATCCCTGTCGTGTTCCTGATCTCAGGGGGAAAGCTCTCAGTTTTTCCCCATTGAGGATGATATTAGTTGTGGGCTTTTCATAAATGGCTTTATGATGTTTAAGTATGTTCCTTCTATCCTGACTTTCTCAATGGTTTTTATTAAGAAAGGATGCTGAATTTTGTCAAATGCTTTTTCTGCATCGATTGACAGGACCATATAGTTCTTATCTTTTCTTTCATTAATGTGATGTATCACATTGATTGATTTGGGAATATTGAACCATCCCTCCAACCCAGGAAAGAATCCGACTTTATCATAGTGAATAATTATTTTTATATGCTGTTGAGTTCGATTTGCTAGTATAATGTTGAGAATTTTTACATCCATAATCATGAGGGATATTGGCCCTTTTTTTGCTGGGTCTCTGTCAGGTTTGAGAATCAAGTTTTCCTTCCCTACTTTTTGGAACAGCTTGAGAAGGGTATGTATTATCTCTACTTTAAATGTCTGGTAGAATTCCCCAGGAAAGCCACCTGGTCTTGGAGTCTGATTTGTTGGGAGATTTTTGATAACTGATTCAATTTCTTCACTGGTTATGGGTCTGTTCAAGTTTCTATTTCTTCTTGTTTGAGTTTTGGAAGTGTGTGGGTGCTTAGGAATTCGTCCATTTATTCCAGGTTGTCCAGTTTGTTAGCATGTAAGTTTTCATAGTGTTCCTTGATAATTGCTCATATTTCTGAGGGATTGGTTGTAATAATTCCATATTCATTCATGATTTTATCTATTTGGGTCATCTCCCTTTCTTTTGGAGAAGACTGGCTAGAGGTTTATCAATGTTGTTTGTTTTCTTTTCAAAAAACTAACTATTGGTTTCATTGATCTCCTCTACTGTTTTTTTTTTTTTTTAGATCTATATTGTTCATTTCTGCTCTGATCTTTATTATTTCTCTTCTTCTGCTGGGTTTGGGTGTCTTTGCTGTTCTGTTTCTATTTCCTTTAGGTGTGCTGTTAGATTTTGTATTTGGGGTTTTTCTTGTTTTTTGAGATAGGCCTGGATTGCAATGTATTTTCCTCTCAGGACGGCCTTCGCTGTATCCCAAAGCATTTGGATTGTTGTATTTTCATCTTCATTTGTTTCTGTATACTTTCAATTTCTTCTCTAATTGCCTGGTTGACCCATTCATTCTTTAGTAGGGTGTTCTTTAACCTCCATGCTTTTGGAGGTTTTCCAGACTTTTTCCTGTGGTTGATTTCAAGTTTCATAGCATTGTGGTCTGAAAGTGTGCATAATATGATCTCAATTCTTGTATACTTGTGAAGGGCTATTTTGTGACCCAGTATGTGATCTATCTTGGAGAATGTTCCATGTGCACTCGAGAAGAAAGTATATTCAGTTGCTTTGGGATGCAGAGTTCTAAATATATCTGTCAAGTCCATCTGATCCAATGTATCAGTTAGGGCCCTTGTTTCTTTATTGATCCTGTGTCTACATGATCTATCCACTGTTGTAAGTGGGGTATTAAAGTCCCCTGCCAGGGGCGCCTGGGTGGCTCAGTCAGTTAAGCATCTGACTCCGGCTCAGGTCATGATCTCACAGTTTGTGGGTTCGAGACCCGCATTGGGATCTGTGCTGCCAGCTCAGAGCCTGGAGCCGGCTTCGGATTCGGTGTCTCCCTCTTTCTCTGCCCACCCCCGCCCCTGCTCACACTCTGTCTCTCTCTGTCTCTCAAAAATAAATAAATGTTAAAAAAAAGTCCCCTGCCATTACCACATTCTTATAAATAAGGTAGCTTATGTTTGTGATGAATTGTTTTATCTATTTGGGGGCTCCTGTATTCAGCACATAGACATTTATAATTGTTAGCTCCTCCTGATGGATAGACCCTGTAATTATTATATAATGCCCTTCTTCATCTCTTGTTACAGCCTTTAATATAAAGTCTAGTTTGTCTGATATAAGTAGTTTGTCCAGCTTTCTTTTGACTTCCAGTAGCATGATAGATCATTCTCCATCCCTTAACTTTCAATCTGAGGGTGTCCTCAGGTCTAAAATGAGTCTCTTGTAGACAGCAAATAGATGGGTCTTCTTCTTCTTCTTCTTCTTCTTCTTCTTCTTCTTCTTCTTCTTCAATCAATTCTGATACCCTATGCTTTTTGTTTGGAGCATTTAGTAAATTTACATTGAGTGTTATTATTGAAAGATATGCATTTATAGTCATTGTGATGTATGTAGGCTTCACGCTTGTAGTGATGTCTCTGGTAGTTTGTGGTCTTTGCAACATTTCTTTCACAGAGTTCCCCCTTAGGATCTCTTGTAGAGCTGGTTTAGTGGTGATAAATTCCTTCAATTTTTGGTCTTTTTGGGAAAACAATTATCTCTTCTCTTCTGAGTGACATGCTTTCTGAAAAAAGGATTCTTGGCTGCATATTTTTTTTCTGTTCATCACATTGAAGAGTTCCTGCCATTCATTTCTGGCTCTCCAAATTGCAGTAGATAGGTCTTCTACTACTGTTATGTTATACCTTTGGAAGTTAGAGCCAGTTTTTCCCTAACTGCTTTCAGAATTCTCTCTTTATCCTTGTATTTGCCAGTTTCATTATGATATGTCATGCAGAAGATCGATTCAAATTACCTCTGAAGGGAGTTCTCTGTGCCTCTTGGATTTCAATGCCTGTTTCCTTCCCCAGATCAAAGAAGTTCTCAGATATGATTTGTTCAAGTACACCTTCAGCCCCTTTCTCTCTCTCTTCTTCTTCTGATATACCTAAGATATGGATATTGTTCCATTTGATTGCATCACTTAGTTCTCTAATTCTCCCCTCATACTCCTGGATTTTTTATATCTCTTTTTCTTAGCTTCCTCTTTTTCCATAGTTTCATCTTTTAATTCACCTATTCTCTCCTCTGTCTCTTCAATCCATGCTATGACCGCCTCCATTTTATTTTGCACCTTATTTATAGCATTTTTTAGCTCTTCATGACTATTTGTTAGTCTGTTGATCTCTGTAGCAATAGATTTTCTGCTGTTCTCTGTGCTTTTTTCAAGCCCAGCAATTAATTTTATGATGATTATTCTAAATTCTTGTTCCGCTGTAATGCTTAAATCGGTTTTGATCCATGCGTTAGTTGTCGCTACTTTCTGGAGTTTCTTTTGAGGAGAATTCTTCTGTTTCATCATTTGAGTAGTCTCTGTGGTGGCTCCAAACTGGAGGGCACTTGCCCTGTGCTGTGTGGAGTAACTTGTGTTGGTGGGTGGGCCGTAGTCTGCCCCCATGTCTGCCCCCAGGTCACCTCTGGGGTCACAGTCAGAGTTGTGTGTACCTTATCTTCCCCTCTCCCAAGGGCAGGACTCACTTACAGTGGTGTGGCCCATGTCAGGGCTACTTGCACACTTCCAAGTTTGTGGTGCAGTTTCAATGGGATCTGGCCAAGGGCATATTAGACCGGGTGGATCCGAAAGGAGCACAGGGACTAGAGGGGCAGGCTTAGCTTGTTTTGCCATCAGTGGTCTCCTGCAGGAGAGTCCCTGTAGCACCAGGAGGGAGGCAGACCTGTCAGAGGATGGATCCACAGAAGCACAACATTGGATGTTTGTGCAGTGCAGGCAAGTTCAGTGATGGGAATGTGTTCCCTTTGGAATTTCATCTGGGGGACGGGAGAGGGAGATGGCACTTGCCAGTGCCTTTGTTCCCCTGCTGAGTGAGCTCCATCTTCTGTTGCTCAACAACTCTCCCTTCTGGCATCCACTCACCCTCCCCACTCTCTGAGAGCAGAGCTGTTGACTTTTCACATTCCAGATGTTAAGTTCAGCTGGCTGTCAGAACTCACAGAGTCCAGCCCCTCCACTTTTGCAAGCCAGACTCTGGGGGCTCTGCTTTGCCTGGCATGCTGCCCCTCCACTGCCCTGGCTCCCTCCAGCCCATCCTTGTAGCACGCACCACCTCTCTGCCCTTCCTCTATCATTGTAGATTTGATTTGTATTTCCCTGATGATGAGTGATGTTGAGCATCTGTGTCTTCTATGGTAAAAAAGTGTCTATTCATATCCTCTGCACATTTTTCATTAAATTATTACTTTTGGGGTGTTGAGTTTTCTAAGTTCATTATATTTTGGATACTTACTCTTTATCAGGTATGCCATTTACAAATATATTCTCCCATTCCATAGGCTACCTTTTAGTCTTTTGGGTTTTTTTTGCTGTGCAGGAGCTTTTTATTTTGATGAGTTCTTATACTTTATTTTTGTCTTTGTTTCTTTTGCCTCAGGAGATATATCTAGTAAGAAGTTGCTAAGGTCAATGTCAAAGAGGCTATTGCCTGTGTTCTCCTCTAGGGTTTTTATAGTTTCCTGTCTCACACTTAGGTCTTTCATACATTCTGAATTTATTTTTGTGTATGATATAAGATAATCGTCCATTTTCATTCTTTTGCATGTTGCTTTCCAGCACCTTCCCATCGGATATTCTTTCCTGCATTGTTGAAGACTGATTTACCATATAGTTGTGAGTTCAGTTCTGAGTTTTTTATTCTGTTTGATTGATATATTGTCTATTTTTGTGCCAACAGCATACCGCCTTGATCATTACTGCTTCATAATAGGTCTGGAGATGTGATGCCTCTATCTTTGCTTTGCTTTTCAAGTTTGCCTTGTGTATTTGGTCTTCTGTGGTTCCATACATATTTTAGGATTATTTGCTGTAGCTCTGTGAAAAATGCTGGTGGTAATCTGAATTGGATTGCATTAAATGTGTAGAGTGCTTTGGGTAGTATAGACATTTTAACAATGTTTGTTCTTTCAGTCCATAAGCCTGGAATGTCTTTACATTTTCATTGTGCATCATCCTCAATTTCTTTTATCAGTGTTTTATAGTTTGCAGAGTACAGATCTTTAACACTTTAACTAGGTGAATTATTAGATATCTTATGTGTTTGGTTCAATTGTAAGTGGGATCAATTCCTTGATTTCTCTTTCTGCTGCCTCATTGTTGTATAGGAATACAAGATGTATGTATGTCGATTTTGTATCCTGGGTCTTTACTAAACTGGTGTGTAACTTCTAGCAATGTTTTGGTGAGTCCTTCTGCTTTCTATATAGGGTATCGTGTCATGTGCAAATAGGAAACATTTCACTTCTTTCTTGAAGGTTTAGATGTCTTTTATTCCTTTGTCTTTTCTCATTGCTGTGGTAAGGAGTTCCACTACTATGTTAAATAAAGTGATGACAGTAAGCATCCCTGTCTTATTCCTGACTATAGAGGAAAATCTCTGTTTTTCCCCATTGAGGGTGATATTAGCTGTGAGTATTTTGCATATTGCCTTTATTGTGATGAATAATGCTAACCATACTTTTTTTGTCATGAAAGGATCTTGATTTTGTCAAATGTTTTTTTTTCTGCATCTATTGAAATGATCATACGGTTCTTATCATTTCTTTTATTAAAGTGGTGTAGCATGTTGATTGATTTGTGAGTATTGAACCACCTTTGCAAACCAGAATAAATACGACTTGATTGTTAGTTCATGCCTCAGAACTGCTTTTATTTTGGGGGATTTACATTAGAAATTCAACAGAACTTGAGTCTGAGATATAATGGAGCCTGTTGGTGGGATCTCAGGGCAAAATCATCCACTGTGGAGTGGTGTGGCCCCTGTCTGGGCTACTTGCACACTGCCAGGCTTGTGGTGCTGCTTCAATGGGATCTGGAGTATTAGCCGAGAGGATCTGCAAGGTGCACAGGGGTGGGAGGGGTAAGCTTAGCTAGCTTTGCCATAGATGTTCCCTTACAGGAGGGGCCCTGCAGCACTGAGAGGGAAGGAGGTCTGTCTGTTGGATAGATCCATAGAAGCACAGGGTTGGGTGTTTGTGTGGTGCAAGCAAGTTTGGTGATGGGAACTGGCTCCCTTTGGAATTTTGGTTGAGGGATAGGAGAGGGATATGGTGCTTGCCAGTGCTGTTGTTCCCCCACTGAGCTCTGTCCTTCCTGGGTTCAACAACTGTCCCTCCTGCTGTCCTCTCACCCTCTCCACTCTCCAAGAGCAGAGCTGTTGACTTTTAACATTCCACATGTTAAGCCTCGCTGGCTGTCAGAACTCAGGGAATCTGGCCCCTCTGCTTTTGCAAGCCAGACTTTGGGGGCTCTGCCTTGTCTGGCGGGTTGCCCCTGCACTGCCCCAGCTCCCTTGATGTAGCATGCGCTGCCTCTCTGCCCTTCCTACCCTCTTCCATGGGCCTCTTGTATACGCTTGATTCCAGAGAGTCTGTTCTGCTAATCTTCTGGCAGTTTTCTGGGTTATTTAGGCTGCTGTGGGTGGAATCTAAGCAATCAGCAGGACAAGGTGAGCCCAGCATCCTCCTACACCACCATCTTCTCCAAATCAGCAATATAGAAGACAAATTTAAGGAGAATAATGAAGCAGAAAAAAAGAGGGATACAAAGTTAAAAGAGCACCATACAAGACTTAGAGAAGTCAGTAACTTATTAAAAAAGAATAACATCTGAATCATAGGAGTCCCAGAAGATGAAGAGACAAAAGGGCAGAAGGTTTATGTGAAAAAATTACAGTGGAAAACTTTCCTAACCTGGAAAAGAACACAGACATCAAAATCCAAGAAGTACAGAGAACTCTCAGTAGAGTCAAAAAACACCATTAACAAGGCATATCATATTCAAATTCACAAAACACACAGATAAGGAAAGAATTAAGGAAAAACCAAGAGAGGGAAAAAATAAATCCTCAATCTATAAGGGAATTCAGATCAGGTTCTCAGCAGACTTACCTACAGAAACTTGGCAGGCCAGAAAGGATAGGATAGGTATAATCAATGTGCTTTAAAAGAAAAAAAAATATTCAGCCAATAATTATTAATCCAGGAATGGTTTCATTCAAAAGAGGAAAATAGATAAAGAGTTACTCCAGACAAACAAAAACTAAAGGATGTTGTGACCACTAAGCCAGCCCTGTAAGGCATTTAAGGGGGGATTCTTTGGAGAAAAGATGAAACAAAACAAAACAATTATTACATACGGTTTCAAACTATCACAAACTACAGTGAATGACATATCCTCTGTGGTAATAATACTTATTCTTTTTATGTGGTATTTACAAAATAATGTAAAATAAAACCTTGATAATGTATAATCACTTTACTTTATTACTAGATTTTTATACATTTGAACCACCTAAACTTCTGCTATTTTTTGAAAAATAACACCCAAATTGTGTGGAGGATTAAATACAAAAAAGACTAAATGTGGCCAGAGAATAACATCTCAAAAAGAACAGAAAGAACAGCATGACTAAAATCTCCAACTCTACAGTTAACACAATGGCAACAAATTCATATCTTTCATTATTCACTCTAAATGTGAATGGACTAAATGTTCCAAGCAAAATTTACATGGTAATAGCATGGATAAGAAAACAAGTTCCATGTATATGCCATTTACAACAGACCCACTTAAGACCTAAAGACACCTTCAGTTTGAAACTAAGGGGATGCAGAATGCTCTATCATTCTAATGGTTGCCAAAAGAAAGCTGGAGTAGCCATACTTATAAGATACTAGATTTTAAAACAAAGACCTTAACAATATGGAAGAAGAGCATTATATCATTTTTAAAGGGTCTATTCACCAAGAAGATCATAACCGAAGGTGGAAGAACCCACATATATAAGGCAATTAATTACAAACATAAAGAAACTCATAAAAAATGATACCATAAGAGCAGGGGACTTCAACACCCCACTT
Source organism: Panthera pardus (assembly GCF_024362965.1). Lineage (NCBI taxonomy): Eukaryota > Metazoa > Chordata > Mammalia > Carnivora > Felidae > Panthera > Panthera pardus. The sequence goes on from NW_026526654.1 coordinate 4,365,307, forward strand.
CCAACAATGGACAGATAGTCTAAGCAGAAAACAAACAAGGAAACAATGGCTTTGATGACACACTGGACCAGGTGGATGTAACATATATATTCAGAAAATTTTATCCTAAAGCATCAGAATACACATTCTTCTCAAATGCACATGGAAAATTCTCCAGAATAGATCACAAACTGAGGTACAAAACAACCCTAAACAATTACAAAAAGATCAAGATCTTACCTTGCATATTTTCAGAACACAACGCTATGAAACTTGATATCAACCACAATAATAATAAAAAAAATGGTAAGATCATGAATACTTGGTGGTTAAAGAGAATTCTAGTAAAGAATGAATGGGTTAACCAAGAAGGTAAAGAAGAAATTGTAAAGTACATGGAAGCCAATGAAAATGAAAACATGACAGCTTAAAACCTCTGGGATGTAGCAAAGCTGGTCATAAGAGGGAAGTATATACCAATCCAGGCATTCCTAATGAAAGAAGAGAAGTCTCAAATGAACAACCTAACATTACACTTTAAATAGGTGGAGAAAAAATAGCAAAGAAACCCCAAAACCAGCAGAAGACAGGGAATAATAAAGATTAGATCAGGATTCAATGATACCAAAATAAAATAAAACAAAACAAAACAAAAACAAAACAACAGTAGAATAGTTCAATGAAACCAGAAGCTGGTTCTTTGAAAGAATAACAAACCCCTAGCCAGACTGATTAAAAAGAAAAAATAAAGCTGGGAGGGGGCAAGAGGGCAGGGAAACATGGGACTATTTTTTTGTCTCTCTTATCTCTGAAATGCAGCTAGATCAACACCAAACCATCTCGCACAACTAGCAAAGTGATATGAGGATTAACACAACGATCTGCACAACTTGAATCACAGAACTCTGTGGGTACACAGCACAGAGAGGTGAACTGGGGTAGAACGAAGTCATGAGGGTAGGGAGCTGTTTTTGCTTGGGGAGAGAGGATGGAGACAGGGAGGAGAGTACAGGAAAACACTCCTCTGAAAGCAGCTGTAGATAAAAAGTGCACTGAACCAAAAAAAAAAAGTAGAAAATGACTGCAAGAGGCTGAACAAAAAAGGGAAAAGGAGAAAGGAGAAGGTTTAAATTCCATTAAGGCACTATAAACAGAGGAGCACAGAGTCTGAAACTCTGCACCTTGATACTTGACAGAGATCGGGTGGGAAGAGTGAATCCTTAGATGCAGACAGTGAGGTCTGATGGGTCTTCAGGCCACGTGGGGAGAAGCTGTTTCCCAGTTCAGATGACATTTGGTAAAGATTGTGCAGCCTCCCCAAAGGCAAAGGTCCCAGCAGATGCGAGAAAACAGTCACGTTTGTTGGTGTTGGAACAAAGACATTAAGGGTGAAGCGTGGCACCAGATGGGTGTTGTGATTTACCATAATCCCTGAAACACTGCTGCTATAAAACCACACAAAATTTTCTGCGGTGGGCTGGCACCTGGCTGCAGTCTCTGGGCAACTGCAGCAGAATGGTCACGTGAATGTACCAGGGGGTGGGCATGCACCTGGCCATTGCTTGGCAAGACATGCCCCCTGAGGGTCTGAGAGGGTCAAAGCTGCAACACTCTCAGAAGTGACAGGTTTGGAAACAGCTCTATCTGATATAAAACTCAGGACAGAGGTGTCGCCTGGGAGGCTGACAGCTTGGTCACAGAAATGTATAGGCAGAGAGTGATGGAAGCCAGAGACAAAGTAGGGGTGCTTGTCAGTCGGTGAGAACACAGAGTTGTGATACTAGAGACTTGGTAGATGGGTGACACCATTTTTACCCCTCCCGTGAATGCAAATACAAGCCCTGCACAGGCCACAATGATGCACCCAATAAACTAAGCAGCTCCATATAATGGAGAATGGACCGGTTACACAAAGCCCCATCTAAATGGGCAAACTGTGCTCTAGAAGAATACCACAAACCTCTTTGCCTGTTTAGTTATAGACTATAATGTGCTTCATAGTTTGATTTCTAAGGGAAACTGGATGAAATTTCAATCGTATGCCATTCTGTTCACTGGTCCATCTGTTCAATTTTTTTTTTTCTGTTTCTTTTGTTTTCCTATTCTTGAATACAGAAAGAGAAAAGCATATTTTTATTTTCCATTTTTATTAAAATTATTTAGTTTTTTCTAGTATTTTTTTTACTTTTTTGTACATTTTAAAATTCTATTTTACTTTCATCTTTTTTGATTCTTTTTTTTAATTTTCAAAAGTTTTCCTTTTTTTTTCTTTTCTTTTCCTCTCTACTCTATAAAACTTCTTTCAACAACAAGACCAAAAAACACTTAGGAACTAGCATCATTTATCTGATTTTTTTGTGTTGCTTTTAACTTTTGAATTTTTTTATTTTATTAATTCTTTTTCTTCCTTCAAAATGATGAAATGAAAGCATTCACCCCATAAGAAAGAACAGAAAAACATGACAGTCAGGGACTTAACACAGATACAAGCAAAACGTCTGAACTAGAATTTAGAATCATGAAAATAAGAATACTAGCTGGGGTTGATAAAAGCATAGAATCCCTTTCTTTGGGAGGGACAACTAAAATCTAGTCAGGACAAAATTAAAAATGCTATAACTAGATTCAATCTTAAATGCTTTCTATAGCAATGAGGATGGACGAAGGAGATCAGTGAATCAGTGCTATAGAAGACAAATTTAGGGAGAATGATGAAGCAGAACAAAAAAGAGTGAAACAAAGTTAAAAGAGCATGATACAAGACTTAGAGAAGTCAGTAACTTATTAAAAAGGAATAATATCTGAATCACAGTTGTCCCAGAAGATGAAGAGAGAGCAAAAGGGGTAGAAGGTTTATGTGAACATATCAAATTGGAAAACTTTCCTAACCTAGGGAAAAACACAGACATCAAAATCCAGGAAGCACAGAGAGCTCCCATTAGATTCAACAAAAAATGACCATCAACAAGGCATATTATAGTCAAATTCATGAAATACCCAGGCAAGGAAATAATCATGAAAGCAGCAAGGGGAGAAAACTCCTTCACCTACAAGAGCAGACAGATCAGGTTCACAGTAGACATATCCACAGAAACATTGGTATGCCAGAAAGGAATTGCAGGATATATTAATGTGCTGAATCAGAAAAATATTCAGCAATAATTTTTTATATAGCAAGATTATCATACAAAATAGAAGGAAAGATAAAATGTTTCCCAGACTGACACATGCACCTCATGTTTATAGCAGCACTATCAACAATAACCAAAGTATGGAGAGAGCCCAAATGTCCATTGATGGATCAATGCATAAAGGAGATGTGGCATTTATATACAATGGACTATTACTCAGCCATCAAAAAGAATGAAACCTTGCCATTTGCAACTACGTGGATGGAACTGGAGGGTATTATCCTAAGTGAAATTAGTCAGTCAGAGAAAGACAGAAATCATATGACTTCACTCATATGAGGACTTTAAGAGACAAACCAGATGAACATAAGGGAAAGGAAACAAAAATAATATAAAAACATGGAGGGGGACAAAACAGAAGAGACTCACAAATATGGAGAACAAACTGAGGGTTACTGGAGGGGTTGTGGGAGGGGGCATGGACTAAATGGGTAAGGGGCACTAAGGAATCTACTCCTGAAATCATTGTTGCATTATATGCTAACTAATTTGGATGCAAATTTAAAAAAATAAAAAAATAAATAAAATAAGTTTCCTAGACTAAAAAAATGAAGAGTGTGTGACCACTAAACCAGCCCTACAAGAAATTTTAAGGGGGACTCTATGAGGGGAGAAAAGAACAAAACAAAAAAAAAGGTCAAAAGCAACAAATACAAGAAAGGATTAGAGAACACCATCAGAAACTCTAAATCTACAGGCAACACAATGGTAATAAATTCATATTTTTCAGTACTCACTCTAAATGTCAATGGGTAAAGGCTTCAATCGAAATACACAGGGTACCAGAATGGATAAGAAATAAAATACATCTATATGCTCTTTACAAGAGACTCATTTTAGACCTAAAACACCTTCAGAGTGAAAGTAAGGGGGTGGAGAACCAGCTATCATGCTAATGGTCGCCAAAAGAAAGCCTAATTAATCATACTTATATCAGAAAATCTAGATTTTAAAGTAAAGACTGTTACATGAGATGAAGAATGGAATTATATCAGAATTTAGGAATTTAGCCATCCAAAGATCTAACAATTTTAACCGTTTTTTCTTCAAACTTGATTGCACCCAAATATGTAAATCAATTAATCACTAACATACAGAAATTCATTGACAATAATACCATAATAATAGGATACTTCAACACTACAACACTTGCTGAATCCCTGAAACACTGCTGCTACACGATTGCACAAACTTTTCTGGGGCTGCTGGCACCCAGTTGCAGTCTCTGGTCATCAGCAGCAGCATTGTCATGCAAACATACAGGGGTGGGCCAGCACACGGCTGTTGCTCATTGAGACACTTTTCCCATAAGAGTCATTACAGCAATGGACAAATCATATAAGATAAAATAAACAAGGGAACAACAAATTTGAATGACAATCTGGACCCAGATGGACATAACATATACATTCAGAATATTTCATTCTAAAGCCACGGAATGCACATTCTTCTTGAGTGCACATGGAATATTATCCAGAATAGACCCCACACTGGGACACAAATCATCCCTAAAAAAAGTACAAAACAATTAAGATCATACTTTGCATATTTCCAGACCAAAATGCTATGAAACTCAAAATCAACCACAAGACAAATATTTGGAAAGCTAACAAATACTTGGAGACTAAATAACATCCTTCTAGAGCATGAGTGAGCTAAATAATAAGTTAAAGAAGAAATCTAAAAGTACATAGAATCCAATTTAATTTCAAACTTCTGAAGAAAAGGATAGGAAAAGAAACTAATGCAAGGAGAGTAACAGAAATGCAATATATCAGCCACTTTCAAATTTGCAAAGCAACTGAAAGAATATGTGTATCTGCAACCTGACTTACAGACAAGATGAGTGTTCTTTTGTGAACGTGTTTTTAGACTGTGACACTTTTTGATTGAAAGAAACTATGGCTTACACTTCATTTAAAAGTCCTGTGATATTATTTATTGCTAAATCATATTGTGAGGCCTCTCTTCTTCCATTTAGTTGAGACCAAGTGTGAGCTGTTGTGTTGTTGCAGGGAGCCAGTGAGAATACAGGAAGAGCAGGAGGACAGAGGAAACATGTTTCTTTCTTTTTTTTTTTATTAAAAAAATTTTTTTTAACGTTTATTTATTTATTTATTATTATTTTTTTTAATCTTTTTTTTTTTAACACTTATTTATTTTTGGGACAGAGAGAGACAGAGCATGAACGGGGGAGGGGCAGAGAGAAAGGGAGACACAGAATCAGAAGCAGGCTCCAGGCTCTGAGCCATCAGCCCAGAGCCCGACACGGGGCTCGAACTCACGGGCCGTGAGATCGTGACCTGAGCCGAAGTCGGACGCTCAACCGACTGAGCCACCCAGGAGCCCCAGGAAACATGTTTCTAAGGAGAAAATGTAAAATGTGTGACTTTAATCTCAAATTCAATTTTATTTGAGCACAAAATAATTTATTAGAGACATTTGCCATCATACACTGCCTAGTAGGCATAGACAATTCTTGTTTAAATACTACTTTACTGGAAGTTTGGGGTGGCTAACGTGAGCAATTCTTTCTGATTCCTTGCTTTTCATAAGGTACAGGATAAACATATCTTTTTGGCTCATGATAAGTTACTCAAGTTCTGTGAATGTCATTTACTTTAAAAATTTTAATGTTTTTATTTATTTATTTTTGGCAGAGAGACAGAGAGCAAGTAGGGGAGGATCAGAGAGAGAGGGAGACACAGAATCTGAAGCAGGCTCCAGACTCTGAGCTGTCAGCATAGAGCCTGACACAGGGCTCAAACTCACAGACCTTTAGATCATGACCTGAGTTGAAGTTGGACTCTTACCTGACTGAGCCGCCCAGGCATCCCATGATTCTTATTTTACAATTGTGGGTGATGATACCAGACTCAGAATTTTGTTTCGACTTAGCATGATTTCTTATACCTGTCCAGGATGTTAGTGAAATGGAAAATAAAGTTTACATCTGAGTCTTCCCTTCCACTTATAGAAATGGCCCAGGAGCAAAATATTATCTTTCTCTCATCCAGTATGTCACTTCAGACAAATATTGTCATTGTTGTCAGTAGAAGACAGCCAACATTTTCAATGTTGTGCAGTAAGATTAATCCAATGCTTACATGTCAAATTTGCAAGGGGATTGGAAGTAATCAATATAGGTCAGAGTTTTGTAAATGGACTATGCATAGTAACTATGCATTAGTGACTAGAAGCAGAATAAATGGGTAAAAAGTAATCTAATTGAGGATTCTTTATGCATTCAAAAACTGTCTACTTTGTCAAAATTAAAATAAACATCTAGTGGTTATGAACGAATTCCTGCTGGGGAGATCTTTAATTTTAATAAAGTCCTAGTCTAAATAGTATAAAATAAATACACATGAGCCAAACCCATATTAACTAAATTATTAGTCAACTTGTGGTCAGTCTTGGCAATAAGATTTATGCTTAACTCAAATTAAGCTTTAATATTTTAGATATGTGAATTTATGAAGAGCATAAATTACTCATATCACGTTTATGATATGTATATGATATATGATCATATTGCGTATATGATATGTATAAACACACGGTGGGTATTTATATTTGCCTTTTATTATTTCATAGATTCTTTTCAGAAGAATTTGAATGCATATGCTTATCACCTTGCCTTGTGACTTTGTGAAACAACATAGAACTTCTTTCTCAAAGTAAGAAATGTTAATTATTTATTTAAGGAACTAGATATTTCATAAAAACTTCAGAATTAGACTAAAATAGTTTGGATAAAATGTAAAAACTCACATTTCTTTATTTTTCACACCATGAGTTTTTCTTTTTCTTCAGGAAAACCAATGAATAGAAAATGGAAAATAACAACCAAACATTAACAGGCTTCCTTTTATTGGGGTTGTTTCCACCATCAAGAATTGGGTTGTTTATTTTCATTCTCATTGTTATCATTTTCCTAATGGCTCTTTTTGGAAACCTGTCCATGTTTCTCCTCATCCTCCTGGACGTCCATCTCCACACACCCATGTATTTTCCACTTAGTCAGCTCTCCCTCATGGACCTGAACTACATCTCCACCATCGTCCCCAAGATGGCACCCAATTATCTCTTTGGAAACAAGTCTATCTCCTTTATTGAGTGTGGGGTACAGAGCTTCTTCTTCTTGACTTTAGCAGGTGCAGAAGGGTTACTATTGGCTTCTATGGCCTATGATCGCTATTTGGCTATTTGCTTTCCTCTTCATTATCCCATTCGTATGAGCAAAAAAGTGTGTGTGTTGATGATAACAGGATCTTGGATAATGGGCTCAATCAACTCCTGTGCCCACACTGTATATGCCCTCCATATCCCTTATTGTCGATCCAGGTCCATCAACCGTTTCTTCTGTGATGTGCCAGCCATGCTGACTCTGGCTTGCATGGACACCTGGGTCTATGAGTACACAGTGTTTGTGAGCACCACACTCTTGATTGCATTTCCTTTCATCGGCATTGCATGTTCCTGTGGCCGAGTTCTCCATGCTATCTGCCACATGCACTCAACAGAAAGAAGGAAGAAGGCCTATTCGACCTGCAGCACACACCTCATTGTGGTGACTTTCTACTCTGAACCCTTTGCTTACATTTACCTATGCCCAAGACGGCTGAGATCTCCATCAGAAGCCAAGATTCTGGTTGTCTTCTACATTATTCTGACCCCAATGCTCAACCCTATCATTTATATCCTGAGAAACAAGGAGGTGATGGGAGCCCTCAGAAGAGTGATTCAGAGGATCTGCTCTATATAAGTTTGACCAAGTTCTCTTTAATCCTGCTGCCTTAAAATTCCATCCTTTTCACCTTTTACAATCATTAGGAGCAATGACATTCCAGAATGAAGACAGGGATTATATTAATCTAGAAAATTGAAATAATTGAGATTTGACAAAATAATTTTATATTTTTTTATTTGTTTGTTTTCTTTGTGGTAATTTTTCAATAAATAGAAAGAACAAATATTTTCTCTTACCCTGTGGGTAGTAAGATTTTATTAATATATTGAAATGATAATGGAAACAATCCAACATGATGGTATTACACATTACAATAATTCATATATACTTAACATCTCTTCCCAAATGGCTAAAATAGAAAAAAATAAGAGAAAGTGTTATCATGTTCCCAGGTTTCTTTGAAATCTAATATATATATATATATATATATATATATATATATATATATATTAGATAGATAGATAGATAGATAGATAGATATACCCTTTATATATATTTACCCTTTATATATATTGGTGAAAAAATGATTCTTCTGTTCCCTTATTTTCAGGGCAAGTGATAGGTATGGAGATTGGACAAAGAACTCTGTATAGAATTAGACATTCTCTTACCAGTAAGGAGGAAATACAAGTTTATATATTTTATGAGAAGGACTCTGGAAGTAACTAGATGAATCTAAGAAAGTTATTTACAACAGGTCTACATGATCGGGATAATTGTGATCAGGAAAATGAAGAATAAACTATGGAATAATGAGAGCCATTTTCTAAAAGGATTGATGGGAGTTATATACTGTTTAGTGCAGATTAGTCAGTCTGAGCCACTTCCCAGTTATCTTTCAAAACACTCATTTCACAACCCCAAAAGCCACTAACTCCATTTCATAAGATGATTTCTGTTATCAGCATTTCATTATACATTTAATATTCTTATAATTCTACTGAATGAGATTTGGGTGCTTTGCTTTATTGTTAACCTCTCTGTAGCACGGTTTTCAATAGAGATACCTGTTTAATGACTAGCTTACAAAGGTCTTCCCATTACCTACAGGCTAGTTCTACACCTGGGCACTATGAATGAACAGCCATCACTGTTTATGGAGTAAGTCTTCTATACTCTTTATTATATAAGAGTGGGTGTAAATAAGGAAGCTAGAATTAACATGTACAAAGCCCTGTATTATCCAAAGCATCACAGTGATGGATGACTGATATATTAGAATTGGATATAAGTATTTTCTCCCCAAATAGAAGATCTGCATGTTAGATTATATACTGTAATTATGGATGCTTTTATACTAAAACTAAGTGAGTCCTTAGAGATTTCTTGACTATTTACTGTTTAAAAGCTTTATTTTGAAATGGTGTAACTATGATGGGAAATTTTTTATCAAAAGAACGTATATGATTAATCTTTTAAAAAAGGAAGAGTTTGCTTAAGTTTCCCTCATATCACATAACTTCATTTTCAAATTTGAAAAAAAAAAAAGACATTCAATGTTTGGTATCAATGGCCAAAGGTTCATTAGGCATTACTCTTTACTACCAAGGTTTTCCAGTTGAATTAATTTGGGGTTTGAAATGTAATTAGTTAAGGTTCTTAACTAACGTAAATTCATTTTTAATAGAAAAAAAATCGGTAGAATTTAAGCAGAAAATATTATATTAAAAAGAGTGACAGAGGCACCTGGGGGTGCATCCAACTACTTGATATTGTTTCAGGTCATGATCTCTCAGTTGTGAGATCAAACCCCACATCAGGCTGTACACTGAGCATGGAACCTGCTTGGGATTCTCTCTCTCCCTCTCTGTCTGTCCCTTCCTCTCTTGAGCTCTCTTCTGTCTCAAAAGAAATAAATTAACATTAAAAAAAAGAAAAAAAAAGTGAGAGACTTTCAGACTCTTCAGAAATTCTGGCCAATGATGTCTGGAAAATACATAACCAAAATCAATTTCCAAAATGTGTCTGAGATTAATTAATATGACTCACACCATTCACAGCTCAAAAATCATATGATGAGCTCCTCTGAAAACTTGATGAATTGCAATAAACATTTATTTTTCTTGTGCTGTTTGCTTAGTGAATGTGCATATCCCTTGCTTATTTGAAGGCACCCACTTTAAAGTTAAAGTTTGAAATTAAAAGATTTAATAGAAAGTATGATTATATTCCCTTCCTATAACTGAGAGTCAAAAAAGGAAGTGACTATTTAGTTCTAACATAGACATCAGAACTTTTCCTTCCTAAGACATGTCAAGAGGGAAGTCAGACACAAAACAATGATCAAAGTTCTCTAAAATTTTTGTTGAAACAAGGGTCCTGTTTTGTGATGAATATATAAGAAATATATATATATTTCAAATATGCCAATGTGATTATCTATTTAAATACCTGTATTGTTCAATAAAAAATTCAAATAGATTGAAAACAATGTTTTAAATATTTTTTTGTGTGTGGTTTTGTTGTTGTGGTTGTTTGTTTATATCTTTGTTTATTTTTTGTTCTGTTTTGTTTTGTTTTTGAAAAAGAGAGAGACACACAGAGTGAAAGGGGAGTGATAGAGAGAGAGAATGGAGAGAATCCTAAGCAGGCTTTGAACTGTCAGTGCAGAGCCCTGCATGGGGCTTCAGCTCAAAAATTATGACATCATGAGCTGAGCCAAAATCAAAATTTGGATACTTAACCAACTCAGCCACCCAGGCACCCAAGAATTTTTTAAACAAATACATAGAAACATCAGTGCTATTATTTAGATTTATTAAAAAATTATTTTAAACATATATGTAATTAATTGCATGCAATTCTTGTAAGTAGGAGTATATTTTCTTCTAAATGCTATTAAGCATTCCAGTGCAATTTAATAAATATGTTATCCTTTCTATTTTAAGTTGACTGGACACTTTTATCAGATATTTTGTTTCTACACACTTGTGATATGATTTTGAATGCTTCATTTTTAATTCCCCTGATTTCTTTCTGTTTTTCTAAAAAGTATTTTTTTTTCCTCCTTTCTCTCATTCCTCACCCCCTCACTTTGGCAAACACCAATCTGTTTTCTGTGTCTATGAGCTTGTTTTCTTGTTGTGTTTTGTTTTATCTTCCATACATAGGAGAGATCATTTTGTATTTGTTTTTCTCTTTCTAATATATTTTACATACAATAATACCTTCAAGGTCTAATCCATGTTGTAACAAATGGCAAGATTTAATTATCTATATAAATGTATTTAATATAAATATGTAATTATATATATTTCACTTTTATTTAAATATTTAAATATGATATACATATATACATATATAGTTATTATATCTATATTTATTATATATACATATGTATATTTATATTTATTATATCTATATTTTGTACATTTATATTTACTATGTTATATTATTGTTTTAATAAATAGACATGCATGTATATGTATATTTATACATATATATGTGTACAAGCATATTTATTATATGTGAATTTAAAAATAGTCTGTGCAATATATAATGAGTAAATTATATATATATGTATATATATATACACATATATATGTATGTATATATATATATATATATATATATATATATAATATTCACTCAACCATTAATGGGTTCTTGGGATACATAAGTTGTTTCCCTATCTTAGCTTCTTAGCCATTGTCAATACTGCTGCAATGAACATAGGAATGATCAATGAACATAAAGATGCATATATCTTTACAAGCAGTGTTTCTGAAATCTTTGGATAAATATCCAGCAGTAGAATTTATGGATGTATGGTAGTTCCATTTTTAGTTTCAAGAGGAAAACTCCATATTGTTTTCTGTACTGGCTGCACCAATTTTCATTCTCCCCAATAATAAACAATGATTTCCATTTTCCCCCATCCTCACCAACACGTTATTCCCTGTCTTTTTGAAAATAGCCATTCTTAATGTGTAAGGTCATATCTCATTGTGTTTTTTATTTGCTTTTCCTGATTATTTATGCCATTGAAATTGTGTGTTCTTTATCTGTTTTGAATACTAGCTTCCCTAAGGATAAATATGATTTACAAGTACCTTTATTATTCAGTAGTTTGACTTTTAATTTTGTTGATGGTTCTTTGGTGTGCATATTTTTAGTTTAATGTACCCCACTTATCTTTACTTCTCTTCTTTTTGTCTTTGTGTAAGATTTATATAAATAATAACTATTATAAATATCTGTGTCAAGAAGCTAACCACCTGTTTCTTCCTGAAGTTTTATGGTGTCTATTCTTACATTTGTCTTCAAACACTTTTAAAATAATTTTTGTGTATGGTTCAAGATAATGGTTCAATTTTATTTTTTGTCTGCATGTGGCCACACAGTTTTCTGACTGAAAATGCATAGGATGTACAATTACTGAATAGATTATACTTTCACCATAGTATATTCTTGGTTGCTTTGTTGTACATTGGTTAACCATATATTCATGGGTTTATTTCTGGTCTGGGTATCCTTTCCCTTCCTCATCCTTTAGAATACACTGAATGCCATGGAGTCATTAAATGTTCACTGTTTTTGCGTCTCCTGGAGAAGTATGCTTCTACACCTCCTACACACTGTTTAGGAAGCCCAGGGTATTTTATGTCACTTTATTATCAGGGTCTTATGGGCTGTTAGGGACTGATTATTCACTGATTAAACTCACAGCCATCTCAGTGTATCTACCATCAGGTGTTCACCCATGGTGTTTGTGGTTCCCTAAGGATAATTTTGCCCTGAGATCCCACCAACACATTCCATTATATCTCAGACTCAAGTTCTGCTGAATTTTTAATGTAAGTCCCCCAAAATAGTAGGCAGTTCTGAGGCATCAACTAACAATCAAGTGGTATTTATTCTGGTTTGCAAGGGTGGCTCAATACTCACAAATCAATAACATGATGCACAACATTAATAAAAGAAATGATAAGAACCATGTGATCATTTCAATAGATGCAGAAAAAAAACATTTGACAAAAGCAAGATCCATTCATGACAAAAAAAGTATGGTTAGCATTATTCATCACAATAAAGGCAATATGCAAAATACTCACAGCTAATATCACCCTCAATGGGGAAAAACAGAGATTTTCCTCTATAGTCAGGAATAAGACAGGGATGCTTACTGTCATCACTTTATTTAACATAATAGTGGAACTCCTTACCACAGCAATGAGAAAAGACAAAGGAATAAAAGACATCTAAACCTGCAGGAAAGAAGTGAAATGTTTCCTATTTGCACATGACACGATACCCTATATAGAAAGCAGAAGGACTCACCAAAACATTGCTAGAAGTTACACACCAGTTTAGTAAAGACCCAGGATACAAAATCGACATACATACATCTTGTATTCCTATACAACAATGAGGCAGCAGAAAGAGAAATCAAGGAATTGATCCCACTTACAATTGAACCAAACACATAAGATATCTAATAATTCACCTAGTTAAAGTGTTAAAGATCTGTACTCTGCAAACTGTAAAACACTGATAAAAGAAATTGAGGATGATGCACAATAAAAATGTAAAGACATTCCAGGCTTATGGACTGGGAGAACAAACATTGTTAAAATGTCTATGCTACCCAAAGCACTCTACACATTTAATGCAATCCAATTCAGATTACCACCAGCATTTTTCACAGAGCTACAGCAAATAATCCTAAAACATGTATGGAACCACAGAAGACCAAATACACAAGGCAAACTTGAAAAGCAAAGCAAAGATAGAGGCATCACATCTCCAGACCTATTATGAAGCAGTAATGATCAAGGCGGTATGCTGTTGGCACAAAAATAGACACATATATCAATCAAACAGAATAAAAAACTCAGAACTGAACTCACAACTATATGGTAAATCAGTCTTCAACAATGCAGGAAAGAATATCCGATGGGAAGGTGCTGGAAAGCAACATGCAAAAGAATGAAAATGGACGATTATCTTATATCATACACAAAAATAAATTCAGAATGTATGAAAGACCTAAGTGTGAGACAGGAAACTAAAAACCCTAGAAGAGAACACAGGCAATAGCCTCTTTGACATTGACCTTAGCAACTTCTTACTAGATATATCTCCTGAGGCAAAAGAAACAAAGACAAAAATAAAGTATAAGAACTCATCAAAATAAAAAGTTCCTGCACAGCAAAAAAACCAAAAGACTAAAAGGCAGCCTATGGAATGGGAGAATATATTTGTAAATGGCATATCTGATAAAGAGTAAGTATCCAAAATATAATGAACTTAGAAAACTCAACACCCCAAAAGTAATAATCTAATGAAAAATGTGCAGAGGATATGAATAGACACCTTTTTACCATAGAAGACACAGATGCTCAACATCACTCATCATCAGGGAAATACAAATCAAATCTACAATGATAGAGGAAGGGCAGAGAGGCGGTGCGTGCTACAAGGATGGGCTGGAGGGAGCCAGGGCAGTGGAGGGGCAGCATGCCAGGCAAGGCAGAGCCCCCAGAGTCTGGCTTGCAAAAGTGGAGGGGCTGGACTCTGTGAGTTCTGACAGCCAGCTGAACTTAACATCTGGAATGTGAAAAGTCAACAGCTCTGCTCTCAGAGAGTGGGGAGGGTGAGTGGATGCCAGAAGGGAGAGTTGTTGAGCAACAGAAGATGGAGCTCACTCAGCAGGGGAACAAAGGCACTGGCAAGTGCCATCTCCCTCTCCCATCCCCCAGATGAAATTCCAAAGGGAACACATTCCCATCACTGAACTTGCCTGCACTGCACAAACATCCAATGTTGTGCTTCTGTGGATCCATCCCTCTGACAGGTCTGCTTCCCTCCTGGTGCTGCGGGGACCCTCCTGCAGGAGACCACTGATGGCAAAACAAGCTAAGCCTGCCCCTCTAGTCCCTGTGCTCCTTGCGGATCCACCCTGTCTAATATGCCCTTGGCCAGATCCCATTGAAACTGCACCACAATCCTGGAAGTGTGCAAGTAGCCCTGACATGGGCCACACCACTGTAAGTGAGTCCTGCCATTGGGAGAGGGGAAGATAAGGTACACACAACTCTGACTGTGACCCCAGAGGTGACCTGGGGGCAGACATGGGGGCAGACTACGGCCCACCCACCAACACAAGTTACTCCACACAGCACAGGGGAAGGGCCCTGCAGTTTGGTGCTACCGCAGGGACTACCCAAATGATGAAATGGAAGAATTCTCCTCAAAAGAAACACCAGAAAGTAGCGACAGCTAACAATTTGATCAAAACTGATTTAAGCAATATAATGGAACAAGAATTTAGAATAATAATCATGAAATTAATCACTGGGCTTGAAAGAAGCATAGAAAACAGCAGAGAATCTATTGCTACAGAGATCAAGGCTGTACAAATAGTCAAACAGGAACTAAAAATGCTATAAATGAGGTGCAAAATAAAATGGAGGCAGCCATAACAGGGATTGAAGAGACAGAGGAGAGAATAGGTGAATTAGAAGATAAAATTATGAAAAAAGATACCTCCAAGAAAATCAACAGCAACAATGATTCTATCTATGCCTTCTTTAATTGGTGACTTAATCTGATACTTTGTTTTGTCTGCCTTGCTTGGTTTGTTGTCTTCTTGTTTTGTATTCACTTGGGAATGTCCACTGAGACTTAGACAATGTAACTTAAGTTACTAATAGCTCAAGATATATAAGCCAATGTTGGGGAAGAACTTTTAAAAATGTCTTTATATATTTTCATAGGTGTTTTAAGGTCAAGTCAGCAGTTAAAGAAACAAATATATTTATTTAGTTTGTTCCAATATTATTGCATCCCTAAAGTTTTATGGAGCATACATTGTATACATTGTTGCTCAGTAAGTTCACAGTAATGTTGTATCTGCACATATTACATATTATTATATTTCACAATTTTGATTATCATGGCCAAATAATTAATAATTAAATGGAATGTGGTTAGTTTAATAAAAAATATATAAAAAATTCTTTAAAAATCACAAATGTGAAAGTTATCTTTAATTTACTTTAGGTATGACATATTTTCCAATTTTTCCATTCTGTTAGAAATAAGACATTAAACTATTAAAAATTTCATTAATTAAACTAAATAATGCAAATTATGATATTACTAATTTTAATGGAATAATATTAAAAAATGTTTAACAATGCAGTTTCATTGCAGATTATCTTAAATGTTCTTCTGTTTTTCCTGGAATCCAGAAATTACATCAATCACAATTTGTATTTGGAAAAATACAACAATGGTCAAGTTTTAAAAATTTATCAGATTTTTAATTTATTTGATTTTCTGATTATAACGTGTGTCAACATCACTTTCATTTTATCTGGTATTTGGAATTCCTTGAACTTGATGGATATGTATGTTTATTTTCCTCTCAGGATTTGGGAAGGTTTTATTATTCTTTTCTCAGCTTTCTGCCCCTAACACTTTCTCTGCCCTCTGGGATTTTCATGATGTGTGTGTGTGTGTGTGTGTGTGTGTGTGTGTGTGTGTGTATAGGATTTTTAAAGGATCCCATAAATTTAGTAGCCTTTTTTTAATCTCTTTTTTAGTTTAATTTCCTTTTATTCTTCTGATAATCTGCCTTTGAGCTCACTGATTCTTGTACTTCATGAAGTTTGTACAGCCTTTCTATTGGTCTTTTTCAGTTCGATCACTGTGTTCTTCAGTTCTAGGATTTCCATTTTGCTGTTTTTTGTGTTTTTAATCTCTTTGCTAAACATCATTTTCCTCAAGTATTGCTTCGCTAAAGTTGTTGAGTTGCTTGTTTGCTCTCATTTAGGTAAATATTCTGAATTCTTTGCAAGGTAGTTTTTAGATCTCCATTTCTTTGGGTCAGTTGCTTGTGATTTATTTCATTTTGATAGTGTCATGTTTCCCTGACACTTTGTGAATCTTGTAACACTATATTGGTGTTTCCATATTTGGACAGGTAGTCACTTTTCCAGTATTTATAGACTAGATTGCACAGGAGAAGTCTTTTACCAGTCAGTTTAGCCAGAAATTTTGGATAAGCCAGCTGGAAGTTACCACAAAGGGAGATGCTCCCAGAGTCCATGGGTAAGTGGGCTGGACATTTGTGTCCACAGTGATCTTGGCTGTTCACTTTACTGTCTTTTCCCCAGGGGCAATTGAAACTGTGCCTTCTACTTCCTTAAATTTGTCTTTTCCCATTCCTGTGCTTTAATCCAGAATCCAGAACCCCCAAAAATGTGTGTTTGTGGATGGATGGTTATTTGTATCCACATATTTGTGAAGAGGTATAGGCCAGAACCTCCCATTCCTGTATTATCCAGACACAATTACCATATGTAGAGAGGTCAACATAACTCTGTACTCTGTCATGGAAGTGGTGAATGAGACACAGCCCTACCATGCCTCAGCAAACTCAGAGTGTAGTGATCCTGAAATACCCTATATTCTCCCAAAGTGCATTAAAAGGAGGTGAGGACTGAGTATCATAGATATCCCCAGGAGACACTACAGAACAAAGTATGTTGTGGAGCCATGGTATTTAGTTTATTCTAAGAATTGAAAGAAAAAAGAAGTAGAAGCAGAAGCAGAAGAAGAAGAAGAAGAAGAAGAAGAAGAAGAAGAAGAAGAATAGAACATGCATACAATCCTGATCTATTTACATTTAATTTCTGTGTTCAGTCCATTTGAATTTTTCGTAAAATTACACAGCTCTTAAATCAATTATCACATTTATTTATATTTTGTTAGGTATGTATGTACTTATTTATTTATTTTGATTTTGATTCCAGTATAGTTAACATATGGTATAATATTAGTTTAGGTGTACAATATAGTGTTTCAACAATTCTATATATTACTCAGTATACATCCCCCTATCAAACTCCCTTCTGGTAACCATGTATTTTGTTTTCAATTGTTAACAGTCAGGTTTTTTTTGTATCACTCTTTTTTTCTTTTACTTTCTTCATTTTATTTGTTTCTTAAATACCACATATGAGTGAAATCAGGTAGTATTTGCTATTCTCTCACTGGATTATACTGATTAGTCTTCTGCCCATTTTTAATTGAATTATTTGTTTCTTTTGGTGGAGAGTTTTATAAGATCTTTATATATTATGGATAACAACCATTTATCAGACATCTCCTTTGCAAATACCTTCTCTCATGCAGTAGGTTGTCTTTTACTTTTGTTGACTGTTTCCTTTGCTGTACATGTTTTATTTTTATGTAGTCCCAATAGTTCATTTTCGTGTATCATTCCCTTGCCTCAGGAGACATACCTAGAAAAGTGTTGCTATAGCTGATTTCAGAAAAATTATTATCTGTGCTCTCTTATAGAATTGTTATGATTTCAGGTCCTGAATGTAGGTCTTGTGTCCATTTTGATTTGACTTTTGTGTATGATGTATTTACATGTGGTCCAGTTTTATACCTTTGCACATAGCTATCCAGTTTTCCAACATTATTTATTGAAGAGCCTGTCTTTTCCCATTGGATATTCTTTCCTCCTCTGTCAAATATTAATTGACCATATAATCATGGGCTTACTCCTCGGCGTTCTAGTCTGTTCCATTGATCCATGTACCATGTACTATGCCAGTACCATAGTGCTTTAACTGCTACAACTTTTATTTAGGACACATTTATTTGTTTCCTCATTTTGTCTAACTCTCTATGTCCATTCTGTGTGTTGACAAAGTCATATATGTTTCTTCGTCTTGAAAGTACTGGCCTTATGAAGAAGAGGTCCTATGCTGCCCTGAAATGCAGTGTTACCATTTCATTAGGACCTGGTGCTTCAAAGTGTCTGCTTTGTGTTTTGTGTGCACTTGATGCTGTGGCCAAACCACTTTTTCCTTCAGTTCAATTGTCTAAAGTGGCTCTCTTTTCCGTTGTGGTAGTATTTTGTCCCAATGGTGTTAGTGACCCAGTGTGGGTCCTGCTTGGCCTTGGATTGAGACATATGAGGCATTTTAAAGAGGCAGTACCACCAAACTGTAAGGCACTTTCCTTGTATTTCCACCCTAGAGATTTTCATTGGTTTGTGGCACCTGTAGCCAAACCAACTGTATGCCACAAGTTCATTGCTGAGGCACGAGTCTTTGTTGTTATCATTCCCTATCTCTAGCAGGGGGTTATTTTGGATATGTGCTGGCACCTGTCATGGCTGCTTGCCTACTGCCAGGCTTGTGGCAAACTTTGGATGGGCTCTAGTCTAGAGAGTATTGGATGCTGCTGTATAGACAACGATAGACAGATGTGTAGTGTTAGCAAGATGTGTCTGCAGGTCTTCTATGGACGGTGGGAACTCTATCTGCAGACAGCTAGGTCAGGAGAGTTGGAGGGGGCAGATGCACACAGCGAATATAGGGACACTGCATCAGTGTTAGGCAGTTAGGCAGGGGGATCAGAAAAGTCTTGTTTCTTGAAGGAGGCCAATTGTTTATAAAGGAGGTAGGGGATGGGAAATGGCACCTTGCAGCTTTTTTATTCTTGGAGAAGTCTCCCAAGGATCTTTGTCCCTCCAGCACAGGCTTTGAGATCAGTAATTAATATTCTTCCCATATGCCCACATTTTTGCAAATCACTTCTTCTATGCTGTATCTCTTTGGGCTACCTTGCAGTTTTTTCAAGGGCAATGTCTCTGTTTCAAATCACCCTGTTCATTCTCCCAGAGCTTAAAAGTTCCAGGTTTTAAGTACTGCTGGCTGTAAGTTCTTGCAAAAATTTAGCCCCTTAATTTTTTAAAGTCAAGTGTTATGGGGACTTGTCTTCACTGTGTGGGTTACCCAGTGCATAGGTCTTTTTCTTTCCCTTCTCAGTGCCCACAGTGTCCTTGACTCCCACAGTCAATCCTGTGGGTATGTTGAGCTACAGATTGTATCTTTGCCCCTCCTACTTTCTTTGATGTAGTCTTTTCTCAACATTTAATTGTGTTTTGTTCTCTCAGCTCAGTGTTTTGGTCCTTATATGGGTTGCTTACACAGATGTGAATGTTATCTTGTTGGATCCATGGGACAAGGTGAGTTTAGGGTCCTCTTAAGACATTTTTCACTGAACCTCTTTTTTTTCCTTCCCCTCCCCCATGGGTTTCTGTTAAGTTTCTCAGAATCCACATAACCATATGGTATCGGTCTTTCTCTGTATGGCTTATCCAATTTGACAATAAACTTCATATATTGAAAAAAAATAAAAATAAAAATAAATTATTCTTTATATAAAAAAAGACATTTTTCACTGAAATCCACAAATGCTTACTTTAAAAAAGAAGCCTCAAATTCTGTTCCCATAAGGTGATGCAAGGGACTCTGGAGTCACTTCCTCCCCTCCCCACCAAAGCCACTCATATGTATAGAGCAATTCCTCCTGAAGAAATGTGAGCTGGGTGAACAGCATCCACACTTCAAATGATAGAAAGACCATATACAGAACAGAAAGAGACATGGAGACTTGATTAAAAACAAAACCACCAACCAACAAACAAACAAAAAAACCCAGAAAGACAAACAAACAAAAAACATAAAGCAAAAGAAAACAAACAAACAAACAAAAACACCTCACATCACAATGCTTTGAAATGCAGTCAGCAGGGATACTATCTTGAAATGATCTGTCTTCCCTGGGGAACAGGAAAGAAAAAACAAAAAATCAAAACACCACTTAAAAGTGCAAATAGAATGTAAAATCATGGGGACCATCAAGCAAATGGTCCAGAAATATGTTTTGAGATGTTTTCAGTGCAAATAGGTAGTTTTATTAAATCACAGGGACAGGATCCATGAGCAGAAAAAGTTGTACTTGTTACTGTGAAGAGTGACTATCTACTTTTTTCTTAGGTTGGTTAAGGATAAGTAACTCTCTAAGGAATTTGTGTGTTGAAAGTGAGGTTTACAAGGACTTTCAGGGTCTGACTCTTGTCAAGATAGGGTTACCTTTTATTATCTAGTATAACAATAGTCATGAGACCCTCTAGAAACGTCATCTTCTGCATGTCTCAGATGTGCATCAGTGGGACACATGTTGTAAGGTGATTCCTTTTTGGTTCCATTTTTCCTGCCTTCGTTTTCCTCATCATAAAAGTTTCAGGACTTGAATTTCTACAAATGGCAGAGGAGCTGCTGAAACTCTCTCTGGGATGGAGAAGTTGGTGAAAACCAAGGTTTACATTCTCCTTTCAGCTTAACAGCATGGACAATAGCAAGATTCTCATGCTCTACCCTGCTTGCCAATTAAATGAGCCATGGCTATTACGAAAAATACACCAAATATGTGTTTGTCAGAAGTCCAGAAAATAGGATTCTGGTGCACTGCTGTTGGAAATGTAAATTAGTACAGTCACTATATACATGAGTATGGGAGTTCCCGTAATAATCAAAAATAGAATATATGATCCTACAACCCCAATTCCTGGTATATATCCTAAGGAAATAAAATCCGTATATTAAAGAATTATATGCACTCTTATGATTATTGCAGCATTATTTATAATAGGTTAGATATGGAAACAACCAACGAGTAATCAACAAGTGAATGGAAAGAAAATATAGTGTTTATAGTAAATATGGGATATTTAATGTATGTAAAATTCTTGAAAATGGAAATACTTCCATTTGTAGTAGCACAGATGAAACTGGAGGACATTATGCTAAATAGAATAAGCCATATAGAGAAATTCAATCAGTGCCCAATTACACTGGTAGGTAGAATTTAAAACTGCATCAATAGAAGCATACAATTAAATGGCAGTAGTCAATATCTGAAGGGAATGAGAAATATGGGGAGATTTAGGTTGAAGTCTATACATAATGCAAGATGAATACATACTGGAGATCTCTTATATGGCAATGTGAATATAGTCAACAATACTGTATTGTATGCTTGAAATTTTATAGAAGAGTTCATTTTAAGTGAAGTCAAAGGGTAAAAAAAAAAAGATAGTTAAGAAAGAAAGAACTGTGTAAATTGATGGATATGTTAATTAGCTTGATTGTGGTGATTAATTCACAATGTGTATCTCTTTCAAAATATCAACTTGTATAGTGTAAATAGATACAATTTTTACTTGTCAAGTATATTTGAATAAAGCTGGAAGAAAAAACAAGAATTAACATAGATTGTACAAGATAGTGTAACTGGACATTACAGGTGTGCTTTGCATAAGTCATTACTGAAAAATAGGTGTGACATATTATTTAATTTTTATGTTTATTTATTTATTTTGAGAGAGACAGAGACAGTGCAAATGGGGGAGGGGCAGAGAGAGAATCCCAAATGGGCTCTGTGCCACCAGCACAGAGCTCAATGCAGGGCTTGAACCCATGAAGGCATGAGATCATGATCTGAGCCGAATCCGAGAGTCAGAGACTTAACTGGCTAAACCACTCAGGCACCCCTGGGTGTGATATTTATTACTTTTATTACCATCATTCCAGCAACATCAGGAAAGCTACCATGAAGTTAGTTTTCATCTAAGTATCTGTTATGCCTACATTTATCAGCAATATATTCCCCAGATTATTTCTATGTACCATTCCCATCTTATTTTCAAAACGTTTCCTCAATTCTGTGTGTATATATTACTTCATTGGAAGCTTAGTCATACACATACAAAGCAAAAAGATAAAATACAAAGGTGAATCACAGAAAGCAGTAACATTAGGCACAATTGGTGTTTGAAAAATATGGGATAACTGAATACTTTCAGTATTTCGATGAATACTTGAATTTTTTTCTGAATGTCCTTTAAATTTTGAAAATATATAATTGCCCCAGAAACAGATAAATTCAGATTTTACTATTTTACCTTGTTTATAAGTTCAATTATATATAATTATATATATATATATATATATATACATACATGTGTATATATATATATATACATACATATATATACATATATACACACATACATATACATATATATACATATATATATGTATATATATATGTGTGTTTATTTATTTATTTTGAAAGAGAGGGACAAAGCAAGTGAGGGAGGGGTGGAAAGCGAGGGAGAGAGACAGAATCCCAAGCAGGCTGCACACCTTCACCACAGAACCCAGCACAGAGCTCTAAACCACAAATCATGAGATTAAGACCTGAGCTGAAAGCAAGAGTGGTACCCTTTATGAGGAGCCACCCAGGCCCCCCAATTTTATATTTTTGAATACAATTGAGACAAGGAATCATTGAATTAGATATAAGATTCATATGAATTAGAATGGTGTATAGGAAATTGTAAATTTGCATTGCAACCATGTAACTACTATGCTGTTTATCAAAATACTTCACACAAAAGAGGAGAGGGAAATATAGGGTTTCATTTATAAAATGAATAAATCGCAGCAATAAAAGACATAGCTTGAGAAATACAGTCAATGATATTGTAATAACTTTATACTGGGACTACATTTTTGTGTAACTTTATACTGGTAACTACGTTTATGGTGAGGGTAGTATATGCATAAACTTGTTCAGTTAGTATGTTGTACACCTGAAACTAATGTAACATTATGTGTCACTTATATGTAATTTTTAAAAAGTGAATATATATATCCAAAAGTAATAAAATGGAAATTCTACTCTGTACAATTATCATTGAGAATTTGGGGTCTTATATGTTAATTTTGTTCTTACACAGAGTAAGTCATTATTGTGTTAAAGTGATCACCTTAAAATTATAAAGATTTTTTTTAAATTTTTTTTAAATGTTTATTTATTTTTGAGACAGAGAGAGACAGAGCATGAATGGGGGAGGGTCAGAGAGAGAGAGTGAGACACAGAATCTGAAACAGGCTCCAGGCTCTGAGCTGTCAGCACAGAGCCCGACGTGGGGCTTGAACTCACGGACCGCGAGATCATGACCTGAGCCGAAGTCGGCCGCTTAACCACTGAGCCACCCAGGCGCCCCTAAAATTATAAAGATTTTAATACAAACAATAATCCAAACTGCCAAAGGATTAACACAATGGAATCAACATACATGTGAACACATCACATACTTGCATGAAAGAGCTCTGCTCCTGGAGAGTATAACTCATGTACACATACAATATTAAGGCTTTCCCCACCAGCTACCATTCCCCATGTCCAGAGGATTAATCACAGGCTCTCAGCACAATGCACCTTCTCTCCCTCAATAAATACAACTTATCTTTCAAATGCAATTGCTTCTGAAAATATATTAGTACGATTATTGACAAATAAATTCTCACATTTGAAGTTCCTTTTGCATCCATGTATTGATATTTAGTATATATTTCCTCACAGAATTGTGAAGTGACCATATTTTCATGAACATGATGTCAGTTAGTAGAGACTTTAGTCTTATTCAGCATAAGTCCAGGAAAGAAGTTCATAGATAACATCAGTTATTGACTCTCTTACTCATTTTACTATGGTGCTCTGCTGTTTTACAATAGATTATCAGGAGTAACACCAATTCCTTTCAGAATTGTATAATGATATACTTTTTAGGCTTAAAGAGAGGTTCATTTTTTTAAGTATGCAAGTATTTAGGCAATTAATTCATTTTGTAATGTTACACACACACACACACACACACAATCTTTTAAACCTATTTCAAATAAAAATTTATTCTTGAAATACCTTGGTTAGTGAGATACTTAATGTATCAAATGCATATTTTAATTGTTTATAAACAGCAGCTCTTAATTAATTCTAATGAAATTCTTTTAAGCACTTGCTTAAAAGTCTTGCCAACTATGTAATGCATCAAAATAAGACACGAAACTTTTTTTATCTTCCAGTTTTACAACATCACTGAATTTAATACTTGACAGTGGTCTTCATAGTGTCATTATATGAATAGTTATTTTTCTTAGCAGATATCTATGAATATTTTCCAAACAAATGTATACACTCAGCTTTTATCCTTGAGCTTGATATTTTAGATAATTTCATGAAGACTCAGGAACAACCGTAATTCAGGTTTTTCTTTAGAGATTAAAAGTAAGACTACTTTTGTTGTGTGTGTTCACTTGTGAAAGTTCAGTGAGACTTGAATAATGTAGTTTAAATCACTAATAGCTCAAGATGACCTCAGGCCAAGATTGGAAAGGAGTTCTTATCATTTATTTGCAAGTTTTCAGATATATATTTAGGGACAATTTAGTTGGGGAATCCAATATTTAACTTTTCAGATTCTTCTAACATTATGTCTCTAAAGTTTTATAGAGTCATATATTTTACATACTGTTATTCAGGAATTGCATAAAATAGTGTGTAAACATATTAACTTATTTGGCACTTTGGAGAACATTGGCTAGAAAAATTGCTACACTATTATGAAATATGATGAATTTAATGTCAACACATAAGGAGTAATTCTTAAATTATCACACAATTTTGTAAAATGCTTAATTTAGTATAGATATTTATTTTTGAATGTTTCCAATTAAATTGGAAATTACTGTTATATTATAAAATGTATTTTAAATTTACAATAAGTAATAAAATGACATACCACTCTTTTTGATGGTCTACTCTTTAGATAATTTTCAGTAATGTATTTATTATTGCAGATAATAGCTTAAATATTCTTAGGTTTCCTATTGTCTCCAGTATTTTCATCAGTAATTTGTATATATTTGGAAGGAGTACCACCAGTCTAGTTTAGAGGGTTTATTCTAACCTTGTTATCATAAAATATATATAACACAAAATTGGCAATTTTAACAAGGTTTGACTGTAGAATTTAATAACATTAAGTGCATTCACATTTTTGTTCATTTACCTTTACCATCAATTTCTAGAATATTTTCACTGTACCAAATTGAAGCTTCACATCTTATAAATAGTAATACCCTATTCCCCTACCTTACAGTCTTGCTAACATTTCCTTTTGTCTCAATTAATTTACCTATTCTAATACATCATAAAAGTGGAATCATACAGGGGTGCCTTAAGGGCTCAGTCAGTTAAGTATTCAACTCTTTATCTCAGCTCAGGTCTTGATCTCAAAGTTGTGAGTTCACACCCTAAGTTGAGCTTCACACTGAGCATGAAGCCTACTTAAAATTAAAGACCAAATATGTGGAGTTAAACAATATTTTTCTTTTCTGCCTGAGTTATTTCACTTCAGAAAAATGTTCTCATATTTTTTTTGTTTTGCTTTTTCTTTTTTTATTAAACTTTTAAGAAATTTCATTATATATATATATATATATATATATATACACACACAAATATACATATATGAAATTTATTGTCAAATTGCTTTCCATACAACACCCAGTGCTCATGCCAACAGGTGCCCTCCTCAATACCCATCACCCACCCTCCCCCTCCTTTCCACCCCCCATCAACCCTCAGTTTGTTCTCAGTTTTTAAGAGTCTTTTATGGTTTGGCTCCCTCCCTCTCTAACTTTTTATTTCCTTCCCCTCACCCATGGTCTTCTGTTAAGTTTCCCAGAATCCACATAAGAGTGAAAACATATGGTATCTGTCTTTCTCTGTATGATTTATTTCACTTAGCATAACACTCTCCAGTTCCATCCATGTTGCTACAAAAGGCCATATTTCATTCTTTCTCTTTGCCACGTAGTATAAGAAATTTCCTACATAATCACACAGTGTTATGTTGGTTCAGGTTGTATAATATAGTGATTCAACAATTCTCCTAATTAATCAATGTTCATCATAAGTGTACTCTTAATACATATCAACTATCTCTCCCAACCCTCACCCACCTCCCCTCTGGTACCCATCAGATTATTCTCTATAGTTGAGTCTATATTTGTCATTTTTTTCTTTATTTTGTTTCTTAAATTCCGCATATGAATAAGTCATATGGTAGTTATCTTTCTCTGGCTGACTTATTTTGCTTAACATCATACTCCCTGCTGAAGCCAAGCTATCCAACCAGCCTGATGGCAGGACCCAGGCAGTGGATGGATCAGGACTGCATGGCAGTTCACTGAAAGTGAAGCTTCTTGTATGCAAGCTTTTATGTAATTTGGCCTTCGTGTTGGTCGGGGCAGCCTCCCGACCAATGAAAGTACCTGGGGATTTGTCGGTTGGGGAATTGCCCACAACAGGCCCCCCAGGAAAAGAACCATTGGGGAAAGAAATAAGATTCCGCAGGGAAATTATGCAACCTTACATCTAACACTTGCCACTCCCTATAAAGACTCCTCTACCTAAAGGAAGGATAGCCCCATATATTTCCCAGCCAAGGAGGGGGAAAATGGGTTCAAAATCCCCACTCCAGCAACAAAGAAGTGTATGTATGGATACAAGTTACTCCAACCCCTAGGCCCACTTGGCCCCCAGGAGGCATTCCAGATGATAACTGGACCTGGTGGATTAAGATACAGAATGGTTCATTAGTTCTTAGGTATACATTGTCTTTCTGGGAATGCATGATGTGTGGGTTGCCAGGGCCCTCTTGGCTCCCTCCTGACACCTCAGACCAAAGAAAATACCTTTGTTCCTTGTACTGCAAATGGTTCAAAGGAACAATTAAGAAGTCATATCCCTGTAAATGTTCCACTTGAGACGTTGAGAGATAGATGACCTTTCATGAAAATAGCAAAGCAAATGCTTTATAGACTATAAATAAACATAGATACATAATGAAAGTAGTATGAAGAAACTAATCAATAAGCAAAAGGCAGAAGGGAACATTACAAAGAAATAACCATGAGGTTATTGGGTGATTACACAAAGGAACATTTTTAGAATTAGGTAAAGCCAAGAAACATAGATGACACATGCTACAAGGAAATTGCTAACAAATATAATGCCATGTTTGCCACAATAAAGTGGCCAGTCTAACACATTGCTGTTGTCTGCATCCATTTGTTATTTTTGCCGATGCTGTTCATCCTTTGGGAACCCCTGGACCTTCTGGGGCTGGACTCTGGCAACTCTCAATCTGCCCATGTTGCTGCAAATGTCAAGATTTAATTCTTTTTTATGGCTGTGTAATATTCTATTCTGTATTTATACGTCTTCTTTATCTATTCATTAGTCAATGGGCATTTGGGCTTGTTCCACATTCTCACTATTGTAGATAATGTTTCAATAAACATCAGGCTGTATGTATCCCTTTGAATAAGTATTTTTGTATTCTTTGGGTAAATGCCTAATAGTATATTTCATGAAGTATATTACACTTCAAAAGTGTAAGAAGGTTCCTATTCCTCCACCTGTTGGCCAAAACTTCTTGTTTCTTCTGTTGGTAATTTTTGTCATTCTTACAGGTATGAGATAATGTCTCATTGTAGTTGTGATTTCTTTTTCCCTGATGATGAATGATGTTGAGCATCTGTATGTCTTCTTTGGAAAAAAATGTCTATTCATATCTGCTGCCCATTTTCCATTATATTATTTGTTTTGGAGTGTTGAGTTTTCTAAGTTCATTGTGTTTTGACTACTAACCCTTTATTGGACATGGCATTTACAAATATATTCTCTCATTCCACAGGCTGCCTTTTAGTCTGTTGTTTTCTTTGCTGTGCAGAAACTTTTTATTTTGATGAATTCCTAGAGTTTATTTTTGTCTTTGTTTCTTTTACCTCAGGACACAAATCTAGTAAGAAGTTATTAACACCAATGTCAAAGAGGTTACTGCCTGTGCTCTCCTCTAGGAATTTTATAGTTTCCTGTCTCACACTTAGGTCTTTCATACATTCCGAGTTTATTTTTGTGTATGATGTAAAAATTTGTCCATTTTCGTTCTTTTCCATGTTGCTTCCCAGTTCTCCCAGCACCATTTGCTGAAGAGACTGTTTTTTTCCCCATAGGATATTATTTCCTGCATTGTTGAAAATTAACTGACCACATTGTTTTGGGTTCACTTCTAGGTTTTCTATTCCGTTTTATTGATGTATGTGTCTATTTTTGTGCCAATAGCAAACCGCCTTGATCATTAGTGCTTCATAATATAGCTTAGGTCTGGAAATGTGATGCCTCCATCTTTGCTTTTCTTTTCAAATTTCCCTCGGGTATTTGGTCTTCTGTGGTTCCATACAAATTTTAGGATTATTTGCTGTAGCTCCGTGAAAAATGCTGGTGGTAATCTGACTTGGATTACATTAAATGTGTAGATTTTTTGGGTAGTAGAGACATTTTAACAATGTTTGTTCTTCCAGCCCATAAGCCTGGAATGTCTTCCATTTTTTGTGTATGTCATCCTCAATTTCTTTTATCAGTGTTTTATAGTTTTCAGAGTACAGGTCTTTTAACACATTAGTTAGATTAATTCCTAGATATCTTATGGTTTTTGATTCAATTGTAAGTGGGATAAATTCCTTGATTTCTCTTTCTGCTATCTCACTATTGTTGTATAGGAATACAAGATTTATGTACATCGATTTTTTTATCCTGGGACTTTACTAGACCGGTGTGTCACTTCTAGCAATGTTTTGGTGGGTCTTTCAGTTTTCTATATAGGGTATCGTGTAATGTACAAATAGGGAAAGTTTTACTTCTTTGCTGCAGATTTAGATGTCTTTTACTCCTTTGTCTTGTCTCATTGCTGTGGCAAGGAGTTCCACTACTATGTTAAATAAAGTGATGAAAGTAAACACCCTTATCTTATTCCTGACTATAGAGGAAAAACTCTGTTTTCCCCATTGGGGGTGATATTAACTGTGGGTATTGTGTATATTGCCTTAATTATGTTGAAGAATGTTCCCTCTAACCATACTTTTTTTTTCCTTTTTTATCATGAATGGATGTTGCTTTTGTCAAATGTTTTTTTCTGCATTTAACGAAATGATCATATGGTTCTTATTCTTTCTTTTATTAGTGTGGTGTATCATATTGATTGATCTGTGAATATTGAACCACCCTTGCAAACCAGGAATAAATGTCACTTGATTGTTAATTCATGCCTCAGAACTACCTACTAAATTTGAGGATTTACGTTAGCAATTCTCAAAATCACTGATCATCAGGGAAATACAAATGAAAACCACAATGAGATACCACCTCACACCTGTCAGAATGGCTACCATTAACAACCCAGGCAACAAAAGATGTTGGGCGAGGATGCA
Organism: Panthera pardus; assembly: GCF_024362965.1. NCBI lineage: Eukaryota > Metazoa > Chordata > Mammalia > Carnivora > Felidae > Panthera > Panthera pardus. The sequence goes on from NW_026526654.1 coordinate 4,395,228, forward strand.
GAGAAAGAGGATCTCTTTTGCATTGTTGGTGGGAATGTAAAGTGATGCGGCCACTCTGGAAAACAGTATGGAGGTTCCTCAAAAAACTAAAAATAGAACTACCCCTGACCCCATAATTGCACTACTAGGCATTTATCCACGGGACACAGGTGTGCTGCTTTGAAGGGACACATACACCCCCATGTTTATAGCAGCACTATCAACAATAGACAAAGTATGGAAAGAGCCCAAATGTCCATTGATGGGTGAATGGATATAGAAAACATGGTATATATATACAATGGAGTATTACTCGGCAATCAAAAAGAATGAAATCTTGCCATTTGCAACTACATGGATGGAACTGGAGGGTATGATGCTAAGTGAACTTAGTGAGTCAGAGAAAGACAAAAATCATATGACTTCACTCATATGAGGACTTTAAGAGACAAAACAGATGGGAAGGGAAACATAAGGGAAGGGAAACAAAAATAAAATATAAACAGGGAAGGGGACAAAACAGAAGAGACTCATAAATATGGAGAACAAACTGAGGGTTACTAGAGGGGTTGTGGGAGGGAGGATGGGCTAAATGGGTAAAGGGTACTAAGAAATCTACTCCTGAAATCATTGTTGCACTACATGCCAACTCATTTGGATGTAAATTTATAAAAAAAAATTAAAAAAAAAAGAAATTCACAAGAACTTGATTGTGGGATATAATGGAACCTGTTGGTGGGATCTCAGGGCAAAATTATCCTTAGGAAACCACAATGACCATGGGTGAACACTTGATGGTAGACATATGAGTCTACTGTGAGTTTACTCAGAGAAGTAATGATTCCCTAACAGCCCATAAGACTCTGATAATGAAGCAACGTAAAATACCCTATGCTTCCTAAACAGTGCGGAGGAGGTGTAGAAGCATACTTCTCCAGGAGACACAAAAACAGTGAGCATTGCATTGTGCTATGGCATTCAGTGTATTCTAAAGGATAAGGAAGAGTAAGGAAACCCAGACCAGAAATAAATCCATGAATATATGGTTAGCTAATTTACAAGAAATAAGCCACTAATATACTATGGTGAGAGAACAGTCTATTCAGTAAGTGTAAATGCTATGCATTTTCCAGTCAGAAAACTATGTGGCCACAAGCAAGCCATTATCATAAACCCTACACAAAAATTATTTTAAAAGGGATTGAAGACAAATGTAAGAATTGACACCATAAAACTTCCAGAAAAAACAGGCGGTTAACTTCCTGACATAGATATTCATAATACTTATTATTTTTAAATATTACACAAAAGGCAAAAAGAAGAAAAGTGAAAATAAGTTGGGCTATATCAAACTAAAAATATGCACAGCAAATAGAACCATCAACAAAATTATAAGACAAACTACTGAATAAGAAAATATACTTTTAAGTAATATGTATAATAAGGGAGGCTAGTATTCAAAATAGATAAAGAAGACACAATTTCAATAGCACAAAAAATGATTACAAAATGGACAGAAGACATGAATAGACATTTTTTTCCAAAGAAGACATACAGATGGACAAAAAGATAAAGAAAGAAAAAATAATAAAAGGATGATCAACGTCGTAAATAATCAGGGAAAAGCAAATAAAAGCCACAATGAGATATCACCTTACTCATTAAGAATAGCCATTTTCAAAAATACAGGGAATAACATGTTGGTAAGGATGTAGGTAAATGGGAATCTTTGTTCATTTCGGGGGGAATATATAATGAAATGCTGCTAACAGAAATCATCCTATGAAATGGAATTAGTGGCTTTTGGGGCTGTGAAATTTGAGTGTTTTGAAGGATAACTGGGGAGTGGCTCAGACTGATTAATCTGCACTAAACAGCATATAACTCCCATCAATCCTTTTAGAAAATGGCTCTCATTATCTTATAGTCTATTTTTCATTTTCCTGATCACAATTAATTTTCCTGATCATGTATACCTGTTATAAATTACTTTCTTAGGATTCATCTAGTTACTTCCAGTGCCCTTCTCATAAAATATATAAACTTGTATTTCCTCCTCAGTGGTCTGAGAATGTCTAATTCCATACAGAGTTCTTTGCCCAATCTCTATACCTATCACTTCCACCAAAAATAAGGAAACAGAAGAATCATTTTTCACCAGGTAAGTGTAAAATGTTATATATATATATATATATATATATATATATATATATATGGGCTGTTTGATTTCAAAGAAACCTGGGATGTTATACTTTTTGCTCTTGTCTTCCTATTTTAGCCATTTAGGAAGATATAAGTATATAAGAATTAGTATAATGACTAATACTATCATTTTGGACTGTTTCAATGTATTAATAAATTCTTTCAATGTATTAATAAATTCTTATTACCCACAGATTAAAAGAAAATGTATGTTCTTTCTATTTATTGAAAAATTACCACAAAGAAAACAAACAAAAAAAGCAGTGAGAATATAAAATTATTTTGTCAAATCTCAATTATCTTAATTTTCTAGATTAATATAACCTTTGTCTTCAATCTTGGAATGGTATTGTTTTAATGAGTTGTAAAAGATGAAAATGATGGAATTTTAAGACAGCCGGATTAAAGAGAACTTTTTCTAAACTTATACAGAGCAGATCCTCTGAATCACTCTTCTTAGGGCTTCCATCACCTCCTTGTTTCTCAGGCTATAAATGATAGGGTTGAGCATTGGGGTCAGGATGGTGTAGAAGACAGCGAGAATCTTGTCCTCTGTTGGAGATCTCAGCGATTTTGGGCGTAGATAAGTGTAAGCAAAGGGTGCATAGTAGAAAGTCACCACAGTGAGGTGTGTGCTACAGGTGGAATAGGCCTTCTTCCTCCCTTCTGTTGAGTGCATGTGACAGATGGCATGGAGAACTCGGCCATAAGAACATGCAATGCCGATGAAAGGAAATGCAATCAAAAGTGTGGTGCTCACAAACACTGTGTACTCATAGACCCAGGTGTCCATGCAAGCCAGAGTCAACATGGCTGGGACATCACAGAAGAAATGGTTGATGGACCTGGATCGACAATAAGGGATATGGAGGGCATATACAGTGTGGGCACAGGAGTTGATTGAGCCCATTATCCAAGATCCTGTTATCATCAACACACACACTTTTTTGCTCATACGAATGGGATAATGAAGAGGAAAGCAAATAGCCAAATAGCGATCATAGGCCATAGAGGCCAATAGTAACCCTTCTGCACCTGCTAAAGTCAAGAAGAAGAAGCTCTGTACCCCACACTCAATAAAGGAGATAGACTTGTTTCCAAAGAGATAATTGGATGCCATCTTGGGGACGATGGTGGAGATGTAGTTCAGGTCCATGAGGGAGAGCTGACTAAGTAGAAAATACATGGGTGTGTGGAGATGGACGTCCAGGAGGATGAGGAGAAACATGGACAGGTTTCCAAAAAGAGCCATTAGGAAAATGATAACAATGAGAATGAAAATAAACAACCCAATTCTTGATGGTGGAAACAACCCGAATAAAAGGAAGCCTGTTAATGTTTGGTTGTTATTTTCCATTTTCTATTCATTGGTTTTCCTGAAGAAAAAGAAAAACTCATGGTGTGAAAAATAAAGAAATGTGAGTTTTTACATTTTATCCAAACTAGTTTAGTCTAATTCTGAAGTTTTTATGAAATATCTAGTTCCTTAAATAAATAATCAACATTTCTTACTTTGAGAAAGAAGTTCTATGTTGTTTCACAAAGTCACAAGGCAAGGTGATAAGCATATGCATTCAAATTCTTCTGAAAAGAATCTATGAAATAATAAAAGGCAAATATAAATACCCACCGTGTGTTTATACATATCATATACGCGATATGATCATATATCATATACATATAAACGTGATATGAGTAATTTATGCTCTTCATAAATTCACATATCTAAAATATTAAAGCTTAATTTGAGTTAAGCATAAATCTTATTGCCAAGACTGACCACAAGTTGACTAATAATTTAGTTAATATGGGTTTGGCTCATGTGTATTTATTTTATACTATTTAGACTAGGACTTTATTAAAATTAAAGATCTCCCCAGCAGGAATTCGTTCATAACCACTAGATGTTTATTTTAATTTTGACAAAGTAGACAGTTTTTGAATGCATAAAGAATCCTCAATTAGATTACTTTTTACCCATTTATTCTGCTTCTAGTCACTAATGCATAGTCATTATGCATAGTCAATTTACAAAACTCTGACCTATATTGATTACTTCCAATCCCCTTGCAAATTTGACATGTAAGCATTGGATTAATCTTACTGCACAACATTGAAAATGTTGGCTGTCTTCTACTGACAACAATGACAATATTTGTCTGAAGTGACATACTGGATGAGAGAAAGATAATATTTTGCTCCTGGGCCATTTCTATAAGTGGAAGGGAAGACTCAGATGTAACCTTTATTTTCCATTTCACTAACATCCTGGACAGGTATAAGAAATCATGCTAAGTCGAAACAAAATTCTGAGTCTGGTATCATCACCCACAATTGTAAAATAAGCATCATGGGGTGCCTGGGCGTCTCAGTCAGGTAAGAGTCCAACTTCAACTCAGGTCATGATCTAAAGGTCTGTGAGTTTGAGCCCTGTGTCAGGCTCTATGCTGACAGCTCAGAGTCTGGAGCCTGCTTCAGATTCTGTGTCTCCCTCTCTCTCTGATCCTCCCCTACTTGCTCTCTGTCTCTCTGTCAAAAATAAATAAATAAAAACATTAAAATTTTTAAAATAAACGACATTCACAGAACTTGAGTAACTTATCATGAGCTAAAAAGATATAGTTTATCCTGTACCTTATGAAAAGCAAGGAATCAGAAAGAATTGCTCACGTTAGCCACCCCAAACTTCCAGTAAAGTAGCTATTTAAACAAGAATTGTCTATGCCTACTAGGCAGTGTATGATGGCAAATGTCTCTAATAAATTATTTTGTGCTCAAATAAAATTGGTTTTGAGATTAAAGTCACACATTTTACATTTTCTCCTTAGAAACATGTTTCCTCTGTCCTCCTGCTCTTCCTGTATTCTCACTGGCTCCCAGCAACAACACAACAGCTCACACTTGGTCTCTACTAAATGGAAGAAGAGAGGCCTCACAATATGATTTAGCAATAAATAATATCACAGGACTTTTAAATGAAGTGTAAGCCATAGTTTCTTTCAATCAAAAAGTGTCACAGTCTAAAAACATGTTCACAAAAGAACACTCATCTTGTCTGTAAGTCAGGTTGCAGATACACATATTCTTTCAGTTGCTTTGCAAATTTGAAAGTGGCTGATATATTGCATTTCTGTTACTCTCCTTGCATTAGTTTCTTTTCCTTTCCTTTTCTTCAGAAGTTTGAAATTAAAATACTGAGAAAATGGGACTCAATTTTAGAGTTCGTGTATTTATTGTTGGTACAGAATTTTAAAATGTGCTCCTATTGTCACACAGATAAAAAAACAAACAAAAAAAAAACAAAAAAAAAAAAAATAAACTAAGATCCAAATACTTACAGTCATTTCTTTAAGAACATAGCAACCAATGTATAGCTGTGTCTAGAATTTGTGTCCCCTATTCAGTATGCAGAGGTCTATCTCAAAGTCAATAGTATTTCAAAATTGTGCTTCCCTTCTTTTCTGCAATGAATTTTCAGTCCAGCAATATCCTTACCAAAAGTTAGCCTGCTACAGAAGGATAAATTATAGAAATCCTTTGTGCTTTAGGAAATCTTTTAAGGAATCTAACCAGCCAAATATCCTGTACAGGTAACAGACATGTTGCCTCCCTTACAGTGTCTAAGCACACACCCATGTATGTAATACTCTGTGAGCTCCCTGGTTCTGCCAAAGGTTAATTCAGTCAAACACAAGGCTAGCAGAAGCAAAGGAAACTTAATATTTTAATACTTTATATCCTTTGAATGATTTCAACATTTAAGTATCTCATTTAATATTTAAACAAATTACATTTTCAATAGCTACAAAAGAAATTGGGAATGTATATTTGTGTGTTTCCATAAAACTGCATAAATTGAAATTAATTTGAATCAAAGAATTATACACAAGTGTGCACACACACAGATCATGAAAATGTACACATTCTTTGTATTGTTTTTTCAGGTTGAGTTGATGGTGTTACATTTCACAAGTAAATTGTATAGAATTTGATGTCTAACCTTTCCATTATTTCTATTACTGCCACTTGTAAATAATTTGACACTTAACAGGTAAATTCAACTCTGTGAGCTTGCAACTTAAAAATCAAGCAAGCGTAAAAATTAAATGAAGTGATAGTTACTTCTATCAGTTCATTTGCTTATAATTTACTTGCTTATAATAGTTACTGCTATCAGTACATTTGACTTATAATTTATCATTAATGCAGTGATACTAACAGTCGGTGGTGTGAATCTACCTTCTCCTCTTACCAAGGGATATCATGCAATGTCTAGAGATGGTTTTGGTTATCACTACCGGGGAGTTATACTGGCATCTAGTAGATGCTGCTAAATATTCTACAATGTACAGGTTACTCACAGATCACAAAATTTCCCCCAGAATATTAGTTTTGCTGAAGCTGAAAAACTCTAAATTAATGGTAGATTTGATCATCTTTTCCATCTTTATTTTCTTCATTTGACACTCATCATCTACTAAGATTATACAATGATTTCTTTTTTTTAAGTATATTTTTAACAGAGAGAGAGAAAGAGAGAGATAGAGAGCTGGGGAAGGACAGAGAGAGAGAGGGAGACACAGAATCCCATGCAGGCTCCAGGCTTAGAGCTGTCAGCCCAGAGCCTGGTGCCAGGCTCGAACTCACAAACCACATGATCATGCCCTGAGGTGAAGTCTAAGAATTCGGATGCTTAACCAGCTGACCCACCCAGGGTCCCCATGTTTTTAATTCTTTTTTTTTTTTCATTTTTGTTTCTTTATATTCCCATTTGATTCTCAAAATGCACTGCCAGCTTGTCCATGCAACGACCATTATGCCAATTGCACTACAGCTTTCGTGATGCACAAGGCAAAAGAACAACAGTCAGCACTAGGTAAAGCCTTGTAAATACTTGGTATTTACCATACTTGGTAAAACCTTGTAAATACTACCCCCCCCCACCATCCCGCTGGCAAAATCACATGGAAGAAACAACACACCCTAGTTTATTTATTGAGGACTTGACAGCAGATCATCTGTGCATCCCAGTTGAATTCAGTTCTCACAAGAGTGGACACTGAACAAGCCTATTTCAGCAAGTCTCAGTCTGACCCTTATCTCTCTTCCAAGTTAGCTATCATGTCTGTAAATATGCTCTGAAAACAAACAAATCCAACACAACACTGTTCCCTGCGCTTGTTCCACAGGCACTCTGCCTAACATTGTTGTGTAAAATGTAATCATCTGTGGCACCACCTGTGGTCTCACTCTGAACTCGGTGTCTTAACTGACTGTCCAAATGGCAGCATCACCTCCTTAGAGATACTCAACCACGATGAGAAAAGGGTAATTAAAAATGGAACTAAAATGTTTATAATCATATCAGGTGCCTACATGTGAACATCTTCACTGCCTAGAGTAGAATATCCATATGAAACTGTCACATTACAAACATGCTCACATTTGCTGTCACCTTCATCTGCTCCATGTTAGAGATTCTGCATCAGGCTCTAGCCATATTATACCATTCAAAAATACCTTTCCCACAGTCCTGGAGTTCCCTTCCCTGAGTTTTCTGATGCGTTAAATCTTACTTATATTTTAATTGTCTTTTTTTTTGAAAATTTTTAATGTTTATTTATTTTTGAGACAGGGAGATAGTGTGCGAGTCAGGGAGGGACAGAGAGAAATTGAGGCAGAGTATGAAGCAGGCTCCAGGCTCAGAGCCCAATGTGGGGCTCAAACTCAGGAACCATGAGATCATGATCTGAGCTGGAGTCAGAAGTTTAACTGACTGAGTCCCCCAGGTGTCCCCTATTTTCATTATCTCTTAAATATATCCTGTTATATAAATTTATTTGGTCAACTCAGGATAGAGACATTTTCTGTCATTTGCCATTCTCTTCTAGTTCACTTATAATTTACTTTAGCATCCATCACCTATATGGATGCTATATAGCAAGTATCTATATTTCATGAATGTGCAGCCTTGAGCGTAGGGCTGTGTCTTATCCCCCATAATTTAGGTAAGAAATTTATATATAATATCAACTATTCCACCATTTTTCACTAGGATAGATTATGATCACAAAAGTTCTCCCCAGAATTGAAGATAATGCATATTTTATGTATAAACATCATTGTCTCTAAATTTTATTTAGTATTTTTCATGTTTATTTATTTTGAGAGAGAGAGAGAATGAGAGCATGAGGGGACAGGGGAGCAGAAAAAGAATCCCAAGCAGGCTCCACACTGTTAGTGCAAAGTCTAAAGAAGGGCTCTATCTCATTGGACTGTGTGATTATGACCTGAGCTGAAATCAAGAGTGTGATGCTTAAACCCCTGAGTCACCAAGGAGCCCCAGAACTTTGTTTTTATGAAATTCACAATTATCAGGGTGACTGGGTAGCTCAGCCAATAAAGCATCTGACTTCAGCTCAGGTCATGATATTAGGGTTCCTGAGTTCGAGCTCCAAGTCAGACTCTGAACCTGCTCCAGATTCTGTCTCTCTCTCTCTCTGCCCCTCACCTGCTCACACTCTGTCCCTCTCACTTTCCCTCTCTCTCAAAAATAAATGAGCATTTAAAAAATTGCAAAAAATTCACAAGTACCCATCTGGTTCTTTTAATTTTATATTCTAAATTATGTATACAGCAATTGTATATACATTAGAGTACAAATATAATTATCTTTTTGAAGTTTGTTAATTAATAAGATGTGAATTTATGAGTGACTTATCGCAGTGCTTAACACAGAGAAATTCTTTATTAGGTGTATTCAAAATCTTCCTACAGAATTTTCATGTTTCTCAATAAAAACACAAATTAGAACCCGTATGTCACTGTCTTTCAACTTCTGGGCAGGGCCACATGCATTTGCTGAGTAAATTTCCATAAGTACAATTTCTGTAAAAATGTACGAACTCACCTCTCAATTCAGTACTTGACATGTCAGGTACACCCATGGAAACACATCTGCAATGATGTCTCTAGGCTTCTATACTTGGAGGTGAGTCTTAATATGTCTTGTTTTGGTTGTGTTCATTTGGCAATGCTCCTGAGACTAGTCACAAATAATGCAGAGACAGAGTCACAAATAATGCAGGGGGAATGGTTATGAAAACTTCCCAGATCTTTTCGTGGAATTTTGTCACTTCCAGTTCCTGGGGGAAAAGCTAAATGGTATTTATTCCTACAATGGGCTCTGCACTGACAGCTCAGAGCCTGGAGCTTACTTCAGATTCTGTGACTCCCTCTCCCTCTGCCCCTCTCCAACTCATTCTCTCTCTCTCACTCTCTCTCTCTCTCTCACAAAAAAAAAAACAAAACAAAACAAAAAAAACAATAACAATAAACACTTTTTTTTTTTTTTTTTGAATCATGAATTGATCTCTGGTACTCTTTGTCACTAAGGTAAACTAGAGAGATCATAGATATGTTTTTTTGATTACCAATATTTGCTAATTTATACTATTATGGTCAGTTTAGAAGGTTTTGCAAAATTAACCTGTTGTTCTTTGGGCTTACTATTTCATATTCTGCATATTTTATTAGAACCTCTAGAAGAGGTGATAATCAGTGAATGTAGAGACATAAGAATATTGATGTCACAGTCCAAGTCCCTATTTGTCCTGCTATGGTATAGGATTTGTGTCATGAATTTAAAAACCTCATATAAAGGTCACAGAGTTAGAGGCATGGCTATATATATATATATATATATATATATATTTCTTAAATGTCTGACTGCTCTGCAATCTAAAAATCCACGACACTAGTTCATGAGGAGTAGATAGTGTAAATGATTGCAGATGGAAACATGTCAGTCATAGGACATGAGTTCCAAGGGGATACACTCACTCCCACCCAGAGACAACCCCAGGAAGATCAGGGTGCCATAGTGACTAACAGACTTGACTGTCTTATGCAGAAGGTAGTCATTCATCATCTTGAGGACAAAGGCAACTGTGAAGAGGATGACAATGAGAGAGAGCTGCCAAAGGAAAAAAATACATAGGAATATGAAGATAGGGGTCTACCAGGATCAGGAGATTTTGAGAGATTGTTTCCAGTTAGTGTGAAAAGAAACATTATTGTTATAAGGTCAAAAAGACAGAAGTGAATTGGGGTGTATTTCAGCAGACCCAGAAGAATGAATCCAGTGATAGTGTGGTTTTCACTCTGGAAATCTCTATAGCGGTAAAAGTAAAAACATGTAATATGGAAACTATTTCATTACTGGTAGTGTTCAGCACAGAAGATAACCCACCAGAAAACTTTGTATTACCTAAAGAATATTGGAGAAAACAGTGAATCCAGTAGACCTAAATTTATCAAATGAGGGGTACCTGTGTGGCTTAGTTGATTAAGCTTCTGTCTTCAGCTCAGGTCATGATCTCACAGTTTGTGAGTTCCAGCCCCATGACAGGATCTGTGCTGACAGTTCAAAGCCTGGAGTCTACTTCAGATTCCTTGTCTCCCTCTCTCTTTGCCCCTCCCCTGCTTGCTCTCTCTCAATAAATAAATAAGCAAATAAATAAATAAATATTTAAAAATAGGATATATAGGGGCGCCTGGGTGGCTCGGTCGGTTAAGCGTCTGACTTCGGCTCAGGTCATGATCTCGAGGTCCGTGAGTTCGAGCCCCGCGTCGGGCTCTGTGCTGACAGCTCAGAGCCTGGAGCCTGTTTCAGATTCTGTGTCTCTCTCTCTCTGACCCTCCCCCGTTCATGCTCTGTCTCTCTCTGTCTCAAAAATAAATAAACGTTAAAAAAAATTAAAAAAATATAAAAATAGGATATATAAATAAATATTAAAAAAAATAAAGAATTTGGAGTGCCTGGGTGGCTCAGTTGGTTGAGCATCCGACTTCGGCTCAGGTCATGATCTCACAGTCTGTGAGTTCGAGCCCCAAGTCGGGCTCTGTCCTGACAGCTCAGAGCCTGGAGCCTGCTTCCAATTTGTGTCTCTCTCTCTCTGCCCCTCCCCCGCTCATGCTCTGCTTACATCACATGGTGTGAGAAAATTCAATAAGAGAATAAGAATATTTAAAAAATGGGGTGCCTGGGTGGCTCAGTCAGTTAAGCGTCCGACTTCGGCTCAGGTCATGATCTCATGGTCTGTAGAGTTTGAGCCCCGCATCGTGCTCTGTCTGTGCTGACAGTTCAGAGCCTGAAGCCTGCTTCAGATTCTGTGTCTCCCTCTCTCTCTGCCCGTCCCCCACTCTCTCTCTCTCTCTCTCTCTTTCTCTCTCTCTCTCTGTCAAAAATAAAATAAACATTAAAAAAATAGAGAATAAGAATACTTAAAATGTTTTGTTTATATCTACTAAATATCCAGATACTTTACCCAGTATGTTGAAATGATGCATTATAGTTATAGATGGTAATAATGTGGTATTAACCTAAAAATAATGTTTAAAAAATACTTTATTCAGTGCAGGTGAATATTTCCAAAGATTTGTGGTTTTTTTAGATGTTGGGATGATGACAGCAGAATAGCAGGACCTTACTCTGATTTTGTCCCAAAAGCACAAGTAGATACTTATGATATCAACTTAAATACACCAGAAGTCAAGCTGAAGACTAACAAAACAAACTAAGCAACTTAAAGGAGATAAAAGGACACATCTAAGAATCTAGGACATGCTGTGTTATGGTTTAGGAGAGTACAGATTATAGGTGCTACAGAGGGAAATGAGACTGGTTGGTGATAAAAGCAAGAGAGAAAGTGTGGAGCACATAGGCAAACACAAAAGAAGAACACTTTCCCAAGGATATTGACTTGGAAAACTAGATGGGCTGATTTATTTCAGTTCTTGCAACAAGCAGGTCTTCAAGACTACAGTTTTAAGGGTCAGCAGGGTTTTCTTGGCTAGAGCTCTGGAGGAACTACTCTACTCCAGGAGAGAAGTTGAAAAAACAATCAGAGGAAGACAGGTTGGAAACAGCAATCTGAAAATCTCTGGTCCACAAAATGGGAGAATCTTTGTTCTTCTCAGAGTTATTTCCTGAGAGGAAGCATTCACAGATACAAAGAGTTGGATGGTGCCACTTCCACCATCTCTGCCTCTTAGCATAAACACAGAGCCACCTGAGGGAAGCAACTCACTGGCTGTCTAACTTGTTTACACAAAGCCCTACTCCCTGTCCTCTGGAGGGACTTCCCTTCTTCCTTTAGATTGCTTCAGTCCCAGTGGGATAGGATTCTCCCCCAGAAGGCCAGCACAAAACAAAATACCAAATCTCCCAAATAGAGAGTTATGCAAGACTTCAGTTCCAGTGGAGTAGTATCAGCTCTCATTTCACAAGCAGACCAGAGAACAACTAGTTAAAACTTTCAACATTCTGGATAAAGAACAAAACCTGCCCACAGCAGACAAGGAGAGTCTCTGTAGAGGACTGGCCTGAAGGATAGAGTAGCCAAAACACAACAACAGAGTGTATGCAGCACACACCAGAGAAACTCCATGAACTTCCAGTACCTAGACACTACATGAAATGAAGAATAAAATAAATTAAATTGGAAATAGGCTTCATGAAATGCAGGCCAGGCAATAAGTATCAGAGGAATGAATTAGTGACCTAGAAGACAGCATGGTGGAAAGAAATGAAGTTGAATAAATGAGAAAAAAAAGAAATATGAGCAAGAGAATAGACTTAGAGAACACAATGATTCCATCAACATAAAAACATTCTTATTGTAAGAGTCCCAGATTAAGATGAAATAAATGAAAGGGAAGAAAATATATTTGAGGAAATAGCAACTGAAAACTTTCCCAATCTAAGTAAGGAGAAATCCAGATCCAGGAGGTACAGAGAACTCACATCAAAATTAACAAAAGCTGTCAATTCCAAGAAATATTAAAATCAAATGTACAAAATATAGTGATAAAGAAAACATCTTAAAAGCAGCAAGACAGGGGTCCCTGGGTGGCTCAGTCAGTTGAGCATCCGACTTTAGCTCAAGTCATGATCTCATGGCTTATATGTTTGAGCCCCACATCAGTCTCTGTGCTGACAGCTCAGCTCCTGCAGCCTGTTTCAGATTATGTGTCTCTGTCTCTCCCTCTGCCCCTTCCCCACTCAAACTCTGTCTCTTTCTCTCTCACACACAAAAATCAACATTAAACAAGTTTTTAAAGAACAGAAAGACAAAAGAAGTCCTTAACTTACAATGAAAAACCCTAAGTGTTGCAAGAATTTTTTTCAATAGTACACTGCAGGCTAGAGGGAGTGGTATGATATATTCAAAAGTGCTGAATGAAAAACACCTGCAGCCAAAAATAATCTGTCCAGCAAGGCCATCACTCAGAAAGAAGGAAAGATAGTTACACAGCAAACAAAAAACAATGGAGCTCATGAGCACTAAACCAGCCCTGCAAGAAATACTACAAGGAACTCTTTGAGTTGAAAGGAAAGACCAAAAGTGAAAAAGACAACAAAAGATGAGAGGAAATCTCTAGAACAATGACAAGAGAAGTAATAAAATGGAAATAAATACATAGGCATCAATAGTTACTTTGAATGTAAATGGAAAAAAAATGTTCCCATAAAAAGATATAGGGTGTCAGAATGGATGGAAATGGAATTCCCATCTATATACTACCAACGAGAGACAAATTTCATACTAAAGACACTTCATATTGAAAGCGAAGAGATGCAGAAACATTTATCACACAAATGGATGTCAAAAAAAGCTGGAGTAGCAATGCTTGCATATGACAAACTAGACTTTGAAAGAAAGACTGTAACAAGAGATGAAAAAAGGGCAATATATGATAATAAAGGGGAGAATCCAAGGACTCCTGGGTGACTCAGTCAGTTGAGTGTCCAACTCTTGATTTTGTCTCAAGTCATGATCTCAGGCTTCATGTGTTTGAGTTCTGCATCAGGTTTTGTGCTGACAGTGTGCACCCTGCTTGGGATTCTCTCCCTCTCTCTTTGTCCTTCCCTGCTCATTCTCTCTCTCTGTCTCTCTGTCTCTCTCAAATATACATTTGACATTAAACATTAAAAAGTTAAAAACATTAAAAAGTTAAACATTAAGAAGTTAAAAACATTAAAACATTAAACATTAAAAACATTAAACAGTTAAATTTAACATTAAAAAGTTAAAAAAATAAAGGGGACTTTCTAACAAAAATACATAACAATTGTAAATATTTATGCCTCCAACATAATAACACCCAAATAAATAAAACAATTAATAATAAACATAAATGAACTAATTGGTAATGAAACAATAATACCACACTTACAAAAATGAAAAGATCACCTAAAAAGAAAATCAACAAGGAAACAAAGTATTTGAATTACACACTGAACCAAATGGACTTAACAGATATATTTAGAACACTCCATCCTAAAAGGGCACATTAAACATTCTTTTCAACTGCACACTGGACATTCTCCAGAACACATCACATATTAGAATATCACAAATCTAGTCTCAACATATATAAAAAGAATGAAATAATACCATGAACCCTTTCTGATCAAAATGCTATGAAACACAAAGTCAACCACAAGAAAAAAAAATGGAAAGACTAAAAATACCTGCAGGTTGAAGAATATCCTATTAAACAATGAATGGGTCATCCAGTAAATTAAAAAAAGAAATTAAAAAAATATGCATGGAAACAAATGAAAATGAAAGCACAATGGATCAAAATCTTTGGTATGCAGCAAAAGTAGTCCTAACGGGGAAGCATATAGCAGCACATGCCCACCCTAAGAAGCAAGAAACATATCAAATGAACAACCTAACCTTCTACCTAAATTAGCTAGCAAAGTAAGAGCAAACAGAGCACAAAGCCAGCAAAATTAAGGAAATAATAGGGAATAGAGCAGAAACTAATGATATAGAAACAAAGAAAAATTAACAAAGTAATTAAACCAGGAGCTGGTGGTTTGAGAAATCAGTAAAATTGATAAACCCTCAGACAAACTTGTCAGAATGAAAAGACAAAGAACCCAAATAAATAAAATCACAAATAAGAGGAGAATTGACAACCAACACCACAGAAATACAAACAATTATAAGAGAATATTATGAAAAATATATGTCAACAAATATTGCAACAAATCTTGCAATCTGAAAAAATGGAGAAATTCCTAGAAACATATGAGCTACCAAAACAGAAACAGGAAGAAACAGAAAATTTGAACAGACAGATAATCAGCAAAGAAATTGACTCAGTAATCAGAAAACTCCCAGAAAACAAAAGTCCAGGGCCAGATGGATTCATAGGTGAATTTTAACAAACATTTAAGGAAGAGTTAATACCTGTATTTCTCAAGCTATGTGAAAAATATAGGAAAGAAAAACTTCAAAAATAATTTCATGATTATCCAACATAGTGGAGAAGTAGGGAGATCTGTACTTCCCACATCTCTCAAACAAAGAAGGGCTAAAGCCAAAGGAATTTGAACCCCAAGAGTCTGGGAGGAAAAGAGAATGAGTCTAAAAGGGAGACACAAGGAACATCCATGATGGGCTATAGGTGGATGATTGCATACTGGAGGAGATGAAACAGGCCACGTTGGCATGGCAGGGGAGGGATCCCTTTTTGCAGAGAGACAAAGGGAAGAGAAAGAGTGGCTGGGGAAGCACAGAAGTGTTTCTGGACAAAAGATAAACCTTGGACTGGGACTGAGAGGGATTCCATCTCTGTGGAAATTTCTTCTGAATGGGGTCAGCTTCCCCATTTGCGCCCCTAGGGAGGAGGGGAAGCAGCCCCCAGTTCAGTGATAGGTCAGGAGCACAGTCTGTAGTAGGAGAGAGCAGTCCTCCCTGGAGTGCTGTGGGACAGGGTAAGGCCTGCCTGTGTCCACAACCCCCTGACTAGGCAGCAACGTCAGCAGCACAGTCTGCAGTAGGAAAAGGTATTCTTCCCTGAAGTGCTGCAGCACAGACAAAGCCAGCTGGTATCACATATCAAGCCACACAGAGAAGCACTTCCCCAGTGCCAGAGCACAGGGAGCGGAACTTTGAATCCTAGCAAAGTGCCGGGTCAGGGGAATCAGTGGAGTGAGTAGGACCACCTCATCTGTGCCCACAGCACAGTGAGGACAACTCAAACAGAGTCCACAGGCTCTTGGAGAAGAGACTGGGGGATCGCCATTTCCCCACCACCACCACCACCACCACCATGGTGGGGCTTCAGGGATCAGTCCTCAGGGACCAGAGTGGAGGTGGTCCAGCCTACACCAAACCAGGCCCCTCCTTGCTGGGTAGCTGCATATTTGCTGGAGCCGGATAGATGTTGTGTAACCAGACGGCTCCATCATCCAGGCCAGTGATGCTGCATAGCCCAGATTAATTCCAGGGCAATTCTTGTTATTTAGATATATTCTCCCTTCTTATTTCTTTCCTCCTCTAGGCTGGTTACTCTGGTCATTGGTTTGTTTAAACAAATATATGTAATCCATTCTCTTGATACATGTTCTAGACCTCCTTTGGTACATTCCTTTCTCTCTGGAATAATCATGCCATATAGTTTCTCTGTCTGGGTAACTTTTTTTATTTCTTGCCTCCTTCTTTATTTTCCTTTCTCTCTCTCTCCAGTTTAAGCCATTTAATCTCTCTGCCCAGTCAATCTTTTTTTTTTCCTCTTTGTCCCCACCCCTGTCATTTCTCTCTTTGTATGTGCTCTTCCATCAGCATTGCCTCTACCCTGTTCTTCACTTGTGTGTTTCTCGCTTTTGCTTTTGGATTATTTTTGTTCATTTGTTTGTTCTTGTGTGTGTGTGTGTGTGTGTGTGTGTGTGTGTGTGTTTATCTGTTTATTTGTTTTATTTTTCGGTGTGTTTGATGCCTTTGTTTCCTGTTTGTTTGTGTGTTTGTTTTCCTTTCCGGGGCTACTTCTAGGAAAAAAATAAAGCACACTTCATAGAGGGTCCAAACCATCACTACGAGTAGAGAAATAAAGTAACAAAAGTCACAACAACAGAGAACAAGTAACACTGTCTGACAAACACCTCCTGAAGGACCAGGCCCTTGACAGTGTATGACCTCCATTTAATATAGCACTGCTCACTGGTGCAGAGCACATAACAAGCTTTTAAAACTCATAAGGACAGAAAACTAGCCAAAATGACAACATGGAAGAATTCCTCTCAAAAAAAATTCCAGGAAGAAGTGACAGATAAAGAATTAATCAAAACAGATCTAAGCAATATAACTGAACAAGGATTTAGAATAATATTCATAAGATTATGAAAAAGGCATAGTAGACGGCAGAGAATCTATTACTGAAGAGATCAAGGAACTAGAAAATTGTCATGATGAATTAAAAAATGCTATAAATGAGGTGCAAAATAAAATGTAGGTGGCCACAGCAGCCTACAAGCCTTGAAGAGGCAGAGGAGAGAATAAGTGAATTAGACGATAAAATTATGGAAAAAGAGAGATAAAAAAATTGGGGATCAAGGGGGAGAATTATAAAACTAAGTGATGCAATAAAACTGAGCAATATCCATGTCATAGGAATTCCAGAAGAAGAGAGAGAAAGGGGATGAAGGTGTACTTGAACGTATCATAACTGAGAACTTTCCATATCTGGGGAAGTAAACAAGCACTGAAATCCAAGAGGCACAGAGAACTCCTGTCAGATGTAACTTGAATTGGTCTCCTGCATGACATATCATAGTGAAACTGGCAAAATCCAAAAATAAGGAGAGAATTCTGAAAGAAGCTAGGATTAAACAGGCCTTAACATACAAAGGTAGAGACATAAGTGTAGTAGCAGACCTATCTACTGAAACTTGGCATGCTAGAAAGCAGTAGCAGGAAATCTTCAATGTGATGATCAGAAAAAATATGCAACCAAGAATCCTTTACCCAGCAAGCTTGTCATTCAGAATAGAAGGAGAGATAAAAGTTTTCCCAAACAAAGAAAAACTTAAGGAATTCAATACCGCTAATCCAGCCCTAAAAGAGATCCTAAGAGGGACTCTGTGAGTGAAATGTTGCAAGGACCGCAAAGTACCAGAGACACCACTACAAACATGAAACCAACAGATATCACAATGACTCTAAACCCATATATATCAATAATACACTAAATGTAAATGGACTAAATGCTCCAACCAAAAGGCATAGGATATCAGAATAGGTAAAAAACAAAAACAAAAAACAAAACAAAACAAAAAACAAGGCCCATCTATTTACTGTCTACAAGATACTCATTTTAGACCTGATTGAGGTCTTAATGATTAGACCTCATTTTAGACTTTCAGATTGAAAGTGAGGGAATGGAAAACTATATATCATGCATCTGGGAAGTCAAAAGAAAGCAGGAGTAGCCATACTTATATCAGACAAACTAGACTTTAGATTAAAGGTTGTAACAATAGATGAAGAGGGCATTATATAATTATTACAGGGTTTATCCATCAGGAAGAGTTAATAATTATAAATGTCTATGCACCAAATTTGGTAGCACCCAAATATATATATATATATATATATATATATATATATATATATAATAATCACAAACATAAGCAACCTTATTGATAAGAATGTGGTAATTGCAGGGGACTTTACTACTCCACTTACAGAAATGCATAGATCACCTAGACAGAGAATCAGTAAAGAAACACAGGCTCTGAGGAATACATTGGACCAGATGGACTTGACAGATATATTTAGAACTCTGCATTACAAAACAGCAGGATATATTTTCTTTTCGAATGCATATGGGACATTCTTCAAGATAGATCACATAATGAGTCACAAAACAGCCCTCAATAAGTATAAAAGAATTGAGATCATACCATGCACACTTTCAGATCACAATGCTATGAAACTTGAAATCAACCACAGGAAAAAGTCTGGAAAACCTCCAAAAATGCATGGAGGTTAAACAACATCCTGCTAAATAATGAATGAGGCAAATATGCAGTTAGAGAAGATATATATATATATATATATATATATATATATATATATATATGAAAATGAAAATACAGCAATCAAAACACTTTGGGATGCAGCGAAGGCAGTCCTGAGAGGAAAATACATTTCAATTGAGGCTTATCTCAAAACAAGAATAATCCCAAACAAAATATAACAGCACACCTAGACGAAATAGAACCAGCATAGCAAAGACACCCCAAACGAAGCAGAAGAGAAAAAATAAAGATCAGAACAGAAATAAATAATATAGACTCCAAAAATGAAAACAAAAACAAAACAAAACAAAAGCAAACAAACAAACAAAAAAAAACGAAAGAGCACATCAATGAAACCAAGAGTTGGTTCTTTGAAAAAATAAACAAAATTCATAAATCTCTGGCAAGGCTTCTCAAAAAAAAAAAAAAAAAGAGAGAGGACCTAAATAGATATAAACAGGAAAGAATATGGATTTATTACAATGAATCCCTCAAAAATACAAGCAATTATCAGGGAATACTATAAAAATTATATGCCAACAAACTGGACAATCTGGAAGAAATGGACAAATTCCCAAGCACCCACACACTTCCAAAACCCAAACAGGAAGAAATAGAAAACTTGAACAGACCCATAACCAACGAAGAAATTCACTCAGTTATCAAAAATCTCCCAACAAATAAAAGTCCAGGAACAATGGCTTCCCTGGAGAATTCTATCAGACATTTAAGGCAGAGATAATTCCTATCCTTCTTAAGGATACTCCAAAAAATAGAAAGGGAAGGGAAACTTCCAGATTCATTCTATGAAGCCAGCATTACTTTGATTCCCAAACCAGAGACCCAGCAAAAAAAGGTAACTATAGTCCAGTATTCCTGATGAATATGGATGCAAAAATTCTCAACAAGATACTAGCAAATCGAATTCAATAGCATATAAAAAAAATATTCACCATCATCAAGTGGGATTCATTCCTGGGCTGCAGGGCTGATTCAGTATTTGCAAATCAATCAGTGTGATATTTCACATTAACAAAAGAAAAGAACCATATGATCCTGTCAATGGATGCAGAAAAAGCATTTGACAAAATACAACATCCTTTGTTAATAAAAGCCCTGAAGAAAATCATAATAGAAGGAATATACTTAAATATCATAAGTTATATATGAAAATCCCACAGCTAATATCACCATCAACGGGGAAAACCTGAGAAATTTCTCCCTGAGATCAGGAACATGACAGGAATATTTACTCTCACCACTGTTGTTTAACACAGCGTTGGATGTCTTAGCCTCAGTAATGATACAACAAAATAAAATAAAATAAAATGCATCAAAATTGTCAAAGAAGAAATCAAATTTTCACTTTTCAAAAATGACATGATACTCTACAGGGAAAATGCTACAGACTCCACCAAAAGTCTGCTAGAACTGATACATGAATTCAGCAATATCTCAGGATACAAAATTAATGTACAGAAATCAGTAGCATTTTTATACACCAATAACGAAACAACAGTAACACAAATAAAGAAACTGTTCCCATTCACAACTGCAACAAGAATCATAAAATATCTAGGAATAAACCTAACCAAAGATGTAAAAGATGTTTATGCTGAACACTATAGAAAGCTTATGAAGGAAATTGAAGGAGATACAAAGAAATGGAAAAACATTCCATGCTCATGGATTGGAAGAATAAATAATGTTAAAATGTCAATACTACACAAAGCAATCTACACATTCAATTCAATCCCAATAAAAATTGCACCAGCATTCTTCTCAAAGTGAGAACAAACAACCCTAAAATTCGTATGGAATAAAAAAACGACCCCAAATAGCCTAAGTAATATTGAAGAAGAAAACCAAAGTGGGACGCATCACAATCCCAGACTTTAGCTTCTACTATAAAGTTGTAATCATCAAGAGAGTATGTTATTGGATGAAAAACAGACACGTAGACAAATGGAATAGAATAGAGACTCCAGAATTGGACCCACAAATGTATGGCCAACTAATCTGTGACAAAGCAACAAAGAATATCCAATGGAAAAAAAAAAACATTCTCTTTAATAAATGGTGTTGGGAGAAAAAGAATGAAACTAGACCACTTTCTTACACCATACACAAAAATAAACTCAAAATGTATGAAAGACTGGAATGTGATACATGACACCATCGAAAACCCTAGAGGAGAAAGCAGGAGAAAACCTCTCTGACCTCAGACGCAGCAATTTCTTGCTGGACACATCTCCAAAGGCAAGGGTGTTACAATAAAAAAAAATGAACAATTGGGACCTCATGAAGATAAAAAGCTTCTGCACTGCAAAAGAAACAATCAACAAAACTAAAAGGCAAGGGACAGAATGGGAAAAAATATTTGCAAATGATATATCTGATAAAGGGCTAGTATCCAAAATCTATAAAGAACTCTCCGAACTCCACACCTAAAAACAAATAGTCCAGTGAAGAAATGGGCAGAAAACATGAATAGACACTTCTCTAAAGAAGACATCCAGAAGGCAAACAGGCACATGAAAAGATGCTCAATGTCACTTCTCATCAGGGAAGTATAAATCAAAACCATACTGAGATATCACTTCATACCAGTCAGAGTGGCTTAAATGAACAAATCAGGAGACTATAGATGCTGGAGAGGTGATGCAGAAATGAGAACCCTCTTGCACTGTTGGTGGGGATACAAACTGGTGCAGCCACTCCGGAAAAAGGTGTAGAGGTTCCTCAAAAAATTGAAAACAGATATACCCTATGACCCAGCAATAGCACTACTGGGAACTTACCCAAGGTATACAGGAGTGCTGATGCATAGAAGCATTTGTACCTCAATATTTATAGCAGCACTTTCATCAGTAGCCAAATTATGGAAAGAGGTTAAATGTTCATCACCTGATGAATGGATAAAGAAGGTGTGGTTTATATATACAATGGAATACTACTTGGCAAAGAGAAAGAATGAAATCTGGCCATTTGTAGCAACATGGATGAAACTGGAGAATAGTATACTACGTTATATAAGTCAGGCAGAGAAAAACAGATACCATATGTTTTCAGTTATATGTGGATCCTGAGAAACTTAACAGAAGACCAGGGGGGGAGGGGAAGGGGGGAAAAAGTTACAGAGAGGGAAGGATGCAAACCATAAGAGACACTTAAAAACAGAGAACAAGCTGAGGGTTGATGGGGGGTGGGGGAGAGGGGAAAGTGGGTGATGGGCATTGAGGAAGGCACCTGTTGGGATGAGCAATGGGTGTTGTATGGAAACCTATTTGACAACTATATATATATATATATATATATATATATATATATATATATATATATGTTTTTAATACAAGACAAAAAAAGAAGATAAAATTAGGAAAAAGATGCATGTGAAAAAGGGAGATAAAAAAAATCCAGGATCAAGAGGGGAGATTTAGATATCTAAGCGATGTAATCAAACGGAATAATATCTATATCATAGGAAATACAGAAGAAGGGAGATTGAAATGGGCTCAAGGTTTACTTGAATAACTTGCAGCTGAGAACATTCCCAGTCTGGGGAAGGAAACAGACATTGAAATCCAAGAGGTACAGAGAAGTCCCTTCAGATGTAACTTGAATCGATCTTCCTCAGGACATATCATAGTGAAACTAGCAAAATACAAGGATAAAGGGAGAATTCTGAAAGCAGCTAGGGAGAAAAGGACATTAACATACAAAGGTAGAGGGATGAGGGTCATAGCAGACCTATCTACTGAAACTTGGCAGACCAGAAAGAAATGGCAGGAAATCTTCAATGTGATGAACAGGAAAATATGCAGCCAAGAATCCTTTTATCTAGCAAGACTGCCATTCAGAATAGAAGGAGACATAAATGTTTTCCAAACAAACAAACAAAAAAACTGAAGGAATTCATCACCACTAAACCAGCCCTATAAGAGATCCTAAGGGGGATTCTGTGAGTGAAATATTACAAGGCTCACAAAGGGCCACAAACATCACTACAAGCATGAAACCTACAGATAACACAATGACTCTAAACCCATATATTTCAATAATAACACTGAATATAAATGGACTAAATACTCCAACCAAAAGACATAGGGTATCAGAATGTATTAAACAAACAAACAAACAAACAAAAACATCAATAACAATAACAACAACAAAACATCTATTTGCTGTCTACAAGAGACTCATTTCAAACCTGAGGCCACTTTCTTATTGAAAGTGAGGGTGCAGAGAACTGTCTATCTTGGTACTGGAAGTCAAAAGAGAGCTGGAGTAGCCAGACTTATATACGACAAACTAGACTTTAAATTAAAGGCTATAATAAGAGATGAAGAAGAGTGTTATAAAATAATTATAGGGCCTATCCATCAGGAAAAGCTAACAATTATAAATGTCTATGTACCAAATTCAGAGCCACCCAAATATTTAAAATAATCATAAACATAAGCAATGTTATTGACTAGAATGTGGTAATTGCAGGAGACTTTAATGTTCCACTTACAACAATGGACAGATCATTTAGACACAGGATCAGTAAAGAAACAAAGGCCCTGAATGATACATTGGACCTGATGGACTTGACAGATATATTTAGTACACTACATTCCAAAGCAGCAGAATATACTTTCTTCTTGAGTGCCCATGGAACATTATCTAAGATAGATAACATAATTGGTCACAAAACAGCCCTCAACAAATAAAAACGAATTGAGATAATGCCATGAACACTTTCAGATCACAATGCTACGAAATTTAAAATCAACTACAAGAAAAAGTCTGAAAAACCCCCAAAAGCATGGAGATTAAAGAAAATTCTACTAAAGAACAAATGAATCAACCAGGACATTACAGAAGAAATTAAAAGATACAGAAAAAAATTAAAATGAAAATACAACAATCCAAACTGTGATGCAGCCAAGGCAGTCCTAAGAGGAAAATACATTGCAATCAAGGCCTATCTCAAAACAAGAAAAATCCCAAATACAAAATCTTACAGCATACCTAAAAAAAAAAAAAACAAAAAACTAGAAACAGCACAATGAAGACACCCCAAACCCAGCAGAAGAAGAGAAATAATAATAAAATCAGAGAAGAAATAAATAATATAGAATCTACAAAAAGAAAAAAAAACAATAGAGCAGATCAATGAAACCAAGAATTGGTTTTTTGAAAAAAATAAAAAATAAACAAATGTCATAAACCTCTAGCCAGTCTTCTCAAAAAGAAAACAGAGAATCCCAAATAGATAATATCACGAATGAAAATTGATTTATTACAACCAATCCTTCAGAAATACAAGCATTTATCAGGGAAAACTATGAGAAATTATATGCCAATAAACTGGACAACCTGGAAGAAATGGACAAATCCCTAAGCACACACACACTACCAAAACTCAAATGGGAAGAAATAGAAAATTTGAACAGACCCATAGTGGTGGATAAATTGAATCAGTCCTCAAAAATCTCCTAACAAATAAGAGTCCAAAACCAGATGGGTTCCCTGGGGAATTCTGTCAGATATTTAAAGCAGAGTTAATCCCTATACTTATCAAGCTGTTCCAAAAAATAGGAATTGAGGGAAAATTTCTAGACTCATTCCATGAAACCAGCATTACTTTGATTCCTAAACCAGACAGAGATCCAGCAAAAAAAGAGGACTACAGGCCAATATCCCTGATGAATATGGAAGCAAAATTCTCAACAAGATACTAGCAAATCAAATTCAACAGCGTATGAAATGAATTATTCAACAATATCTAGTGGGATTCATTCGTGGGCTGCAGGGCTGCTTCAGTATTCTCAAATCAATCAATGTGATACATCATATTAATAAAAGAATAATAACAATACGGTCCTTTCAATAGATGCAGAAAGAACATTTGACAAAATACAACATTCTTTCTTGATAAAAACCCTCAAGAAAGTCAAAAGAGAAGGAACATATTAAACATCATAGTAGCCATTTGTAAAAAGCCCACAATTAATATTATCCTCAATGGGGAAAACCTGAGAACTTTCCCCCTAAGATAAGGAACACGACAGGGACATCCACTGTCACCAGTGTTGTTGAAAATAGTGCTGTAAGTCCTAGAATCTGCAATCAGACAACAAAACAAAAGAAAAGGCATCAAAATTGGCAAAGATGATGTCAAACGTACATTTTTCCCAGACGACGTGATACTCTATATAGAAAACCTGACAGACTCCACAAAAAGTATGCCAGAACTGAATCATTAATTCAGCAAAGTCTCAGGGTACCAAATTAATGTACAGAAATCTTTTGCATTTTTATCCACCAATAATGATGTAACAGAAAAAGAAATAAAGAAACTGATCACACTCACAATTGCACGAAGAACCATAAATTGCTTAGGAAGAAGTGTAACCAAAGATGTAAAAGATTTGTATGCTGAACACTATAAAAAGCTTATGAAGGAAATTGAAGGAGATACAAAGAAATGGAAAAATATTCCATGCTCATGGATTGGAAGAATAAATATTGTTAAAATGTCAATACTACCCAAAGCAATCTACACATTCAATGCAATCCCAATCAAAATTGCATCAGCACTCTTCTCAAAGCTCGAACAATCTTAAAATTTGTATGGAACCACAAAAGACCCAGAACAGCCAAAGTAATATTGAAGAAGAAAACCAAAATGGGAGGCATCACCATCCCAGAATTTAGCTTCCACTACAAAGCTGTAATCATCAAGACAGTATGGTATTGGTCCAAAAACAGACACATAGATCAATGGAATATAATAGAGACTCCAGAATTGGACCCACAAAAGTATGGCCAACTAATCTTTGACAAAGCAGGAAAGAGTATCCAATGGAAAAAAAGACAGTCTTTTCAACAAATAGTGCTGGGAGAACTGGACAGCAACATGCAGAAGAAGGAAACTAGACCACTTTCTTACACCATACACAAAAATAAACTCAAAAAGATGAAGGACATGACTGTGCGACAGGAAATCATCAAAACCCTAGAGGAGAACGCAGGAAAAAAACTCTCTGACCTCAGACGCAGCAATTTCTTGCTGGACACATCTTCAAAGGTAAGGGTGTTACAATAAAAAAAAAAAATGAACTATTGGGACCTCAACAAGATAAAAAGGTTCTGCACTGCAAAGGAAACTATCAACAAAACTAAAAGGCCACGGTGGAATGGGAAAAGATATTTGCAAATGACCTATCAGATAAAGGGCTACTTTCCAAAATCTATAAAGAGCTCACCAAACTCCACACCCGAAAAACAAATAACCCAGTGAAGAAATGGGCAGAAAACATGAATAGACACTTCTCTAAAGAAGACTTCAAGATGGCCAACAGGCACATGAAAAGATGCTCAATGTCACTCCTCATCGGGGAAATACAAATCAAAACCACACTGAGATATCTCTTCATGCCAGTCAGAGTGGCTAAAGTGAACAAATCAGGAGGCTATAGATGCTGGAGAGGATGTGGGGAAACAGGAACCCCCTTGCACCGTTGGTGGGAATGCAAACTGGTGCATCCGCTCTGGAAAACAGTGTGGAGGTTGTTCAAAAAATTAAAAATAGATCTACCCTATGACCCAGGAATAGCACTGTTAAGAATTTACCCAAGGGGTATAGGAATACTGATGCATAGGGACACTTGTACCCCAATATTTATAGCAGCACTCTCAACAATAGCCAAATGATGGAAAGAGCCTAAATGTCCATCAACTGATGAATGGATAAAGAGGTTGTGGTTTATATATCAATGGAATACTACTTGGCAATGAGAAAGAATGAAATATGGCCTTTTGTAGCAACATGGATGGAACTGGAGAGTATTATTCTAAGTGAAATAAGTCAGGCAGAGAAAGACAGATGGCATATATTTTCACTCACATGTGGATCTTGAGAAACTTAACAGAAGATCCTAGGGGAAGGGAAGGGGAAAAAAAGTTACAGAGAGGGAGGGAGGCAAACCATAAGAGACTCTTGAGTACTGAGAAGAAACTAAGGGTTGATGGGGGCTGGGAGAGAGGGGAAAGTGTTTGATGGGCATGGAGGAGGGCACTTGTTGGGATGAGCACTGGGTGTTTTATGGATACCAATTAGGCAATAAAATATATTTATAAAATAATAAAAAAATCATTTTATTTTAATAAATTAAAAAACATCATTTCATGAAGCCAAAATTACCCTGATATGGAAACCACAAAATATTTACACTAAAAATTAGAACCAATGACCAATATTCCTGAAGAACATGTAAAAATTCACAATAAAATTATAACAAGCTAGTTCCACAATACATTAAAACATTTATTCACCATTATCAGGTGGTATTTATTCATCAAGTGCAAGGTGTATCAACATTTAGAAATCAATCAACAGGAAACACCACATAAATACATTAAAGGGAAAGAGATATATGATCCTCTCTATAGATGCAGAAAAACAATTGAAAAAGTACAACATCAACGCATTATAAAAACCCTCAACAAAGTAGGTTGAAAGGTAATGTACTTCCATGTAATAAAGTCTATACATGGAATACTCATAGGTAATACATCCAAAATGAGCAAAATTTGAGGGCTTTTCCTCTCTGGTTGGGAATAAGACAGTGGTGTGAACTCTTGCCAATTTTATTTCACATAGTCCTGGGATACTTAAGAACAACTATCAGAAAAGAAAAAGAAACACATCAAAACAATTAAGAAATAAAACTTTCACTATCTGCAGATGACATCATAGTCTATATAAAAAACTCAAAAAACAACCAAATATTTGCTAGAGATGATACATGAATTCAGTAAAGTGGCAGGATACAAAATCAACATAAAAGTCTTTTGTATTTCTATACACTAATAATGAAGCAGTAGGAAGATAAATCAAGGAATTAATTCCATTTACAATTGTCCAAAAAACCATACGATATCTAGGAATAAACCTAACCAAAGAGGAGGAATACCTGTACTATAAAAACTATAAAAACTATACTATAAAAACCTGTACTATAAAAACCATAAAAAACACTGAAAAGAGAAATTGAAGATGACACAAAGAAATGGAAAAGTATTCCATGCTCATGGATTAGAAAAACAAATACTGTTAAAATGTCTGTACAACCCAAAGCAATCTACATATTTAATGCAATTCCTATTGAATAACACCAGCAGTTTTCTCAGAACAAAACAAAGAAATCTAAAATTTGTAAGGAACCACAAACAATACCAAATGGTCAAAGCAACCTTGAAAAAGAAAAGGACAGGAAAGGACAGAAAAGAAAAGAAAGGAAAAATAGAAGAAAAGAGAAGAAAGAAAGAAAGAAAGAAAGAAAGAAAGAAAGAAAGAAAGAAAGAAAGGAGAGAAAAGAAAAGAAGAAGAAGAGAAAAAAAAGAAAAAAATGAAAGGAAAGAAATAAAAGAAAATCAAGAGACATCACAATTCTAGACTTCCAGCTGTCTTACAAAGCTGTAATCATCAAGACAGTATGATACTGGCACAAAAACAGACACATAGATCAATAAAATAGAAAAGGAAACCTAACATTAAACCCTTAACTATAAGGTAAATTAATCTTGAGCAAAGCAGGAAAAAGCATCCAATGGAAAAAGACAGTCTTTTCTTTAAAAAAAAAATGTTTATTTAGTTTTGAAAGAGATAGAGAGACAAGCATGTGCAGGGTACAGGCAGAGAGAGAGGTAGACACAGAATATGAAGCAGGCTCCGGGCTCTGAGTTGTCAGCACAGAGCCCGATGCAGGGTTTGAACTCACGAGCTGTTAGATCATGACCTGAGCTGAAGCCAGACACTCAACTGACTGAGCCACCCAAGCACCCCAAGACAGCCTTTACAACAAATGGCTTTGGGAAAACTGGATAGTGAATGCAGAAGGATAAAATTTGACAACTTTATTACAGTGTACATACAAAAAAATCAAAATGGACAAAGGATCTAAATGTGAGACAGGAAATCATCAAAATCCTAGAAGAGATCACAGACAATAACATCTTTGACATCGACTGTAGCACAGTCATACTAGATATGTCTCCTGAGGCAAGATGAAAGCAAAAGTAAATTATTGGGAAATCATCAGTATAAAAGGCTTCTGCACAGTGAAGGAAACAATTAACAAAACTAAAAGGCAGAAGTAGAAGATATTTACAAATGACATATCTGATAAAGGGTTAGTATCCAAAACATATAAAGAGTTTATGAAACTGAACATGCAACAAACAAATAATCCAGTTAAAAAATGGGCAGAAGACAGTAAAGACATTTTTCCAAAGAAGACATACAGATGCTTAACACACACATGAAAAGATGTTCAGTATCATTCATCATCAGGAATACAAATGAAAACTGAACTGAGATATCATCTTACACCAGTTTCGCTAAAATTAACAACACAAGAAGTAACAGGTGTTAACAAGGATATGGAGAAAGGGAAAATTTCTTGAATTTTTAGTGGGGATGCAAACTGGTTCAGCCATTCTGAAAAACAGTGTGGAGATTCCTCAGAACAGTAAAGTATAACTAGTCTACAATACAGCAATACCACTACTGGGTATTTACCCCTTCCCCCTCCAAATAAAAATGCTAATCCAAAGGGATATGTGGATTCCAATGTTTATAACAGTGTTAACTACAATAGCCAAAAAATGAAAAAGGGTCAAGTGTTGTTCACTGACAGATAAATAGATACAGATGATGTAGTATGTGTACACACACACACACACACACACACACACACACACACACACACACAAACACACACACACTGGAATATTATTCAGCCACCAAAAAGAATGAAATCTTGCCTTTTGCAATGATGTAGATGGCGCTAGTGAGCATTATGCCAAGTGAAATTTGTCAGTCAGAGAAATACTAATACCACTTGATTTCACTCATATATGGAATTTAAGAAACACATGAGCAAAGGAAAAAAAATAGGGAAAGAGAGGCAAACCAATAAAATAATTTTTGACTATAGAGGACAAACTGATGGCTACAAGGGAGAAAGTTCATTGGTATTTCAGTTAAACAGGTGGTGGGATTTAAGGAGTGCCCTTGGTGTGATGAGTATTTCCTGTTGTATGGAAGTGTTGATCACTGAATTCTACACTTAAAACTACTATTACACTGTAAGTTAACCAACTGGAATTTAAATTAAAACAATAAAAACTTAAAGAGTCTTTTTTTAAAGGACAGTATGTAGAATATATCAGTCCTACAAATGCAAAGTATGTTAAATAATGACTTTCTAATAGATTGGTATCATAAGGGTGTTTAAAATAAAATAATGAATATTTGATCAGAAAATCACTTGGCACTGAATTTCATATGATTGCTTCATGGGAATATCTAGGTAACCACATTCTTCATGAGTCTTTCATGATCAAGATCATATCACTGTACTAGTATTTGAAAGAAATTGCTCATTTGTAAATAATGTAAAAAGTTGACAAGGTAAGTAATTTAAGGCTGAATTTATTCCTTCATTGATATTGTAGTAATGCAATTAAAATGGTTATTTTGGTAGGATCATGTACATGCAGCCACGTTTGAAGGATACTTTGCCCATGTAACAAGTATCTTAAAAGTAGCAGAGGATTCTCTTATATTTTAGTCACCAATACAACATTTACCTAAAATTTAAGCACTGGGATGTTGCATAGTCATGGATTTGACATCATGTGTGCAGAAATATCCATTTTTATAGCTACTTGACTTCCTGGTTACTAATGATCTGTTCACAAATCCTAGGAAACTGAACAAATGCAGTCATGCCCCCCTTCACTGGGTAACATCTTGGATGTTTAAGCTGAATAAGTAGAAAGGCCTTTAAAGAATATCTTCTTTGTGCATTTCCTTGTATGTGGCACCAGAAAATAAGCACTAAACAAATTAATTTAAACATCAGGATGTGCAAATATGGAGATTTTATTCCATTCTGATCATTGATCCTTTTGAATCATCTCCAGTGGGATTTTTATCATAGGGAAATGAGTAGGATAAAGGATCTACTTAATTGGAGACAACTGTGAAATGTTCCTAAGTCCCTCAACAAACTCGTGTTCCTGAGGGGGAGAAGAAGAATGCCTGGAGTTTAATATGATTTAGGTAAACCATCAGATAATGGAATATATTTACAAGTATCAACACTGTTATTTACAAATGTTGTTAGATATCAATGGAAGCTTTTCTGTGTGAGAAATGAGGTGAAACTAAACAGCCTTAAATAAAGTTCAACTAGTGCTCAGTTTCGTTGTGCAATTAGGTTAATGGAAGCTGTAGAGAAAATATTGAAAATTACTTAGTTGTATTATTTCAAATATATTGATAAGAAATCAGTGAAGTCCATTTGAAATATCATATCAGCTATGATTCACCCAGAATTATAGGATCTTTATTTAAAGTGTAGTAAACAATCATTGAAGTGACAATTTAAAATATATCCATGGTCCTTTATTAATCACTCTTAAGGTCCAGTTCTAAGGACATATTATTGTCCTAGACACCACATAGATTTGTTTACATAAAGAAAATTAAAATTGGGTATAAAAATTACAGAAATATATCTAAACTTAGTGGAATATAAATAGGAAACAGCAGAGTTTTGCAAAAACAAAATTCCAGTGATTCATAAGACACATCTATGATATCTCTTTGATCTATTGTGAAGCCCTATAAGATAAATCAATACTGTATATAAGAATTATATTGAATATAAATGTTTTGGAATGGGTGTATATAATTACCAACAGCAGGCATGGCTCAACATATAATCTCACTATTATAAACTCATTTAAAATTTCCTTCTTTTAGAAATAATTTAAAAACTCAATTCAAATTTATTTAATAATTACAGATTGATTTTTTTACATTTATTCATTTCTGAGAGACAGAGAGAGACAATGCACAAGTGGGGGAGGGGTAGAGAGAGAGGGAGACACAGAATCTGAAGAAGGCTCCAGGCTCTGAGCTGTCAGCACAGAGCCCAACACAGGGCTCCAACTCACCAACCACGAGATCATGACCTGAGGCAAAGTTGGACGCTCAACCCACTGAGCCACCCAGGCATCCCTACAGATTGACTTTGATGTTAAAGGTATCACACATGATTTTATTTGGTGAGTTGATGATATCACTAATTCAATTGTGTTATGTTATTTTCTCTGTTTTTATTAGTTTAAGTTTCATTGTAAATGCGGATCCTGTGGCTGGGAGACTATGAAAACAGCATCATCCGGATTTGCATCTGACATTCCCAGTTGTCTACAATATGCTACGTAGGAAGCTGTCAGAATAGTAAGGAAAATCATTTTCTTTAATTTTAGAGAGAGAGAGAGAGGGAGAATGCAAGCTAAAGAGAGGGGGAGACAGAGAGAGAGAGAGAGAGAGAGAGAGAGAGAGAATCTTAAGCAGGTGCCATACTCAGTGCTGAGCCCCACACGGGGCTCCATCCCACAACCCTGAGATCATGACCTGGTCTGAAACCAAGTGTCAGACACTAACAAACTGAGTAACGCAGGTGGCTCTGTAAGGAAAGTTCTTTATCAACATCCGACCCCAAATAACACCTGACCAAACTGACCACAATTTGTAGCATGCATGCTCCTGAAATCATCATGAAGAATGGAGTAGTGGAACTGACCTTGAACTCTATATTAGTTCACAACTTCCAAAAGTCAATGGTTCTCTATGCTAGCCATCAATTTCTTACTGAAATAATCTTTTTGGGCTTGTGTCAAATACAACTCACGTCTGACTTTTATTCCTGTTTTCTGTTTTGAATTCTCAAAGGCACCCATTACGCCACTACAATCATGGTACAGAAATAAGAACAATGGTAGTCCTATGTAACGGGTCTTAAAGCTTCTGTTTTGGTCTCACATCTTTCACTTTTATTCCTATTCCATTTGCCAGAACAAGTCACACAGTGAAACTTTCATTAAAAAAAAGTTGGGGGCTCCTATATGGCTCACTTGGTTAAGTGTGGGACTTCAGCTCAGGTCACGATCTCACCACTCATGAGTTCGAGACCCAAGTCAGGTTCTGTGCTGACAGCTCAGACCCTGGAAACTGCTTTGGATTCAGTCTCCCTCTTTCTCTCTCTCCCCCATCCATGCTTGAATTCTCTCTCTCTCTAGCTCTCTCTCTCTCTCAAAAATAAAGATTAAAAAAGATGGGAAATATTCCACTGATCTGGATGCACTGAAGAAAAATCTCCCCCCTTTTTCCCACGTGTAGTACTTTTATTGCTTGAATGGTATAATAAGATTTCATATATGCCCAGGTCTGCATTTGGCTTATAATATACCCATCATTAGTTATGTTTTTATTTAAAAAATATTATAATGCTAAAAAGGCAACCACAAAATCTTAGTGGCATAAAAAATAAGCATTTATTTCACACATCCTTACAGGTTGGTTGCTGGGTTGTGAGTAGATATTGATTCCATGTGTCTTTTATTTATCCTAAACCAACTGAATGGACAGCAGCTACTCAGGTCATGCTCATCTTGTGGGGGAAACTCAAGTTTTCAGGATAAAACCTCGTATAGAATAAGCAGAGTCTCCTACTTTAATCCACATTTTATGAGCTAACTAACATGACCATCACCAGTGTCAAGGAATCATGAAAACATATTCATCCCATTTATATCATATAGGTGTGTGTTTGAAGATGTGTTAATGTTTCCTAACCAATAGTCTAATCTATACAAATTCTACTCATGTTTTCAATAAATATTATATAGTACCAACCATTTGCCAGATATAAAAGTCAGTTTTTAATGTATATGCCTTCAAGTTTAGACAGGCAGAAACAGACACAAACACAAACATTTAAAAAAAGTACAACATGGGGGAAAACAGTGGTGGGCTTAAGTTGGAGGAACAAGGATAAGTCCTCGACTACGGAGAAATTTCAGTAGAGGACTAAATAGATTAAAAGAAGTGGGTATGCATACATCTGGTAGTAAAGTGTTCAAAGCAAGTAAACTAGATTAAGGTCCTAAAGTAGGAGCTAAGTAAGAATGTCCAAAGGAAAAAAAAAAGTTACAGAATATAATGAAAGCCAAATTTATTCTAAAGTTTAAATGGAGAGATAAAAGACCCAGAATAACCAACAAAGTATTGGAGGAGGAGAACAAATTTGAACTGATAAAACACAGAGTCAAGACCTGCTATAATGCTACAGTAATCAAGGCAGTGTGTTGTTGGCAAAATAATAGACATGTAGATCAGTGGAAGAGTATAAAGCCCAGAAATAGACACATATAAATATAATAACTTGTCATTTGACAAAACAGAAAAAGTAAAGCAAAGGGAAATGTAGTATTTTTCAATAAATGATGTTAGAACAACTGGACATACATAAGCAAAAAATGAATCTAGACACAAACCTTATACCCTTCTCAAAAACTAAATAAAATTGAATCATGGACTTAAATGTAAATCACCAAACTATAAAATTTCTAAAATAATGGGAAAAAACTAGATGACCTTGGTAGAGTGATGACTTTTTTGATACAATACCAATGAATTTCTCCCCAGGAAATAAATAATGAAGAAGGTGAACTTAATTAAATTGGAAAATTTTGCTTTGTGAAAAACTGTATCAAGAGAGTAAGAAGACAAGAAACAGTGTGAGAAATTATCAGCAAAACCACATCTGTTATCCAAAATATTTGAAGAACTCTTAAAATTGACAGTAAGGAAACAACTTGATTTAAAAAATGGGACAAATACTTTAACAAATACTGAACCAAAACTGTATAGATATAGATGTAGATGTAGATAGATAGATGATATAGATATAGATATAGGTATAGATACATAGATATATAGATATATAGAGATAGAGATAGATAGAGATAGTCTCAGATAGAGATAGATGATAGGTAGATAGACAGATAGCTGGCAAATAAGCATGTGAAAACATGCTTCAATTAAATGTCATCAGAAAAATGCAAATTAAAACAACAATTAGATTCTTCTACACATCTATTGGAACGTCCAATATCCAGAGCACTAACAACACCAAATGTGGACCAAGATATGCAACAAGAATGACTCCGATTCACTGCTGGTAGGAATGCAGAAAAATTGGAATGCAGCCACTTTGGAAAATAGATTGGCAGTTTCTCACAAAACTCAACAAACTCACCTTAGAACCTAGCAATCACACAACTTGGTATCTACCCAAAGAATTAAAAGGTCATGTCCGCACAAAAATTTTGCATGGATATTTATAGCAGCTTTATTTATAATTGACAAAACTTGGAAGCAAGCAACAAGTCCTGCAGTAGGTGAATGTGTAAATAAACCATGGTGCATTCAGACATTGGAATATTGTTCTAGACTAAAAACAAACAAGCTGAAACTTTGATAGCCATTAAGAAGACATGAAGAGCCTCAAAAGCATATTACTAAATGAAATAACCCACTTTGAAAAGGATATATACTATAGGATTCCAACTACACAATATTCTTGTGGAAAGGGCAAAGCTATGGAGATAGGGATTGGAGGAGGGGGAAGGGGTGAATTCGTGGAAAACAGACTTTTTTTTAGGATAGTGAACTATTCTGTACGATACTATAATGATGGATCCAAGTCATTATACATTTGTTCAAACCTGTAGAATGTATAACACCAGGAGTAAACCTAAGGTAAACTATAGACTTTGGGTGATTGTGATGTGTCAATGTAGGTTTATCAAATGTAACAAATGCACCACCCTGGTAGGGATGTTGATAATGAGGGAGACCAGAGATGTGTAGGGAAGAGGTATATGGGAAATATCTGTATCTTCCTCTCAATTTTACTGTGAACATAAAACTACTCTTTAAAAATAAAGTTGAAAAAATAAAAAGAAAAAGAATGAGTACAATTGTATACATTAGGAAAATGTTACCCACAAATATCATTCATCATGGCAAATAAAATAGGAGAAAATATGCAGTTATTGCAGATAAATTCTATATTTTAAACAACATTAGTAATTACGGAATTCCAAAGATGTCCCAGGATTAGGACTAATGCAATAATCCATTAATTAAAAATTATTTCATTCATGTTATTCATCAGCTCCTATTTTTGGTTCTACAATTACAGGAGTAAATAAGACAGATTTGTTACACT
The DNA here is from genome assembly GCF_024362965.1 of Panthera pardus. Taxonomy (NCBI): domain Eukaryota; kingdom Metazoa; phylum Chordata; class Mammalia; order Carnivora; family Felidae; genus Panthera; species Panthera pardus. The sequence continues at coordinate 4,431,435 of NW_026526654.1, forward strand.
CAGAGGCTTGCATTCCAATAGGGGAATGTACAAATGCATACATAAATAAGTAAATGTTATAATGCCAAATAATGGTAACGATTGTGAATTTAAAACGTGGGAGGCAATAGATAGAATACCATTGTACCCTTAATTTGTTTGGTCAAGACTTCTTTTATTAATGATATTTGAAAGAGATCTGAATGTGATGAGGGAGTGAGCCAATTTATGCAGAAAGAAGTCTAGGGGATGGAGCAGCAGTGTAAAGTCCTTGACACTATGAGGAAAAGTAAAGATGGCAGCAGTAAAAATCCAGTGAAAGAGGGAAATACTATGGTTAAGTTCACACATGTATCCAGTATCTGTTTGTCAACTTGGACTTATTTAATATATATTGAATAAATTTGAGCATAGAGCTATATCAGCTGTCTAATTTTTCTAGAGAACACCTTTAGAAGTCCTGGAAACATTGTAAATTTTTAAATGTTTATTTATTTATTTATTTATTGAGAAAGAGAGAGAGAGAGAGAGAGAGAGAGAGAAAGAGGAGGAAAGAGAGAGTGAGACAGAGGGTCCAAAAAGCAGACTCTGGGCTGGCACTGATAGTAGACATCCTGATGTGGGGGTTGAAACTTAGGAACCACTGTAAGTTCATTACCTGAACTGAAGTCAGATGCTTAAATGACTGAGCCCCCAGGTTCCCCAGTCATGGAGACATTTTAGAAGAAAAGGATGAAAACTGGAAGAGCAGTTAAAACTTCTTCATGGCACCAAAGCAAGAGACAATTTTGTCTGAGTTCAAGAGTCTACAAGGGAGCTGTTGAGAAGTGGGCAGATATGGAACCTGTTCTAAAGATGCAGCAACAGGTATGCTGGTGAATTGAAAGTAAGATGTTAGAGAAAGAGAAGAGTCAATAATGATTCTAAATTAGAGGAAAACTACGATATCACATGAATGGTGACAGATTTTTGTTAAAAAAGAACATAGATGACTTCCAAACACTAAACACAAAACATGCAAACACACACAAACATAAATACACATGCACACACACAAACTCTTTGGTAATGTAGCAAAAATGTCTATAATATGGTAAAATTCATAGCCACTTTACATTAAAGATAAAAGACTCCCAATGCTTCCCATCAATTATACCATCAGGATATTAAATACCATGTAACATGGTTTTTTTGCTCAACATCTTCCTGGAAGCAGTGGCCATGCATATTGGGGTAAAATTCCAGCAACCAAAAAGATAGAAACTTCTGGGAAACAAGCAAAAATAAGTATTTGCGTATGATATAAGTAATTTGGCATATGTTTGAATTTAACTGGAAAGCTATAAGAATGCTCAGGAAGTAGAGGGGACACACAATTGATATAGAAAAATGAAGGATCATAAACAGTTACAAATACTACTTTTATAAATTTACAATGTAGCAAAATTTACACATTTCTTCCTCATCAGGAAGATTGCAATATTTGTATAAGGACAATTTTCCCCTGAACTTTAAAAAAGAGGAGGCAAGTCAGTGAATTATGTTTCTAGTTGGAAAGGTAGAATATAGAATATAGGTAAAATATACATTTTTTATTCATCTTCATGTACTCTAAAATATTATGAAATTCAGATTCAAATTCTCATTTCTTAAGATTCCTTTTGGGGTTGGGGTGCCTGGGTGGCTCAGTCAGTTAAGCCTCTGTTAATTGACCATATCACTTATATTCTGTCATGTTTTCTATCTACCTTGCCTTGTCTCTTATAAACACTTTGCTGCCGATTTCCTATACATGCCTCCTGTGTTTTTTCCAAGTCTCTAGTCTCCTCCTTCATTGCTTCTTCTTTTGTGAGTTCAATCTGGAATAGGTTTTGAGAAACCTGGGAGAATGTTGCCTGAGTCTCCTTGTATGTGAACTTTTCTCCCTCATTTATTTACCAGGTTAATGGTTATGTCAGTTGGAGCCAATTATCTGGTTCAGCTACCTCTGCACAGGGGCTGTAAGGAATATTCCCAAGCAGTGGTCAAAACTTCTTTTGTTCCAGGGAAGTTCCCTGTCTTCTCCAGCTCGACATGGACTGCCTATTTTTGCTTTTTGTTGGAGGAAAGAAATATATGTCTGTTCCTCTGTCCAGGCTGATGAGCTTTAGGACTGGGAGTCTTCTTTGTCTTCACTGTGAGCTTTTATCCTCCCCTAGGCTTGCTGGTAGTACCTCAACTCTTCTGTTTCCACCTACCCCTCCTCCTGTTTCTGTACCACCATGGGTGGAGCAAGCATAACTGGCTCCTGTACCAGTCTCCATGCCTCCAGTGCCAGTGGCTCTGCTCCTTGTATCCTTTTTATCTAGGAGAAAAGAGCACCCTAAGCTGTTGCAACACCTTCTTATGAGGTTCAAACCAGACATGTCCCTAATAAACTTGAAAGGGCCCAAGGGTTCTCTTGGATTTAATCTACCCACCCCGTCTCCCCACAGGTGCTGCACATCTGTCCACATGGACAGTGGGAACAAGGTGACTGGCTCTTATGTCGACCTAGATGCAAAATATTCAATATTGAAACTCATATAAGTTTGTTAGTTCAATTATAGTAGTTAGTTCAATTATAGTAGACTTGTCTTTAGATATATCAGCATTAAGTATAACTTTTCTTCTACCAAGGTTTACTAAAGGCAAACATCTGGACAATTTTCAGGTCATTAGGTCAACATAATGGGAAAAGTTGTATGAAAAACAGATTTCTTCTGAGCTGTGGGGAATAAGCTTAGGAATTCCCTGGGTTTTCACAGATAGGTTAATAAGGCATAAAGAATTAGAAAGTCACAGGATGCTCACACCCAAATTTAGGTAAGCAAGATTAAATAAATAGGTATAGAAAGGGCAGGGCAAAGGTCCCAGTATTGAGAGCACAGGGCAAAGGCCCCAAAACAAACTTATATGAGGTAAACAAGATTAGGTATTCAGAACAGAAACACACTCAACTTAGTACTGTAGCAGAAAGCTGCTTTCACAGGAAGGAAGGACCAAATCAGGTAAACAGGTAAAGAGGGCTATAGACTGCTGTGGGGCAAAGTTGCCCAGAGTGGAGCTAATTAGCAAAGGAAAGGTGCCTTGTTGACCCTGAGGTAGCTTGCTCTATCTTGTCCCCTAGACCAGTTTAGGTAAACAGAGGTGGTACCTCATGTCTGCTGTAAACAAACTTCCACAGGGCTGCCTGGCACCAGGATTTTGTTTGTATTAATTCAAACCCCCAACCCCGAATATCTTCAAAACCCCCTTTCCCTCACTTCCATGAGTTAATGTTCACAGTTTCATTGTCTCTTTGTGCACATCCATCACCATGTTTGTAAGCCTTCTGATCATAACAAAAACGGAGGAAGGACACTTAACTGGAGCTCTTCCCTTCCCCCAGACATTAGCCATCTCTTGCATTTTAATCCTGCATCCCGCTTTCTTGCTAGACAAGAAAGAACCCTAGACCCAGAGTCTAGGACACTGAGCTAAGTTCCAGGGTAAAGAAAAACACAGCTGTTCCTTCGTCTTATTAACCTACACCTGGCCAAGGAAACAGACCTGAGAGAAGAAGGGTCCTGATGCTCACACATAAAGGCTGCCTCCCAGTTGGGGGGTCTCAGTGCTGGAAGGCCAGACCTCTGTCCTCCCATGAGCTATCATGGGTCACAGTCCTGAATTTTGGTTCACTTACATTCACACCGTTTTTAAAATACTGTGAACATGATTCCCAAACAGAAAACTAACTTGTTTGGCCACTCACATAGGGGAAAGTGAAAGCAGGAAGTAAGTGGACTCTGAACAAAATGACTCATGCTTCAAATAGTAAAGGATCAAATAAGAAAGAAGATTAAAGCAGAGTTATTGATAACATGATGAAACAATCTCCTTACAGAATGAAGATAACTTTAACCCTAAATTCTTCATTTCAGTATGGAGATGGTTTTCTGAATTAGAATTTAAACCACTCTTTTACTCTTTCAAGGAAAACAAAATTAGTGACATTCAAGTTGTCTTAATTGGCAGAAGACAAACATGAACAGTGTTACATAATACAGACAGGAGTTCTGTGCACAAGTACAGAGGTTGTGAGATGCCCGGACCTCAACATAGCGCTAGAGAGGGTGTTTCAGGGATGAATTTTAGTAGAGGGAGTCTTCTCCTTTCATCCTACTTTTGGGAATAAGCATTGGAGCACCTGTGCTACATATTTTAGCTCCAATATGTACACAAAAATCAAAAATCAAGAGTAAAAGTGAAAAAAAATAAACTACTTACAAAACTGGGCCAAACAACCTAAATAGGCCTGGTTTACGGTTTCTCTATGTTCGCCATAGACTATATGTGGGTAATAAATACTTATATGAATATATGTACAACATCACTAGCCACAAAGAAAGTATGAAATTAAACCATTATGAGATATCATTGTACATCTGTTGTAGCAAATTAACGTTGTGGGTTTTTTTGTTATGTTTTTTGTTCTTGTTGTTGTTTTTAAGTGACAATGCCAAAAGTTGTAATGGTACAGATAAACTAGATCAATCATACATTGTTAATGTGAATGTAAAATGGTACACATGCTCCAAAAAATAGTTTTATAAATTCTAATAAAACTAAACATCCGAATGCCACATAACACTAAAATTTTATTTTATTTTACATTTTATATTATATTACATTTTATTTTATTTTATTTTATTTTAATTTATTTTATTTTATTTTATTTTTTATTTTATTTTTTAATACAATATTGTCAAGGTAGCTAATATATAGTGTATACAGTGTGCTCTTGGTTTTAGGAGTAGATTCCCATGATTCATCGCTTACATGCAACACCCAGTGTTCATCTCAGCAAGTGCACTCCTCAATGCCTATCACCCATTTCCTCCTTCCCCCTCATCCATCAAACATCAGTTTGTTTTCTGTATTCAAGGGTCTCTTATGGTTTGCCTCCCTCTCTGAAATTATTACCTTCCCCCATGGTCTTCTGTTAAGTTTCTCAAGTTCCACGTGTGAGTGAAAACATATGATATCTTTCTCTTACTTACTTCACTTAGCATAACACCCTCCAGTTCCATCCATATTGTTGCAAATGGCAGCATTAACAAGCAGTATTCCATTTCATATATAAATCACATCTTCTTTATCCATTCATCAGCTGATGGATATTTGTCCTCTTTCCATAATTTGGCTATCGTTGACAGTGCTATTATAAACATTGGGGTACATGTGCCTCTATGAATCAGCACTCCTGTATCCTTTGGATAAATTCCTAGTAGTGCTATTGCTGTGTCATAGGGTAGGTCAATTTTAATTTTGTGAGGAACCTCCATACTGTTTTCCAGAGTGGTTGCAACAGTGTGCATTCCCACCAGCAGTGCAAGAGGGTTCCCATTTCTCCACATCCTCGCCAACATCTGTTGTTGCCTGAGTTGTTAATTTTAGCCACCTGACTGGTGTTAGGTGGTATCTCAGTGTGGTTTTGATTTGTATTTTCCTAATGATGGATGATGTTCAGCATCATTTCATGTGTCTGTTGGCTATCTGGATGTCTTCTTTGGAAAAGTGTCTATTCATACCTTCTGCCATTTCTTCACTGGATTATTTGTGTTTTTTTGGTGTTGAGTTTGGTAAGTTATTTATAGATTTTGGATAATAAACCTTTATCCAATATGTCATTGCAAATATCTTCTCCCATTCCATCAGTTGCCTTTTAGTTTTGTTGATTGTTTCCTTTACAGTGCAGCAGCTTTTTATCTTGATGAGGCCCCAATAGTTCATTTTTGCTTTTATTTCCCTTGCCTTCAGAGACGTGTTGAGCAAGAGATTGCAGCAGCTGAGGTCAAAGTGGTTGTTGCCTGTTTTCTCCTGTAGGGTTTTAATGGTTTCCTGTCTCACATTTAGGTCTTTCATCCGTTTTGAGTTTATTTTTGTGTATGGCATAAGAAAGTGGTCCAGTTCATTTTTTTTTTGCATGTTGCTGTCCCGTTCTCCTAATATTTTAATTCTTGGCCATATTCACAGAGAAATAAAAATTATGTTCAAAAAAGTTGTGTACAGAAATGTCCATAAGCTTAATCTGTATTAGTCAGAATTTTGAAGTAATCCTAATATACTTCAATGAGTGAATAGTTGTACTGTGGCAAATCCATACCATGATATACTACTCATTAATGGAAAGGAAACTGTTGGTACACGAATCAACTTGATGGATCCAAATGGAATTACACTGTGAAAAAATCTAATGACATAAATTATATACTGCATGTGTCTAGCCATATAATGTTTTCTAAATTATAAAATTACATTAATGTGGATTAATTAAGTATTTCACATAGGTTAGGGACTGTGAATAGTATTGAGGTGTAGGGTCGAAGACAAATGCAACTTAAAAAGTGTAACACAAGAGATCTTTTTTGGTGATCATACCTTTGTATTTCCTGGTTGAGGTTGTTACTCACATTACACATAAGTTAAATTGTAAAAAACTACTCAAACACACAAAAAGAAGTCAGTGAGCACATTAAAGCAGTAACACCTGAAAAATTTCTGTGGATTTTAGTCAATTCAGTTTCGTAGTTAATGACATTATGCTGGAGTTCAACAAAATATTACCACAGAGGGAGACGGGAAGGAACTCCCTATACCAATTTTGTTACTTTTCATAAGTCTATGATTACTTCAAAATTAAAAAAAATAAAATACAAAATTTAAGAAAGACAAAGTCATAGGTGCACTTGGGTGGCTCAGTGGGTTAAGCATATTTTGGCTCAGGTCATGATCTTGTGCTTCCTGAATTAAAGCCCCACATTATGCACTGTGCTGACAGCTCTGAGCCTGGAGCCTGTTGCAGATTCTGTGTCTCCTTCTCTATCTGCCCCTCTCCCACTTGCACTCTGTCTCTCTCTCTCAAAAATAAATAAACATTAAAAAAAGAGGAAAAAGTCATAGAAAAAGCATTGATACTAAATGATAAAAGTTGATTTTATATATAGGGGCGCCTGAGTGGCACAGTCAGTTAGGCATCCGACTTTGGCTCAGGTAATAATCTTGCGGTTTGTGAGTTGGAGCCCTGCATCCGGCTCTGTGCTGATAGCTCAGAGCCTGGAGCCTGCTTCAGATTCTGTGTCTCCCTCTCTCTCTGCCCTTCCCCTGCTCATGCTCTGTCTCTCTCTGTCAATAATAAATAAACGTTAAAAAAAATTAAAACACACCATGAGAAACTTAAAATAATATAAATCAGTGTTCTCAGACTCAATGAAATTAACAATGAAATAAAGAGAATGATAACTTTGAAACTTAAAAATACTTGGGCACCAACTGATTTAAACACAACATATGTGTCATGGAAGAAGTCTCTAAAAATTCAAAATAATTCTGAAGTAGATAAAAATAGAAATACATCTTATCAAAATGTGTGGGATGCAGCAAAAACAGTGATTAGAAATAAGTTTATTAATATTAAATAAATAGAAAAGAAGGAAAACTAAAATCAATAATCTAACCCGCCTTAAAAAAATTGGAAAAAGAAATGCAAATTACATTTAAATAAAGAGAATAAAGTAAATAAAAATTAGAGTAGAAGTCAATATAATTGAATCAAGATATAAATAAAGGAAATCAACAAAAACAAGAGCTTTTGATTAATTTTAATTAATTTAATTAATTTTAATTAATTGAAATAATAATTAAAATTGATTAAAGCTCTAACCTGAAAGAAAACTAACTTAAAGATCATTGATATTAGAAATTCATACTAGAAAAAAGTATGGTATCACTCAATTCAAACAGTTAAATATTTAAATATTAATAAGTGAACATGTTTTTATTTTAAGTATTTATTAAAATTCCAGTTAGTTAACATACAGTGTTATATTAGTTTCAGGTATAGACTTTAGTGATTCATCATTTATATAAAACACCCAATGCTTATCACAAGAGTCCTCCTTAATATACATCACCTATCTAACCCATTCCACTGCCCACTTACCCTCCAGTAACCCTTAATTTGTTCTCTATACTTAAGAGTCTGTTTCCTGGTTTGCCTTTTTTTTACCCCCTTATCTTCATCAGTTTTTCTTCTTAAAGTCTACATGAGTGAAATCATATGTATTTGTCTTTCTCTGACTAACTTATTTCACTGAGCACAGCACACTCTAGCTTCATCCGTGTCCTTGTAAATGACAGTATTTTATTCTTTATGATGGTTGAGTAATATTACATTACACACACACACAAACACACACACACACATACATACATATGCCACAACTGCTGTATCCATTCATCAGCCAATGGACATTTGGGCTCTTTCCATAATTTAGCTATTGTTGAGAGCACTGCTATAAACTTTGGGATGCACTTCCACCTTCAAATCAGTATTTTGTATCCTTTGGGTGAATGCCTAGTACTGATTTTCTGGATGGTAAGGTTATTTCTATTTTTAACTTTTTAAGAAGCTTCCGTTCTGTTTTCCAGAGTGGCTGCAATAGTTTGCACTCCCACCAACTGTGAAAGAGGGTCCCATTTCTCTGCATCCTTGACAACACCTGTTGTTTTTGTGTTGTTAATTTTAGGCTTTCTGACATGTGTGAGGTGATATCTCATTGTGGCTTTAATTTGCTTTTCCCCGATGATAAGTGGTGTTGAGCATCTTTTAATGGAACTTTTAGACATCTGTATAGTCTCTCTGAAAAATGTCTGTTCATGTCATCTGCCCATTTCTTAACTGGATTATTTGGTTTTGGTTGTTGAGTTTGATAGGCTTTTTATATATTTGAATACTAACCCTCTTCAGATACGTAATTGGCAAATAGCATCTCCCATCTCCCAAATGAGTGTTTTTGTCATTAAAGGGTGATGGAATATATCAATTTTTTGCATCAACTGAGATGTTAATGCATTTTCCATCTTTCTATTAACATGGCTTCATGTTGCATTACATGCTTTGATGTTGTATGTTGATAGTTCTTGAATTCCAGGAATAAATCCTACTTGATCATGGTATACAATCCTTTAATATGTTGCTTAATTTAGTTTGCTAGTGTTTTTTTTTTAATTTTTTTTTATTTTTCTAAATACATATTTTTAAAGTTTCATTATTTTGAAAGAGAGAGAGAGAGAAAGAGAAAGAGAGAGAGAAAGAGATCTGGGGAGGAATAGAGAGAGAGGGAGACACATAATCTGAAGCAGGTTCCAGGCTCGGAGCTGTCAGCACAGAACCCAACGTGGGGCTCAAACCCACAAAGTGTAAGATCATGACCTGAGCCAAAGTCAGATGCCCAACTGACTGAGCCACCCAGCATGCCACTAGTGTTTATCTTAAAATTTTTACCAATATTCATTAGGAGTATTGGTCTGTGACTTTTTTCATGTAGTGTCTGTATCCTTTTTCAGTATAAAGACAATTATGGCTTCTTAGAATGAATTCAGAAGTGTTTTATACTTTTAATTTTTTAGAAGAATTTGAGGAATTTTGGTGTTATATTTTCTTTAAATATTTGGGAACTAGAATATATTATGTTAAGCAAGTAAGTCAGAGAAAGACGAATATGATATGATTTCACTTATATGTGGAATTTAAGGAACGAAACAGATGTACATAGGGGAAGGGAAAGAAAAAATAAGAGAAAAAAAACAGAGAGGGGGCAAAATATAAGACATTCTTAAATACAGAGAACAAACTGAGGGTTGCTGGAGGAGGGATGTTATGTAGGGGGGGTGTTCTAAATGCGTGATGGGCATTAAGGAAGGCACATGTTGGGATGAGCACTGAGTGTTGTATGTAAGTGATGAATCAGTAAATTCTGCTGCTCCTGAAACCATTTATTACACTATATGTTAACTAAATTTATGCTTTAAATAAAATTTAAATAAAACGTATAAATCACGTAGCACAAAAGAAACTCCCCAAACATGAAAAGGCCAAAAATGAAGTTGTAAAACTGCTGCAAAGATAAAGGGAATAGATCCTAAGTCACCTTAAGTTTAAGTTTTAGTCATGCTTCTCTCAATTTATAGAAGCAACAGACTGACAGGGATTCAGACTGACCTAAGGTTAAATCATGAACTTAGTATTCATTAAGTATATAACTTTTGCCCAGGTACACAAAGACAAGTCTCAGTCTTTCTTTTCTTTTTTTCTTCTTTTTAAAGTTTATTTTAGAGAGACAGAGACACTATGGATGGGAAAGGGTGGACCGAGAGGAGAGAAAGAATCCCAAGCAGGTTCATCACTGACAGTGCAGAGCCTGATGTGGAGCTGGAACTCGCGAAACTTAAGATCATGACCTGAACCAATCAACAAGAAGTGTAAATTAGAAACTTAAGTTTTCTAATTTATACAAGTAATAATGTATGTAATGTGAGTAGGAAAGGATATTAAGTGTATGGTTCAGACACATTTCCTACCTATCATCTATGGGCTTTGCTTTTCATGTCTGTTCAACTTTTAAATATTTGTTTTTAATTCTTAGTCTGATTATTTCTACACCTCTTTATGAGAGTGTGATGCTGATGTTCTTTCCATCTCTTAGAATCTCTTTCTTGACTTTTGTATGCCATGTAATCTTTTTTATTGAAAGCTGGGCCTAAATACAAGGTAAAAACACTGAGGTAGGTAGGCTTTCAGGGGGAAATTTTATGTTTATCTAGCTAGGAGTTAGTCTGTGTCTACTGTTTGCTCTAGCTGTAGGTGTCAAAGGCTAAAATGTCTGCTATTTTTTTAACTCTCCTTTTGCATTTGGGTCTCCATAGAGATTTCTACTTCAATAAGATCTGAAATGTGTTTCTTTTGTTGTATTTCTTTGTTATTTTACAGGATGCTTATTGATATGGTGGTAAGGTAAGGATAAATGGCATACTTTATTTCTATAATTAGGTTCCAATCTTTTAGTGTGCCTGTGGCTTTGCACAACACTTTGTATAAGAGTTTCAAAGCTGTCCCCCTTTTCCTACCCTTAGGTGTGACAGCATGGTTAGTAGGGGCTAGGCTGAGGCTGGGTATTTTGCTCCCAAGTTTGCTAAAGCTCTGGTAAATCTAGTTTTTAGGGTTTGTTAAAATAGTTTCTTTTGCAAACAAGCCTTTTAGGAACAGGATGATTGAGGCAGATTTCAAAATTATCACTTTTTTTTTTAATTTTTCCTACTGTTTGTATGATGGAGGAGATTTTTCTTCAATCTTCACTATGATAATCTAGAAAAGCTCCTGGATGTAAAATTCAGAAAACTGTATAGGTCCCCTTAAGAAGGAGTTCTTTCTTTTAAGATTTAACTCTCAAGTTTATCTATCTCAAACCTCCAGCATTCATCCATTACAGTTTAACTTTTTTCCTGAGTTCTCTTGATGGTTCCTACTATAATAAACTGATTCTCTATATCTATCTGTTGGTCTTTAACTTTGGAGCAGGTGTTTTCTCTGTGATATCAACTTTCTGATGGACCAAAGAAGAGTTGATCCTTTTCAGTTTGTCTTTGAGTTTGTGTGTATATGTGTTGTGTGTGTCTTGTGAGAATTGGAGTGAGGACTTCCACGTTCTTTCCTTACATGCCAGACTGAAAACCACAATCTCTGAGAGTTTATTTATTTTAAATATCAGTGTGGCTTAAGGATATAGAAATTAATGCACATACTAACTACAATGTTCAATGAATAAGTCAAGAGTGTCTTCTAATTTCCAAAAAGCCTTCAACAGGAAAGGGTTTTTGAAATTAGAAAATGCTCTTTTATAAAAAGAAAAAAAATAAGTTTTTTGCTACAACATATGAGTAGTGATATCTCATCAAGGTTTTCTTTCATATTTTCTTTATGGCTACTTATGTCATAAATATTTTCATACAAGTATTTATATGCCTATTCCTTCTCTATAGCTAACAAAGTAACCATAAACAGGACGGACTGTTTATGTTGTTTGGCCCCGTTTTGTAACTAGTTTATTTTTTTTTTCATTTTTACTCTTCATTTATGACGTTTGTGTGTATATTAGGGCTAAAATATGTAGCACAGGTGCTCCCATGCTTATTCCCAAATGTAGGATCAAATAAGGCGAATTTTCCACTGCTAAATCACATTCCTGAAAGATCCTCTCTCCCCAGATGCTTTGGTCTACACATCTCACAACCTCTGTACTTGTAAACAGAGCTTCTGTCTGCATTATGTGACACTGCTCATGCTTGCCTTCTGCCAAGTAAGATAACTTGAATCTCACTCATTTCATTTTCCTTGAAACAGTAAAAAAGTAGTTCAAATTCTAAATCAGAAAACCAATCTTGATACTGAAATGAAGAGTTTAGGGTTAAAGTTTTCTTCATTCGGTAAGGTGATTATTTCATCCTATTATCAGTAACCCTGCTTTAATCTTCTTCCTTATTTGGTCTTTACTATTTAAAGCATGAGTCAGTTTGTTCAGAGTCCACTTACTTCCTGCTCTCACTTACCCCTATGTGACTGGCATAACAAGTTAGTTTTCTGTTTGGGAATCAGATTCACATTGTTATAGAAACGGTGTGAATATAAGTGAACCAAACTTCAGGACTGTGACGCATGATAGTTCATGGGAGGATAGAGGTCTGACCTTCCAGGACTGAGACCCCGACTGGGATGCAGCCTTTCTGTGTGAGCATCAGGACCCTTCTTCTCTCAGTTCTGCTTTCCCGGCCAGGTGAAGGTGAGTAGGACAGAGGAACGACTATTTTTCACTACCGTGGGTCTTCGCTCAGAAGTCATTTTTTCCATAGAACATTCCTTGGACTTCAGCTTTTTTCCCATTATCTAGATGTGAAGACTTGAGAATTGTTCTCATTTCAGTTTATCTTTTTTTTTTCTGCCTTCCTGTGTCCCTTTCCTTTTCTACACTTTTTAGAATAAAATCATATAATTATGCAAATGTAATTTGTTAATATAAATAATATATGAGTAATATTCAAAATACTGGTATTAATCCTGCCTAGTTTATGTGGCGCATTTTCTAAGCTGAGCCTCGAAAAGGAAACTCAGTTTGCTGTCCTGAGGGATGCTCTCTATCCACTGCTGCCAGAACCTACAGTCGGAATCTTTGGGATCCCATGGTCATGTTGCACCCATGCCCTTCATGACCATTGGTAGGGCTATTAAATACTTTTGGCCTTAATAAATGCCTTTATGCTTACATGAGTGCATTGAAATAAGTTTGAATATTACTTCCAATATAGAAAGTTTGTATTTAAATAGTGCTGTGAGGAAATTGGTACAATTGAGAAGACACACACTTGCCAGACAGCAAGTTAGTTGAAAGAAGTTCACGATATTCCATTTGAATTCAAATGTAAACAGTGGAATATCAACACATTTTGTAGAGAATATTCATATTGATTTTAGTGAAAAAGGGGCTATTGAACAATAAGGTAAGTATACACACTTTGCCAAGCAGTAAAAGGGATCCATTTTAAATTCTAAAACCGCATCCTAGTCCACTACCTCAGAAACATCATCTATTAAAAATACAAGAAAACAATTAGTACATTAGAAAATTAATGTGTGCCGTAACTGGAAAAGTAACCTATCATATCTGTGAAGCTCTCTACTTAAAAATTAGTTTTAAAGAGATCAAACTGATATATAAAATTCAAATATTTAACATATACAATTTGTAATTTTGGACATTCACTATTTTGTTTTCTTTCATAAAATAATAAGGTGCAGCCACCATAGGGTATACAGGAGAGGGTCAGGAAAACAAAGCTTGTCTTTCTCACATGTCCTAGATAAAGTCCTATTCCATGAAAAGGGTTACATTGAGAAAGACAGAGAAAGTGCCTGGGGAGGGGGGTCAGCTAAGCAGTTTGAGAGCCTAGACAGTGGAAAGCTCATTGGCAAGTATCGTTATTGGAATCAAGGTGGGATCCATAAATAAAAGGCACAAATAAATTTCTGCATTTGAATATCAAAAGGACCTAGTCTGAGAAGGGCAAGACAGGGAATTTGTGGCAAAGGTCATCTTATCACAGTGGTGCCTGTGGTCACCTAGGAAAAGTGCTCCCAAATCTGTTGGCATGTTGAGGTATCAGGAAACGGTAACATGTGAAAATTTACAATACAAATGCAAACCCTTGTGTAACAATCACCACAATCAAGTTAATCAATATATCTAGAATTTTCCTCCTGCTATGCTGTTATTTTAAATGTGTATGTGTGTGTGTATGTGTGTGTGTGTATGTGTGTGTGAATAACACTTGAGTTATCCCTCTTAACAAATTTCTAAGTGCACATAGTACAATATTGTCAAGTATACATCCTATGTTGTAGCAGGTCTTTACTACTTATGAATCTTGCCAAATGTGAATTTCTCTTTAATTGCAAAAAAGGAGAAGTGGGATGCAGTTTTTGTTAGGGGAGTAGGTAAAATGTTCTTCTGTTAAGCATGTTGCAGGATCATTGAGCATGGCACTCAAGAAAGAAATTTTAGACATTTTACATTGAAGCTTGTTTAAGTTCATTTATGTAGCATGGGGACAGGACCCATGGGCAGAAAGAGCTGCACTTTTTCTGTATGAAGCTGGTGTTTATATGCTTAGTGCTCAAAGGGGAAAGGGTCTACACTGAGTATAAGTATTTTGAGTATAAGTACACTGAGTCATAAGTATTTTCTTCAAATTTCTACTCACAAAATTACTTTTGCAAGATTTCTCTGGTGAATATCATTCAGCTCCATATTGACTTTCATGAGATGCACAGGCAGTCATGACTCTCTTTAAGAATGTAGCAACCAACACATATTTGATCCTTATTGCAACTATGCAGGCCATAGCTAAGCTCTCTTGGTTAAAGGTGAACATTTTTTTGCTTCTAGCTGTCATCATTTCCCTCTGACCAATTTTCATTGCTTAAATCATTAAGGTTTTTGAAGGACAAAGGGCTCATCATCTGTAACTTCTTCAACCTGCAACCTGACAAGGATTGTAGAGATGTCACTACATATGGACTAAAATTGGTCACTATCTGTTCTCCAAGTAATCATTACAGAAGGCTCTTGCTTTAGTGTCTAGAGTGGCCCTCAGGGTGAATTTGTTTCAAGTAGAGGACCATTTGATGTGTAAAGGGTACAGGAATAGGTTGTGTGTATCTCAATAATAGGAGACAACAAAGTGAAAAATACAACATCTCAAAATTATTACTGTAATAAAACTAAAAATTATGATAAGAAGATGTTTTAGTGTGGGCCAACCAGGTAGATCCAACCAGGATCTTAGCCAGTCTTGATTACCCCAAATGTAGGGTTTTAAGAGCACCAATTTGGTTATTTATATCAGTAAGTAATCCTGTTATAGTTTTGTTAAAATGTGTAATGTAGATGCAACATTCCACTTTAATAATGACATATGTTCGTGGTTATGCTGCTGTTAAATTATCTAGTGACATTTTATTGTGTAGAATTTGTTTATGCTTTTGAGTTACTTCAGTGTTTAATAATGTAAAGCTATTTTGTGTTATTTAAGGCCATAATCGTGTATTTATCAAGGGCATCCATGTGCTATATGACATCTAAAACTACTGATGGAAGAAAAATAGATGCTAGATAGTAATACCAAAGAAATATGTATCTTGCCCATTATTGTTTTATGTATGGAAGATTAGTTGGACTTGTGATAGTTAATGCTACAACCAGGTACCCATGCATAACCTATAGTCCATTTCCTAATCCAGCCTTCTGGAAGCTATGGCCACTAATTTTGCCCAAATAGCAACTGTGTTCTGTTAAGTGCCAGCCATGTGATATTTGGTCGCCTTGTCCAGTCAGTGGCAAACCAATTGGTTGCTGGCAAAATAATGGTATGGTCCCAGGCTTCTGGGGGGGGGGGGAGCCATTGCTTTGGTGAGTACCATAGGGTCATGAATCAAGTGTATGTTCTTTCTGTTCCCAGCATAAAAGGACCACTTGGCTTAGTTGTTTTATTGTGGGAGTAAGCCTAATATATCCATCCCATATCTTATCTATTCCTTCCTGAGTGTATTGATAGGAAAGACTACATAGATGTGGAAAGTGTGGTAATGAGTCTACCTGTTGGTTGGCATATTCAGTTAAAATTTTGATAATTCAAGGATAAGAGAAAGGCCTCCTATGACGTGGAGTGGCCCATCTAATTTTTAGCATAATACAGCAAGAAACATTATTATTTTGGGGTTCCTGGGTGGCTTCAGTTGGTTAAGCATCCAACCCTTAACTTCAGCTCACAGTTCATGGGATTAAGCCCCACATCAGGCTCTGTGTTAACAGTGCAGTGCCTTCTTGGGATTCTCTCCCACCCTTTCTCTGCCTCTCTCCTGCTCACATATTCTCAAAAATAAATAATAAAAAAAAAAACTCTATTATTTTTATTAATAGAAATTTCCCTATATGTGCTGGGACTGGGGTGACTTTCTGTTGGGTTTGGTTAAACATGGCCACTGTATGCTTGGCTAAAGCATCTACCTGAAATCTTGGTTCAATAGAGGTGGCTCCAAGGATAAATATGACTAAGGGATTAAACTATGAAGAAAGCTTCTTTGCTTGATGTCTAGACTTAACTATATTATACTTGAAATGAATCACTGGCAAGTGGGCTATGATTTGCTCTGTGAGATAAGGGTATCACCAAGTTCATTCTCCAATCAAATTTTAAGGATTTTATCTCCACAAGTTCATAGCTAACCCCATAGAGTGGGATGTGTTCTGACTTTTAAAGAGCAATTTTGTTATCTCAGCCACATGGAATTGGTCAAGTTGACAGCTAATTTACACAGTTGTTGGGGATTTTATTTTATTGTCTAGATGTTAAATAATCATATGTCCATGGAACACCTGTTATTAGCCCCACAGAGTAACAAATTAGAAGATGGTCTATATGCAAACTCTTATGGCATTTTCTCTGTTTTACCTCAAGTTGTTTAGTTTAGGCAAGTAACAAACACTTAAAGATAATTAATGAAAACTGGAATCTAGCATCCAAAAGGAAACGTTATTAAAACATGTATTTTCTCTCTACATTCTCCTTTATTTCCAGAGATAGCCAAACCAAGGCTAATTTGCTTGTAGATTAATTCCAGTTTTGACAAAATTGGGTTAATTATTTACATAAGCTCACCAAGAATAGTTATTGACCATATACAGCCTTTAAAATCTTGCTGGATTTTAATCTTTCTGGAACTTTTTATGAGGAATCTCTAGACTGAACTCTTAATAGCCTCTTGAGGCCAGAGCCAAGCCAATATTTGTCATCACACTTGCCTACGATACCTGTATATTTTGGTGTATTCCTATTCTTGAGGTCTCCTGGAAATATATATCATCCAATCTATCCTGGATATATATTTCATCCAATATATGCAAGAAACTTGATGTCCCTGGAAGTGATGTTCTCTGCTCACCCGGTAAGACTGCTGGGAACTCTTAAACAAGATATCAGGCCAATATTCTCAAGGGGAGTTATTGGCTTCAAAACATCAACCTTAATTCCTTAAAGCTGTCTGGTCATATATGTGTCTATGCATGTCTGTTTAAAATATTTCACTTCAGATAAAGTCTTGGTAATATAACCAATGTTCCAGTGGTGTCCTGATATGAGGAGACCAGATTTTCATGAAACTTATTCAAATAATTATAATTTCCATGGAAGAAAGAACACTCACTAAGAGTTTCTGAATTCTGGAGGATTCAGTTAGGGGAAAATTTTAAATGCTTCCATTTATTCAACAAGGATTATTCTATCATTTTTTTCAATTCAATCAATTTTGTGTTTTTAATTTTTGTTCATTTTAAGTGCAGCTTGCTCATTAGTTCTGGAAATCTTACCTGGGTCAGTTTTATGATTTTAAAGATACCAAAAACTTGTATTTGTAAAAAATCCTTTCTATGAATCTCCTTGAAGATGAAACACATTTTGCAATAACACTCAAATAATAATTATAAATGACAAAATAAAACCACTCAGAAATGCACATGGTTAAAAATCTTGTATGAAAATTTGTTATAATGCAATTGGCAAGGACATCTGATTATTTCTGTGACATACAGAATTTCAATAATACAAGCAATGACTTTCTATGAGGACATAGAAACTTCAGGAATTTCATATATTTCCTAGAATAATTATAGATTTATCCATAAAATACAATCTAAAGATTATCATTATTGGTTTGAAAATGTCGTCCAAGTAACTTCAAATACCAAATAAACAAATGTAATTTGAAATAAAAAAAAAAAAGAAAAAAAAAAAGAAAACTTCCTGTATAATTAAATCTTGTAAAGCTTGTTAAAACCCTCAGAAAGTTTTAAGCACATTCCTAAAAAGTGTTATAGATAATTACAAATCTAATATTTATATTTAACCAAGGTGACAATAATGGACCCTATTAGGAAATCATATATCAGTTAGCAATACTATACTATTTCAACACTGGAAAGTCTTAAGGTTCTTTTTTTTTTTTTTTTTTTTTCTTTTAATAGGTTCCACACCCACTGTGGTGTTTGAACTCACAACCCTGAGTTCAAGAGTCCCATGTTCTATCTACCCACCCAGGCAGGCACTTTCTTAAGTAATCAAAGACCTGATAAAGACAAAACATAGAAGTTTTGGTTTTCAGGGCAGATAAAGAAAAACACTGGTATTCTGGGTAGACAAAAGAGAAAAGCCCCTTTCTTTATTTTCTTATCATGAGCAGACCAGCAATCTAAATTAAAAAAAAAAAGTCTTTTTAAAAATGAGGAGAAACATTTTCAAACTTATACCAGTGTGCCTTAAATTCCATTTATTTCAAACTTAACCACATATAAAATTATTTTCCAAAGATTCTCCTTCACAAACGTCCTACAGCTTTCTTTTTCATTCAGAATTTGTCCTAAGCCTGTTTTCTCTAAACAACCGGTCTCATTTTAGGATAAAATTACATTATTTTTCCCTCAACAATATTTGTCCTCATTCCTTATGCCTTTCTTATTAAAAACTCATCTTTTCTTAAATACATAGTTTCTTCCCTTATTTCCATCAGTCCTCATTACATTTAGCAGAATTTTATTTTTAGAAGCTTTAGTGTACAGTTAAAGTTAAATAGGAAACAATTGTGAACTGTTCCTCCAGAATTCTTAAGATAGGAAATTCATGCTTACCTTGTATAATTCTAAAAACGTTTTCCATAGTATTCTTTCAATAAAGCATACCACATATTTACCAACAGGCCCAAATATCTTCAGTTTCTCTGCAAGAAAAACCCCAAAACACAAACCTATGTTCAGTAATCAATGCTTTTCTACATTATTTGGACAAGACTTACATATCCAGTGAATTCAGTCCAATTTTATCATTTAATTTAGCTAAAATTCAAATTTTAAGTGACCAAAGATTTTGAAAGCTATGAAAACTTTTGTGTGTAAACCTTTTAATTTATTTCATTTTTTTAAATTATCCATGAAAAGTTTAAGAGAGATGAAACAAACATCTTTTTAAGTTATTTATTTATTTATTTTTTTTGCTGACAAATTACAACAGAAATCACATGAGCTTATTTCACACTTAGTAAGCCTTGGTAGAATAAAAGTTATATATTTAATGCTGATAACTCTAATTTTTTAATGTTTTTATTTATTTTTGAAGGGGAGAGAGACTGAGAGAGAGAGAGAGAGAGGGAGAGAATGATCGGGAGAGGAACACAGAGAGAGGGAGACAGAGAATCCGAAGCAGGCTCCAGGTTCTGAGCTGTCAGCACAGAGCCCAATGCAGGGCTTGAACCCACGAACTGTGAAATCATGAGCTGAAGTCAGACACTTAACCAACTGAGCCACCCAGGCACCCCTAATGCTGATAACTGTAAAGACAAGTCTTCCTTAGTTAAACTAAAAAACTTATATGAGTTTAAATACAGAATATGTTGCACCTAGGTCGACTTCAGAGACAATCCACTTGTCCCCACTGTGCATGTTGACCTGAGGCGTCTTTGGGGAGAGGAAGTGGGCAGTTTAAGTCCAAGAGAACCCTTGGGCCCTTTCATGATGACTGGGGACATATCCAGTTTGAACTTGATAAGAAGGTGTTGCAACAGCTTGGGGTGCTCTTTGCTCCTCAATAGCAAGGGTAGAAGGAGCAAGAGCCAATGGCACTGGATGCATGGAGACTGGTCCAGGAGAGTTATGCACACTGCACCCACTGTGGTGCAGAAACGGGAGGAGGAGCAGGTGGAGGCAGAAGAGGTGAGGCTCTACCAGTAATCTGGGGGAGGATCAAACCCAGAGTGCAGACAAAGAGGACTTCTAGTCCTAAAACTCATCAGCTCATACAGGAACATACACATATTTCTTTCCTCCAACAAAAGTGAAAAAAAGGCAGCTCATGTCAAGATAGAGAAGTCAGGGCAGACACACATTTATTTTCTCCAACAAAAAGTGAAAATAGGCAGTCCATGTTGAGCTGTAGAGATCAGGGAACCTCCCTGAAACAAAAGGAATTTTGGCATCTGCTTGGGAATACTCCTTAAATTCCCTGTCCAGAGGTAGCTGAACCAGATAATTGGCTGCAATTAGCATAGCCATTAATCTAGTAGATAAATGAAGGAGAAAAGTCCACTGAGAACAAGACTCAGGAAATATTCCTCCAGGACTCTCAAAATCTATTCCTGATCCCACATAACAGAAGAAGAAACAAGAAGGAAGCTAGTGAGTTAGGAAAAACACAGCAGGCATGTATAGGATCTTGTTAGCAAAGTGTTTATAAGAGAGACAAGGTGGGGGTGCATAGAAAACATGACAGAACACAAGTGATGTGGTAACTTAACAGAAGTAGAAGAACTGATGCAAATGGGTAAGAAGAAGTTGTCTTTAGTCCCCGTAAAGGAGTATAGACAGATCATCCTTGTGGCACAGGGCCATAAAGATCTGACCAAATGTGATTTTGTTCCATTTTCCCTGAAACCTACAAAAAAGGTCTATCTATAAATAGTATTGAATTTGAAGGTCCCATTAATGGACCAATTTTCATCATTCTTCAGAGAATGTTGAGGCCAGGCACTATTACTGAAGAAGATGAGATGCTTCCTTAAATCCTGTTGTCCAAGGTCACCCCAGTGTGTTAGGAGACAGCCTGAAGGGAAAATCCTTTGGGAGTGAGGAAGTTGATCACATGGTCGATTCATAGAAAACAAGGAGATCACATTAACAATCTAGGAGTCCATTACCAAAATCCCCCTCAGCTCTGAATGCCACCACATCATGAATATTGGTGAAGGTTCCTGGGATCAGAGTGGTGGGAGGCATCCTTCTTTGGTGACCACTCTGATACTTTTGTACTACCTGAAAAGGAATGTTCAAATTTTCACTGCCCTATTGTATCCTAGGCTACAACAGGTGTTGGTGAATGGACTGAAATGCCACAAAGAGTGTGATTTCTTTCCATTTTGAAGGAGTCAATATATTTGGCAACTAGTAATAGCCTCAAGGTCTAGTATTAATGGATAAGGCATAGGTTGTTAAGAAGGGGCAGCTATTTGATATCATATTAAGCATCATATACCTAGGGTAGAAGTACTTTCAATCTCTTGATTTCAGCTCAGGTCATGATCTAACTGAGATTGAGCTTCACATTGTGCTCTCCCTGATAGTGTTGAGCCTGCTTGGGATTCTCTCTCTTAATGTTTCTCTCTGCCCATCCCCTGTTCATGCTCTCTCTCAAAATAAATAAATAAACTTAAACATAATAATAATAATGACAATAATAATAATAACACCAAACCATACTGCAATGACATTGTAAGCAATCTGCTAATGAAATTTGTCGTGGAACAGTCAGTAAGGTTTCAAGAGAGAAAGAAACCTAGCCCACTTTTCCAGCCAAGCTGGTTCAGTCCATTACTTGCATATCTCAAAATATATGATAAAAACTGATACTTAAGAATAATAATATGAAAGTAAATTTTGTTTTAAATTCATTTAGTTATTAGTGTGTTTATCTGTACAACTTTCCTTACATTAATGACATGTGAGCAGTTAGAACTTGGAGCCATGCATGCCTAGGTTAAACATACACAGTGACAGAGTGAAAGTGGTACTATCATGTTTGATGTTTACATTTCAGAATGATAGCCCTCCATCCTTAAGAAAGATATATTCGATGGTGACTTGGGTGGCTCAGTCAGTTAAGCGTCTGACTCTTAATTTCGGTTCAAGTCATGATCTCACGATTTATGATTTCGAGCCTGACATGGAGAACTGCCATCAGTCTCTGTGCTGACAGCATGGAGCCTGCTTTGGAGTCTCTATCTCTTTTCTCCATGACCCTTCCTGCTCTCTCTCTCAAAAATAAATAAATAAACATTTAAAAAATATATTTGAATTTCAATATTGGAACAAAAGATTATGTAGCCTTTTAAAATATATAAGCCAGGTAAAATTTATTGTTTTAAGATTGGTTTTAACCAATGGTTACTCTTTATGCCTATACTCAGAGAGAACTTACAGTAAAATTCTAGAAAATTTATGTTGTAGACAGGATCTCATACTTATGTTCTAAACTGGGTAAATATTATGAATAGAATTATGTTCTTTCTTAACATAACCATTTAAGTTTTAATAGTTTCATCTTATATTTCTTTATAGATTATATTATATAATACATGGTGTAAAGCAAGGAAACATTTGGGTATTACTATTAGAATACTTAGATCATATAATCTAACAAAGAATAAGTATTTAGGGGCAATTTAACATTTACTGAATCCATTAATCATTGACTCAATTATTAATTGTTGACTGACTCAATACTTTCATCTGTTAAATGATAATATATTCTATAACACATGAAATTTTTATAAGCCATAAACAATGAGATTTATATAATTTGAATTCTAATCCTAGGAAAAGGGAAAAACAATTAATATATTTTTTTTAAGATCAAATGACTATTGCATGTTGGCATTATGTTCTGTATTATCTTTTATGCTAACAGTGTATTTGGGCATCTATATTTTATTTTATTTTTTATTTTTTTTTTGTTTTTAACATTTATTTATTTTTGAGAGACACAGTGTGAGTGGGGGAGGGAGAGAAGGAGATGCAGAATCTGAAGCAGGCTCCAGACTCTGGGCTGTCAGAGAAGAGTCTGTTGCATGGCTCGAACTAAGAACCATGAGATCATGACCTGAGCTGAAGTCAGATGCTCACCCATCTGAGCCACCCAGGCACCCCTGGACAGCTTTATTTGAAATCTGTTCATTAATCATCTACAATTTCCTATGTTAATTAAACTGGTCTAATTTTTTACTGATCAGATGGCCACAACCATGCTTGTCAAGGTCTCAGTAATGATTCCATTGTTTTAAAAATTATTTCCAGGGCAATTCCAGGTCATAGGACCAAGAGCACCAGTCATTGCCTTTGTTGGGGAAGAGGTTGTGGTTTCCTGTCATCTCAACCCATCAATAGATGCTCAGAACATGGAAGTGAGATGGTACCGAAATGATCCTTCAGGCTTGGTGCATTATTATGGGACTTCCCAGGATCATATGGACCAGCAAATGCCAGAGTACCAAGGGAGGACCAAGTTCATGAAGGAGAATATTACCAAAGGGCTTGTTGCCCTAAGGATCCATTACATCAGACCTTCAGATGAAGGGGAGTATGTGTGTTTCTTTGAAAGCTCTACATTCTACAATAAAGCACAGTTCAAAGTGTTGGTCACAGGTGAGTCTTTGCAATTAAAACTACTGTCCAAATTGTATTATTTTGTTTCCATCAGCAGTCTAAAGTAGTGTTGTATATGGATAGAGGTGGCTAAATCTATACAAACACTATGACTGAATGCTAAGAAAGTTAAATATGCAATCTAATCAGTCTGCCTCAACATTCTTGGGTGGTAGTAAAAACACATTTTAATCATTTGTCAACATAATTTCTTTGAAGAAAAGAAAAAGTAGGTATTATAGTATGTTCTATCTCAGAAGAGTCCCAGAAGTGTATCTTAGTCTATCTTCTAAATTTCAGAGGGAGTTAAAAGAGACAGAAAGAATATGAGTAGCCTGCCCTCTGGCTAGGTTTTCTACACCTTGCTGCTACCCACTCTGGGAAAAGCCCAGTCACATGTGGTCTTGTTCACTATTTAGTATGACATCCTTCTTTATTCAGATCCCTGCATAATTTGTCCCCTTAGATCTCACTCCTGCTCAGATATTGACCAAAACACACACACACACACACACACACACACACACACACACACACCCCAAAACAAAAGAAGAAAAACCCCACAAAACTATATTGCCAGAGTGAAAGACTAAAGAAGGACTGTAATTCAACCACACACTGAGCCTGAAACACCATTTTCTCTATAGACATTATAGGGCCTTTACTGAGCTCAGAAGATGAGTTTTTGTATCATCTTTCTTACAATGGACATAAGATAAACTAACCCAATATAATGAAAGAGACAGTAATATTGACCTTCCTCCCAAAGGCAGGAAAACGTTTTCCTTCAGAACTCCCTGACCTGTGTGCAAATGCTCCTTCCTCTTATTTAGTGACAATTGTGCATAGGTCCCAAGTAACCCTTATTCCATGTTTACACAATAAAGGATGTGTTCTTCTATAATTATTCATAAATTAAAGGGGAGCATGTGCAAAGACACTCGCCTGCAAGTTTTAAACACCTTTTTGAGTTACCATTTTTGTAACCAGACATTTTGAGCCACACATCCTCTGATAATATTTCTGATGAATCATGGAAAGAATAGTAACCTCCTTCTGAGATTCCTTCCTGAATTTAAAGAATATCTGCTTTTTATGCAAGTATACTCGTGTTCTTCACTGCAAGTGTCTATTGTATGCAAATGACTTTCAGTGTACTGGAGACATTTAACCAGTCACTAAGAGGCATGAATGAAACCAATTATATTCATTCATTCATTCATTCATTCATTCATTAAGTTTTCCCTTTTGAACAGGGATCTTTCACTCTATTGTGGTAACTTCTGAAGCAATCCAGGAGTTAGACATCCACTTCTATAAATCCTACAAACATTTCCTAAACTTTGGATAAACTCTTATCAAGGGCTTTGGATTTGAAAACTGTAATTGCTTCTGCAACGAACAATATGTCATTCCTCAGAATCATCTCAATTTCTTTATCTCAATTTCTTTACTTGCTCCTTGTTGAGAGTAACTCTACCACTAAATAGAAAACAAATTTCCACTATGTGTCCTTTTTAACCCAGTCTTTAGAAGAGTGCATTTCCTACCTTGATGCTCTTGGCACTAAACTCTGACATCATCCTTGTGATTGAATTTGTTTTGAGCTTCAACAATGGTTAACTGACACACCTTCCCGAATCTCTTATATCTTGTACATGAGTTTTTATTATACATCAACTCATTGTTTGTTCCAAATCATTTATGCAAGGGAAGTTGTATTTGCTACCTAAGCACAAAAAGCCAGTGCCAAGCACTTTAATTTGCACTGTGAATATATATTTTAAAAAAAGTATGCATTCCACCCATCTTTTTTATGAAGCCCAGAAGACCCCACATCATCCAAAGATATTTGGTTTTTCTCTTGTTTGGCTTTTCTCTTGTTTCCTGTGGGCAGTACAAATATGTGGATTTAATATTTGAACTAAGTAAAATATTTGCATAAACAGCCTTTGACTTTAGAAATTAATGAAAATAGGTGTACTTTTAAATTCTTAAGAAATTATATCATCCTCTGGCCTATTGTAAAATAAACTGGTATCTAAATATTGACATAATAAGTGATTACAAATAAGCTTTTAAGAATCCAGATTTTTTTCCAAAAAAAAAAAAAAGACTTCTGTACTACTAAAATGTAGGTGTGCTGCTTTTTTGCCACATTTTGTTGATTTTAATGGGAGATATCTCATTTTTGGACCTGCAATCCTCATTCATTATAAATAAGAAAAATAAAGTCCTATATTGATAAAATGCTCTGATGTTCTTACCTCTTCCAGATGAATTATCCATGAGCTTGTGTAGTTCATCCTGGGATGGATCCATTTGTTTCCAATCCCATATCCACTGCAAAATAATATCTGGTGCTGTGTGACTTTATAGTTTTCATTTGTGCCAGATCTTGAGACCAAGTCCTTGGTTTTCTCTAGCTGGATACCTCATATTTTTCTGTGATTGCCTTAGTTACTATGATTTTTGTCATGAATTTCTTTGAAATATCTCTCCATGGAGGAATAACATTTTTCTCAGGGTCAGTAATCAGTTCTGATAAGGATGCAGTCTCTGCAGGCAGCTCAAGAATTCTATACTATCTCCTAGAGAAAAGATTCTTCTGTATCTTGAGTCAAATGGAACCAACTCATCTCCTATTATGTTTAAATACCCAGGAGGTTCTGGGTAACAGAATTTCTGCAGAACCCACAACTGCAGTGAACACCTACATTAAATTCTACTTAAATACAATAAGCATGACTAACTTCTATCTGTTTGATAGTTGTAGAGTATAGGTAAGCAAATCTATCAATCAATAACTATTAAGGCAACCACAAATATAGGTTGAAAACATAACCAAAATATTTTCTAGGAGATAAGAGATAAAAATGAAGGCCCTGATATTAGGTAACATAATCAGATGGTGTCATAATGGTGAAAACTATGAGATTTCTCTCCCTGCCATGGTCATAAGACAATACAAATCCCAGACTCTCAAAATAGATACAATATGTATTAAACTCAGCCTGTGCTATGTCAGAAAACATATAGGTCTCAAGTATGCCCATTAGAAACCCATGAAAGTAGAACCATGGTGACCTAGTTTACTCACCTGCTGGCAAACTTTTCTCCACTTTGACCCTTCAGTCTTGACTTGATAATTCATAAGAGAACATTAATGGCTAAGGCAGCACTTGGAACACATTTTTCAAGCCTGTGAAATTATCCATACCCAACACCCCTAATTTCCAATCCTATTTTTAATTGATGCCAGACCCAGAGGTTGTGTTCTACCCTTAGCTCCCAAATTTAGTAAGGCAAACAGAATAGCATAATTCGAAATACAACTTTTCTCTCTATAGAAAATAAGATACGAATTAAGCATTTATTGTGTTTCTACAAAGACCTGCCAAATATAATCTTCTCTTTAGAAATTACCCATTTCCCTTCAACTCGTAGCAACCAGCCTAAACACATGAAATACAATGGATGGCCTTTCAAATTGAAGGATCCAGCAAATGAAAACCATATTTTCTTTGTATTCTTAATTTATTATTTCTTTAAGATGAATAATATTTATTACAACATAGTAAGCACTATATATGGAGTAATATTTATAGCCATCATATGTGTTGAGACTCTTTTTTTTCCTGGTTTTATAAAAAGGGAATGGAGGCACAGGAAGACTGAGTCATTAGATACACTGGGTCACTAGTCCCAGCAAGTACAAGTGTAACTCTTTGACTACAGAGCCTATTCTCATAAGCATGATGCTCTACTGATTCTCAAAGCCATTGCATTCTGAGAATTCCATGTATCAGTACTAGCACTGGTCGGCACCACTCTGCCACTTAGGTCATTACTGACTTGACACACTATATACTAGTCACCAAATGGTGTTAAGGGTTTGGCCATCCATGCAATATCAGAGATCATTGGATAATTTTCCTTCATAAACTTCCTAGGATGACTATCATAACAAATTACCACAAATGTGATGGACTGAAAACAAAAGACATTTATTTTATCACAATTCTGGAGGCCAGAGTCCACAATCAAAGCGTTATCAAGGTTATGGTCCATTGGTAGCATCTAAGGAGAATGATTCTTTGCCTCTGACAGCTTCTTGTGGCCCAGGCATTCCTCTGCTTTTGTTGGGATCATTCCAATCTCTGGCTCTATCTTCAAAGGACCAGTTTCCCTGTGTCTCTGTGCCTAAATTCCTTTCTTTTCACATAGACAATAATCCTTTTGGATTAAGACCCATCTATTCCAGTATAATTTCATTTTTACTAATTACATGTACAGAAGGCATCCAAATAAATGCACAGATATTAAGGATTAAGACTTGAACATATCTTATAGAAGACAAAATTCAACACAAAACAAGGATAGTTTTGTCCTAATAAATTTTATTTTTTGTAATAGACTGTAATAGTTACTGTACATAATACTGTACAGAATGCTACACTACTATTCAATGAACTCAACACACAGTAGCTTAAACCAGAATTTCTCCCGTGGTACAGAGATAAAGGAACTAGAACTGGAAGAGTAGGTACACACTGTGAGGTTTACACATCTCTCTTAACTTGATGTTTTGCCATATCCACAAAATTCACCTTTTAAGATGATTCATAGGAACTGTCTGTGCTCCAGTCCTTGAGAAGTGAGAAAAAATGAAGGAAAAAAGTGTATCTCCTTTCTCTGAGGGAAATATTCCAGAAAGCACATATATCATTTCCATTTCACAACACTTCTATCAGCATATCAAGGCCACTTTTAAATGTAAGGTGGTTTGGAACATTTAGTCTTAAACAGGACTGGGATATTCATAGTTAAAACTTATATTATTCCCCGAAATGTTCTATCCAAAATACCAGTTACTAACTGCATATTTCTCTTAAATTTAAATTTAGTTGGAATGGATTTAATTGACTAAAATATGAAATTCATTTCCTAACAAAATTTCGGGTGCTCAGGAACGACCTGTAGCTAGTTATTTGGACCACATTGATGTTCATAGCATTCCCAATGTCATGAGAAGTTATTTATTTAAAAATAACTTCTTTAGAGTTAGGCATTAAAAGACAATTGTAAAGTGACTACAAATTTACTACAGAAAACCATCCTGTGTTCCTTTAAATTCAGTGACTGCAAATTAATTGATAGTTTTTCCACTCAACTTAGTTTTTTAAAAATATTTATTTTTTTAGAGAGAGAGAGAGAGAGAGAGAGAGAGAGAGAGAGAATATGAATGATCCAGAGAGGGGCAAAGATAGAAGGAGACACAGAATCCAGAGCAGTCAGCAGGCTCTGAGCTGTCAGCACAGAACCCGATATGGGGTTCCAACCCATGAACTATGAGTTCATGACCTGAGCCAAAGTTGGACACTCAACCAAGTGAGCCACCCAGGTGCCACATTCTTCTAACCAACTTTAAGAATCATCAAATAATATAATCAGTGATGTTTCAACTGGGAGGGCGGCAAAGGAAAACAATACAGACATGCTTGGTATGTGGGTACTTTATTAAATGCTGATACAGCTGATTTTTCCCCAAAGTTCTTTGGCTTAGTTATTTTTCTAAGTCTCTTTTATGAATAAGAAAGATGAACTTCATAGAAGTTAATTAAAATGTAAACTGGCAAGAAAACTCTTGGAGATGCGTACTTTCTCTGTCTCTCTTTGGCTTTCCTAGTCTCGGGTACAGCTCCTCATATTCACATTGAGCCTGGCAATAGGATGGACATGAAGATGACCTGCACATCCATGGGGTGGTATCCAGAGCCTGAGGTACAATGGAGGGACCTTCAAGGCCTACGCTTGGCACCAGCCTTTGAGACAAAGAAAATAGAAGAAAATGGACTGTTTCATGTGGAATCGTCTATCACAGTTGATAAAAATTCAAGAGCAGATGTGTCCTGTGTTATAAGGAACCTAATACTCAGTGTGGAGAAAGAGGTGCATGTCTCCGTAGCAGGTCAGTTTCCTCCAAAGTTGATATCTTGAGAAGTCCCTGTTGATCAGGAAGTTCTTACTGGTAAAGACCTATGACTGACACACCAGAAGGATATTCTAATTTATCCATTTCTAAATTTTAATGCAGATAACCTGGAAAAAGTCATATTCTGTCTTGTTTTATATTTCCTCTTATGATGGAAATGTCATTCTTCTACTTTATGTAGATGAATACATGAGTGGAAAAAAGTAATAACGTTTTTGAGGAAACGATCAAAGTTCTTTCTAAACTTCTCCTAATCCCACTGCCTAGGGAAAGCATCTTTTCACAATTTTCTGTTTTCTCCCATCTTTCAAAATGAATTTGAATCCTGGCAGTGCCATTTATCAGCTTCATGGTCGTGAGTAACTATTGACCTGCCTGTGCTTAGTTCCCATGTGTTAAATATGGATAATCATAGTGTCTACCTCATAAAGTTGTTATGAGTATTAACTCTTATGATTAATAGCACAGGCAGAGAAGAGCTCAGACATTCTGATAACTATCCAAAGTGACAGTTCAAAGAAATAGTTTGCCCATGTGATCTCTTCCAATTTCCTGGATATACAAATATCCTTATTTGAAGTATTGTAGCCTGTCAATAACATTATTTATCTCTTGTCCTTTCTAATCTTTCCAGCTTCATCCTTCAGTCCTGTCTTCCTTTGCCTCCATTTCTTCCTACCCCTCATTCATTCCCAGAACATATTCATCCATGCAATATCCCATGTAGGCTGTTATTGACACATTTCTTCTATTTTTCCTCTAACCAAAGGTTTCTTCCTGCTCCCTCTATATTTAACCTTAACCTCTCAGAAAGCTATTCTGTCTTAAGTGCCCTCTTTACTCATACGTTATTTTGATTATATGTTTCACTATTTCCCTAGAATGAATATAAACTTCTGAGGATACTGTATCTATTTTTTATATCCCCGTTACTTAGAAAAATACCGAGCCACAATATATTTTTCTACAATGCATAAATTTTTGTATCACCTTTAATCAGTAAGTGAAGTGACATTTCCTTTGTGCTTTGGTTTGGGACATCACATTGGTTTAAGTTAGAAAGAAAACTTGAGGTGGAAAATGTGAAAGAAGCAAACACATACACCATGATAGAGAAAACATTTCAAAAATGCTCATATATTTATATATACATATATGTTTGAGATCATCAATTAAAAATTACACAGACATTTTGGGGCATCTGGGTGACTCAGTCAGGACCTCTTTTGAAGTAACAGTATTAAATAAAAGAATATAAAAATTATACTCATTTTTACAGATTTTATTTGCGAGATGACAGATATCTCATAAGAAATGGGGAATTGAAATAATCTCTGTCTCAAGAACCTAGACATGAATTCCATTTAGCTTATCATCCAAGATGTCACAATTTTTCCTTTAATCTTTGGAAAAGCTCCACATGCTTCTTACTCATTGGTATATTGTCAAACTCACATATATATTTATATAGAAAATAATCAGATAGAAAAGACACATGGCAAAGTCAGTGTGGGGTCTGTAGCAGAAATAATGGAGAAAAGGTTGAAAAAATACTTAAATGCATTTTTAGACTTTTATTTGTTGTAAGAGAATTATTTGTTGCAAATATAATAATATTTGTTAAATTTTGATTGTAGGTACATGGATGCCTGATGAATTATTTGCATGTGTTCAGCATATTAAAACATTTGATAATTTATAAAATAAACATCTGAGTCTCCATATATCAAGAACAGGAAAGGAAACTGAAGCCTCTTTAGGATTCCAAAATCCTTTAGAATTGCAGGGAGAGGTAGATGAGGCTTAGAATCTGTGCTCTTCCTCATAATGTCACCTAAAGGAAAATATCTAGGGATTTGTTCCCAACAGCCAAGTCTCTGATAGCAAGCTGGATACTAAGTGAGAAATTTTATATTTTTCAGATACCTTGTTTCCTGAGGACTGTCCTTGGGCAGTGGGGTTTGCAGTCTTCCTGTCTCTCCTGGCCTTTGGTGCAACAATCAGTGTTCTATTTGTGTGTACCCGAAAAGCCAAAGGTAAACTTAAAAAATGGTGAATTGGCTCATTTTTGGAAGAATTAGAATATAACAGTAACAAAAAATTCATAAATGATCTGTAGGTGGTCTTTAGCATTTAAAATTGGGAATAAGAAAACCTGAACAGACTCATCCACAAACTTATAGCTTTGAGTGTTTGTCAGAAACTAGAGGTTATCTGATGAAGGTCAATTACTTCATCAAGGAAAAAAAAAACATGCTTGGTTTGTTTATGAACTGACACTTAAATTTGTGGGTTCAGAAACAAGATTATATAATGCTTTGTTTATGTGTTTATATATGCACTCAGAGATAATCAAATTCTCTACAATATAATTTAACTGAAATCTTAGTGTAGCATTAAGATGTTTTTTTTTTTTTTCTGTCATCAGAATGCCATTTTTCTCTAATATTGGGAGAGGGGGCAGAAATCAGTATAGCAGTATTCAGAACATTTCTTTGTGAGCAAAAGCAAGAAGATATTAACAGATTAGAGCTTTTTCCAGGCCATGAGTGCCTGTGACTGCCTTTCTCCAGTCCCTAGAAAATAATGCATCATAAGAACCCATTTTTCTGTGCTCTGGCTTGATTACGTTTCTCTACATAGGCCTGGCTACCCACAGCCTGTGGCACTTCTGTCCCTCACTCTCAATGTGTTCAGTGAGTTCTTTAAAGAAATGCTCTGTTCAGAAATAATATTTGTGCTGTAGACAGGCTTAGGTCATTATTCCTGTAGAACTATGATATATTTCTATTTACATTTGTACTTCATTGATTGAATTTCCAGTATCTTGAAGGTTACTTTCCTGCCAATGTGATTTACCTCCACTAGGTAGGAGAAGAGAATCAGGGCAGTGATCAAAAGTAAAACAAAACAAGCAAACAAACAACAAAACAAAACAAAACAAAACAAACAAACAAAAAAAAACACAAAACCCTGACCATGAAGAGAAGCATTGCATTGTGTTAAAGTTCTTCTCTCATCACCTGTCAGTTCACAAAAATGATATAGTTCATACTCCTAAATTTTTATACAACTTAGAAATCCCTTTAAATATCCAATACTGTCTACTTGGTCAATATGAAAAAAAATAGTTTTTTTTTCTAAAAATGTGAGAAATATATTTTCATGGCAGAAAAATGGTATTTATCAGTTAGAGCATAGCTGATAAATTTTATTTAATTGAAAACAATTGTTAACTGTACTGGAATTAAAATGAAAAACTTAATAAAAATGTATAGCTGACAATACTACGTTAGTTCCAGGTCTACAACAGATTGATTCAAGAACTCTTCACATTATGCTTTGTTCACCAAAAGTGTAGCCACCATCTGTCACTAACAGCTATTACTATACATAAATTATATTATTTAAGCTGTACCTTTCATTCATGAGACTTACTCAGTTCATAACTGGAAGCCCATACCTCCCACTCCCTTTCACCTCTTCCTCCTCCAGTCCTGCAACAACCAGTGTGTTCTCTGTATTTATGGTCTGGTTCTCTTTTATGTGTTTGTTTTGTTTTGTTTTGTTTTCCACACATAATTGAAATCATATGTATTTTTTCTTTGTCTGACATCTCACCAAAATACCCTCTAGTTTCATCCATGTTGTTGCAAATGGCATGATCTTATTATTATTTTTGGCTGAATAATAATCCATTGTATAAATAATATTTATTCTTTCATCTTTCCAAGGCATTTAGGATATTTCCATATCTTGGGTGTTGTAAATAATACTGCAATAAACATAGTAGAGCATATATATTTTTGAATTACTTTTTCCATTTCTGGGGGGTTAAATACCCAATAGTGGAATTACTTGATTTTACCATATTTCTATTTTTAATTTCATAAAGAAACTTCCTGATATTTTCCACAGTGGCTGCACAAATTTAGCTTCCCACCAACAGTGCACTAGGGTTCTCTTTTCTCCATATCCTTGCCAACACTTAGTATTTATTATATTTTTGATACTACTCATTGTGATAGGTGTCAGAAAACATTGCCTGGTTTTGAATTGCATTTCACTGATGATTAGAGAGGCGGTTGACGATTATTATATGTGTCTGTTGGCCATCTTGGAAAACTTTCTATTCAGATAATCTGCTCATTTTTTAAATGAATTACTCATTTTCTTTTTCTTCCTTTTTTTTTTTGCTGCTGATTTCTTTTAGATATTTTAGATATTAAGCCCTTATCAGAAATATCACTTACAAGTATCTTCTCCCATTCAGTAGGTTGCCTTTTGCTTTGTTGATAGTTTCCTTTACTGCACACTTTTTTTTTTTTTTTTTGGTACAGTCCTAGTAGTGTACTTTTTGCTTTTGTTGACCTTGTCTTAGCAGACATATCCATTAATACGTTGCTAAGATCAATATCAAAGAGATTGCTGCCTATGTTTTCTTCCAGGAGCTTTATGGTTTCAGACCTCAGATATAGGTCTTTAATTTATTTTTATTTTTGGTACGGTGTAAGAAAGTGAGTCAGTTTCATTTGTTTGCATATAGTTATTCAGTTTACCCAGGCCATTTATTGAGGAAGATTTTTTTTCTCCTATCGTGTATTCTTGCCTCCATTGTCATAAATTAACTGACCAAAGAAGCATAGGTTTATTTCTGGGCTCTCTCTTTAGTTCCATCGATTTGTGGGTTTCTTTCTTTTTTGTGTATCAATAAAATACTTTTTTAGTTATTACAGCTTTGTGGCATAATTTTAAAATCTTGGATTGTGATATATCCAGCTTTGTTTTTCTTTCTCAACATTACTTTGGGTATTCAAAGTGTTGTGTGGTTCCATACATTTTATAATTATTTGTCTTATGAGAAATTGCTATTGGTATTTTGATAGGGATTACATTGAATCTGTATTTTGATTTGGGTAATATGGATATTTTAGCAGTATTAATTCTTCCAATCCAGGAGCATGGAATATCTTTCCATTTGTTTCTGTCATCTAAATTTCTATAATCTATATTTTATAGTTTTCAGAGTACAGGTCTTTTTCCACTTTGGCGAAGTTTAGTCCTGGGTATTTTATTTTTTGGTGCAATTTTGAATGGGATATTTAAAGACATTTTTTTTTCTACAGCTTCATTATTAATGTTTAGAAATGCAGCTGTTTTCTGTATATTAATTTTGCACCATGAAATTTTACCGAATTCATTTATTAATTTTCATAGTTCCTTGGTGTATTCTACAGGGTTTTCTAAGCATAATATTTTGTCTTCTGCTAAACGGCACAGCTTTCCTTCTTACTGATTTGGGTGCATTTATTTCTGTGCATTGTCTGATTGGTGTGGTTATGATTTTCATTACTTTTTTTTTTCTTTTTAAGTTCCATTTGTTTTATTGCCATTTATTTATTTATTTATTTATTTATTATTTAACATAATTTATTGTCAAATTGGCTAACATACAGTGTGTAAAGTGTGCTCTTGGTTTTTGGGTTAGATTCCTGTGGTTCATTGATTACACACAGCGCCCAGTGCACATCCCAGTGCCCTCCTCAATGCCCATCACCCATTTTCCCTTCTCCCCCACCACCCCTCATCAACCCTCAGGTTGTTCTCTGCATTTAAGAGTCTTTTATGGTTTTCTTCCGTCCCACTCTGTAACTATTTCCCCCACTTCCTTTCTCCAATGGTATTCTGTTAATTTTCTCAATATCCACATATGAGTGAAAACACATGATATCTGTTTTTCTCTGACTGACCTATTTCACTCAGCATAATACTTTCCACTTCCATCCATGTTACTGCAAATGGCATGATTTCATTCTTTCTCATTGACAAGTACTATTCTATTGTATATATAAATCACATCTTCTTTATCCATTCATCAATTCATGAACATTTAGGCTCTTTCCATAATTTGGCTATTGTTGATAGTGCTGCTATAAACATTGGCATACATGAGCCCCTATGAATCAACACTCCTGTATCCTTTGGATAAATTCCTAGTAGTGTTATTAGTGGGTTATAGGGTATTTCTATTTTTAATTTTTTGATGAACCTCCACACTGTTTTACACAGCGGTTGCACCAGTTGGCATTCCCACCAGCAGTGCAAGATGGTTCCCTTTTCTCTAAATCCTAGGTTGCATGTATTGATTCCTGAGTTGTTAGTTTAAGTCACTCTGACTGGTGTGAGGTGGAATCTCAGTGTGGCTTTGATTTGTATTTCCATGGTGATGAGTGATGTGGAGTATCTTTCCATGTCTGTGTGGGCCCTCTGAATGTCTTCTTTGGGAAAGTGTCTATTCATGTCTTCTGCCCATTTCTTCACTGGATTATTTGTTTTTTGGGTGTTCAGTTTGGTCAGTTCTTTATGTATTTTGAACACTAAATTTATCCAATGTGTCATTTGAAAATATTTTTTCCCATTGGGCCAGTTGCGTTTTACTTTTGTTTATTATTTCCTTTGTAGTGCAGAACTGTTTTATCTTGATGAGGTCTCAATAGTTTAATTCTGCTTTTAATTCCCTTGCCTTTGGGGATGTGTTGAGGAAGAATTGGTTGCAACTGAAGTAAAAGAATTGGTTGCATCCTTTTTCCTCTACAGTTTTGATGGTTTCCTGTCTCACATTTAGGTCTTTCATCCATTTTGAGTTTATATTTGTGTATGGTGGAAGAAAGTAGTCTAGTTTCATTTTTCTGCATGTTGCTGTCCATTTCTCCCAACATTTGCTAAAGAGACTCTTTTCCATTGTATGCTCTTTCCTGCTTTGTCAAAGATTAATTGGCCATACTTTTGTGGGTCCAATTCTCGGTTTTCTATTCTCCTCCATTGGTCTATGTGTCTGTTTTGTACCAATACTGTACTCTCTTGGTAATTACATCTTTATAGTAGAGGCTAAAGTCTGGGATTGTGATGCCTCCTACTTTGGTTTTCTTTTTCAATATTACTTTGGTTATTCAGAGTCTTTTGTGGTTCCATACAAATTTTAGAATTGTGTGTTCTAGCTTCAGGAAGAATGCCAGTACAATTTTGATTCAGTTTGCATTTAATGTATAGATTGCTTTGGGTTCTATTGAGATGTTAACAACATTTATTTTTCCAATCCATGAGCATGGAATGTGTTTCCATTTCTTTGTTTCCCCTTCAATTTCCTTCATAAGTTTTCTATAATTTTCAACATAAATATATGTTATATCTTTAGTTAGGTTTATTCTTACATATTGTATGGTTCTTGGTGCAATTGATAATGGTACCAATTTCCTGATTTCTCTTTCTGTTGCTTCATTATTGGTGTATAAAAATGCAACAGATTTCTGTACATTGATATTTTACCCTGTGACTTTGCTGAATTCTTGTATCAGTTCTAGCAGCATTTTGGTGGAGGCTTTCATGGTTTTCCATGTAGAGTATCATATCATCTGCAAAAAGTGAAAGTTTGACTTCTTTTTTGCCAATTTTGATGCCTTTTATTTCATGTTATTGTCTGATTACTGACGCTGGGACTTCCACCACTATGTGAAACAACAGTGGTGAGAGTGGGCATCCCTGTCATGTTCCTGATATCAAGGGAAACACTCTCAGTTTTTACCCATTGACAATGATATTAGCTGTGGGCTTTTCATAAATGGCTTTTATGATGTTTAAGTATGTTCCTTCTATCTTGACTTTCTTGAGGGTTTTTTATTAAGAAAGGATGATGTATTTTGTCAAATGCTTTTTCGGCCTCTATTGACAATATCATATGGTTCTTATCCTTTCTTTTATTAATGCATTGTATCACATTTATTGATTTGTAAATATTGAAGGAGCTCTGCAGCCCACGAATGAATTCCACTTGATCATGGTGAATAATTATTTTTATATGCTGTTGAATTTGATTTGTTAGTATCATGCTGATAAATTTTGCATCCATGTTCTTCAGGGATATTGGCCTGTAATTCTCTTTTTTTATGGAGTCTCTGTCTGGGTTGGGAATCAAAGTAATGCTGGCTTCATACAATGAGTCTGGAAGTTTTCCTTCCCTTTCTATTTTTTGGAACTTTTTGAGAAGGATACGTGTAAACTCTTCCTTAAATGTCTGGTAGAATTCCCCTGGGAGGCATCTGAGCCAGGACTCTTATTTGTTGGGAGATTTTTGATAACTGATTCAATTTCTTCACTAGTTATGGGTCTGTTCAAATTTTCTATTTCTTCCCATTTGAATTTTGGCAGTGTGTGGATGTGTAGGAATTTGTCCATTTCTTCCAGGTTGTCCAGTTTGTTTGCATATGACATTTCATAGTATTCTCTGATAATTGCTTGTGTTTCTGATGGATTGGTTGTGATAAATCCTTTTTAATTCATGATTTTATCTATTTGGGTCCTCTATCTTTTGTTTTTGAAAAGTCTGGCTAGGGGTGTATCAATTTTGTGTTTTTTTTTTCAAAACAACAGCTCTTTGTTTCATTGATATGTTCTACTTTTTTTTTGTATTCTATATTGTTTATTTCTGATATGATCTTTATTATTTCTATCCTTCTGCTGGCCTTGGGGTTTATTTGCTGTTCTGCTTCTACTTCCTTTGGGTGTACTGTTAGATATTGTACTTGGGGTTTTTCTTATTCTTTGAGATAGGCCTGGATTGCAATGTATTTTCATGTTAGGACTGCCTTTGCTGTGTCCCAAATGTTTTGGACTGTTGTGTTTTCATTTTCATTTGTTTCCATATATTTTTAATTTTCTTCTTTAATTTAATTTAATTTAATTTAATTTAATTTAATTTAATTTAATTTCTTCTTCTTTAATTGGTTGACTCATTGATTTTTAATAGGATTTTCTTTAACCTCCATGCATTTGGAGGTTTTCCCAATGTTTTCCTGTGATTTATTTCAAGTTTCATAGCATTGTGATCTGAGAATATGCAAGGTATTATCTCAATTATTTTATATTTATTGAGGTCTATTTGTGACCCAGTATGTGATCTATCTTGGAGAATGTTCTGTGTGCACTTGAGAAGAATGTGTATTCTGCTGCTTTAGGGTGAAAAGTTAATATATCTGTAAAGTCCATCTGGTCCAGGGTATCATTCAGGGCCATATATTTTCTGTATTGATTTTCTGTCTGGATGATCGGTCCATTGTTGTAAGTGGAATATTAATATCCCCTGCCATTACTGCATTCTTATCAATAAGGTAGCTTATGTTTGTGATTAATTATTTTATATATTTGTGTGCTTCTGAATTGGGAACATAAGCATTTATAATTTTTAGCTTTTCTTGATGGATAGATCCTATAATTATGTTATAATACTCTTTTTCATCTCTTGTATCAACCTTTATTTTGAAATCTAATTTGTCTGATATAAGGATGGTTACTTCAGCTTTCTTTTGAATTCCAGGAGTATGGTAGAGGGTTTTCCAACCCCTCACTTTCAATCTACAGGTGTTCTCAGGTCTAAAATGGATCATTTTTAGACAGCAAATAGATGAGTCTGGTTTTTTATCCATTCTGACACCCTGTGTCCTTTAATTGGAACATTTATTCCATTTTCATTCGGTGTTATTATTGAAAGATATGGGGTTAGAGTCATTGTGTTATCTGTAGTTTTCATATTGTAGTGAAGCCTGGTCCTTCGTGGTCTTTGCAACATTCCACTCACAGAGCACCCCTTAGGATCTCTTGTAGGGCTGGTTAAGTGGTGATGAATTCCGTCAGTTTTTGTTTGTCTGGGAAAACGTTTATCTCTCCTACAATTCTGAATGATAGGCTTGCTGGATAAAGGATAGTTGGCTACATATTTTTCCTATTCATCACATTGAAAATTTCCTGCCACCCACTTCTGGCCTGCCAAGTTTCAGTAGATAGGTCTGCGACTACCCTTATGTGTCTACCTTTGTATGCTAAGACCCATTTATCCCTAGCTGTTTTCAGAATTCTCTCTTTATCTTTGGATTTTGCCAGTTTCGCTATGATATGTCATGCAGATCAATTCCTATTACATATGAAGGGAGTTCTCTGTGACTCCTGTATTTCAATGTCTGTTTCCTTCCCCGGATTGGGGAAATTTTCAGGTATGATTTGTTCAAGTACACTTCATGTCCTTTTCTCTCCCTTCTTATTCTGGAACTCCTATGATTCAGATATTATTTCATTTCATTGGATCACTTAGCTGTCTAATTCTCCCCTCATGGTTCAGAATTTTTTATCTCTCTTTTTCTCAGCTTCATCTTTTTCCATAATATTATCTTCTATTTCACCTATTCTCCCCTCAGCCTCTTCCATCCTCACTATCACTGCCTCTAGTTTATTTAGCACCTCATTTATAGCATTTTTTAAATTCATCATGACTACTTTTTAGTTCCCTGATATCTGGAGCAATAGATTCTCTGCTGACTTCTATGCTTTTTTCAAGGCCAGTGATTAATCTTATGACTATTATTCTAAATTCTTGTTCAGTTACATTGTTTATATCTGTTTTGATTAATTCTTTAGCTGTCCTTTCTTATTGGAATTTCTTTGAGGAGAATTCTTCTGTCTTGTCATTTTTTCTAGTTTTCTGTCCCTTCTGCATTTTAAAAGCTTGTTGTGTACACTGCACCTGCGAGCACTACTATATTATAGAGTGGTCATACACTGTCTAGGCCCTGGCCTTTCAGCAGGTATTTCTTGGAGTATGTTACTTGCTCTTTGTTTTTGTGACTCTGGTTGCTTTATCTCCCTACTCAAAGTGATGTTTTGGACCCTCCACCAGGTGTGCTTTGATATGTTCACGGAAGTGGCCCTATGACCCTCCATGTTGTCCCCATGGGCCCCTGGAGATGTCTTTGTCACTTTGCAGCCCAGACTCTTGGAATTCAATGTCCTTTGGACTCAACACTGCTTTTTTTTGAGGGAGGAGGGAACTTTGGGTCCCCCTACTTCTCCACCATGTTGTATCTCTTCTTCATTACTGTTTTGAATACAAGTGACAAGAATGGACATCCTTCTCTTGTTCTGTTGTTAGAGGAAGAGCTGTCATTTTTTTA
The DNA here is from genome assembly GCF_024362965.1 of Panthera pardus. Classification (NCBI taxonomy): domain Eukaryota; kingdom Metazoa; phylum Chordata; class Mammalia; order Carnivora; family Felidae; genus Panthera; species Panthera pardus. The sequence goes on from NW_026526654.1 coordinate 4,472,093, forward strand.
ACCATTATATATGATAATAAGTGTGGTTTTCCCATGTACAAAATTAATTACATTGAAGTATGTTCTCTCTAAACCCATTTTGCTAAATTTCTTTATCATGATAAATATCAAATTATGTCAGCTGGTATTTTCTGCATCTATGGAGTTGATTACATAACTTCCATCCTTTATTCTATTAATGTGTTATATAATGTTGATTGATTTGTGGATACTGAACCATCCTTGCATCCCCAGAAGAAACCCCCTTGATCATGGTGAATGACGTTTTTCAAGATATTATTAAAGGTGGTGTGGGAATAATTTGTTGAGAATTTGCATCTGTGTTCATCAGGAATATTGACCTGCTTTTATTTTGTTTTGTTTTGTTTGCTTTAATGTCTTTGGTTTTGTTATAAAGGAAAACATTTTTTTAATCTTGGAATTATTTGGAAAATTAATTCGTTTTACATTTTTTGGAATAGTTTGAGCAGAATCAGTATTAACTCTTCTTTAAATTATGTGTGCAATTCACTTGTGAATACATCTGGTCCTGATGTTGTATGTCAAGAGTTTTTGGATGCCAATTCAATATTATTACTCAGAATTGGACTGTTCAGATTTTCTGTTTCTTTGTGATTCAGTTTTGGAATATTATCTGTTTCTAGGAATTTATCCATTTGTTTTGGTTGTCTAGTCTGTTGGTGTCTATTTTTTCATAGTGGCATAATTATAATCCTTTATATGTCTCTGGTGTTGGTTTTGATTTCTCCTCTTTCATTTCTGATACCATTTATTTGGGTTCTTTCTTTCTTTCAATAAGTGTATCTAAAGGCTTATCAATTTTGTTTATTTTTTCAAATCACCCCGCTCTTGGTTTCAGTGATATTTTCTATTTTTGTCTCATTTTATTTATTTTCATTCTCATCTTTATTATTCTCTTCCTTCTACTAACTTTGCATTTTGTTTCTTCTTCTTTTTCTAGTTCATTTAGGTGAAGTGTTGATTGTTTATCATGTATTTCTTGATCTTGATGTAGGCATCTATAATATTGAATTTCCCTGTTAGAACTCTTTGCTGAATCCCAAAGTTTGTGAGAAGTTGTATTTTTATTTTCATTTGTCTCCATGTATGTTCTTATTTCCTCTGATTTCTTAGATTACCCATTTCTTGATTAAGAACATATTGTTTAGCCTCCTCATGCTTGTGTGTGTGTGTGTGTGTGTGTGTGTGTGTGTGTGTGTGTTTTCCAGTTGTTTTCTTGTAAGTAATTTTTAGTCTCTTACTGTTTTGGTTCAAAACATTCTTCTCCTGATTGCAATTTTCTTAAATTTATTGAGTTTTTGTTTGTTTGCTTGTTTGCTTTGTTTTGTTTTGTTTTGCTTTTGTCCTAATGTGATCTATTCTGGAGAATGTTCCTTGTGCACTTGAAAAGAATGTGTATTGTTATGTTTGAATAGGATGTTATGTATAAATGTGTTAAGTTCATCTGGCTTAATTTGTCAGTCAAAGACATTGTTCCCTTATGGATTTTCTGCCCTGCTGATCTCTCCATTGAGATTAGTGGGGTACTAAGGTCCTTTACTATTATTGGATTACTGTCAATTTCTTTTTTTCATGTTTGATAATATCTGGTTTGTGTATTTAGGTGCTCTAGTATTGAGTGCATTGATAATTACAATTGCTATATTCTCTTTTTGGATTGTTTATCTTTAGATAGTGTCTTTCTTTTTCACTTCCTAGAATATTTGTTTTTAAGCCTATTTTGTATAAGTACATCTAACCCACATTTTTCTTCACTTACATTTGCATGGCAAATACTTTTCCATCCCTTCACTTTAATCTTTATATGTCTTTATGTCTAAAGTAAGTCTCCTTCAGGCAACATATACATGGGTCTTGTTTTTTAATCCATTCTATCATACAACATCTTACATTGAAGCATTTTGAACAGTATATTTTAAATAACTATTGATAGGTACATTATTGTGCTTTTATTTGTTTTCTTAGCTTTTTTCATCTTTCTCAGTTTATTTCCTCCCTTGTTCTCTTTTCTTGTGATTCATTACTTTTACTTAATGGAATTCTTGGCTTTTTTCTTTATATTTTTGTAATATCTAGTATAAGTTTTTGGTTAATGGTTACCATGAGGTTCATACATAAGATCTTAAGTATATAACATTTTAACATAAGTTCATGTTCAATTAAATTCAAATACATTTTAAATGAACTTCATTTATCTTCTCACTCTCCATTTTATATATCTATCTATATCTATATCTGCATCTGCATCTAAATCTACATCAACATCTACATTTATATATATCTATATCTATCTATCTCTATCATCTATCATCAATCTATTGATATCTATCTATATCATCTATATCACCTATCTCTATTATCTCTATATCTATCTATGTATCTATGTACTTATGTATCTATCTATCTATCTATATCATCTCTCTACCTATATAGTCATATTTTACATCCTTTTATGTTGTGAGTCCCCTTATCAAATTTTTTAGATATAATTGATTTTAATAGTTTTGTTTTTTAACCATTATGCTGACTTTTTACATGTCTGCTCTACTAACTTTACTGTATTTTGCTTTTACTCATGATTTTTTTTTCCTTTTATAAATGTCTTCCTTCTCATTATGGTCTGTTCGTTTTCACTTAAAAGTCCTTTTAACACTTATTGTAAGGCCTGTTTAGTGGCTATAACCTCTTTTAACTTTCCTTTTTCTAGGAAAGTCTTTATCTCTCTTTGAATTCTGAATGATAGCTTTGCCATCTACACTGTTCTTGGTTGTAGTTTTTATTTATTTTTTCTTTTCAAAACTCTGAATACAGTAGGTCACTCCCTTTTGCTCTACATGTTTCTGCTAAAAAAAATCAGCTAATGGACTTATTGGGATTTTCCTTTTTAGTAACTACTTGCTCCAATATTTCTGCATTTATGTATGTATGTACGTATGTATGCATGTATGTATGTATGAATGTATGTATTTAGTACAAAGGGGGATGAGGCAAAGGGGGAGAGGGAGACAATCTCAGTCAGGCTCCACCCTCAGCATGGAGCTCTATATAGGGTTGATCTCACCAACCTGGGATCATGACCTGAGTCAAAATCAAGAGTCAGACACTAACACACTGAGCCACCCAGTGTGTGTGTGTGTGTGTGTGTGTGTGTGTGTGTGTGTGTGTGTGTCGGTTTGCTAGTATTTTATTGAGAATTTTTGCATCCATGTTCATCAGTGATATTGGACTGTAGTTTAATTTTCAGTGAATACTTTATTCAGTTTTGGTATCATGGCAAAGCTGGCCCCTTAGAATGAATTTGGAAGTTTTCCTTCCTTTTCTATTTTTTTTGTGAAAAATTTGAGAATAACAGTTATTAACTCGTCTTTAAGTTTTTGATAGAATTTGCCTATGAATATAAGTGGCCCTAGATATTTGTTCATTGGGAGTCTTTTTTTATTACTGATTCAATTTATTTTTTTTTTTGATTACTGATTCAATTTATTTTTGTTTACTGTTTTGAACAAGGTTTCTATTTCTTCCAATTTCAGTTCTGCTAATTTATATGTTTCCTTTCTACTCAAAGTTCTGTGGAAAGATTTGCCCCTAGTATATGGGTCTTCCCTTGTATGTTAAGGCCTACTTTTGTCAGTGTATATTGCAAATTTAATTACAATATGACTTGGTGTTGGCCTGCTTTTGTTGCTTTGATAGGAGTTCTCTCTGCCTCCTGGATCAGGATGTCTGTTCCCTTCCCCAGATTAGGCTGTTGTTTAGATATTATTTCTTCAAATAAATTTTCTGCCCCCTTATTTTTCTTTTCCTCTCTGAGACCCCAATAATATAAATGTTATTACATTTGATGTAGTCACTGAGTTCCCTAAGTTTATTCTCCTGTTCCATAATTCTTTGCTCTCTCCTTTGTTCAGCTCCATTATTTTCCATATTTTTTCTATGGAAAAATAGTCACTAATTTGTCACTCTGCTTCTTGCATCCTTCTCTTTATTTCATCAAGCCTGTTTCCAACCTTGTTTATACATTTTTAATTTCTTAATTATTCTTTTCTCACTCTCTTATATCTATGGTAAGATTCTCTCAGATGTCTTCTATTCTTTTCTCAAGCCTAGTGAGTATCCTTATGAATGTTGTTTTAAATTCTCCATCAGGTATGTTTATTTGTTTGGCTTAGATTTCTGATCAGGGCCTTATCTTATTTTTTCATTTGAGGCACAGTCATCCACCCTTCCATTCTGTCTAATTACCTGCCCTCTACAGCATGTCAGAAAAGCTGGTTATGTCTCCTGCACCTGAAAATAATGACTTTATGAAGAACAGACTGTGTATAATCTAGGACCTGCCATTTCATGAAGTTTCTTGTATGAGTGCTATATGTATTCTGCTATAGTGCTTTAGATGATATAACTTTTAGACCAGTCATTTTAGGAGGCTCCCCTTGCCTTCTGTGGGCAGTGTTTGAGGTGAGACTCTGGTCTACTTCTCAAATGAGACCTGACACTACCTCAATAAGAACAGAGGATGTTCAGAACTCTCTGGTTGGGAAATGTGGTATGGGTAGGGTTTATGCTGGTCACATGGGGGTGGAGCCTACTGCACTAGGACTGAGGCAAGTTTGAGTGAGAAGGGTAATCCCATCATAGTTCAGGGGTGTTGCACTTGGTGTAAACAAGTTAGGAAGACAACTTTGATGCTAACCTGCTTCCTACACTTGGCTCTGTATTTATCCTTAAGGGTGGGTGAAAGAATATAAAGCATTATATTTGACAGCCCCTTGGATCTATAGATAGTCACAGAAACTCCTGTGTGATTTGGTGGCATTCTAGGGCTGGATCTTCTCTATTCTAGTTGGTCTTTTTAAACTATGGCTTTTTTTATGTGCTACAGAATGTCCAGGGCTGGCATGGGTCAGGAGTCTGGGGCTCACTGAGGCAAGCCACTTATGTTTCTTAAACTATGTCCCTGTATGCAGTATTAAAGTCGATGGTGTGGGACAAACAGTGGTGCTACCAGCCCCTCCCACACAGAGTTCTACCAGTTCCTGCACTATTTGGCAGGATTCTAGGGCTGGTTCCATTATATTCTAGTTACCTCTTTAAACTACTGGAATATTTTGTGCCCTAGGGCAGACAAATCTGCTCATAGTTCCTTAGTACTATCTTATTTCACTAAAATTTACAGCACTGGGGCAAGATTCCATTTATTTCCATATCTCCATATATCTTGCCCTTTTCTATCTTTTTGTTATGTAGAAACTGTCCAGTAAGCCATCACCTCTTTTTTTCAGGAGGAATTACTCTGTAAATTCAGTGTGTAGATTTGGTGTATCCGTGGTAGACAAGAGTACAGAGTCCTACTACATCACCATTTTCCAAACATATCCACAATAATTTTTTTTTGCTATTTTCATTTTATATTATTTTTTTAATACAGATATTAGCCTGAGCTAACTCCAGGGAAAAAAACAATTAAATAGTCATATAATTTATTGTTGGTAATATATATTTAAAATTTGTTCAATTAATTACTTTTCTTAAAACAGATTACTTTGGGTCTCTGTACATATTTCTGAATGTTAAAACTAAATTAAACTTGTAACTGTGTACTATAGGTTGTAAGAGTGACTTACCAATGATCTGCTACACTCATACTAAAGGATACACATTTATTCATTTATTTTGGATGCATTTATTAAGAAATACTATGCATCAGGATGGTTGTACATTAAGAACATGACAGGCACATTACAGGTGTGATTTCAGTACTTTTGTGGGAAGAAAATGTGTTTTAATCATTTTGTCAAAAAAATTACTTAGTGTCTTGGTGCTCAGTGCATGTGTACTTTTGATCAAGGTATTGATATTTAAAGACAATATGAACCAACAGTCTTAGAATCACCATGTATTTGATGAATGTTAACCTTTCTCCCGCACTAATCTTACCCTCTAAAAAATTGGCATCAGCAGTTGTGAAAGCGAAAGTAGCATTTAAAAGCTGTTTTCCAAACAGTGAACAAAATGACAGAGTTGCCAACCCTAAGCTCTCATTCCCATATAGAAACATCAAAACAAAGTCTCAGAATTGATCATAACCAATTTGTCAGAATTCTGAACAAAAATAAAAAATTTACAAGTAAGCAGAAACTAAATTAATGAAGTGACCATTCAAATGGTAGGGGAGTTTTGTGTCAATTGTAGTTGCCTTTGATTTACCCTGTCTCTGTTGCATTAAGGGTCTTCATTAGGAAATTGCAGGAATCTGCATTAAAAGTCTGGACCCATTTCCCTGAGTTGACAGAGAGAAGGGCAGATAATTCATAAATTATTACATATATCTATCCCAATTATTACATATATCTATCCCAAGTAACATCTGTGTGGATGTTACTTGACAGACTGATGTAAGATGTTTATCTTGGTTTTGCCTATCTCAGAATTGAGAGTTAAAGAGCACTTAGCATTTCTCCAAAACACTACAAGCTGAACTAGCAATTCTTAGAGGACTGGACAAAACATGGTAGCCAAACCAAACAATAGACTGCCTAAGATGAACTCTGGGAAGTTTCTTAGGGAAGCCAGGGCATTCACAAACAGCCTCATGCATGTCCAAAGTAAGCCTCATTCAGAAAAAGTCTTACAAAAATACAATTTTTTTTATCATGGGTTTTCTTCAGGCTCAGTAAAACTCTGACTGAGTGTTAATGGAGAGCCATGAACAAAACCAATCAGCAAACACTAGGGGAGACATTTGCCTTTCTTTTTTGTTTGTTTCTTTGCTTTTTTTTTATTTAATACATTTTTAGTTCCTGAAATTCAAGTAAATATCTTTCTAAACAACTAGCTGAATACAAGTTAAAGAACATGGACTTCGTTGGCCATACATGATAATGTATGATCTTTGTAAAGATAACTTTGGAAAGTAACTAAACAACAACTTCAACAAAATATTCTTGAAGAAGAGCTATGACTTACCAAAAAAGGACTCTAAAGCAAGTTTTAAAATATAATCAAATAGCTAAAGAACACTATGGAAAGAAAGAAGGAAAGAAAGAAAGAAAGAAAGAGAAATAAAGAATGAAAGAAAAGAAAAGAAAAGAAAAGAAAAGAAAAGAAGGAATGGTGGAAGGAAGGAAGGAAGGAAGGAAGGAAGGAAAGAAGGAAAGGACAGAGGGACGGAAAGGATAGGGGCACCTGGGTGGCTCAGTTGGTTGGGTGTCCGACTTCAGGTCAGGTCGTGATCTCAAGGCTCTGAGTTCAAGTCCCTCATCAGGCTCTGTGCTGACAGCTCAGAGTCTGGAGTATTTTTGGATTCTATGTCTCCCTCACTTTCTGCCTCTCCTCCACTTGTGCTCTGTCTCTCACTATCTCAAAATGTAAATAAACAAAAAAAATATTAAAGAAAGGGAAAGAATTAGAGGAAGGAAGTAGGGAAGGAAGGAAGGAGGGAAGAACAAAGGAAACCAGAAAAACTGAATGGACAAAATAAAATTTTAATAAAAATACAAAAATATAAAAAATCAAACAAAACTTGTGGAGCTATAAAATTCAATAAATAAAATTTAAAATTTACTAGAGGGGTTCAAATGCATTTTGAATACATGTTCTAAATAACTAGTGATGATTGCAAATGTTAAATCTGAAAAGCAAAAAAAATATATAGAAAAATTAACAGTCTAAGGGACTTGTGGAACACTGTAATGGTAAATTTTGTGTCTCAACTTGAATAAGTTAAATGATGTCAAAATAACTGATAAAGCATTTCTGGATTTGTCTGTAGGAGTGTTTATGAAAGTTATTTACATGTAAATTAATACAGTAAGTAAAGAAGATAATCTTCACCAATACGGGTAGTCATCATCTTATCCATTGATGCCCAGAATAGAACAAAAAGGGTGAATAACAGAGAATTGACTCTGTTCTTGAAGTGGGACATCCATTTCCTACTGTTGGATATTGATGCACTTGAGTTTCAGGCCTTTGGACTCAGACCAGAATTTACATCATTGGCCTACTCAACTATTAGTCCTTCAGACTCAGATTGAGACTTATGTGATTGGATGTCATGCTTGTTAGGCCTCTAGATTTTGACTGGAACTACACAATGGGGTTTTCTGGGTTTCCAGCCTAAAAGTGGCCAATTTGGGATTTCTCAACCTCCAGAAATGTGTGAGCTAAGCCTACATTATTAAATTTCTTTTCCTTTCTCTCTTCCTCTTTCTTTCTCTCTTTTTCCCTACCAGTAGATTAGATAGATAGATAGATAGAGATATATATATGATCTATCACCTATCAGTTTATACCATATTGGTTCTGTTTCCAGGAGAAGATGGACTAATACAGAATTTTTTACTAAGAGTGGATCTAGAGAAACATCATTTTAAAGATGGGTTGATTCTGATTAGATTTGAAGATACTAGTGACTTAAGGCACCTCGGTGGCTCAGTCTTTTAAGCTTCTGCTCTTGATTTTGACTTAGGTCATGATCTCCCAGTTTATGGGCTTGAGTCCTGTGTCAACCTATGTGCTGACACTAAAGACACTGTTTAGGATTCTCTCCCTCTCTCTGCGCCTTCCCCTGCTCGCTGGCTCTTTCTCCCTTTAAAAATATAAACTTAAAAAATATATTAATGACTCTATTTCCAGTAGTAAAGAGAGCACAGATAGTTCATGTTTTTGACTGTTTATAGAAATATACAAAATATCTGCTTTGGATATTCCTAATCAACCACTTATAAGAAACAAGTAGTTGCATGACTGCATATGATATTTTTCATTTTTTTTAAACTAAAAATGTAATGATGTTGCTTGGTTACTCCTATTGCCACTAGGCAAAGTGATGCAAGAAAAAGATGAGCTCAGGGACTACAATTTCAGCTCAAGTGTGACATAAATAATCTAAGAACTTCTATGTGTGCCTTGAAGAAGTCCCTTTCTTCTTGTAGTTGCATGGTTAAAATTGCTTAAAACCAAACACAGAACCTCAGCCTGTGACTAGGAGAATTGAAACATAAGATAAACTCCCAGTACTGAATGTCATCTACTCTTTTTTAAAATTTTTAAAAAAATGTTTTTAATGTTTATTTACTTCTGAGAGAGACAGAAAGAGAGAGAGAGTGAGTGCAAGCAGGGGAGGGACAGAGAGAGAGGGAGACACAGAATCTGAAACAGGCTCCAGGCTCTGAGCTGCCATCACATAGCCTGATGCGGGGCTTCAAATCACGAACTGTGAGATCATGACCAGAGGTGGAGTTGGATGCTTAACCAACTAAGCCACCCAGGCTCCCCTAAATGTCATCCACTCTTAAAGTGACAACATTGGTGAAGGAGAATGGAATTTTATATGTTGAGATGGGTATGTGGGGAGACCCTGGTGAACCTGGGAACATGTGGCCCCTAAGTTCTGATTTTTTTTAACCAATGGAAGAAACTAACCTACCTCCATGAAGGTTTCCCTCCTCAGTTCTAGATTTGACCTCCCAGCCCACAGAAGTGTCCTGCATAACCCCAGTAGCAGCGGCATCCTTACCCACACTGGCCTCTGAGTCCACCTCCACCTGATGGGGGTTAACTCTGTATTACCTAAAATTAATAATGGTTTCCTCTGAGGAAATTGCCTTACAAGATAATGGTGATTCTCACAAGACTTATAGCACCTTTTTGCTTCTATACTTCTAATTAGACTTGAGTCCCAGCAGAATCCTAAATGTGGTATTAAAGTGTAACCCATGTGGAGGTGTGATACAATCTAAAGGAGTGTAAATTAGAAACTTAAGTTTTCTAATTAATACAAGTAATAATGCATGTAATGTGAGTGGGAATGGATAATAAGTGTATGGAATAATTGTAGAAGGGACATAAATTTGGATCAGGTAAACTTTATTGGTATGAAGTCTGCATTTAATTAATGTTGCAACTCAAGTGGTCAGAAAGCACTTTGTTTGGATGAAACACTGAACAACAAATGTAAGTGAACTGGGTATACCAGACATTACTTTCTTTAATGTGAAGGAAGGAATTCGAAGATTTAGGTAGATTATAAAGTTAGAATGAATTTGTTTTTTAAGACCAGTCACCCATGCTAGGAGGGTCTAAATGACATACCTCACATCATAACTGTGAGGAATAAATTTATGAGACGAGCCTCATTAAGAACATCCTTGAAGTGTACTGTGATCACTCATCTTTCTGGGTCAGAATTCACAGTGGTAAATTCAGTCACTTACTTGAAAATTTTAAATGCAGTGGGAGGAATTAGACCCCAAGGTGGTAAGGGTTAAGTGGAGGCACTCAACCTCCAAAGTCACAGGGGGTGGGACTACTGTAATGGACAGCAGAGTCAAAGCAGCATTTTTAGGAGTCTGACTCATGCAGACTTATGCTGTTGACTAAACATGGTGGTCTTAGAAGTAAAATAGGAAGTCTGCTAAATTTTTGCTTGATTTGTACAAGCAGAAAAGTTCTAAGTCAGGTAAACAGAAGTCTAACTTAAATCATAAAAAAACATAGTCACAGTCATTCAATCATTTTCTGATTTGAGCCAATTTATAGACCAAAGTCCTTAAGTAATGGCAATTTGTGTTTCTTTGAGAATGAACTCCACCATATTACTGAAAATTGATACTCAAACTTTCTCACAGACTTTCCCCAAGGGTTCTAAGACTTTTACCAGAGTAAATGTACATTGCAGTAAGGGAAATAAACAGACAATTTGGGACGACTACACACTATATCTGAACCTACACTAAGTCTAGGAGACCAAAAATGTCACTGTGTCTCACCAGAGTAGAGACAAAACAGCTTCCACAATAATATAGACCTACCTAGTTCAGGGTCCCACACGAAACGAGCAGACTATTGAATCTGTAAATGAGAGAAAATAACACACCCAACTGGGGAAAATATTGCCTACCAAATCCAACGCTGCCCAATGAATGGTGTGCCTCATTCTTGGTTGTAGGAAGGTCCAGATGCAACAACTTATCATGTACCTTGGAAAGAATATCTCAACATGTCCCAAACCACTGCACCCTTAGAAGTTTCTAGACAAGCCCTGAATTTTAGTCTGAAATGTTTCCACCCCCTTTTTTACTGATAAGTATAGAATAGTTGTTACAATTTATCACTAAGTCCAATCAGCATGTCATCAATATTATGGAACAATGTGATATCTCAATGAAGGGAAAGGTAGTAAATAAACTTTAAATGCTCAAGTAGAACACCAAGTAGGTTGCAATATTCACAGGACCAGGAGAACTTTCTCCTGAAGAATGTGTCTGCTCTGAATCAGCATTCAATCAATGGTGCTGATTATCTTAATTCACAAATCTTGAAATCAAAGCAGAGCCAATGGAGTGGCATCATTCACAGTTACCTACAGTGAACCATAAACAAAATTTTAATTTTTGTTCCCATGACTTTATGTTCTGTTGGCCTAGCAGACTTTGTTCCAGAGGGAGGAATGTTCCATTGGGATATACAACAATAATTCCAACCAAACTGGAAGTTGAGAATGCCACCTGGCCACATAGGAATCCTTATGTGTCTGAGCCAACAGGCAGAAAAAAGTTACAGTGTTGGTTGGGGTGACTGATCTTCATTACAAGTGTAAATTGGATGGTGACTCAATAAACATGCCTTAATCCACTTTGAAAGTTTGAAGTCATATTTAGACTTTTTAAACGTCACTTGGAAAATTTAGAAATATGTCAAAACTCAACAATACAAAATAATTTAGTAAAAATTATGATAGAAATTAGAAAATATAGATGAATGAAGGTGAAAAAGAACACAACATAGCAAAGTTTATGGAATACAGTGAAGAAAGTGGCCATAGAGAAAACTATAGTTGTAAACAACACAGTTCTAAAAGAACATCCTTAGTAAATAAAATTAGACATGAGGAAGTAGAAGATTAAAAAAAAAAGAGCAATTTAAATGAAAAGCTGAGAGAAGAAAAGGAAACAATATAGAATAGAAAAAAAATAAATTGGCACTTTATAGTGCCTTTTATAAGGTCAAAAAATTTAGAAGCATTTGACTAGACTGGAAAGAAAAATAGAAGAAAAGAGAATACAAACAAAGCATAAATGAAAGGGGACAGTACTAGGATCTGTGAATAAATCCGAGTTACAATGAGAATATTATGAACAATTGCTTACCAAAAATTGCATAATCAAGACATATAGAACAAATCTCTAGAAACACAAAAATTACCAAAACTGACTCAAAATAATCTACCATATCACAACAGACCTATAAAAAGTAACAAAATTGAATAAGTAAACGTAAGTCTTTCAAAATAAGAATTTTCAGGGCAATATGACTTTAGTGGTGAATTATATAAAAATTTAAAGAATTAAAAACCATGCTTCACAGCACTTCCAAGGAATAGAAGAGTCCAGAACTCTCCATAAATCATTTTATGAGGCAAGCATTACCCTGATACCAAAGCCTGATTGATAGAAAGAAAGAAAGAAAGAAAGAAAAGAAAAGAAAAGAAAGGATACAGACTAATATCCTTACGAGTATTTAACAAAATGCAACCAAACTGAATCTAAAAGCATCTTAAACAGCATATGAAAAGATTCATGCACTATAACCAAGTGGAATTTTCCCGGGAATACAAGAGTGTTTCAATATAAGAAAATCAAATAATGTAATTGGCCATACTAGTGAATTAAAGGTAGAAGACTACATGATAATCTCAAGTGACACAGAAAAGACATTTAAAAAAAATCTATCACTCTTTCTTATTAAAAGCATTAATAAATATACGAATATAAGGAAATTACGTCAACATAAGAAAGGGAAGGTTTTCAAAATCCACAAGCTTGCACTATATGAAAAGGGAAAAACTGAAAGCTTTCTTCCTAAAGTCAGGAACAAGAACAATTTGCCAGTTTTACCACGTCTATTCAACACATTGTACTGAAAGTTCTATCCAGAGCAACTGGAAAAGAAAAATACGTAAAAGATATTCATATTGGAAAATAAAAATTGAAACAAAATCTATTCACAGATGACATCATCCTCTATGTTGAAATCAAACAACCCACAAGAAAGTTAATAGAAATAATGAATCAATTTATCAAATTCATAGGGTAGATAATCAACATACAAAAATTAGTTATATATTTATAGACCTGAAAAAAAATCAGAAAAAAATATATTAAAAAGTCAGTTCTGTTTACAATAGTGTCTAGAAAAATTAAGCAAGGAGAAATGAATTAAACAAGGATGTAAAAAATTGCACACTAAAAACTACAGACCATTTATGAAAGAAATTAAAGACTTCAAATGGAAAGAAATCACAAATTCATAAAAATGCAAATTTAGTATGATTAAGATGCCAATATTACTTAAGTGATCAGCAGACTTAATGCAATCACTATCAAAATTCCAAGTTCATTTCTTACAGTGGGGAAGCTGGTATACAAATTTTTATGGATCACAAGAGGCCATGGATAGCAACAACAAAAAAATCTTGAAACTGAAGAACAAAGTTAGAAGGAGCATAATTTCTCATTTCAAAACTTACTACAAAGCTACAGTAATCAAAAAGGTGTGGTTATTGAATAAATATCTATCTGTCTAACTTCTGTCTATCTATCTTTCATCTCTTTATCATGTATATCATATCTGTATCAATGAAATAGAATTGAGAGTCTATAAGTAAACCTACACCTTTATTGCAAATTGAATTTTCACAAAAGCTCTAAGTCCATTCTATGTGTAAATATTGTCCCTTTAACAAGTGTTTCTGGAATAACTGCATTTCCACATGCAAAAGAATGAAGTTGGATCTCTGCTTCATATATATAGAAAAACTAACTCAAAATATATCAGTGAAATAAAGATTAATAAAAAAAAGTATAGAATAAATAACACGGGCAAGTCATGACCTTGTACTCTTAAACAGGACACCAAAAGCACAAACACCAAAGGGGGAAACAAAACACATAAATTGAACTTCACTGACTTCTTTAATTAACTTTTTAGAGATTTTATTTTTAAGGAATCTCTACACCCAATGTGGGGCTCAAACATATAACTGCACGATCAAGCTGCCTGCTCCACAGACTAAGCCAGCAAGGTGCTCAGAACTTCATTGACATTTAAAACTACTTTGTATCAAAGGACATTACCAAGAGAGATAAAAGACAAATTACCAAATGGGAGAAAATATTTGCAAAATATATATCAAATAAGGGTTTTATCTCAAGAGCATATAAAGAACTTTACAAATTCAACAACAAAACAAACAACCCTAATTTGAAAATAGAAAAAAAAATACATATTTTTCTAAAGAAGATATAAAATGGCAAAGAAGTACATGAAAAGAAGCTCAACACTATTAGTCATTAGGGAAATGAAAACCAAAACCACAATGAGATACCACTTCACACCTTTTAGGAGGGCTATATTATTTTTAAAAGTGAAAATAACAAGTGTTGGGGAGAATATGGAGAAATTACAACCCTTGGACATTGCTGGTTCGAATTTCAAATGCTGCAGCCATTGTGGAAAACTTTTGGCAGTTCCTCAAAAAAACTATAAATATAATTACCATATGATCAAGCAATTCCATTCCTAGTAACATACCTCCAAATAATTAAAAACAAGGAGTTGAAGAGTTTTTTTACGCCAATGTTCATCGTGGCATTATGTATAGCAGCCAAAATATAGAAACGACACAAATGTTCATCATTACATGAATGGGCAAATTAACTATATTACATAAAATAGTGAAATATTTATTATTCATTATTCATAGCAAGGGATGATATTGTGATATATAGTCCAACATGAATGAGCCTTGAAAACATTATACCAAGTAAAATAAGCCTGACACAAAAAGGGAAATATTGCATGATTAACTGATATTAAATAGCTAGACTAATCAGATTTTATAGAAACAGACATAGAGTTAAAGGGAGTTGGAGGTTTGAGACAGTGGGAAGTTACTGATTAATATAGATATTCTGTGCAGGGTGATAAAAATATTTCAGAAATAGTGGTGATATTTGCACAACAGTGGAATGTACTACTGCCAAAGATTATACACTTAATAATAATTAAGAAGTCAGATGGTATCTTATAATTATATTTATCTATCATCTATCTATCTTCCTATCTATCTATCCTACATATATTCTTATATATTTATATAATTTACATATGGTGTGTGTGTGTGTGTATATATATATATATATATATATTTACAATATTTAAAATAATAAGGTATTTTTCTCTATAATGATTGCATTGCAGTTAGAAATAATTAACCCCAGGCTATTGATTTAAAGTCTTTTAGGGGCGCCTGGGTGGCTCGGTTAAGTATCCGACTCAGGCTCAGGTCATGATCTCGCGGTTTGTGAGTTCGAGCCCGCATCGGACTCTGTGCTGACAACTCTGAGCCTGGAGCCTGCTTAGGATTCTGTCTCCCTCTCTCTCTGCTCATGGTCTGTCTCTCTCTGTCTCTCAGAAATAAATAAATGGTAAAAAAAAAAAAATAAAGTCTTTTAAAGTTTTACCTTTATTTCCCCTTTTATTAATCCTTTATTCTACTATTTTAGGTTTAAAATATAGGTATATATGTACACACACACACGCACACACAAAACTTCATGATGCTTTCAAACAGTGGAAGGAAACTCTCTAAAAACCTGAATGTCAAATTGGATTAATAGAGTATCCTCTTGTGAGCCAAAAGAGAAGCTCAACCACACCATAGATAAGTTCTACTAATAAATTCATTTTTGTCTGTTTTTCTTTTTCTTTTTCTTTTTCCTTTTAGGTTCACTCAAGAAGAAGCATGGTGAGTTGGTTTACTTCTAACTCAGAGCAGTTCAAGCATTTGTTTACAGGACAGGGTCACAAATTCAAGTTGTGCCTGACCAACATGAATCCAAAGAAAAGATTGCAGGAATTGTGTATGCAAGGCAAGTTGCCATAGGACTAATCTTATCCATGTTAAAAAAGAGAGCCCAGGATAAGAACTTAAGTAACGGCTATTTAACTGTTTAATATATATGAACATTGTTCTAACAACATCCCTAAGGAGGAGCTGTGATTTGTCAGTTTCAGAGAACTAGGGCAGAAACAATGTACTGTTATGTTCATTAAGTTATTTCTAAGGACCAGCTAAAGTAAATGTTCTCAAAACCAAGAATCGATCAGAATGCCATGGAGAGCACATAATACTGGGACACATCCCTTAATTTTTGGTTCAATATTTCTGTGTTAGGCTCAAGTATTGTCATTTCTAACAAGGTCCCATATGAGAAATGCCAATGCTGTGCAGCCAGGAGCCACACCATGAAGAATGTGGCTGTATCAAAATTTACTTGATAATTTACAAAATTATTAAGAACCATTAACATTATAATTTAAATTTTATTTATAATTACCTGATGGACTAAAGCAATACAGAGTATTAATGCACAAGAAACAGATCAAATCCAGGAAAAAGACATGGAGCTTCCCAGGCTACATGGAAATTGATGCCATTTAACTTTTGGTATTACAATTTGAGAATAAGTGGTAAGATATCTAGGAGTAAACCAAGCCTTGTTTCTAAGGTAAGTAAGCATTCTTCTGCTTTGGTTAAGAAATCACAATATCGAGGTGCCTGAGTGGCTCAGTTGTTTAAGCATCCAACTTCGGCTTAGGTCATGATATCATGGTTCATGAGTTCGACTTTGACTCAGGTTATGATCTCATGGTTCATGACTTCCAGCCCCAAGTCGAGCTCTGTGCTGATAGCTTGGAGCCTGCAACCTGCTTCGGATTCTGTGTCTCCCTCTCTATTTGCGCCTCCTCTCTCTCTCTCTCTTTCTCTCTCTCAAAAATAAATAAACATTAAAAAATTAAAGAAATCACAATATCAATGAAAAAAGTTATTAAGTACTGAAAAGTGTTGAATCATTAGGAAAAACCAGAGCACTTTTGAAAACTGAAATTACACTCTCTTTGTCACTTTGGACTGGGACAGATGCATGTACTTGCATTTAGTTACAATGAGTGCAATACTGTAAGATGTAGATATTGAACATTATTCCTAGTCCTATTCCCAGGACACAGTCTAGCTGAATGAGTCTAGGCCTTTGGGGAGACAGGCCCCTGGAGCTGAAAAGATAATGTGAATCTGGGGTAGTCAGAGATTGAAGACAAGTAGTACCCTATTGCAGGAATTTTGAATTGTGAGTTCTGGGCTTAATCATATACACAGGTATCTTGGGAAGTAGGAGATTTTAGACACAGTAGAAGTTTAAGTGCCATCTCTGGAGACAGCTTTCCATATAGAAAGAAAATACTGTTTTGTTTTTTTTTTTTGTAATGTATTTTTTTAATTGAATTTAGCATATATTATTGAATTTTTCAGGTGTACACCATATTTATTTGACATTTCTATGCTTTGCTCAATATTCACCACAATAAGTATAGTCACCATCTGTCACCATACACTATTATACCATTACTGACTATATTCTTTAGGTTGAACGTTTCATTTTTGTGACTTATTTATTTTATAAGTAGATGTTTGCATTCTTAATCCTTTTTATTGTGCCCTTGTCCACACCCACCACCTGTGTGGCAACAATTTATTGTTTGTGTTTAAGAGTTTGCCTTTTCTTTGTTTCCTTGTTTCCTTGTTTTTTGTTTTGTTTTGTTTTTGTTTTTTGTTTTGAATTTTTGGATTCCACATAGAGTGAAATTATATGGTACATGTCTGTCTGACTTATTTCACTTATCATAATACCCTCTTGAACAATGCATGTTTTGGAAAATGGCATGATCTCATTATTTTTTTAAAGCTAAGTAACATTATATATGTTGCCACCACACCAGGTCCCTAAAGTTTGGATTTTAAAACTCAGCTGGCTTGGCCAGGATAGAAACAAAGCACAATGTGCTTCTCCAGTCAGGCAGGAAAACCAGAAACAGACAGTGTAAAAACAGCAGTCTCAAAAAAACTATCACACAAAAGGGGAAATTATCTGCTCTTCTGGGAGAACTTCCCTGACTGCAGACAGCAGAAACTCCCCATTCTGGGGACAATCGAGCTGGAGTGATAATTTTCCTCCTCTGTCCTGCAGCATAAACTAACTTCATTAAACAGCACAGTGACAACATTGGCTGTTTCAGTTGCTTACACCCAGCCCCACTGTCCGGCATTCTACTGGTACTACTTTTCTCTGGCAAGTGTGTCAAAGGACTAGTAAAGCAGGTCCCATCCAGAGGACCAGCAGAATCCTTCTTATGCACCACCTCTACCAATCATAGAGTTCTGCAAAGATTCATGTATAAGGGGAAGTATAAGGGCAATAGACTCACATCCTTATTAACAAGTAGATTAGAGGACACCTATTTAAAATTTGACAATTTGTGGCCAAGGTCCATACATTCCCCACAGCTGGCAGGAGCAACTCAAGAGGACTAACTTGAGGAATACAGCATGCATAACAGCAGCAGAGTGCCACACCACAGATACATTTTGAAGCATGGGTCTCTGGACATGATTTGACCTGCTCTTCATAAAGCCATTACTCTCAGGAGCACAAAACATAACAGACGTACCTAACACAGAAGAAAAGAGACTTAGACAAAATGTCAAGACCGACCAACTCATTCCCCCAAAAAAGTACAACGAAATGTCACAGCCAGTGATCCACTTGAAACAGGTATAGGTAATATACATGATTCGCAATTTGAAGCAACAATTATAAGAATACTACTTATGCTTGAGAAAAGCATAGAAGACACCAGGGAGCCTATTACCCCAAATAGAAAAGATCTTAAAACCAATCATGCTGAAATGAAACATGCAATAATGGAGATTCAAAACTGACTGGATTCAATGACTACAAGAATGAAAGAAGCAGAGGAAGGAAGAGGTGACAAAGGGGATAGATTTATGGAAAATAAAGAAGCTGATCAAAAGAGAGAAGGAAAATTTTGAACCATGAAAGTAGACATATGCAATCAGTGATTTCATTAAATGTAATGACATTCTTACAATAGCAGTCCCAGAAGAAGAGAGAGACAAGGTGGCAGATGGTTTGTCTGAGACAATTATAGTTGAAGACTTCCCAATCTGGGGAAGGAAATAGACTTCCAAATTCAGGATGCACATATAACTTCCATCAAAACGAACAAAAGCAGGTAAAAATCAAGACATATTGTGTCTAAATTTGCAAAATATAAAGATAAAGAAAAAATCTTAAAAGCAACGAGACAAAAGAAGTCACTAACTCATAAAGGTAGACCAATAAGGTTAGCAGCAGTTTTCTCCACAGACACTTGGCAGGCCAGAAAAGGGCTCCATGATATATTCAATGTGCTGAATGGGAAAAATCTGCAGTCAGTAGTAAGGTATCCAGCGAGGCTATCATTCAGAATAGGAGAGATAAAGAGTTTCACAGATAAACAGAAACAAATAGAGTACTCTCAACCAGTCCTGCAAGAATTATGAAAGGGGACTCTTTCAATGGGAAGAAGACTAGAAAGACACAGAGAGTATCTCTCAAAATAATTACAAAACAATCACTACAACAGCACTAAGACCATTGATTATGATATATCAATAATTATTCTGAAAAAAAATTACACCGTAAATTGAATAAATGGTCTAATCAAAAAACAATGTGTCAAAATGGATATGTAAGAAAAAAGACACACTTATGCTGACTACAACAGACTCATTTTAGACCTCAAGACACAAGCAAACTGAAAGTGAGAGGATATAGAAACATTTACAATGCAAATAGATGTCAAAAGAAAGCTTTACTGGCAATATTTATAACAGACATACTACATTTAAAATTTTTTTTTTAACATTTATTTATTTTTTGAGAGAGAGAAAGACAGACAGAGCATGAGCAGGGGAGGGGCAGAGAGAGACAGAGACAGAGACAGAGAATCCGAAGCAGGCTCCAGGCTCCAAGCTGTCAGCACAGAGCCTGATGCAGGGCTGGAACTCACAAACCATGAGATCGTGACCTGAGCTGAAGTTGGATGCCCAACCGACTGAGCCACCCAGGCACCCCTGGCCATACTACATTTTAAATTGAAGACTATAATATGAGATAAAGAAGGACGTTGTATCATAATGAAGGAGGCTATCCAACAAGAAACTCTAACAATTGTAAATATTTATGCACCCAAAAGGAGAGCACTGCAATTTATAAAACAATTAATAACAAACATAAAGGAACTAATTGGTAATAATAAAGTAATAGGAGAGGAATTTAACATTCACTTACAGCAATGGAAAGATAATATGAGCAGAACATCAACAAGGACACAATAGCTTTGAATGACACCCTGAGCCAAATGGGCTTAACAGATATAGTCAAAATATTTCTTCCAAAACTATCAGATTACCATGTTTTTCAAGTGCACATGGGATATTTTCCAGAATAGATCACTTACTTTGTCACAAATCAGGCCTCAACAAGTACAAAAAACTTTCAGATCATAACATATATGTTTTCTGACCACAATGTCATGAAATTTGAAATCGACCACAAGAAAAAAAAAATGGAAACATCAAAAATACATGGAGGTTAAAGGACATCTTACTCAGGAATGGATGGATCAACCAGGGAATTAAAGAAGAAATAAAAAAAAATACACAGAAACAAATGATAATGAAAACAAGATGGCCCAAGAGCTTTGGGATGAAGCATAAGCTGTAGAAAATGGGAAATATAGAGTAATAGAAGCCTCCTTCAAGAAGTAAGAAAAATCTCAAATACAAAAACTAAGCTTACACCTGAAAGAGCTATGTAAACAACAACAAACAAAGCCTCAAACCAGCAGAATAAGAGAATTAAGACAGATTAGAGCAGAAATTTATGATAGAGAAAATAATGAGGAAAAAAAGAACAGACGAATGGGAAAAGGATCTGGTTGAAAAACTAATAACATTTATAAACTCCTAGCCAGATTTATCAAAAAGAAAGAGAAAGGACCTCAATAAATAAAATCACAAATAAAGGAGTAGAGATCACAACAAATACTACATTAATACAATTATAAGAGAATGTCATGAAACATCATATGTCAAGAAACTGGGCAACTTGGTATAAATGTACAAACTCCTAGAAACATATAAACTACCAAAGTTAAATGGAAAGAAATTGAAAACTTGAACAGACCAATAACCACCACCAACAACAAAAATAGAATCATTAATCAAAAATCCCCCAACAAAAACAGTTCAGGGCAAGAGTCTTCACAAGTGAATTTCAACAAAAATGTACAGAAGACTTAATACCTATTTTTCTAAAAATGTTCCAAAAAATAGAAATGGAAAGAAAACTTCCAAACTCATTCTATGAGGCCAGCATTATTGTGATTCCAAAACCAGATAAAAATCCCACAAACAGGGAAAATTAAAGGCCAATATCCCTCAACAATATCCCTCGAGTAGAAAATTGAATCTAAGGTACAGAAATAGAATTATTCACCATGATCAAGTGGGATTTATTCCTGGGCTGCAAGCGTGTTTCAATATTTGCAAAATCAATCAACATGATACACCACGTTAACAAAATAAAGAATAGGGACAATACATTCCTCTAAATGGATGCAGAAAAAGAATTTAACAAAGTACAGCATCAATTATTAAAAAAAAAAACATAAACCTCAATAAAGTAGAGATAGAGGGAACATGCTGCAACATCATAAAGGCCATAAGGAAAAGGCACACAGCTAATATCATCTGATATGGAGAAAAACTGAGAGTTTTTCCTCCATGATACAGGAGCATGTACGCCTGTACATGGGTACAGTGATACCCACTCTCAGCAGTTATTAAAAATACTACTGGAAATTCTAGCCTGAGATATCAGACGACAAAAAGACATATAAAGCATCAAAATTGGCAACAAAGAAGTCAAATACTATTTGCAGACAACATGATACTGAATATAGAAAATTGTCAAAATGTCTATACTACCAAAAAAATTGCCATATTTAATGCAAACCCTAACAAAATACACCAGCATTTTTCAGAGAAATGGAATATTTCTAAGAATTTATGGAACCACAGAAGACCTGGAATAGCAAAAACAACCTTGAAAATGAAAAGAAAAGCTGGAGACATCATAATTCCAGACTTCAAGTTATATTACAAAGTTGTAATGATCAAGACAATATGATACTGGCACTACAACAGACCCATACATCAATGGAAAAGAATAGAAAACCCGGAAATGGGCCCACAACTATATGGGCAACTTATCTTTGACAAAACAGGAAAGAATATCCAATGTGAAGAACACAGTCTCTTGTACAAATGATGTTGGGAAAACTTGAAAGCAAGAGGCTAAAGAAGGAAAAGGACCACTCTGAATACCATACACAAAAGTAAATTCAAAGAGGGTGAGAGGCATACATGTTAGTGAGGAAATCATTGAAATCCTAGAGGAGAAAACAGGCAGTAACCTCTTTCACATTGGCCATTACTAGCTGTTTCTCCAGAGGCAAGGAAAACAAAAGCAAAAACAAACTATTAGAAATTTACCAAGATAAAGCCTCTCCACAGTGAAGAAAACAATCAAACTAAAAGGAGACATTTGGAATAGGAGGAGATATTTACAATTGACATATCTGGTAAAGGGTTATTATCCAAAATAGATGAAGAACTTTTCAAACTCAACATCAAAACAACAAATAATACAGTTAAAAAATGGGCAAATGATATGAATATACACTTTTTTCTAAAAAAAGGTGTTAATGGCTAAGAGAAGCAAGAAAAGATGGTCAATATCACTCATCAATAAGGAAACACAAATCAAAAGTAAAATTAAATATCACCTCAAACCAGTGAGAAGGGCCAGAATTAACAACACAGGAAAAAACAGATGTTGGCAAGGATACACAGAAAGGGGAACCCCCTTACACTGTTGATGGGAATGCAAACTGGTTGAACCACTTGGAAAACAGTATGTAAATTCCTCAAGTTAAAAATAGAACTACCATAAGATCCAGCAATTGCACTACTAAGTATTTACCCAAAGGATACAAAAAATACTGATTTAAAGGCGTACATGCATCTGTTGTGTTTAGAAGCATTATCTAATATATCCAAACTATGCAAATTTGCAAAAAAAAAGCGCTCAAATTCCCATAAACTGATGAATCAATAATGAACATGTGAAAAAATATACACAATTATTGTGTAATTGTGTGTGTGTGTGTGTGTATAATGGAACATTACCCAGCAATAAAAAAAAAGAATGAAATCTTGCCATTTGGGAAGTCATGGATTTAGCTAGAGATTATCATGCAAGGTGAAATAAGTCATTCAGAGAAAGACACATACCATATGATTTCATTCAAATGTGGAATTTAAGAAACAAAACAAATGAACATATGAAGGGAAAAGAGAGAGACGTAAACCATAAAACTGATTCTTGAGTAGACAACAAACTGAGGGTTGCTGGAGGGAAGGTGGGCTGACCAATGGGTTAAATGAGTGATGGGTATTAATGAGGGCACTGGTTTTGATGGGCAATGGGTATCTATAGAACTGATGAATGACTAAATTCTACTTCTGAAACCAATACTGCACTGTATTTCAACTAACTGGAATTTAAGTAAAGACTTGAAACTCAAATTAAAAAAAAATAGCATTTTCATTTTGGGAGGTAAATACCCAGTGGTGGATTTATGGATCATATGGTGTTTCTATTTTTAAATTTTTGCACAATCTTCATACTGTTTTCCCCAATGGCTCCACCAGGTTACATTCCCACCAACAGTGTCTGAGAGTTCCCTTTACTCTACTCCCTCGTCATCTTATGTTATTTCTTGTCTTTTTTGGAAACAGCCATTCGAACAAGTGTAAGGTGATAATCTTATTGTGTTTTTGATTTGTAAATTGTTTATAATTACTAATGTTGAATATATTATCAAGTATATGTTGACAATGTGTTTGTTTTCTTTAGAAAAAAAATGTCTATTCAGGTCCTCTGCCCATTTTTAAATCAGATTGTTTTTGGTATTGTTCATGCTGTATAAATTCTTTACATGTTTGGATATTAACCTCTTCTTGGATATATTATTTGCAAATTTCTCTCATTCAAGTATTTGCCTTTATGTTTTGTTGATGACTTCCTTTTCTGTTGAAGAATTTTTACCATAGTGTTGTCCCAGTACTTTATTTTGCTTTTATTTTTCCTTTCCTGGGGCAATATGTTCATAAATATGATGCTAAACTAATGACCAAGAGATTACTGCCTCTGTTTTCTTTTAGAAGCTTTATGACTTCAGGTCTCACATTTAGATCATCAATCCATATTTATTGTATTTTTGTGTATTGTGTAAGAAAGTGGTCCAGTTTCATTCTTTCACATATACCTGTGCAGTTTTCTCAACACCACTTGTTGAAAAACCTTGTTTTCTCATGATATATTCTTGCATCTTCTGTCATAGGTTGACTATATAAATGTGGGCTTATTTCTGTGCTCTGTATCCTATTCTATTGATCTATGTGTCTATTTTTGTGTTAGTACTATACTGCCTTGATTACTGCAGTTTGTAGTCTATCATTAAATCTGCCATTGTGATTCCATTATCTTTGTTCTGAAATCAAGATTTCATTAGTTATATAAGTTTTTTTTTTTTCTGTGATTCCATAAAAGTTTTAGGATTATTTGTTCAAGTTATCTTAAAAGATGTTATTGGCATTTTGTTGGATTTGTACTGAAACTTTAGGTTGCTTTAGGTAGGATGGACATTTTAAATATATAAATTATTCTAAAAAGTAAGCATAATACTTTTTTCCATTTGCTTATGTCATTGCAATTTGAATATATTATTATTATTATTATTATTATTATTGTCTAATTGTGGCAGCTAGGATTTTCAGCACTACTATGAGGAATAAAAGTGGTGAGACTGAATATCCCTGTCATATTCAAAACTTAGAGGGAAAGATTTCAGTTTTTCACTATTGTATGATGTTAAGGTTGAATTTTTTGTATATCACTATTATTATGTTGAGATATTTTCCCTCTAAATCCACTTTGTTGAGAGTTTTTATCAGGAAGGAATGTCATAATTTGACAAATGCTTTTTCTTCCTCTAGTGAGATGATCATATGTTTTTTATCCTTTCTCTTATTAATGACATTAATCACATTGATTGGTATGTGAATGGTGAAAACATGCTTGCATCCCTGAAATAATTACTACTTGATCATGGTTAGTGATTTTTTTTAATGTATTGTTGAATTTGGCTTTGCTAATATTTTTTTTGGCAATTTTCATGCATGTTCATCATAGATATTAGCCTGTAGTTGTATTTTTGTTTTTTGTTTTTTTTTTGTTTGTTTGTTTTTGTTTATTTTTAGTATTTTGTTTTGTTCTGTTTTTCTGTACCTTTGGCTTGGTCTCAGGGTAATGCTGACCTCATAGAAAGAATTTGGATGCTTTCTTCCATATTCTATGTTTTAATATAGTTTCAGAAGAATAGGTATTAATGCTTCTTTAGATGTTTGGTAGAACTTACCAGTGACACCATTAGTCCTGGACTCCTGTTTGTTAAAAGTTTATTAATTACTAATTTTATTATTATTAAGTGGCTTTTCAAATTTTCTATTTTTCCTGATCGAGTTTTGGAACTTGGTATCTTTCTAGGAATTTACCTATTTTTTTCTAGGTTGTCCAATTTGTTGGCATTTTTTTAAATAATATTCTCTTATAATCTTTGCATACCTGCTGTGTTTTTTTTCCATTATCTGATTTTATTTATTGTGTCCTCTCTTTTTTTTCCCTTGATAAACCTGGCTATAAATTTACCAATTTTGTCTAACTTTTCAAAGAAACAGCTCTTGGTTTCATTTATATTTTCAACTTTTGTCTCTATTTCATTTACCTCTGCTCTAATCTTCATTTTCAGTAGCATTTTTGGTTGTCCTTTCCCTTTCTAGCTCCTTTAGCAGTAAGTTTAGATTGATTACTTGAGAACCCACAGCTAACATTATACTTAATGGTGAAAAGCTGAAAACTTTTCCTCCACATTCAGAACATGACAAGTATGTCCATTCTCAACATCTTTTTACAACATAGAATACTTATGCATTCTAAAATGCTGAGGCATTTTAACAGTATGGATTCATTGTAACCATAAGCATAGAATTTTTTCCCATTTCCTTGTGTCTTCTTCAATATCTTTCATCAGCATTTTGTAGTTTTTAGATTACAAATCATTCACCTCTCTGGTTAGGTTTATTCCTAGGTATCTTATGGTTGTTGGTGCAATTATAAATAGGATCAATTCTTTAGTTTCTTTTTCTGCTGCTTAATCGTTGATGTATTAGGAATTCAACATTTCTGCACATTTCTATACATTGTACTTCTGTACAAGATTTCTGTACATTGATTGTGTATCCTGTGGTTTTATTGGATTCCTGTATCATTTCTAGGAATTTTTTGATGGAGTCTTTTGGGTTGTCTATATCATTTAATCTGCAAGTAGTGAAAGATTGACTTTTTCCCTATGTATTTGGATGCTTTTTATTTCTTTAACTGTCTGATTGCTGAGGCTTGTACTTTCAGTGTCAAATAACACTGATGAGAATGGATATCCCTGTTTTGTTCCTGACTGTAGATGAAAATCTTTCAATTTTTCTCTAGTGAGATGATGTTAACTATGGGTCTTTCATATATGGCCATTATTTTTTTGATGTATGTTCCCTCAATCCCTACTTTTTGAGTTTTTGTTTGCCAGAGTGTGGCAAATTTTAACTAGGTATGCTCTGGTCTGCTTATTATATGATAGCTGATGTGACTTCCAGTAGAACTGAAGCTTTGCAGGACACTGTGGTTGGGAGACATGGTGTGGACAGCATTTCTGTCGGTCCACTGAGGAAGGAACCTGCCTTGCTGGGACTGAGGCACACTTGACAGGGAATGGAAATATTGGCAGAGCACAGGGGTGTGAGACTTGGTGTAAGCAAGGTAGGCAGCCAGTCTCAGCACTGTGTATTTACTAAAGGTTGTTCTGTGTTTATACTGAGTGGTGAGGGAGACAGATATCACCAACCAACTCCTTTGTTTCCAGTGAGGGGTTCTTGTGTCTGCTGCTCTCAGAGAAGCACTCACTGAAGAGTGAATAATCTCCCCTCTGTGTGCTCCCTGTGTTTTTCAGATTCCCATTTCCATGCTGTCTGTCCCTAGGTAGTTTGCCTGTCTTCTAGCAATGAGCATTGCAGGGTCCATTCCAGTAAAGGCTTCCAACTTTGAAAACAACAGACTTTAGGGACATGGTTTGGGCAGGGGCTGCACTGGTCTTCTGGAAGAGGATCTCATCTCACTGAGACTGATGCAGGTTTTGCTGATAAGGGCAATCACAGGCCAGGAAGACAGTGTCAGGGTTGAGCTGCCTTTGACAGAAGGCTTTGTAATTATTATCAATGGTGTGGGAGGGAAGTGGAACATTCTGACACTTTTGTCCCTGTAGAGGGGTCCCTATGAATGCCACCTGTCACTCAAGTGCTCCAAGAAGAATAACAATCCCTACCTGTGTTCCCCAAGCATTCCTCCAGCCAAGCCACCTGCCCTTGTGGTGTTTGCCTGCCTTCTCCACAGGAGTAGGACAGTACTTTTTGTTTTGTATCCCAGTTAAGCCCCCTGACGTTAAAAACTCCAGGCTTTAAGCCCTATTGGATAAAAAAAAAATTCTAGGAAATAAGCTCCTTTGTTATTCCCAGTCAATGGCTTTGAGGAAGTGTCCTCCTTGTGCATTCCCCTGCATAATCCTCTCTCTCTCTCTCTCTCTGTCTTTGTCTTTGTCTCTGTCTCTGTCTCTCTCTCTCTCTCGTCTTTCTCTGAAACCAGGGGTCCCTCCCTTCCACAGTGCCCAGGATCCATGTCTCCCCCAAACCATGTCTCTGCATTTCCTACTTTCCTCAATGTCGCCTTTTCTCTCCCTCTAGTTGTGAAGTTGTTCTGTCAGTCTTCAGGTCAATTTCATAGGTATTCAGAATGACTTGACAGCCATCTAGTTTTGTTTAAGTAATGAGAAAAGCCTAAAGTTCTCCTACTATGCAATCATCTTAGCTCTGAAGCAGGAAACCTTGAAAAGGAAGGAAAAGCTCATGGTATCACCCTTCTGGATACCATAATGTACTGTAAAGCTATAATAATGAGAACGGTACTTTATTGGCACAAATGTGGATAAATAGATACATGAGCACAACAGAATAGCCCCCAAATAAGTACTCACTTATATGGACAATTATTCAGTGACAAAAGAGGCAAGAATATACAATGGGGAAACTATCCATTCAATAAATGATGTTGAGAAAACTAAAAAGATACTTGCAAAAGAATGAAATTTGACAACTTTCACACCATAAACAAAAGTAAATTGATAATGGGTGGGAAGACATAAATGTAATATCTAAACCATAAAAGTCTTAGAAGAAAACATAAGCAGTGAGTTCTTTGGCAAAAGTCTGAGCAATATTTACTTGAATCTGGTTCCTCAGGCAAGGAGAGCAAAAACAAAAACAAACTATTAGGACCATATCAAACAATTTTTTTTTTCACAGCCAATGTAACTATTAACAAAATGAAAACACAACCCACTTAATGGGAATAGATACTTTCAAATTATGTATCTAATAAGGGATTCACTATGAAAATATATAACAAACTCATACAATTCAATATCAAAAACTCAAGCAACCCAATTTAAAAATGGGCAAAGATCTGACTGGACTTTTCAAAAAAGACGTACAGATATACAATGGTTATAGGAAAATATGCTAAACATCACTAACCATTAAGAAAATATATATCAAAGCCACAGTAATATATAATCTCACATCTATCACCATGACTAATATCAAAAGGACAGGAAACAACAAATCGTAAATATGTGGAAAGGGGATAATGTGAACTGTTGGTGGGAATATAAATTGGTGCAGCCATTATTGAAAACTGCGTGAGGATATTCAAAATAAATAAAATTGAATTATCACATTATCCAGTAATTCCAGTACAAGGTAATTATCTAAAAATTAAAAACACAAATTTAAAAAGCATTTCTATGTTTATTACAGCATTATTTACATAGCCAAGATATGGAAGAAACATAAATGTCCAATGATTGTTGAATGGATAAATAAAACATAGTGTGTGTGTGTGTATATATATATATATATATATATATATATATGTTTATATGTATATAATGAAATATTACTTAGCCATAAAAATGAATTAAGAAAGAATGAGATATTGCCATTTGAGACAATATGGATGTACCTAGATAGTACTATGCTAAGTGAAATAGTTCAGATGAAGCAAGCCAAATACCATATGATTTCTTTTGCATGTGGAATCTAAAACTCAAAACAGAGACACCTGGGTGGCTCAGTTGATTGAACGTCTGACTTCTGCTCAGGTCATAATCTCGTGGTTTGTGAGCCCAAGCCCTAGTTTGGGTTCTGTACTGACATCTCAGAGCCTGGAGTCTTCTTTGGATTCTGTATCTCCCTCTCTTTCTCCTCCCCTCCCACACTTGTGCTCTCTGTCTCTCTCTCTCACTCTCAAAAATAAATAAACATTATTTTTTTAATACAAATAAAAATTAAAACAAACTAAGGAACAGAACAAAACAAACTGTGGTTTTAGATGCAGAGAATAGCTGATGGTTGTTATAGAGGATATTGGTGAGGGAATAAATGAAATGAGTAAAGGGAAATAACAGGTGCTATCTTTCAGTAACAAAATATATTTAGAAAACGGGTATAGTTTCTCAGGATCCACATAAGAGTGAAAACATATGGTATCTGTCTTTCTCTGTATGACTTATTTCACTTACCATGGGGGAGGGGAAGGAAAAAAAAAAGTTAGAGAGGGAGGGACCCAAAACGTAAGAGACTTAAAAACTGAGAACAAACTGAGGGTTTGATGGGGGGTGGGAGGGAGGGGAGGGTGAGTGATGGGTATTGAGGAGGGTACCTGTTGGGATGACCACTGGGTGTTGTATGGAAACAAATTTGACAATAAATTTCATATTAAAAAAAAGAAGTAAAAAATAAAATAAAAAACGGGTATATAATGTACAGCACAGGGAATATAGTCAATACTATTCTATTATATTTGTATGGTGGTCAATAATAACTAGACTCAATTTACTCATGATTTCATAAAACATAAATATTCAATCATTACCTTTTGGTAGTGGAAACTAATAAAGTATATCCGGTCAATTATGCTTCAGTTAAAAAAAAATCTTGCTGTGTGAACAAGGGTTTAAGATAATAACATTTTGCACTCTCCTAAGCATAGAGATATGATTTTGGAGATACATACTTTACTCTCATTCTCTTTGAATGACCTCCTCCAACTGTCATAAATGTAGTTAATAGTGTCAGAAAGAGATTTATTCAAACAGTTTGAAAAATTTTAAAAGCATTTGGCAATACTTGTTACAGTGTTGTCCTTTGGGAATATTTTAATGTAAGACAGCTCAGAACTACTAAATACCCAACAGGTCCACTATTCTCGAGGGAATATCATCCTGAGCAGTGTTAGAGGGTCATGACTCAGACCTCTCTGAATCATAGTACAGGTTCTCAAAACTCTGTGAATAAGCTCTATGAGGATGAAACTTGTATTTGCTTGTTATCCAGCTGCACAACACATGGCTCACAGATACAAAATATAGTTTCCAACCTCCATCTGTAATAAACTGCATCACCTTCACAGAGCAGTGAACTCTCAGAATTTTTAGTTTCACTCTAACTAATTTGTGTATTTCCTCTTAAAGGTAAACTCCGGAAAGAATATGGTAAGTCATTCATTACTTCCTTGTGTATATCATATTGATCACAGTATAAAAAGTCAGGCCTTTTTTGAAGGAAAGTTTTAAGAGAAAAACACTTGGTAAAGATATAAGTATATAAATACCACTTTGGAATTTGGGATTGTGCATTTCCTTTCATTTTTTTCTTTTTTAAAAAAAAATTAAAGGTTTTTACTTTATTATTGAGAGACAGAGAGAGACAGAGCATGAGCAGGTGAGAGGCAGAGAGAGGAGGAGACACAGAATCTGAAGCAGGCTCCAGGCTCCAAGCCGTCAGCACAGGGCCTGACGCGGGGCTCGAACTCACAAACCGCAAGATCATGACCTGAGCCGAAATTGGATGCTCAACCGACTGAGACACCCAGGCGCCCCTCATTTTTTCTTAATTAGGTTGTTCCAGTGTCCATGAGCTCTGTTAGGTCATGCTGTGTCTAATCCCTTGAAGTTTGCAAATGTTGCTTTGATTCTACAGAGAGGAGAAACTGGGTAATACTTGAGGAAAATACTAAAGGAAGGTCTGCAGTTAAATCTACCAGATATACTGAAAAGGTACAGGGTGCTACATTTCAATGCACAACACAGCCTTGTCTACTATCCAAATCTCTACTAATGTTAGCTATTCTCACTTTTTGTTGCTTGTTTGAAGTGCATGTTTACTTGCTAACCCACTTTCACTGGAATTGAGAAAAGGAAGCTTGTGTAAAATGTACTTGGAAAACATTTTTTTTTCTCTTCTGCATTTTCAAAATTTCCTCATGTCTTGAGGATTCTTTCTTACCTATTCTGACCCACTCAAATTTAAAAAATTTTCCTCATGTACCACACACCAGTTTCCAAAGTAGAAATTGCTGTTTGTATTATCATCAGACTATGCTCCTAGATGAAGCATTAGAGGAAAATTATGTCTTTCAATGCCCAGGATTTCTTCTTGGGATGAGCAATAAAGACTAATTAGCTGTTTCAGGTTGTTTCTGGCTCTGGATATATTCTCCTCTCAAAGGCTCACTGATCTTGTCCCACTCTCTTGTAGTTCAAACCCCATGTGTAATCTGGATGAACTTTGCTTGGGAAATATTCTAGGATGACATCCACACAATCAACAGATGGAACAGAATGGACTGACTTAGTTCTTGGAGAAAGGAGACCGTAGATGATGGAGTTATGAGCATATTTCATGATACTATGCAGTCTCTTAGAAATTATCTATTTGAGATAATGTACACAATGCCTTCTTTTTTATTTTTTGGATTTTTCTTCTCTAGCTTTTAATTTTCACCTACTTGCCTAATATTTTACCAAGTCAGATGTTGAAAGATTTGAGTAAAGTCTGTTTCTTTAGAAATTCTTCCATATATACTTTGTTGAATTCTTTATTATATATTTGTTTTTACACAGAGCTCTTACGTGAACAGAAAGGTGAGTAGTATTTGTTTAAATTTTAGCGGCAGACATCATAGAAAAGTATATTGGTCAACTAAAATTTAGCAATTGATTCCATATCATAAACTATTTTTTAAATGGTCTTTCTTTTAA
Organism: Panthera pardus; assembly: GCF_024362965.1. Classification (NCBI taxonomy): domain Eukaryota; kingdom Metazoa; phylum Chordata; class Mammalia; order Carnivora; family Felidae; genus Panthera; species Panthera pardus. Next base: position 4,504,472 of record NW_026526654.1, read on the forward strand.
GCGGTCTCTCTATATATGATTAGTCATAAGTTGAAACTATTTTGTATTTTGTAACATTATAAATTATAAGTTCTATAAATGATTTGCATTTTAAAAGAGTCACACTGTGGCATCTTTGTTGAAATCTTTCTCCTGTTTATTATTTGTTTTATTTTTTACAGTCTCAATAAGGTGTTCAGATATTCCTTTATGATTTTTCTACTATTACTTCTTAAATACAAATTAATACCTGAATTTTGATCTTCATATTGGTTTCTTCTAATATCTGAATCTATATTATTAAATAACAATTAATGCTAATTCTATTTTATACAATAGGATGCCAATCAAATATATCACCATCAATATTGGGCACTTTTAAAGACTTTGCATTTTTCTATATGATATATAAAATTTTAAAAATATGATATGCATAAGCTTTGATATACCATATGCATATTTTTGTTTTGATTTTTCTTTATTGTTGGCCTTGTTTTTAGGATAATTTTTTATGGTAATTTGGTCTCTGTACCTTTGCACTTGTTTTTCTCTATTCCTGAAATATTTTATTTCTGTAATCATTTCCTAATTAACTCTGTTTTTCCTGTGGGAACCTGGTGAACCCTCACTAGTTGAGAGAGGGATATGAGTAGTCTATGGTATCCCACAGCCATTTCATTCTCTCATTATTGTTTTTCATGGTGATCTGTGCATGTGACAGGTCAGAGCTATGTGTCCTCCTTTACTGAGGGAGCCTGATCCATGCGGAGCTAAGGGCAGCCAGTCCACAAATATCTGTTGAGTGGAAAAAATTATTTGTATTTATATTTTTCTTTGTCAAATTGTTTTGCTCCTTGTTTTTTCTAGATTATGTATGAAAGAAAATATTAGCTAGGAAACAGACCTAATGGTTTATTTCCTGATCTAGGGTTTAAAGATCACGTAACACCTAATTTTTGGAGAAACACTTATGTCAAAATTAATTTCTTATATTTCCTTAATACTATATTGAATTGAATCTCATGTCTTTGGCCATGCAACTCTGGGCCAAGTGAGGCAAGGTGAAGAATCTTATCCTGGAGATGCCTAGAAATATATTTGGCATGAGACTTTCAGTTAGGCTCTATGTGACCTCAAGAGAGTGATGTGGAGGGAACACTTCCTAAGAGAGTTACTAAGTACTCCTCTCCCATGAAAGGCTATCGTTCGTGTGGGAATTGACAGGGAGGACCTTAAGGAATCTACCAAAATCCTCTCCAAAAGAAAGTGATAATTTGAACATCTAAGCACGCAGAAGACCCTCACGTGAGACAAATTTTTCTCCTTCCTTTACACAAACTCCCACTCCACTCCACCTTCAGTTCTCTTTCCTGGAGGAACCACAAGTTTCATGGGAGGTGAGAGAAGGTAGGAGACCTGAGGCAGAAGGGAAATGGGCTATTGCATGGCCTGAACAATTTAATACTCAAAATAGACATGAAAAAATAATTCTGGGAAATTTATTTGAAACTTTAACAGTGAGATTAAATAAGGTTGTTTTTTGCATAAACTTGATAATTTCTAAGTTATTCTACAAACCAGTTATAAAGCCACATATAACTATGGCCCTATACTCACGTTTGGTCAAATGTTTAATAAATAGCTATTGAAAATATACTTGTTTAAATAAAATTGGTAATATCAAGAAACATACTATATTATTATCTACTTGAGAAAATTCTCAAGAAAGGCCTTGTGAACAGTTTTGCTGACTCTTCTCTGAAACACTCAAAGAAATGGGTTATCCCGAAGTGGTTGGGGGTACAATCCATTGAAATTCCAATCGACCCTCAGTCTGCAGCCATGTGGCGTTTATTCTGGAAGACAAATCTGCAGTAAGTTTATATTAATGTAAGATAAACATGGTATGTTTCCAAGACTGTACATCTAAACAGCCTGTAGTTTGGAACATTTTAAGGTGTGAAGCGGGAAAGTACCTCCTTATTTCTAAAAATCCAAGACAGACACCTTAAGTTTTTATGGTTGCTCAAATAAAGGATATATTGCTAGAGCTGAGTATGCCAAATATACCATGTCTTTAATGCAAAGTAAGGTAAACCAAACCCTCCATTTCAGTAAATCCTCCTTTCTCAGAAGCCCCCCCCCTTTCATTTCCTTCTTATCAGCTGCCAGGTATTGTAAATGAAGTGTGATAAAATGAGGGTCTGAAGGCCACTTTCAGACTTCCCTCTTATCCTGGAAAGAATGGGTAGAATTTGTAGGTCCTTGGCACTTATATTCTCAAATTTGAGACATCATCCAAAAGAGATCACTTTTAGTATCGTATTTTATATCTACATAAACACATTTACAAGTCAAATAGTATGTATTTAGTTTGTGTTTATTATTATTATTATTATTATTATTATTATTCAGGAAATAACTATCTCTCTCTGTGTCACACATATACACTGGATCATTAAGTATTTCTTCTCAGGGTCTCTGTTTTCAAATTGAGACCAAGTAATAGGACAGATATTCCATGAATAGGGATAAGAGGACACGTTCTAACATACATTTTCTTTCTTTATTTCTTCATATAGGGAACATAGAAAAAAAGAACGGTAAGTGATATTTATATTTGACTGAAGCAGTGTTTGGATATCCCATATCAATATTCCAATATTGATGTTCTTTCATTATTATTAAAGAACAAATTCCAGGCACCCCATGTGTGACCTAAAAGTTTTCAAAACAAGTAAAGTATCTTCCTGCTACTTTAAAAAGTGAACATAACTATTTATAAGACAAAGTTTTAGGCATAAATACAGAAGAACAAGATGAATCCATGTGTGCCATTAGCGCTGCAACTCAGGTCTTACATTCAGTGCCATTCAGTGAGGTCATTTGTCTTTTGTATATATAGTAATTAACTGACTATTTTACAGTCAGTGCTTAAGAAACAATGAGACAAAAGGACTATCTTTCTTTATGGAAGTTGCTATAAGAATGATACAAATTCCACATTTAAATAATAATTAAAAACCAAATATTCTAATATTTGTTATGGAGGAAGGTTAATGATGCCATGGATAGTACAACAGTTGGACTGGGCTTAGACATGGGGTTCTAGATTTGCTAAAGAAAGTCAATGCAGAAGAGGCTGGAGATATTGAAAAGGACAGGTAGGTCAAAGAGAGAACTACCATGTGTAAAGCAGAAAGCACAACATGCACTAAACTCTGAGGGGAGGTGAGCCTGTGGTTCTATTAGAAGAGGCAATATTAGCCAGGTGCCTCTGGCTCAGAAAACCTAGACAAGGCTATACGTAGGCAAAGGCTGGTAAATGCCACATGTCCTTACCATTCTAAGAATTTTGAATGCTCTCTAAGAAACAGAATTTTGAATATTATCCAAGAAAATAAGGAAATCATATAAATTCTAAAAAGGGGTACAGTGACAAGATTTTCAATTCAAAATGTTATTTTCTTGAAGGTAGAGAACAGATTATATGGTTAGTGGTAAAAAAGAAAAAAAAAGAAAAAGAAAAGCTAGGACAATCTACTCTGAGATATACACTGAACTAAATAAACAGGTCTTAAAAGTCTGTACATGTTTGTGTACAGTCTGTGTAAAATCGGTAGTTTAATGGAAAAGAGAAATCCTATGTAAAGTCTATGGTTTAATTTTGACTCTAATTTCCATGACCTGGAAGCCTATGTCCCTGCTGTGTTTAATTTTGGAATCCTATTAAGATTTAGATTTTCTATGCAACAAACATTCTCACTTAAGGAAAGCTGTTGATCAAATGTAAAAGTACTCTGAATGGGTCTATATAACATAAGCCCATCCCGACTGAAATCAGAATTAACTACAAATTAATCCAAATCTGAAACCACTATACATATATTTGTTACATTTCCAATAATTTTTCTCAACTCATTTTCCCAGAATTGAATTAATACTTCTTTGGAGTAAAGAAAAACTTGAATTCATTTCATAAAAAATACCAACAAGTATCTTTTCTCTTATCAAAAAAAAAATTAAACGTGATTCATGGAAGAATGAAAGCATTTATCTATAGTTTAACAAAGGTAGGTTTGTCATGTGGGACATATCCTGAGAGGAAAAAAAAATATTTGTCATCATTGTCCTCCTCATCATCATCTTCACCACCAACAACCTACATTTATTTATTAATGCTCTTTACATTTAAAAAATGTGCTTTGCAATAGTAATACATAGGCAAATATGGAGCACATATTTCTTTCTGTCATGTACCTAAAATTAAAACAAGAATAAAAATTAATAAAGTAATACACCAACGAACTAGCAGCAACTATGACTGAGGAGGTAGATAGAAGGCAGATAATAACCAACCTTTTAATTTTAGAATTTAATATTTACCTTATGAGTGGTGAAAGGAACTGAGGAATTCTGAGTAAGTAGGTATTCAACATAAAAATTATAAGATCCGAGTTTTTTGTTTTTTTTTTTTTTTTACATTTTTAATTTATTTTTGGGACAGAGAGAGACAGAGCATGAATGGGGGAGGGGCAGAGAGAGAGGGAGACACAGAATCGGAAACAGGCTCCAGGCTCCGAGCCATCAGCCCAGAGCCTGACGCGGGGCTCGAACTCACGGACCGCGAGATCGTGACCTGGCTGAAGTCGGACGCTTAACCGACTGCGCCACCCAGGTGCCCCTAAGATCCGAGTTTTAAAAAGACTGCATTAGAGAATCCATTGACGTGTGCAGGAGTGGGCATTGGAAGACCAGTAAAGGAGCTTCCACAGTCAATGAGCAAGACTCAGAAGAAGGGTGATGAAGGGTGGAGGTTGGTGGAAGGGCTTGGGAGAGCAGGAAACCTAGGATGGAGCTAGACTCAAATGACCATAATGAATAATTCAATGTGGAGGGTGGAGTGGGAGGTAATGGAGAAGGAAATACAAACAAAATGCCCCTCTTAGTGGCCTGTACAGCTGGATCCAGTGATTTTATTCACTAAGTTGGTAATCAAATTCAATACTTAATTCATCAACTCTCTTAACATTAGTAATCTCTTCAGTTGCCTAAACTTCTGATAATTAGAACCAATCCCTCAGTGACACTTGGCAAAAAAAAAAAAAAAAAAAAGGCTTAATCTTCATTCTCTGCTTTTGATTTATTGTTTTGTCTTTGCTCTTTATAGTCACAAACTGCATTTTTATTTTATACATTTTTTGACAGTCATTTTTCTGTATATCACTTGTCTTTTATTCCCTTTCTGTCAGATCACCTGAAGGATGGGATTTATAAATGAACAATAATTTTGTTTTTAATTTTATGAGAATAAGGGAAAAATCAGTAATTCAACGCTTAAAAAATAAAGTTTTTTAAGTTTTATTTAAAAATAAGTCAGTTAAGGGGTGCCTGGGTGGCTCAGTCGGTTAAGCATCTGACTTCAGCTCAGGTCATGATCTCACAGTCCGTGAGTTCCAGACCCCCGTCAGGCTCTGTGCTGACATCTCAGAGCCTGGAGCCTGTTTCAGACTCTGGGTCTCCCTCTCTGCCCCTCCCCTGCTCATGCTCTGTCTCTCAAAAAAAAATAATTAAAAAAAATTAAAAATAAATCAGTTAATTATGCTATAGAATAGTATTTATTTTCATTAAAATGTTACTGTTAATCTCGAAAAGAATAGAGGACATTATGAAAAACATGCATTAGATTATTCCTTTCACTATTGTGGGGTAAAACTATTCTGCATATTTAGATAATGAGAAGATGGCAAGATATTTTAAAGGGATTATAGATGGGTAATAGACACCTAATGGGTCCCTTTTTCTTTCCTTGACTTTTTTAAAATAAATTGATACATATCATTTTTGTAACAAATTATGTTTATAATTAAACACAAAGAATATAACCCTTGTGAAAATGAGCACAAATACCTCGGATGGCCCTTCTTCTCTTAAAGCACCTTGATTTTGGAATGGTGCTTCAATTGTCAGGCAGCTTGTTAATGCCTCTGTGGGTGAAGAAACTGGGTCTTATTCATCACAATGAAAATAGTGCTTTGTCTAAAAAAGAGTCTCAGGAAAAAATGTGCTGGATAAGTAGAAAATTTTTGCAGTTAAATTAGGAATATCATGAATAAAAAGTAATAAATGCTACTTGTGGACATGTCAGATAAGTTAAATACCAGATGCTGAATGCAGATTTTTTTTTTTCACGTTAGCTCATTTATCCATCACATTGTAAATAACAGTATCAACCTAATTTATGGTACTTTCTTGATATCACACAGATCACACTTGGGAGAGATATAATTTGGTTATATTTGGAAAAAGCTCTGTTCATATTTTGAACCAACTCTAGCTGGCCACCATGAGACTCTAGTTTAAAATTTTATTATCTATTCACATAAGTGCAGTTTCTAACTGCATGACAATTTGTGTTTCATAAATTTTTATATTACTTACAACTCTATGCCCTATCTTTGAATATCAATTTCTTCCTTAATTTACATGACTGTGATTTCTGTGGTAGTGCCTATATTTTTGTGCTTACATATGTAGCACAAAAACAGACAAAAAGATTAAATGATAAATCATGATTATATTATAGTGAAATGATAAATAATTATTATAATTTTCTTAGAAGAATGATTTATTGTCTGGATTATAAAATAAAATCACCATTTTGATTCTGAATGCATGATGCACCCACATATTGATAGTAGACTTTATTTAAAATAAATTACCTTGGGGGTTATTGGGTGGCTCAGTCAGTTGAGCATCTGACTCTTGATTTCAGTTCAGTTCATGATTTCACAGTTCGTGCATTTGAGCCCCACACTGAGCCCTATGTCAGGCTCTGTACCATTAGTGTGGAGACTGCTTGAGATTTTCTCTCACCCTTCCTCTCTGCCCCTCTGCTGCTTGCACATGCTTTCTCTCTCTCTCTTTAAAAATAAATAAGTAAAATTTAAAAAATTTAAAAAAAAACTTTTTTTTCCTAGTAAATGCAAAACTTTTGCAAAGGAAAAAAAATCTATTGATAACTGGATGCTAAATATTCTTAAGTCACATATCAATTTCAGGTACATATTGAACACTATATTGAACACATATTAAACATTATATCTGGCAAAGCTCATATCCCTAAGAATTCTGTTTTTTTTTTTTTTTTAATGTGATACATTTCTATTTGGAATATATTGACCACACTATAACCTGGTAACGTTCACATCAATATCACATCACATAATTATCATTTATTTTTTGTGGTCAGGATATTTAAAATCTAGTCTCTTAGCAACTTTGAAACAGCTCTTTAAAACCAAAATAAAATAAAATAAAATAATTAAATTAAATTAAACTGTGCTTTTTTTTTATCTTTCTCATTGAGATATAATTGACAAATTACATTGTGTAAGTTTACGGTATACAACGTGTTGATTCCATACATTTATATATTGCAATATAATTATCACCAAGGCATTAACTAACAACTCCATAATGTTGCATAATTATGATTTATTTACTGAGTAAGAAAAATCAAGATCTATCTTCTTAACAATTTTGATTTTTCTAATACTGTGTATTTGACAATAATTATTATGCTGTACAACAGATCTCAAAAACTTATTCATTTCCAGTTTTAAGTTTATACCCTTGGGCAAAATCTCTTAAATTCCCTCTACCTCCAGCCTCTGGTAATCATTATTCTATTCTCTGTTTCTATGACTTCAGGTTGTTTTTTTTTTTTAATTCCATATATAAGTGATATCGCACAGTATTTTTCTTTCTCTTTCTGACTTACTTAATTTAGCATAATGCCATCGCAATTCACTTTCATTCATGTGGTTACAACTGGCATTTACTTCTTTTCCGTGGATAAATAATAAACAGTGACAATAATAATAATAATAATATACATAGTGATGTTGACCATCTTTTTATGTACCTGTTGTTCTTTTGGCTATTTGTATGTCTTCTGTGGGAAAATGTCTGCTCATTCCCTTTGTCCATTTTTTAAAATCATATTGTTTGCTTTTTGCTATTGAGTCGTATATGTTTTTATATGGTTTCTACATTAACTCTTTCCTCTTGATTTGCAAATATTGTCTCGCTTTCTGATTGCTGCCTTTTCATTTTGTTGATTTTTCTCACAGTTCTGGAAGCTGGGAAATCCAAGTACAGGGCACCAGCAAATCTGGTGTCTGAGAGTCCACTTCCTTGTTTGCAGATGGCCGTGTTCTCACTGTTCTCTCACAAGGCAGAAGATGAGAGCAAGAACAAGTGTTCTTGGCTCTTCTTATGAGGGCACTAATCCTATTCATGAGGGCTCCACTGTAAAGACCTAATTACTTTCCAAAGCCCCAACTTTCTAATATTATTACACTGTGTTTAAAAGCATATGAATTTTGTAGAAATAAATTCCATCCATAAACATGACATTACAGGCACGGTAGCCAAAAATCTTGTTGTTGACATATTTTTAAAAAATAAAACCTAGCAAACAGGTTACAGAATTTTCTACTTTTTAAATCGCCAGGAAATACCTAAATACTATAACCTTATGGCACTTCACCATGAAAAAGACATGTGACAGCATATATTGCCCCTACCTCCACCAGCATGCCCAACAACTCATGCAAAGGAAGATAATAAATAGTGGTGAAAGAAAGTAGAAAGAGAGGAAATGAACAGAAAATAAATAGGGTTAAAAGCCAAAGAAAGGAAGGGCATGGAGCCCTATACCATTGGTGAAGCTGGAATCTTGTAGTTACTCTGATGTGTCAGGACAGAGAGTTGTAATGCCATTTGTGGGTGGGTGTATCTCATTGTCCTTCTGACATCTGTGCATATGTGTGTATGGGAGTATTTTTCTGTGTGTGTGTATGTGTGTGTGTGTGTTTATATATTTTATATGTTACTGCACCTGTGGATTAAACTGGGTACAGTTTTCTATCCCATAAAAATCACACATAAAAAATGAAAAAATTCATAGTATACTGAAATTCTTTCTTAATATGTTAGGACTAAATTACATTTTCAAAACAAACATTATAGCTGAACTAACTGCATTTAGTTTTTAATTCTTAAGGTGCGGAGAAAAAGAAATTATATCCAAACTCACTGGTGTTTTCAATGCTAATTTCTTAAATTTATACTTTTTTTTTTGTTCTTTTGATGAGGGCAGTCTGTCCATAGGCTTAATACAAACACCTGGGAGAGGCTATTTCTTGTCAAAATTTTGCATTATGATCCTTTGAATTACGATAAAGCAAAGGCAGCCGAAGACTCTAAATACCTATTTTCCAAATATATAACTTGAATTCAATCTCTCTCTTTCTCTCTCTCTCTCTTTCTCTTTCTTCTTCCCAAGCAATTTACATGTGCAAAGATTAGAAAGAGAGTCTAGTTGGGGCACCTGGGTGGCTTAGTCCACTAAGCATCCAACTTTGGCTCAGGTCATGATCTCATGGTTCATGAGTCCTAGCTCCACATTGGGCTCTGTGCTGACAGCTCAGAGCTCAGAGCCTGAAGCCTACTTCTGATTCTGTGTCTCCCCCTCTCTCTATTCTCCTTCCCCACTCATGCTCTGTCTCTCCCTCTCTCTCAAAAATAAATAAACACTAAAAAATTTAGAAAGAGAGTCTAGTTAATGAGTCCTGACCAAATTCTCACAAGACTTGTCACTGTTTTGCATTTCAGGAAAGCTTCATGAAGAACTTGGTAAGTAATATTTCTCTGTGAGGATAGACATGTAAATATATTTCAAAACAAACTCTTACTCTATCTCATTCTTTCAGAAAGGATAAAATTCTTGGGAGAAGAAGGTGAGTAATGAAAATGACCATCTCTAGCCCTGACTCATGCACTTGCCTTTTGACCACTCATCCTTTTCTTGTTTTATTCATTGGTAAACCTTGGTTACAAAACTATACTCTTTTTCTTTTCTTTTCTTTTTTTTTTAATTTTAGGGTTGAAATATGCTCGACGCTATGCAGGTAACTAGAGACTGAAGTATTTGGATATTGGTTCTTATTTTTAGCCAGTACACTGGGCCACCAGACAAGGGGTCTCACAAACTCACACCAAACATATGCGCACGCACACACACACACACACACACACACACACACATCCCTTTTTTTTCTCCAAAATTTCCACTTTGTAATGCTTATTATTGAGTATGTTATAGCTATAGCTCCTTATATATCACAAATGGTCCTGCTTCTGAGGTTCAGTGATGGATGGAAGCAGAACATTAGAGCCCAAAATGATATCATCTAACATGCTTTTCAGAACCAGAAATTCATTGGGGAATGTCTCTAGGGTGTAGCTGACAGGGAATGGGGTAAGGGCAGGCTGCCTTCTTACTATGTTAGGATGGAGGCTACTGACACAATGCTACTAATTTCCAAGGAACCAAAATTTGTGGCCCTTCATTTAATTTGTCAAATTGAAAAACCAGAAGTTTTGACATCTAACAAATTGCCAAATGTATGACCTCTGTTTAATATTAGGAACAACAATTTGTGTTATATTTTCTAACTTTGTATTAATGATTTCAAAGTATTTTCATTTGATTCACACAAATACACTGTGAGGAAAAAATGCCAGGTATTTATTAATATACAGTTATATATATATATATTTATATATATATATATATATATAATGAATATTATTAGGAGATTTCTCCAGTTTATATGACTAATTTACATAATATTTACTTTCATGAGACAACTTTAGAGGCACTCTTACCAATTGAATTAAGTATAGTCTAGATATCAGATATTGCTTTGGAAAAATACCCATGAGCAACTAAGCTGCAATGGCTTTAAGTGCATACAATCTTATATTTACAGTGCTAACTAAGACTAAGAGTCTTTAGTTATTTTTAATATTGCATTAATACTAATGGAATTTTCTTTGTGGTTACACTAATACAAGTAGAATTTAGTTTTACTTATAACTATGATCACTTAATTAATAGGAGAAATACAGTGTACATTAACAGAATCCTGTGTAATTAGGTAAATATCTGAATCAAGTTTAGTTTTGCTTTGTGTGTTTATATACTTAGCATACAACCCTTTAAAAATTATTTTTGTATCCATGTATCTGAATTTTGCACCTATATGAAAGCAGTTTTAGGAAAATTAATTGAATAAATCTAGATAAATTTCATTTGATGATTTATAACAATTTTAAACTGTCAAAACATTGAGAATCAATGTAAATATTTATAATTGTCTTCAGTTAATTCACAAATTGAATCAGGTAAGTCTGGACTTGAAGCTAAACATTGATGGATATTAGTAATCATTGTTGGACAAACTTCTCTAAGTATTTGTTGTCTCAACTACAAAATGAAAATATTTCTTCATTTCATGTTTTGTTTTGAAAATTGAATATTTATAAATGTGCTTCATGTACCAGTAAGCAGAAAAAGTTCCTAGATAAAGGAAGGACTCTTGTATATTGCATTAATTACTGTTGAATATTATTGATCATAGCCAAGACTGACAACATGTTCTTCTATAGAAAATGTTACCCTGGATCCAGACACAGCTAACCCATATCTCCAAATTACTGATGACAACAAAAGTGTGAAAGGAGGTGATACCTTTCAGGAACTACCCAAAAGAAAACAGCGGTTTGATAACCTGGTCTGTGTATTAGGTCAGCAAATTTTTTCCAAAGGTAAACACTACTGGGAAGTGAGTGTGAAAAATAAAATAAAATGGACTTTAGGCATTTGTAAGGATTCTGTCTGCAGACGGGGAGAAATCATGGTGTCCTCTGAGACTGGGTTCTGGACAATAGGCTTGAATAGAAACAATGACTATCAAGCTCTTTTAAACCCACAGAAAACACTCCACCTCGAGGAATCTCCTGAGACTATTGGTATCTTCCTGGACTATGAGGCTGGAAGAGTGTCGTTTTATAATGTGACCAATCTTTCTCACATCTACACCTATAGAAACTGCTTCACAGATTCTCTGAGGCCATACTTTTATCCTGGCCCCCTCTACAATGGTCAAAATGAACACCCTCTCACCATCCTGCCCTTAGGTCATATTAGAAAAGCCATAGGAAGAAGACATTCTATGTGACTGAGCAAAAATTGCCCTATTTTGAATCTGCTGAAACTAGAGATTTTTATGAAGTTTGTAAATATTCTAATATATTTATATTATATTATATTATATTATATTATATTATATAATTATATATGTATATTACAATATTTACAAACTTCATAAAAATCCCTAGTTTCAGCAGGGAAATTTTTATTTATAAATAAATAAAAATAAATATATAAATATTTAAATAAAACAAAAATGTTTTATTTTAGAATGATGGACTTCTCCCTTCAAATAAATCTAAAATCTAAAAATCATTTTGATGCCATAATTTATAACTTTTTATCATTTCAGTTCCTAATATATCTTTTGTTAATGGACAAGAATTGAGTTAAACTACATGATGTAGAACTTACTTGATGACTATTCAAGGCCACAGAACTAAATACAAAACCCAAAAGAAGCATCTACTTGTGCAAGTGATGAAGGAAAGTTAATTCCCAGTTGACCCTCATGGGTATGGTCTCTCCTTCATTCATGTTTTGAGATGGAAGAAGACATGGACTCTGCTCCACATCATCAGGAAATTGGCTGGAGCCCATACCTTATTGACTTTGCCCAAACCTAGAGGAGTATGATGGCTTTGACAAGGGAGTTCTAAACCCAGACTATGTAATATTCACTACAAAAAAAAATCTTCAAGTGAATATGTCTTCCAACTACTCATTTCTTTACTTTTTTACCTCCATTCTTTTTTGAAGTTTAAATGTACACAATCTCCAACTTAATTTAATATAATTGTATCATTTATTCATCTACTTAACAAATGCTTATTAGGTACTGTATATATGTTTTGTAGGTATCTGTAATCTAAAACACCTTAGATTGATTATCTGTAACTGTAACTGTGTATCTGGTACTGCTAATAAACAGGCAAACACTGATAAATTGTTACTAATTTCAAATGTTGTGTGGGAAAGGCTAAAGGTATCCAGATACAGAACAATAGTGAGTGGGTTCACTTCAGTCTACTCATCAGGAAAACTCTCACTGAGAAAGGGATCTATAGAATATGGAATTTCCCACATGCATAGCTGTAAATTATTACAATCAAGACAACATGCAAAATGCAGAAAGACTGGGTCTGGGTGAGAAAGTAGAAGAAGACCTATGGGGCTCAGACAGAATGGTTTTAAATTAGGCTGCAGACTAAGTAGCTTAAGTAACCAGACAGGAGGAGCTGCCATGGATTTTCTTCATGCACCAGCAGGCCATTTGGTGTTATTATAATAAAATATATAATATATAAGTAAGGAAATGTTAAAATAAAATTTTTGAGAAAAATTAACTTATTAATTAATCAGTTAATAAACAAATAATAAATGAACTGTTCTAAATCAATGCTGAACCTATTGTCATTAAGTTATTTCAAGAGATGTGACCTAAATATGATTAAGTGGATCTAACAGCTCACATTCATGGAATATTTCATAAGGTCAAGAGAGAACATGGATAATTTAGGAGAGAACTGTAGGTGTATTCTGAGGTGCTGTCCCCGAAAATTAAGAGCTGGTATGGTTGCCTGCCCCTCACTTAAAACATGTGGGAAAAAATTAAGAAGATAGTCTGTCTCATGAAATCTAAAGAACACAATGGACCTATGTTTGCCTTCTGTCTTGAATATTGATACTGAGAGAAGGGCCAGTAGCTACTCTGTATCATAATGGAGCAGTGCTGCATTGTATGATCTGTGCAATTAGAGCTTTTCTGGGGGAAGATCTCATGTCTCCTGAAGGATAGAATATGGTTCATGAGAAAGAATCCCTCTGGGATGCTGCCTGAAAAAGTGAATACATATTAGTGTATTAGTGGAAATCACATTGTGTATCACAAGATGCCTGGTGGCTGAGAACAGAATCTTGACAAGCCAAAATACAGACATATTTCACCTTCCTCACGTTAACAGCAGAAAAAAAGTCCTCAGATATTTGGGGGCCTTTGAAGAACTAAACAGGGAAAAATGAGCTTGAAATGATTTCTATATATAGCTCATTACAACAATGATCAAGTAAAAAAATCTCACTCTTGTTATAAGATTAATAATAATAATAATAATAATAAATGTAGCTCACTTCAATAATAATTAAGTAAAAATGTTCTGACTCCTGTTACCTTTAAAACCCTCTCATTCCAAAACTCCACAATTCCCTACAATGCATGTTTTCCCTTACTTCAGTGAGTAATATACCCAACTCATCCAATTACAGGTGTTTTCCTGGTAACCTTTACCTAGAGGACATTGATAAATGTTAAGGAAAAAGACATCTATAATATTGAGGCATATTTCTACCAACATTAAACTCTCCTGTAGAATAAGATTTAGAAAATGGTGAGCTCTTTATAGATTTTGGATACTAGCCCTTTGTCCGATATGTCATTTGCAAATATCTTTTCCCATTCCGTTGGTTGCCTTTTAGTTTTGTTGGTTGTTTCCTTTGCTGTGCATAAGCTTTTTATCTTCATAAGGTCCCAGTAATTCATTTTTGCTCTTAATTCCCTTGCCTTTGGGGATGTGTCGAGTAAGAGATTGCTACGGCTGAGGTCAGAGAGGTCTTTTCCTGCTTTCTCCTCTAGGGTTTTGATGGTTTCCTGTCTCACATTCAGGTCCTTTATCCATTTTGAGTTTATTTTTGTGGATGGTGTGAGAAAGTGGTCTAGTTTCAACCTTCTGCATCTTGCTGTCCAGTTCTCCCAGCACCATTTGTTAAAGAGACTGTCTTTTTTCCATTGGATGTTCTTTCCTGCTTTGTCAAAGATGAGTTGGCCATACGTTTGTGGGTCTAGTTCTGGGGTTTCTATTCTATTCCATTGGTCTATGTGTCTGTTTTTGTGCCCATACCATGCTGTCTTGATGATGACAGCTTTGTAGTAGAGGCTAAAGTCTGGGATTGTGATGCCTCCTGCTTTGGTCTTCTTCTTCTAAATTACTTTGGCTATTCGGGGTCTTTTGTGGTTCCATATGAATTTTAGGATTGCTTGTTCTAGTTTCGAGAAGATTGCTGGTGCAATTTGATTAGGATTGCATTGAATGTGTAGATAGCTTTGGGTAGTATTGACATTTTGACAATATTTATTCTTCCAATCCATGAGCAGGGAATGTCTTTCCATTTCTTTATATCTTCTTCAATTACCTTCATAAGCTTTCTATAGTTTTCAGCCTACAGATCTTTTACATCTTTGGTCAGATTTATTCCTAGGTATTTTATGCTTCTTGGTGCAATTGTGAATGGGATCAGTTTCTTTATTTGTCTTTCTGTTGCTTCATTGTTAGTGCATAAGAATGCAACTGATTTCTGTACATTGATTTTGTATCCTGCAACTTTGCTGAATTCCTGTATCAGTTCTAGCAGACTTTTGGTGGAGTCTATCAGATTTTCCATGTATAGTATCATGTCATCTGCAAAAAGTGAAAGCTTGACATCATCTTTGCCTATTTTGATGCCTTTGATTTCCTTTTGTTGTCTGATGGCTGATGCTAGAACTTCCAGCACTATGTTAAACAACAGCGGTGAGAGTGGGCATCCGTGTCGTGTTCCTGATCTCAGGGAAAAAGCTCTCAGTTTTTCCCCATTGAGGATGATGTTAGCTGTGGGCTTTTCATAAATGGCTTTTATGATGTTTAAGTATGATCCTTCTATCCTGAATTTCTCAAGGGTTTTTATTAAGAAAGGGTGCTGCATTTTGTCAAAGGCCTTTTCTCCATCGATTGACAGGATCATATGGTTCTTATCTTTTCTTTTATTAATGTGATGTATCACGTTGATTGATTTGCGAATGTTGAACCAGCCCTGCATCCCAGGAATGAATCCCACTTGATCATGGTGAATAATTCTCTTTATATGCCGTTGAATTCAATTTGCTAGTATCTTATTGAGAATTTTTGCATCCATATTCATCAGGGATATTGACCTGTAGTTCTCTTTTTTTACTGGGTCTCTGTCTGGTTTAGGAATCAAAGTAATACTGGCTTCATAGAATGAGTCTGGAAGTTTTCCTTCCCTTTCTATTTCTTGGAATAGCTTGAGAAGGATAGGTATTATCTCTGCTTTAAACATCTGGTAGAACTCCCCTGGGAAGCCGTCTGGTCCTGGACTCTTATTTGTTGGGAGATTTTTGATAACCGATTCAATTTCTTCGCTGGTTATGGGTCTGTTCAAGCTTTCTATTTCCTCCTGATTGAGTTTTGGAAGAGTGTGGGTGTTTAGGAATTTGTCCATTTCTTCCAGGTTGTCCAATTTGTTGGTATATAATTTTTATAGCATTCCCTCATAATTGCTTGTATCTCTGAGGGATTGGTTGTAATAATTCCATTTTCTTTCATGATTTTATCTATTTGGGTCATCTCCCTTTTCTTTTTGAGAAGCCTGGCTAGAGGTTTGTCAATTTTGTTTATTTTTTCAAAAAACCAACTCTTGGCTTCGTTGATCTGCTCTACAGTTTTTTTAGATTCTATATTTTTTATTTCTGCTCTGATCTTTCTTATTTCTCTTCTTCTCTTGGGTTTAGGCTGCCTTTGCTGTTCTGCTTCTATTTCCTTTAGGTGTGCTGTTAGATTTGGTATTTGGGATTTTTGTTGTTTCTTGAGATAGGCCTGGATTTGGAATGTATTTTCCTCTCAGGACTGCCTTCGCTGCCTCCCAAAGCATTTGGATTGTTGTATTTTCATTTTTCTTTTTTTCCATATATTTTTTAGTTTCTTCTCTAAATGCCTGGTTGACCCACTCATTCGTTAGTAGGGTCTTCTTTAACCTCCATGCTTTTGGAGGTTTTCCAGACTTTTTCCTGTGATTGATTTCAAGCTTCATAGCATTGTGGTCTGAAAGTATGCATGGTATAATTTCCATTCTTGTAAACTTATGAAGGGCTGTTTTGTGACCCAGTATATGATCTATCTTGGAGAATGTTCCATGTGCACTCGAGAAGAAAGTATATTCTGTTGCTTTGGGATGCAGAGTTCTAAATATATCTGTCAAGTTCATCTGATCCAATGTGTCATTCAGGGCCCTTGTTTCTTTATTGACCATGTGTCTAGATGATCTATCCATTTCTGTGAGTGGAGTGTTAAAGTCCCCTGCAATTACCACATACTTATCAGTAAGGTCGCTTATGTTTATGAGTAATTGTTTTATATATTTGGGGGCTCCCGTATTCGGCGCATAGACATTTATAATTGTTAGCTCTTCCTGATGGATAGATCCTGTAATTATTATATAATGCCCTTATGCATCTCTTGTTACACCCTTTAATTTAAAGTCTAGTTTGTCTGATATAAGTGTGGCTACTCCAGCTTTCTTTTGGCTTTCAGTAGCATGATAAACAGTTCTCCAGTCCCTCACTCTCAATCTAAAGGTGTCCTCAGATCTAAAATGAGTCTCTTGTAGGCAGCAAATAGATGGGTCTTGTTTTTTTATCCATTCTGATACCCTATGTCTTTTGGTTGGCGCATTTAATCCATTTACATTCAGTGTTATTATAGAAAGATACGGGTTTAGAGTCATTGTGATGTCTGTAGTTTTCATGCTTGTAGCGACGTCTCTGGTACTTTGTCTCACAGGATCCCCCTTAGGATCTCTTGTAGGGCTGGCTTAGTGGTGACAAATTCCTTCAGTTTTTGTTTGTTTGGGAAGACCTTTATCTCTCCTTCTATTCTAAATGACAGACTTGCTGGATAAAGGATTCTCGGCTGCATATTTTTTCTGTTCAACACATTGAAGATCTCGTGCCAATCTTTTCTGGCCTGCCAAGTTTCAAAAGAGATCAGTCACGAGTCTTATAGGTCTCCCTTTATATGTGAGGGCACGTTTATCCCTTGCTGCTTTCAGAATTTTCTCTTTATTCTTGTATTTTGCCAGTTTCACTATGATATGTCATGCAGAAGATCTATTCAAGTTATGTCCGAAGGGAGTTCTCTGTGCCTCTTGGATTTCAATGCCTTTTTCCTTCCCCAGTTCAGGGAAGTTCTCAGCTATGATTTCTTCAAGTACACCTTCAGCACCTTTCCCTCTCTTCCTCCTCTGGGATACCAATTATGCGTATATTATTGCTTTTTAGTGTATCACTTAGTTCTCTAATTTTCCCCTCATACTCCTGGATTTTTTTATCTCTCTTTCTCTCAGCTTCCTCTTTTTCCATAACTTTATCTTCTAGTTCACCTATTCTCTCCTCTGCCTCTTGAATCCAAGCCATCGTCATTTCCATTTTATTTTGCATTTCGTTTAAATCGTTTTTCAGCTCCTCCTGACTGTTCCTTAGTCCCTTGATCTCTGTAGCAAGAGATTCTCTGCTGTCCTCTATACTGTTTTCAAGCCCAGCGATTAATTTTATGACTATTATCCTAAATTCACTTTCTGTTATATTATTTAAATCCTTTTTGATCAGTTCACTAGCTGTTGTTATTTCCTGGAGATTCTTTTGAGGGGAATTCTTCTGTTTTGTCATTTTGGATAGTCTCTGGAGTGGTGCAGACCTGCAGGGCACTTCCCCTGTGCTGTGGTGTATAACTGGAGTTGGTGGGTGGAGTTGCAGTCAGACCTGATGTCTGCCCCCAGCCCACCACTGGGGCCACAGTCAGACTGGTGTGTGCCTTCTCTTCCCCTCTCCTAGGGGCGGGATTCACTCTGGAGTAGGGTGGCCTGTCTGGGCTACTTGTACACTGCCAGGCTTGTGGTGCTGGGGATCTGGCATATTAGCTGGGGTGGGTAGTCAAGGTGCATGGGGGCAGGAGGGGCAGGCTGAGCTGGCTTCTCCTTCAGTAATCCACTTCAGGAGGGGCCTTGTGGCAGCGTGAGGGAGTCAGACCTGCTGCCGGAGAGGTGGCTCTGCAGAAGCACTGTGTTGGGTGTTTGCACAGGGCAAGCAAGTTCCCTGGCAGGAACTGGTTTCCGTTGGGATTTTGGCTGGGGGATGGGCGAGAGAGATGGCGCTGGCGAGCGCCTTTGTTCCCCACCAGACTTAGCTCTGTAGTCCTGCAGCTCAGCAACTCTCCCTCCCTTTGTCCTCCAGCCTTCCCTCTTTCCAAGCAGAACTGTTAACTTATGACCTCCCAGATACTAAGTCCTGCTTGCTTTTGGAACACACTCCATCCGGCCCCTCCACTTTTGCAAGCCAGACTCGGGGTCTCTGCTTAGCCGGCGGGCTGCCCCTCTGCCCCGGCTCCCTCCTGCCAGTCCGTGCAGCGCCCACCGCCTCTCTGCCCTTCCTACCCTCTTCCATGGGCCTCTCGTCTGCGCTTGGCTCCGGAGACTCCACTCTGCTAGTCTTCTGTTGGTTTTCTGGGTTATTTAGGCAGGTGTAGGTGGAATCTAAGTGATCAGCAGGACACACAGTGAGCCCAGAGTCCTCCTACGCCGCCATCTTCTGACTATCCTCACAATTTTTTTTTAATTTTTTTCTCATTTTTTTCTCTTTTTTGTTTTTGTCTTTTTTCTTGAACACAGAAAAAGGAAAAAATCGCATCTATTTTTAATTTTATTAAAATATTTTTCTTTAATTTTTTTCAACTATATTCTTTACTTTTGTGTATATTTTTTTCAAATTCTATTTTACCCCCAACATCTCAGTTTACTCTACTTCAGTGTATTTATTTTTTCAAATTCTCAAACGATTTCCTTTTTCTTCCCCTTCCCCCTTTTTTTCTCTCATCTGTCAAACCACTTTCAACACCCAGACCAAAACACACCTAAGATCCAGTATCATCTATTCAATTTTTGAGTGTGTGTGTGTTTAATTATTAATTTTAACATTTTTTTACCTTTATTTTTTTTTAATTTCAGTTTTTCTACCTCATTAAATCCTTTCTCCCTTCTAAATGACAAAACAAAGGAATTCACTCCCAAAGGAAGAACACAAAAAATGACAGCCAGTGATTTAACAAACACAGATACAAGGAAAATGTCTGAACCAGAATTTAGAATCACGATAATAAGAATACTAGGTGGAGTAAAAAATAGATTAGAATCCCTTTCTGTGGAGATAAAATAAGTAAAAAATAGCCAGAATGAAATTAAAAATTGTATAACTGAGCTGTAATCATGGGTGGATGCAGCGGCAGCAAGGATGGATGAGGCAGAATAGAGAATCAGCAATATAGAAGATAAACTTATAGAGAATAATGAAGCAAAAAAAAAAAGAGGGGGTGTTAGGCAAAAGAGAACGATTTAAGAATTAGAGAAATCAGTGACTCATTAAAAAGGAACATCAGAATCATAGGAGTCCTAGAAGAGGAAGAGACAGAAATAGTGGTAGAAGGGTTATGTGCGCAAATCAGAGCGAAAAAAGTTCCTAACCTGGGGAAAGAAGCAGACATCAAAATCCAGGAAGCACAAGGGGCCCCCATTAGATTCAACAAAAACCAACCATTAACAAGGCATATCATAGTCCAATTCAGAAAATACTCAGGCAAGGAGAGAATCATGAAAGTAGCAAGGGAAAATAAGTCCCTAACACATATGGGAAGATGGATCAGGTTTGCAGCAACCTATCCACAGAAACTTGGCAGACCATAAAAGAGTGGCAGGATATATTCAGTGTGCTGAATCAGAAGAATATGCAGCCAAGAATTCTTTATCCAGCAAGGCTGTCACTGAAAACAGAAGGAGAGATAAAAAGTTTCTCAGACAAACAAAAATTAAAGGAGTTTGTGACCACTAAACCAGCCCTGCAAGTAATTTTAAGGGGGACTCTCTGAGGGGAGAAAATATGAATATTTGTGTATATATATATATATATATATATCAAAAGCAAGAAAGATTAGAAAGGACCAGAGAACACCACCAGAAAATCCAACTCTACAAGCATCATAATGGCAATAAATTCATAACTTTCACTACTCACTTTAAATGTCAATGGACTCAATGCTCCAATTAAAAGACATAGGGTAACAGAATGGATAAGAAAACAACATCCATTTATATGGTATTTACAAGAGACCCATTTTAGACCTAAAGACACCTTCAGACTGAAAGTAAGGGGATGGAGAACCATCTATCATGCTAATGGCCAACAAAAGAATGCCGGGTAGCTATACTTAAACAATATACACTTTAAAATAAAGACTGGGGTGCCTGGGTGGCTCAGTTGGTTAAGCGTTGGACTTTGGCTCAGGTCATGATCTCACGGTCTGTGAGTTCAAGCCCCGAGTCCAGCTCTGTGCTGACAGCTGACAGCCTGGAGCCTGCTTCGGATTCTGTGTCTCCCTCTCTCTCTCTAATCTTCCCCCGTTCATGCTCTGTCTCTCTCTGTGTCAAAAATAAATAAATAATGAACAAAATTTCATAAATAAATAAATAAGTAAATAGACTGTATCAAGAGATGCAGAAGGGCATTATATCATAATCAAGGGGTCTATCCACCAAGAAGACCTAACAATTGTAAACATTTATGCACCAATTGTGAAAGCACCCAAATATATAAATGAATTAATCACAAACATAAAGAAACTCATTGATAATAATACCATAATAGTAGATTTCAACACCCCACTCACAGCAATGGACAGATCATCTAATCAAAAAATTAATAAGGAAACAATGGCTTTGAATGACACACTGGACCAGAAGGACTTAAAAGATATATTCAGAATATTTCGTCCTAAACAGCAGAATATACATTCTTCTCCAGTGCACATGGAACATTCTCCAGATTAGACTGTATACTGGGACACAAATCAGCCCTAAGTAAGTACAAAAAATTGAGATAATACCGTGCATATTTTCAGACCACAATGCTATGAAACTCGAAATCAACCACAAGAAAAAATTTGGAAAGGTAACAAATACTTGGAGACTGAACAACATCCTACTAAAGAATGAATGGGCTAACCAAGCAGTTAAAGAGGTTATTAAAAAGTATATGGAAGTCAATGAAATTGATAACACCACAACACAAAACCTCTGGGATGCAGCAAAGGCAATCATAAGAGGAAAGTAAATAGCAACCTAGGCCTTCTTAAAGAAGAAGAAAGATCTCAGATACAGAAGCTAACCTTAAGCCTTAAGGAGCTGAAAAAAGAGCAGCAAGTAAAACCCAAAAACAGCAGAAGAAAGGAAATAATAAAGATTAGAGCAGAAATTAATACTATTGAAACCAATAAAACAGAACAGATCAATGAAACCAGAGGCTGGTTCTTTGAAAAAATTAACAAAATTGATAAGCCACTAGCCAGTTTGAATAAAAAGAAAAAGGAAAGAACCCAATTAAATAAAATGAGGAATGAAAGAGGAGAGATCACACCCAACACAGCAGAAATAAAAACAATAAGAGAATATTATGAGCAATTATAACCAATAGAATGGGCAACCTGGAAGAAATGGACAAATTCCTAGAAACATATACACGACCAAAACTGAAACAGGAAGAAATAGAAAATTTGAACAAACCCATAACCAATAAGGAACTACAATTAGTAATTGAATATCTGCCAAAAAACCAAGAGTCCAGGGCCAGATGGCTTTCCAGGGGAATTCTACCCAACATTTAAGGAAAAGTTAACACCTATTCTCTTGAAGGTGTTCCAAAAAATAGAAATGGAAGGAAAACTTCCAAACTTTTTCAATGAAGTCAGCATTACCTTGACTCCAAAACCAGACAGAAACCACACTAAAAAGGAAAACTATAGACCAATTTCCCTGAGGAACATGGATGCAAAAATCTTCAATAAGATATTAGCCAAGCAGATGCAACAACACACTAAAAAAATTATTTACTACAACCAAGCGGGATTTATACCTGGGATGCAGGACTGGTTCAATATCTGCAAAACAATTAACGTTATTCACCACATCAATAAAAGAAAGGACAGGCACTATATGATTCTCTCAATAGATGCAGAGAAAGCATTGGACAAAATACAACATCCTTTCTTGAATAAAAACAATCAAGAAAGTAAGGATAGAAGGAGCATACTTCAAGATCATAAAAGCCATATATGAATGACCCAATGCTAATATCATCCTCAATGGGGAAAAACTGAGAGCTTTCCCCCTAAGGTCAGGAACAAGACAGGGATGTCCACTCTCACCACTGTTAGTCAACATAGTATTGGAAGTCTTAACCTCTGCAATCTGACAACACAAAGAAGTGAAAGGCATCCAAATCGGCCAGGAGAAAATCAAATTTTCACTCTTCACAGATGACATGATACTCTATATGGATCACCTGAAAGATTCCACCAAAAAACTGCTAGAATTGATTCATGAATTCAGCAAAGTTGCAGGATATATAACCAACACACAGAAATTGGTTGCATTCCTATACACCAACAATGAAGCAACAGAGAGAGAAATCAAGGAATTGATCCCATTTACAGTTACACGAAACACCATAAAATACCTGTGAATAAATCTAACCAAAGAGGTGAAAAATCTATACACTGAAAACTATAGAAAGCTTATGAAAGTAATTGAAGAAGACACAAAAAAATGGAAAAAGATTCCATGCTCCTGGATACGAAGAACACATATTGTTATTGATACTACCCAAAGCAATCTACATATTCAATGCAATCCCTATCAAAGTAACACCAGCATTCTTCGCAGAGCTAGAACAAATAATCCTAAAATTTGTATGGAATCAGAAAAGACCCCAAATAGCCAAAGAAATCTTGAAAAAGGAAACCAAAGCATGAGGCATCACAATCCCAGACATCAAACTATACTACAAAGCTGTAGTCATCAAGACAGTATGGTACTGGCACAAGAACAGACACTCAGATCAATGTGACAGAATAGAGAATCGAGAAATGGACCCACAAACGTATGGCCATCTCATTTTTGACAAAGCAGGAAAGAATATCCAATGGAATAAAAACAGTCTCAAAACTCAAAATGGATGGAAGTCCTCAATGTAAGGCAGGAAGCCATCAAATCCTTGAGGGGGAAGTAGGCAAAAACCTCTTTGATCTTGGCCGCAGCAATTTCTTACTCAACACGTGTCCAGAGGCAAGGGAAACAAAAGCAAAAATGAACTACTAGGACCTCATCAAAATAAAAAGCTTCTGCACAGCAAAGGAAACAATCAGCAAAACTAAAAGTCAACCAACAGAATGGGAGAAGATTTTTGCAAACGACATATCAGATAAAGGGTTAGCATCCAAAATCTATAAAGAACTCATCAAACTCAACCCCCAAAACCAAATAATCCAGTGAAGAAATGGGCAAAAGACATGAAGAGACACTTCTCCAAAGAAGACATCCAGATGGCCAAATGACACATGAAAATAATGCTCAACATCAGTCGTCATCAGGGAAATACAAATCGAAAGCAGAATGAGATACCACCTGACACCTGTCAGAATGGCTAACATTAACAACTCAGGCCACAATAGATGTTGGCGAGGATGCAGAGAAAGAGGATCTCTTTTGCATTGTTGGTGGCAATGCAAACTGGTGCAGCAACTCTGGAAAACAGTCTGGAAGTTCCTCAAAAAACTAAAAATAGAACTACCCTATGACCCAGGAATTGCACTACTAGGCATTTATCCACGGGATACAGGTGTGCTGTTTCAAAGGGACACATGCACCCCCATGTTTATAGAAGCACGGTCAACAATAGCCTAAGTATGGAAATGTCCACCGATGGATGAATGGATAAAGAAGATGTGGTATATATATATACAATGGAGTATTATTTGGCAATCAAAAAGAATAAAATCTTGCCATTTGCAACTACGTGGATGGAACTGGAGGGTATTATGCTAAGTGAAATCAGTCAGGAAAGGCAAAAATCCTATGACTTCAGTCATATGAGGACTTTAAGAGACAAAACAGATGAACATAAAGGAAGGGAAACAAAAATAAAATATAAAAAGGGAGGGGGACAAAACAGAAGAGACTCATAAATATGGAGAACAAACTGAGGGTTACTGGAGGGGTTGTGGGAGGGGGGATATACTAAATGGTAAGGGGCACTAAGGAATCTACTCCTGAAATCACTGTTGCACTATATGCTAACTAATTTGGATGTATTTTTTTAAAAATTATATATATATATATATATATATATATATATATATATATATATATATAATAAAAATCTACCTCACCAAAATTAATGTAAAAAATAAATAAAATTTTGACTTAATGTTTTCATATATGTATACACTGTTAAATAATCACAACAAACCAGCTAATTAATATATCCATCAACTTACACAGTTGTCTTCTTTTCTTCCTCTTTCTTTCTTTCTTTCTTTCTTTCTTTCCTTCCTTCTTTCTTCCCTTCTTTTTTTTTTATCCTTTCTTCTCCTTCTCCTTATTCTACCCCTCCTCCGCCTCCTCCTCCCCCCCCTTCCTCCTCTTCCTTCTTCTTGGTTTCCTAGTGAGATCACTTAAGATTAACCCTTGTAGAAAATGTCAAGCATACGATAAAGTATCATTAACAATATTCACATTGTAGAAGAGATCTCCAGCTTTTATTCATCTTGCATAATGGAAATTTTATAGCCTTTGACCCAAATCTCACCACATATTGTTACAAATGGAAGTATTTTCTTTTTTAATATTTTCTTATCCATTCATTTGTTGATTAGCATTATGGTTCTTTCCATATCTTAGCTATTCCAGGTAATGCTGTAATAATCATAAGAGTGCATATAATTCTTCAAGATATGGATTTCACTACCTTTGGATATAAACTTGAATTGGGATTGTAAAATCATGTATTATTTCTATTTTTTTTTTATTTTTTTAGAAACTCCCATACTCTTGTATTTAGTGGCTGTACCAGTTTACATTTCCACCAGCAATGCACAGATATCCACTTTTGTCTACATTCTGACCAATACTTATTATCTTTTGTCGTTTGATAATAGCCATGAGTCACTTAATTGCCAGACAGGGTAGGAAATGGTAACTGCACTACTGTCCATGCTGTTAAGTTGGAAGGAGAATGTAAACCTTGGTTCTCACAAACCTCTCCATCCCAGAGAGAGTTTCAGCAGCTTCTCTACCATTTGTAGAAATTCAAGTCCTGAAACTTTTATGATGAGGAAAACAAAGGCAGAAAGAATGGAACCAAAAGGAATAACCTTACAAAATGGGTCCTGCAGATGCACATCTGAAACATACAGAAGACATTTCTAAAGGGTCTCATGACTAATGTGTTAGTAGATAATAAAAGGTAATCTTATGTTTACAATAGCCAGACCTACAAAGTCTTTTAAACCTCATTTGAACACACAAATTCTTAAGAGTTACTTATCCTTAACCAAAGTAATGAAAAATAATCAGTCACTCCTCACAATAAGAAGCGCAACTCTTTCTGCCCATTCATCCTGTACCTGTACTTTAATAAAAACATCCTTTTGCACCGAAAACATGTCATGAATTCTTCCTAATCTTTTGACTGATGGCTCCACATCATTTTACATTGTATGTGCACTTATAAGTTGTGTTTATTTTCTGCCCTAGGGCAGAAAAATCAGTTCAAGTTCCCTTAGTAGTGTCCTGGTTGACTATATTTCACAGCATTGTGGAGTGGGAGGTTCCTTTGTTACCAAGTTTCCATCTTTCTTTTCATTCTATATATGGTCTTTCTATCTTTTGAAGTGTAGATGCTGTTCACTCAACCCATATTTCTTCAGGAGGAATTTCTTTAAATACGTTTGTAGAATTGCTGTGGAAGGGAGGAAGTGAGTCCAGAGTATACCTGGATCACCTTATTGGAAAAGAACTCGAGTCTGCTTTGCCTTTTCTTTTCTTTTCTTTTCTTTTCTTTTCTTCAAAATAATTAATTGTGGATTTCAGGGAAAATGGCAGAGTAGGAGGATCCTAAACTCACCTTGTGCTATGGACACAATTAGAAAACACTCATTTTTTGTAAACAACCCATAAAAGGACCAAAACACTGGCAGAATAAACCACAACTAAACGTAGAGAAGAGGCTACATCAGAAAAAGTAGGAGGAGCAAAGATATTATCTGTAGCTAAACATAACGACAAGACTTTATGTGGGAGTGAAGGACGCTACAGACACTGTGAGAGAAGAGAAAAAGACCCACACAATGGGGATGCCACACAGGTCTGTGGAAGTGATGTCAGTTCTAACGTCATAAGCAGACCAAAGTACACCTAGGAAAAACTTGTCACCTCCGGGCAAGAGACCAAACACTGCCCGCACCTGGCAAGGAGAGCCTCTGCAGATGACTTGTCTCAAGGACAGATCAGCCAAAAAAACACAGCACAGTGCAAAAAGCACACAACCATTTATAACTGCACCAAATGCCATTATATATCTAGGAACAAACTTAACCAAAGAGGTGAAATGCCTGTGCTCTGAAAAATATAAAACACTGATGAGAGAAATTGAAGATGATACAAACTAATGGAAAGGATTTCATGCTCATGAATTGGAATATAAATATTGTTAAAACGTCTCAACCACCCAAAGGAATCTACACATATAATGCACTCCCTATGAAAATACAATCAATACTCACACAGCTAGAATAACTCTAAAACTGGTATTGAACCACAAAAGAGCCCAAATGGCTAGAGAAATCTGGGAAATAAATAAATAAATAAATAAAGCAAAGCTGGAGATATCACAATTCCAGAATTACAGACTTCAAGTTGTTACAAAGTAGTAGTTATTTATCAAGCTACTATAGTAGTGTTACAAAAACAGACACACATATCAGTGGAAGAGAATAGAAACCCAGAAGTGAAATCACAAATATATGGTCAATTAATCTTCAACAAAACAGGGAAGAATATCCAGTGGAAAAAAAGACAGTCACTTCTACAATTGGTGTCTGGAGAACTGGATAGCTACATTCACAAGAGTGAAACTGGACTACTTCTCACATAATACACAAAAATATTTCAAAATAAATTAAAAGGCTAAATGTGATAGGAAGCCACTAAAATCCTAGAGGAGAAGAGCACAGTCAGTAACTTCTTGGATTTCAGCCTTAGCAAGGTCATTTTCTAAATGTATTTTTTAATGTTTATTTATTTTTGAGAGAGAGAGAGAGAGTAAGCAGGGAAGGGGCAGAGAAAGAGGGAGCACAGAATCGGAAGGAGGCTCCAGGTTCCAGGCTGTCAGCACAGAGTCTGATGTGGGAGTTGAACTCATGGACTGTGAGATCATGAACTGAGCCAAAGACGGATGCTTAACCAACTGAGCCACCCAGGTGAGCCAAAAAAGTCATTTTACTAAATATATCTTCTGATGTGAGGGAAACAAAAGCAACTAAACAAAATAAACTATTGGGATTTCATCAAAAGAAAAAAGTTTCTGCACAGTGAAGAAAGCAATCGACACAAGTAAAAGGCACCTATAGTTGAGAGAAGTTATTTGCAAATAAAATATCTGATAAAGGGTTAGTATCCAAAAAATGTAATGAACTTATGAAATTCAACATCTAAAAACTTAATAATTTAATTAAAATGGGCTGAAGACAGGAACAGACATTTTTTTTCCAAAAGAAAAGAAAAAAAGACATCCAGATGGCCAACAGAGACACGAAAGATTCTCAACAATCAAAAGTACAATGAAATGTCATCTCGCTTTTGCCAGAACAGCTAAAATCAATAGTATAAGAAACAACATGTATTGGCCAGGATGTGGAGAAAGGGGAATTCCCTTGCACTGTTAGTGGGAATCCACACTGGTCAGCTACTCTGGAAAACAGTATGGGGCCTCTTCAAAAATGAGAGAGGGAAACAAGTCAGAATAGATTCTGAATGATAGAGACAAAACTGAGGGTTGATGGATGGAAGTGGGTGGGGGATGGGCTAGATGTGTGATGAGCATTAAAGAGGGCAATTGTTGTAATTAGCTCGGGTGTTGTATGCAAGTGTTTGAATTAATTCTACTCCAGGAACCAACAGTGCACTGTGTATTAACTAAAATTTTATAAATAAATAAATTAATTAATTAATATTAAGTGAAAAATGGAATTACCTTATGATGGGTAGTACTCATTGTACTACTCTGCATTTGCACAAAGAAAATAAAAATACTAATTCAGGGATTATATGCACTCCAAAGATTGTAGCAGCAGTATCTACAATAGCCAAATTATGGAAACAGCCCATGTGACCACTGGCTTATAAATAGATAAATAATGCATAGTATTATATATATAATATATATTATATATATTTATACATTATATTTATCTACATTTATTTATTTATATATAATATATATTTTAATATATATATTTATATATTATATAAATTTATATATTATATTATATATAAATTATATATAAAATTTATATATATTATATATAATATATTTATATACTATATATAATATATTATATATATTATATAAACATATATTTATAATATATAATATAATATATATAAATATATATATTTTGTGTATATATACACATATATACACATATATGTATATATATGTAATATTACTCAGTCATAAAACACAAGATAATTTATTTGCAGTGGCATGGATGGAGCTGCAGACTGTAATGCTAAGCAAAATCAGTCAGAGAATAACAAATACCATATAATTTCACTCATATGTAGAATTTAAGAAAAAGAAACAAGGAAAAAGAAAAAGAAAACAAAGAGTAAAAAAAAGACAGAGAGGGAAACAAAAAAGATTCTTAACTGTAGAGAACAAATGGATAGTTATCATAAGGAAATTGGGCAGGGTAATTGGTTAAATAGGTAATGGAGAATAAGAAGTGGACTTGTGATGAGCGCCAGGTGTTGTATGGAAGTGTTTATCACTATACCACATACCTTAAAGTAAAATTACACTGTATATTCACTAATGGAAATTTAAATAAAGACTTTTCATAAAACAAAAGTACTACCAAAATAACCACAAAAGAAGTAAAAGAATGGCCATAAATACATATCTATCAATAATTACTTTGAATGTAAATGGACTAAATTCTGCAATCAAAAGGCATAGGGTGAAGGAATGGGCAAAAAACAAGCTCTATCTCTATGCTGTCTAAAATAGTCTCATCAGTCCTAAAGACTCATGCAGATTGAAAGAAAAGGGATTGAGAAGAATTCATTATGAAAAAAGATTGTTAATAGAAAGCAGTGATAGTAATACTTATATGGGACCAAATAGGCTAAAAAAGAAAGATTGTAAAGAGAGACAAAGAAGGAAAATACATAATCAGAAATGGAACAATCTAACAAGAAGATATAACAATTGTAAATATTTATGCACTCAACATGGAGGTATCCAAATTATAAAGCAGTTAATAACAAACACAAAGGAGGTAATTAAGAGTAATATAATAATAATAAGGGACATTAAAATTTCACAGACATCAGTGGACAGATCAAACAGAAAATCAACAAGGAAACAGTGGCTTTGATTGATTTTTGGACCAGAGAGATTTAACAGATATATTCAGAACTTTCTATTCTAAAATAGGAGAATACACATTCTTTCCAAAAGCATACGGAATATTCTCCAGAATAGATCACATATTAGATCACAAACAATTCTCCCCAAATTAAAACAAGATAGAAGTCATACTGCACATATTTCTGATCACAACTCCATGAAAGCAGAAATCAACCACAAGATTAAATACGGAAAGAGCTAAAACAAGTGGAGATTAAATAACATGCTTCTAAACAGTTAATGGTTTAACAAAGAAAACAAGGAGGAAGTTATGAATGCATGAAATGAAAATAAAAACATAATGGTCCAAAATCTTTAGGATGCAGGAAAAGCTGTTGTAATTGGGAAGTTTATAGCAATAAAGGTCTACCTCATGAAGCATGACTAATCTAAAATAAAAAGATAATCTTTCACATAAAGGAAGTAAAAAACAAGCAAACCAAAGAAAACAAAAGCAGTAGAAGGAAGTAAATAATAAGTATTAGAACAGGAAAAAGTATTAGAACAGAAATAAAGACACTAAAAGCAAAAGAAAAAAAAAAAAAAAAAAAGAAAAGAAAAACAAGCCAAAATGGAACAGAACAAAGAAACAGAGACTGGTTCTTTGACAAGATCAACAAAATTGATAAACCTTTACCAGACTCAAAAAAAAGTAAGCAACTCAGGTTAACAAAATCACAAATAAAGAGGAGAAATAACAACTGCTACCACAGAAATATATAGGATAAAAAGAGAATATTATAAAAAGTTAAGTACCAATAAATTGGACAAACTAGAAGAAATTTATCCTAAACACACATAACTTTCCAAAGCTGAATCAGAATGAAATAGAAAATTTGAACAGACTGTTTACCAGCAGTGAAATTAAATCATTAATCAGAGAAGTCTCAAGTAACAAAAGTCCAGGACTAGATGGTTTCACAGGTGAATTCTGCCAAGCATTTAAAGGAGATGGATTACATATTCTTCTCCAAATATTGCAGAATTTAACCAAAGGAAGGAAAATGTCCAAATTCATTTTATGAGCGCAGAATTACCCTGATACCAAAACCAGATAACCCCAGTATAAACAAAAGAGAATGGCAGGCCAGTATCTCTAATATATATGCAAACATTTGTCAACAAAATATCAACAAACAGAATCCACCAATACATTTAGAAAGTCATTTACCACAATCAAGTTGGATTAATTTGTGGGATGCAAAACTGGTACAATATTTTCAAATTAATGTGATTCATTACATCAAAATAAAACATAAAAAATGCAATCATTTCAATAGATTCAGAGAAAACATCTACAAAGTAGAACATCCATTCATGATAAAAACCCTCAACAAAATAAATTTCAAGGGAACATAACCCTGACTAATAAACGTTGTATATGGAACAACAACAACAACAACAAAGCACAGCAAGTATCTTACTCTAGGGAAAAACTTTATTTCACCTAAAATTAGGAATACGACAAAGATTTTCATTATCAACACTATTATTCAATATAGGTCTTAAGGTCCTAGCCAATGAGACAAGGAACAGGAATAAAGATATCCAAAATGGTAATGAAGGAGTAAAACTTTAAACATGTATTGATGACATGATACTATATAAAAAACCATCAGGACTTAACAAATAGCACCAGAACTGAAAGGAATTCTGTAAGTTTGTAGGACACAAAATAAGTGGTCAGAAATCCATTGCATTTATGTATTCCACTAATGAAATAACAGAAAGATAATTAAAAAAAAAAAAAAACGAATCCCATTTGCTATTGCACCAAGTATCATATAATATCTAGGAATAAACTTGATCAAGTAGGCTAAACACTTGTACTCTGTAAACTATAAATTACTGATAAAAGAAATTGAAGATGAAACAAACACATGGAAAGACATTTCATCCTCATGGATTGGAAGAACAAATAATGCTAAAGTGTGTATAACTGCATAAAGCATCTACACATTAAGTACAATCCATTTTTAATGGATTACCAACAGCATTTTTCACGGAATTTGAAGAAACAATCCTACAATTTATATGGAATCCCCAAAGACTCTGGATAGACAAAGCACTCTTGAAAATGAAAAACAAAGCTAGAGGTATCAAAATTCCAGATTTCGAGTTCTATTATAAAGTTGTAGTAGTACACTATGGCACTGGCATAAAAATATATTCATGAATCAATGGAACAGAATAGAAACCCAGAAATAAGCCCACATTAACATGTCAATTAATATTTGACAAAGTAGGAAAGAATATCCCATGGGAAAAGACAATCTCTTCAACAAATAATGTTGGGAAAACTGGAGAGCTCCATGCAAAAGTAACCATGCGAAGTTGGACCACTTTCTTACACCATACAAAAAAAAAATCAACTCAAAATAGATTAAGTAGTTACATTTGGGACCTGAAATCATAAAAGTCCTAGAAGGGAACACAAATAGTAATTTCTCTGACATCAGATATAGCAACATTTTTCTAGATATGTCTCCTGAGATAAGAGAAACAAAAACAAAAATGAGCTTTGGGATTACATCAAAATAAAACCTTTCTGAACAACAAAAGAAACAGTTAAAAAACGTAAAAGACAACCTTTTGAAGGAGAGAGGCTATTTGCAAATGAATATCTGATAAATGGTTATTCTTTATAATATATAAAGATTTTACACAATGAAACACCAAAAGAAACAAATAATTCAGTAAAAAAATGGGCAGGACACTAAGCAATATAATCTAGTCAGAAAAAGACAAAACTATATGATTTCACTAATATGTAGAATTATGAAACACATAAAATGAAAACAGATGGTTCCCAGAAGGGAGGTGGGTTGGGGGATAGGTGAAATAAGTGTAAGGGATTAAGAGTACAATTATCTTGATAGGAACTGAGTAATATGAACAGTTGTTGAATCACTAAATTGTAGATCTCAAACTAATATAACACTGTATGTTAACTATAATTGAGTTAATATAGAAAATAAATCGGGGCATTTTGGTGGCTTAGTTGGTTAAAG
Source organism: Panthera pardus (assembly GCF_024362965.1). Lineage (NCBI taxonomy): Eukaryota > Metazoa > Chordata > Mammalia > Carnivora > Felidae > Panthera > Panthera pardus. The sequence continues at coordinate 4,537,926 of NW_026526654.1, forward strand.
GTCCAACTTTGGCTTAGGTCATGATCTCATGGTTCATGGATTCAAAGCCTGGGGCCAGGCTCTGTACTAATAGTTCAGAGCTTGGATCCTGCTTTGGATCCTATGTCTCCCTCTCTCTGCCCCTCCTCTGTCTGTCTCTGTATCTCAATAAATAAATAAATAAATAAATAAATAAATAGATACAAATACATACATACACAACAAAAAATAAATAAATGTGATCATTGATTTAATTTAATTTAATCATTGATTTCAGATCTATGTGTCATCAGGGATATGCAAATTAAAAGAGAAATAAGATAACATTACATACATATTTGGTTAAAATCCAGAACACTAACAATTCTAAATGCTGCTGAAGACGGGGCACAATAGGAGGTATCATTTGTTGCTGGGAAGTTTGCAAAATGACACAATCACTTTGGAAGATAGTTTGATAATTTCTTAATAAATAAGCTAAACAACATCCCAGCAGTCATTAACTTGAAAATATGTCCACACAAAAATGCACACATGATGTTTATGGAAGCTTTATTTATAACTATAAAACTTGAAAGCAAACAGGATCTTCTTCATTTGATGAACTGATACACTGTGGTGCATCCAAACAATGAAATATTATTCAGTGATAAAATGACATAAGCTATCAATTCATGAAAAAGCATGGAGGAACTCTAATGTATATTATTAATTGAAAGAAGCCAATCTGAAAAGACTGTATATACTATGTAATTCCAACAATACAATATTCTGGAAAAAGCAGAACTATGGAGACATTAAAAGTTCAGTAGCTGCCAGTGTCATGAGTAGGAGAGGAATGAATTGGCAGAGCACAGGTTTTAAAGGCAGTAAAACTACTTGTGTGGTACTATAGTGATGGATACAAGGGGAAGTCTGTATAAACTTAGAGATGGCAGTTTTTTCAAATGCCTGTTTTTTTTTTTTGACAAAAACAACAAAATAATCGTAAGGCTTACAAAAAAGTAGGAAAACATGGACCATACTTTGAAAAAAAATACATCGATAGAAAATGTCTCTGAAAAAACACAGAAGAATTGCTAGACAAAATATTAAACTGTCTTTAATATAATCAGATGGGCAAATAAAAAAATAAGTCAAGGATTTTGTTTAAAATGGCATATAAATAAAATGAGAATATATAAAAAAGAGATGGGAATCCTAAAAAAGAAACAAATCAGAAATTCTAAAGCTGAAAAGTACAAAAACTACAATGAAAATTTACCAGAGAGATAAAATGGAAGATTTAAACAGTCAGAAAAAAAATAAGGAAGACAAAGTCGGGAACATATATGTAAATTCTGAGAACAGAAAGACCAAAGAATGAAGGGGAACATAACAAAGAGTTTAAGTGGGAGTTCATCAAGTGGAACAATACATGCATTACAGGAGTCCCAGAGGAAATTAAAGTTAAAGGGGCAGAGAGATTGCTTGAATAAAAAATAGGTAAATCTTCTTAAATATGATGAAAGACATGAATATAAAATCCAAGAAACTCAAGAAACTCAACAAACTGCAGCTAGGATAACCTCAAAAAGATTAACTAACAGCTACAATTAATCAAACTACCAAAGATGGAAGGAAACTATTGAAAACAGCAAGACATAAGAAACTTGTCAAATTTAAGATTGTCAGTAAGATTATCTGTTGAGTTCTCAGCAGAGATTGAGAATTGAACATGATGAGAAATATATTAAAAATGATGACAGCATTACAAACTTCTAACGGAAATTATATCTGGAAAATTTCCCTTCAAAAAAGAAAGAGAGAAACAAAGATATTTTTGGTAAACAAAAGCAATAGAAATGCATTATTAATAGACCTTTCCTAGAGGAACTATCAAAAGGAGACCTTTAGGTTGAAATAATATGATGCTACACTGTAACTTGAAGCCATATGACATTCTGAGGTTTTCCAGTAACTTAAATACATGGGAAAATATAAAAGTTGATATTACTCTAATATTGATTTGTAAACCTAATTTTACACAAAATATAAAGAATTAGTGACCTCAATAACCTAAAGTGAGGAGGAAATATGTATAGAAATAGAGTTTCTATATGTGATTGAATTTCAGTTAGTATCAGTTCAAATTAAATTGATAAACTTCTAAAATATTACATGTAATCTCAGTGGTAACCATAAAGAAAATAACTATAGAGTATATACAAATGGAAATAAAAGGGAATCAAAAATTGCTACTACAAATAAAATAAACTACACATGAACAAAAGAGAGTACTGGGGAAAATAAGAAGCAAACAAACTATCATATATACAGAAATCAGATGGCAAAATGGCAACATATAGTCAATCTTCATCAGAAATTACTGTAAGTGTAAGTGGATTAAATATCCCAATTTTGCCATACAGACATTATACATATATAAGGGCATGCAGTCTAGAGATTCACTTCATATATGTAAAGTCTCAAAAAAATAGTCTCAATAGCCTGAAAATAAAAGCATGTGAAACAGAAGATAATCCACAAAAAGTATAGCCAGAAAAAAATAGTTACACTAATATCAGACAAAGTGGAACTTAGGTCCAAAATTATTTGTAAGAGATAAAGAAGGACATTATACATGATTTACAGTTGAATTTAAACTAAGAATATATAACAGTTATAAGCATATATGCACCAAACCTCAGATTCCCAAAATATGTGAAGCACATATTGAAAGAATTGAATGGAAAAATAATTGGATACTATTCTACATGAACAGTTGAAACTTCAAGTATCCCACTTTCAGTAATGGATAGAACAACCAGATAAAAGAGATATTAAAAAAAAAAGACTTGTCGGGGCGCCTGGGTGGCGCAGTCGGTTAAGCGTCCGACTTCAGCCAGGTCACGATCTCGCGGTCCGTGAGTTCGAGCCCCGCGTCAGGCTCTGGGCTGATGGCTCGGAGCCTGGAGCCTGTTTCTGATTCTGTGTCTCCCTCTCTCTCTGCCCCTCCCCCGTTCATGCTCTGTCTCTCTCTGTCCCAAAAATAAATAAAAAACGTTGAAAAAAAAAATTAAAAAAAAAAAAAAAGACTTGTAAACTAGTCAGACTTAAAAGATACAAACAAAACTCTTCTCTGAACAACATCTGAATATGCAATTTTCTTAAATCCGTATGGACACGATAGACCACATCCTGGATTTTATCATGAAATACATTGTAATAAGATTAAAATGTTGAAATCATATAAAGCAAATTTTGTGATAAAAATATAAAGAGGCAAGCAATGAATAACAGAAGAAAAACTAGAACTTATAATTATATGAAAATTGAACAATACACTATTAAATAGAAAGTTTAAGAAATCACAATGGAGATTCACAAAAAAACAACTTGAGGCATATGAAGATATAAACAAAGATACTGAAACTTAGTAAGCTGAGAAAAAGCAGTGCTAAAAGGGAATTTATCACAGTAAACAAATACATGTTAAAAATAAGGAAGGTCTCAAATCAACAAATAAATGTTATAACTTAACTCGGAAAAAAATACAAAAGTAACGAAAGGGAAAAAAAATACAGAGAAGAGATGGGGCACCTGGTTGGCTCAATAGGTAGAATATGCAACTCTTTTATTATTTTTTTGACGTTTATCTATTTTTTGAGAGACAGAATGCAAGCGGGGGAGGGGCAGAGAGAGAGGGAGACAGAGAATCTGGACATAGAATCTGGAGCAGGCTACAGGCTCTGAGCTGTCAGCACAGAACCCCATTAGCTGTGAGATCATGACTTGAGCAGAAGTCTGCCACCCAACTGACTGAGCCACACAGGTGCCTCACAACAGTGACTCTTGATCTCGGGGTTGTGAGTTCAAGCCCAACTTTGGGTGTGAGATAACTTACAAAAAAAGTGGAGGTAAATAATATATTGTATAGAAAAAAACACCAAAGAAAACATCAAAACTAATACATGATTCTTAGAAAATTTACAAAATATTAACCAAAAAACAAAAACAAAACAAAACAAAACCAGAAGGCTCAAAATATCAGTATCAGCGAAGAGAGTGGGCACATTATTATAAACTGTATAGAAGTCAAATAATTGTGAATTGAATAGAAATAATCATACATTAAAAATTGGGTAACCAAGAATAAATGGACACATTTTCAGAAATACACACACTACCAAGAGTGAATCAGTAAATGATGCTGGGAAAACTTGACAGTTTGATGCAAAAGAATTAAACTATACCATTTTCTTACACCATACACAAACATAAACTCAAAATGGATTAAAAAAAAACATAGGCAGTAATTTCCATGGCATTAGCCATAGACACATATCACTCCTATGGCAAGGGAAATAAAAATCCAAATTAAACTATTGGAAATACACCAAAAATGTTTTTTTAAATACATTGTGAAAGAAACTATCAACAAATAAAAAGGCAATCTTCTTAACTGGAGAAGACATTTGCAAATGATATATCCAATAAGAGGGTAATATCCAATATATATAAAGAACATATATACAAGAGAAATAATATTCAAAAAGTCTGAATAAATATATTTGTTAACCCACTGAACTGACCTTTAACACAACTATGAAAACAACTACACAAATTATTAGAACTCATTTCCAAACTTTGGCCTAAGGCCATGCAGAGCTATTGGTGATTTAACTTACATTATTAAAGTCTCAGTGGACATTCCCAAATGAACACACACACACAAAAAAACACCAAGTGTTATCCTTAATCTCCATGATGTCCTGAAATCATGATTGCTGTTGAGTCCTTATGGAGTTATCTAAAATGTCAAGTGCAGGGATGAGAGATAAATATAAACATTGATTTGAAAAATATTCAAAGAAGTCTATTCAGAAAAAATGACTTTGTTCATATGAAGACTGGAGGACCAATATCAGCTATTCAAACTAGTAAGTGTGTAAGTGTGAGAGATAATAAAAGGTACATGTCTCCATTGTATTTTAATTTATTAATCATTTATTTTTTTTTAATTTTTTTTAACGTTTATTTATTTTTGAGACAGAGAGAGACACAGCATGAACGGGGGAGAGGCAGAGAGAGAGGGGAACACAGAATCAAAAGCAGGCTCCAGGCTCTGAGCCATCAGCCCAGAGCCCCGACGCGGGGCTCGAACTCACGGACCGCGAGATCGTGACCTGAGCGAAATCGGACGCTTAACCGATTGAGCCACCCAGGCGCCCCAAATTTATTAATCATTTAAAAGTTGAGATACTTCTGCAAGTGCTTAACATAATTTTGATTAGAGTTAATAAAAAACTATTTTTAGTAAGCTATTAGAATAAGCAGCTGATACATTTTAAATCATCTAATTAACTATGGAATTTCAAAGGAAAATTTTATTTGACTAAACTTGGTTTAAGAGATATTATACATTTGTTATATTTTTATATATTTTTATATAAATATATATATTATATATATATACAATAATTTATATATATATAAATAATAAATATTTTATATATTTTTATATATTTTATATATTTATTATAATTTGTTTTTAAATTTTATATATAATTAAAATAAGAAGTAAAGAGATTGTTTATACACTTGTATACTTAAAAAAAACATAAAAATCTCTTTAAGCCTAAAACAAAACATTATGTTTTTCTGGAAAAAAATGGTTTTACACCTAATAAGCTATTGTGAAGTGGTAGTAGAATATGGTGGAATTGATATTATAATCAATGGCTGATATTTTCTATGAGCATCTATGAACTTCTATTCTGGGTTTATGGTAAAGAAAACTATAGTAGACACTAATTTAATGAAAATATGGCCACTTTAAAAATAATAAATCCCTGTGATAAAATACATAGTAAATATTTATATGAATGCAAATGGGCCTGCAAGTGTGAGAAGACTTTGTCTGAACCAAGACATTTTTAGAAAAAAATAACTGATTTTGAAAGATATATATTATCCATTGACAAAGGAAAGGTACACTGTGTCTAGAGCCTATAATGCACTCCCTGCCAATGGGAAAGATTGCAGATAAATAAAGACTGCTTTGGTATAGTGCATGTAACATAGATTTTATTCTACAAAAATAGAGCTGTTTTCATGCATGCATATGATGAGGTCACATAGATGATCCTATCGAGTTAATTCTTTTGGAATTATATATTATTGACTGGAATGAAATCATTCCAGATTTAAGGTTGTCAGTTTAGAAAAAGAGTGACATAATCTATGTGAGAGTTGTCCAAGTTCAGATTAGAAGATTTAATGTGGAGTTGGAGTTGCATTTTTTACAATAGAAAGTGGTATTGGGGTGCCTGGGTGGCTCAGTCGGTTAAGCATCTGGGTCTTGATTTAGGCTCAGGTCATGATCTCATGGTTCATGGCAAGAGCCCAGTGTTGTGCTCCATGATGAGTGGAACCTGTTTGGATTCTCTGTCTCCCTCCTACTCCACCCCTCCCCTGCTCACCAATTCTCTCTCTTTCTCAAAAATAAATAAATTTTTAAAAAGTGGTTTTGGAGCTAGTTCATAAACATACTCTCTGGATAGGAGGAAATGAGGGTCTTTGTAAGAGACAGGTTTAAGTCATATTGGGAGAGGCTTTAGATGGGCTCACATGAAATTCAATGAATGAAGCTCTCATGTGGCCACCAATCAGCAATAACATTTCCTTTTTCTTCCTTGGATTGGGGACTAGGATTATTTTGTCAATGAGTACAAAGTGGTTTAATGGTTCCCAAGGTAAACTTATTATTGCTTATGCACATTTTTCCTTTTATATGAGTCTGTCATTTCTAATTAAATGATTTCTTGCCTAGATTTTATTCAAAAGTATCAGAATTTATAATAAAAGTCAAATAGTAATGACTAAATATATCTGTCTATGGAAACGGTAATATATTTCCTAATGTAAATGACACCTTCTGGAAATAATTTAGGTATTCATAAGTAGAGTGGAGATATTATGATTATTTTTAACACAAATTTTCCCAAATGTACACCTTTATGTGTTTAATTTTTGCATTAAAAAAAAGAAAAACTCTTTGTATACCACTAAATTTCCAGTTAAATAATAATTATACCTGTGTTATCATCATAGGATGTTTTTTGAAAACATTGAAACATTTTGGGAACAATGTCACTGAGAAATCTAAGAATGACAGGTGTGTGGATAAAAAAAAGATACGATGGTAACTTTGTAGATTTTAGTGGCAATGGTGCTGATAAAAATGCTAAAAAATGTTACAGACTGTTCACTGATCACTCATGCAGCTCACAATTGAAATATCCAGTATAAATTATCCCATTCAATCTTGTAACAACTTATCTTTTCCCCAAGATTTATTGAGGTATAATTGACAAAAATTGTGTGTATCTAAGGTGTAAACTGGATTTAAGATACTTACATATTAAAATAACCACTACAGGGGCGCCTGGGTGGCTCAGTCGGTTAAGCGGCCGACTTCAGCTCAGGTCATGATCTCACGGTCCGTGAGTTCGAGCCCCGCATCGGGCTCTGTTCTGACAGCTCGGAGCCTGGAGCCTGCTTCAGATTCTGTGTCTCCCTCTCTCTCTGACCCTCCCCTGCTCATGCTCTGTCTCTCTCTGTCTCAAAAATAAATAAACGTTAAAAAAAATTTATAAAAAATAAAATAACCACTACAATCAAATTACTAATGGACAAATCCATCAACTACCATACTACCATCTGGTGACATCTACTCTAATAGAAGATTTCAAATATACAACGTTATTAACTACATTTAAATTGCTGTACAATAGATCTGCAGAACTATTAATTAGGTATAATGGAAACCGTAGCATCTGACCCACATCTTCCCATTGTCTCTCTCTTTAGTTGCTGACAACCACGATTCTGCTAATTCTAAAGGTTGACCATTTCAGATTCCACACGTCATTGTAACTAAACAGTGTCTTTCTGTGTCTGCTTGATTTCACTTATCTTGATGTACTCCACATTCATCCATGTTGCTAGCGTTGTTTGAATATGTATATGTGTGTATATATATGTGTGTGTGTGTGTGTGTGTGAAATGTGTTTATACGTGTATGAATATTTATATATTAATATGTATATAAATATATATACTCACACATTTCATTTTGTTGTGATATTCATATATATTATATTTCATTTATCCATTATTTGTCAATGGACATATAAAGTTAATGTTCATACTTTAGATATTATGAATAACACTGCAATAATAGTTACAGAAATGCAAGTATCTTTTCAAGTAACTGATTTCATTTCATTTCATTTAGATATATAATAGAAATGGGATTGCTGGATCATATGGTAGTTTTATTTCTAACTTTTTGATGAACTCCTATTTTTCATAATGGTTGTGCTAATTTATATTCCCATCAATAAGGCTCAAGTGTTCTCTTTTCTCCACATTCTCTTTAATTTCTTTATTTTTGCTTATACGCTTTCTAAATGGTATAAAATTATATCTCATTGTGATGTTGATTTGCTGTACTTAGGAGGCACAGGCTCAGAGATTTGAATTCATTAATCCAAGTTTACATTTCTAGTAAGTGGCAGAACTAGAATCCAATCTAGCATTGGCTCAAAACTGTCTGCATCATGTCTTTACACTAAAGCAAATAAACATATCTTGTGTCTGAATCCAAACTCACAGTATATACTGGTGAATCATACATCTCTCAAAATATCTGTCTACCTACTTTCCTATTTGTCTATCAATGCTGATTCACCATTGTGGAATTTCATGAAAAAAAAATATGTATATATATATATATATATATATATATATATATATATATATATATATACTGTTATATGCACATTCAAATACTGTACATATTAGATCTCCTTTTACAATAAAATCCTCATGGATCACAAGTTCTATAACATTCTAAACATCTAAAAATACGCAATGCTTCAATATTTAATAAGATTATTATTTCCTTAGTCACTAAAGTATTATGACTTTTTGTTTGTTCTTTTTTAGTAGAATCTGCTATAGAAACATTAAAAGGGATGAAAATTTTATATATATCTCCAAGCAGAAATACTGTAGAGAACAATGCTTGGCTAGACTCCAGAAGACTCTCCTCTTGTCATCTGATTCAGTTAATGAAAGCCATTTCACAATCCTGCTAATTCTAAATACATGATAGGAATGGAAAAACAGTTACAATCTATGGACATGGAGATAAAAGTATACCCAATCTTTTTAAAGAACTAAGGTAGACTTTGTGGAACCAATAAGTTCCGGTTGTCTTAGGGGGGGAAAAATGTGATCTTTTATAGAACTTTTTGTTTACAGGTGAAGTAAGAAAGTTCCCTTTGGTAAAGTTCAGCACTCAAAATATTCCAGGGTTTTTGAAAAGAGAAAAAGCAACCCAAATTTACATGAAAACTGGTGAAGATTTTTTTTTTTACATTCAAATACTTTTAAAAGTGTAGTCTGATTCTTTATAAAATTTTCAACAAAGCAATGGAAAACTTCTTTGGCAAATGTATATTCTTGCTACAGCTATACAAATAATCAGACCAAATCTAATGTGACCAGACTATTTAATGATCTGAAAGATTTTTCTTCGAAATTAGTTTGTTTCAGAAGAAAATTCTATATTGTCTAGTATCTAGAGGACACCTTTCCAGATCTGCCACTGGATCACTCTATAGTTTTAAATAATTTACTTCTAATCACTTGGAATCCATGTTTCATCTTTATAATAATGAACCTATATTGAAAAATCTATTTATTCTGTAAATATGTGAATCAAAAAAGTGACATGCTTTACAAATTTTGTTTGCAATTGAATACAAACGTGGGAAACATGAGAAACATAATACATACAAGCTAAATAATGCCTAATAAATTAATTAAATTAAATTAAAATGGTAATATGGAATTTATTTTTAAACTGGACATAAGAGAATTTCCTTCACCATGATGTAGGAATGAACTGAATATATACATTTACAACTTGATCTACAGAGGAGATAATAGAGAGGAGGACATTTCTTTGTAAACAAAATCACCCAAGGACACTGATACTGGGGCAAAACATGGATTAGAATTCATTTAGAGGACCTGGGAGTGATTGAGAGGATCTGGGAGTGCTGTGGGTATTCTCTACCTCATGGATTAAAGTTGTATTGCTGCAGGGAGCAACTGGAAATATAATTAAAACATCAAATTAGAGGAAAGAGGAAAGATATTGAAATGAAGAAAATATAGGCACTTATCCAATTCATTTGGTCATTAAAGGAACTTACACACCTTCTTGACTCTCTTGCATCTATAGTAAATTTTATTTTAATAGCTTTATATTTTTCTTTTTATTTCTCTTTCAGTTTTGAGCAGCTAAAAATAATCTTTTATTTCATAACTGTTACCAAAATTTTTAGTTATAAGATTAAATTAAAATAAAAATTAATATATAAATATTTTCATCTATCTACCAAGCATTTAAATTCAGGCAGAAAATCCCAAGAATTCACTTAAATCTCTGAAACTTGATTTATCATCTGCAAACATCCATAGCCATATTTATGGCTATATCAACCTCAAGAGTTGATTAAAGGATTAAAGAAAATTGATTCTTGGTACAAATCTTGACACATGTTAGGTCCTACCCAGTGGAGATGGCCACTGAAAGTGTATAGTTCTATTTGTTCTACCATGTATGGACCTTGTTTGTGTTCAAGGTTTAGTTCTCCAACTCACCTAGAAACCATTTGTGTCCCTTTTTCTCCACTGCATATTCCCAGTAATGCTGAGGACCAAACCAAAGTTTTAGTGAAATTTAAAAGATTGAAGCAGGTGCAATTTTTTCCACATGGTATGTAAATAGATTAGTTTTCATTATTTCACTGGGTAAAATCAAAATAAAAGGGAAATAATCTTATCATTTTACCTAAAAAATATAGTTCTTTACTTTAGATCTTGAAACAGGTATTTAATAGCTATGGTGGCTTTCTTGTCAGATGCAAAACTTCTTTCAATGATATCACATGGCAAGTTATTTAGCATGTAAGAACAAAGGAAGATAGATAATCAAAATCACTGCCTTAGCAGTCATGTGATATGGCATTATTTTTGTTCTGTGTTGTTTTTTCTCATGATTAAACAGAAATAATACTAACTACCTCATGGAATTTTTGTCATAACTGGCCCTGTATAAAATATAAAAGATAGAAGTAGTAACAATGTTAATGTCCTTGGTAATTACAATTATTACATTTTCAATCTGGTTGATAATTGAAACTACTAATACAAATTATAGCCATGATATCAGTCTAATATGCTCTTCTCATGCCTATCTAAATGCCACTTTATAAACAAAGCTAGATCTCCCAGTATTTCCTTTGCACATCGACAGTAAGCACACAATAATTGAAAATCAGTTGTTTCACATAGACCCTAACCCTGCTGCAAGTACTTCACAGTGGATTTGGAGATTCACATCTGCACTAATTTTACTATGTAAATTAGGAACTGAAATTACTTTTATATCACTTTAATATGTTATACAAATAATGTATGGACATGGCATCAACAAACCACAGAGTTGAATGATGGTCCCATAACCCACTCCTCTTGAAACCCAAAGCTAATACTTCAAATTATTTTACAATCTTTTCCAATACTTCCTGTGTTTTAAACAATATGCTTATCTTCTAATGCTTTATTCTTAAATCCCAAATACCAAGACCATGATTTGTAATTTAGGCCACTGTGGATTAAGTCTCACCTCCTCCCTATATCATCAACCTTTTCTCTCCTCCCACCTCTAGCCCCCCATTCTCTCAACAGAGTTACATCCAACTTTATGTTTAAGGACATGCATTGATGGTATTGTTCCATCTTCTAGAATTTATTGTTTGCATATAAAATATATAACATCATTAAGAAACATGAGTTTGTTTTATTTATACTACTGGATATATTTATTCTCATATTATCATAATTTCTCTCAATAAGATTTTAGAGCACCTATTTAGCTTATATTAAGAATTACCAAGAAACTGTTTTCAAGAAACTAGTGTTTTCATGAAAATTCCATTTGATAAATTAATTCTAGTTTATTTTTCTGTGTTCTTTGCATCCTCTTTGAACATTGTAGCTCATGTATAATGGTTTCTAAAATTGTTTTGTATAACATGTAAAATAAGTAAATATTTTGTCAAAAATAAATTGATGTCATATGCATTTATAAGAATATCCATAAGTATATGTTGGGTCATTTTATACTATTCCTCATTCTCTTATCATTCTAATATCAAATTTTATGTTTCATTGTTGCACTATTTCTGGTTAATTTCATCAATTGATTGTTTGAAACTTTCATTAATTTTTATGTTAATTATTATCCTTTTTATTTCCAGAAGTCTTTTATTGATATTTGGCACTTCAGTTTATATAGAACATGATATTTTTTACTTATATTTAACAAATTCTCATTTTTCTCTGAAGACATCAGATTTTTTTGAAATGTTTTCTTGCATTTATCCCAATCATTTTAATTCAGTGTCTGTCTGTGTGTAAAGGTGTGTGTGTGGGTAGGTGGGGGTGTGATTACATCTGTCTTTCATGTAAAGCCTTCCTCAAGAATTTAATGGCTTTGGTTCTAGAAGAGCATTAGAGACTGAAGAACTACTATCCATTCTAGGTATAACATACTGAGCTTACTCACTGATGGTATTCCTCTGGAGAAGATTCCCACCACTCATTTCCACGTAGAATACTCTCAAAATGACATTTTGCCTTCTCCTTTTATGTTTCTTAAAGTTTTTTTTCCCCCAAAAAAGTTCTTAACTTTTTTTTTTATCTCTGATTCCTTCCTCTTCTCTCTTTCCCAGTTTCTTTAAATTTATGCTTATTTTTTCTCATTATTATGTTAGTTGAGTTTAATGACAAAGAGGTGATACATATATGGATAAACTCTCATACTTATCTAGAAATAGAAAGAATTTTAAATAAGAAAAACAAGAGGGAAAAAGGACTGGGTAAGCAAAAGTGCCCTAAGGCCAATGCATAATGTTAAATAACTGCTGAGAAGCAGATGAACAGAATATGCATCTTTTCATAATGCTTGAGCAGAGTCATGTAAACTATAACAAATTCACAGAATAAGGTTTCATGGAAGGGGTTTCCTAAACTAGAGCATTTGAATGTTGAGGGGGGAAGAAAAAATATGCTTCATATAAACATATTTGACAATAATTATTAATTGTAGATTTCTAGGGGAAAAAGCAGATAATGATGCTTAGGATCTATAAAGCTTGATTTGGCAAGATTTTGGAGGAAAACTAAAAAAAAAGAGTATGTGAGCATGACTGATAGGCTACTCTATTTTCAGAAATAGTGCTTAATTATAAAAGGAAAAATCATTGTCTAAGGGTCATAAAATGTATTCAGATATGGGTCTATAAGTTATGCATTTACATTGATTTACAATGAGTATATTATAAAACCTATAAGTACTGATGTTGATATCTAAATTTATGTAGAAACATAAAACATATATTTCAATAAAATCATTACAGAAATATATTATTCTTAGACATTTACAGATTTGTCTATGAAATATTTCATAGACATATGCATGTCCTATAAATATTTTATCTATGAAATTAAAACTGGCAGGTTTGTTTTATCAAAATATGTGTTAAGTTTTTTAAGAGTTACAATGTTTCATTAATAAATCACAGTTTGGAATGAAAATAATGAATTAACAAGAGCTTAATTTTCTGTACGTAATGCATGTTTCTCTTTAGGGAAAGCTAAATTAATGTCCCATGGAAAATAGTAACCAAACATCTACTGATTTTTTCTTATTGGGATTATCCCCACCATCAGGAATTGGCCTGTTCTTCTTCATTTTTGTTTTTCTCATTTTCCTAATGGCTCTTTTTGGCAACCTGTCCATGATCATCGTCATCCTCCTGGACATCCATCTCCACACACCCATGTATTTTCTACTTAGTTCTCCCTCATGGACCTGAACTACATCTACACCATTGTCCCCAAGATGGCTTCCAATTATCTCTTTGGAAACAAGTAGATTTCTTTCATTGGGTGTGGAGTTCATAGTTTCCTCTTCATTACCTTAGCTGGTGCAGAAGGATTATTATTGGCCCGTATGGCTTATGATCGTTATGTGGCCATTTGCTTTCCTCTTCACTATGCCATTCATATGACAAAAAGAGTATGTGTGCTGATGATAACAGGATCTTGGATAATGAGCTCGATCAACTCCTGTGCTCACACTGTATATGCCCTCCATATCCCTTACTGTCAATCCAGAACCATAAATCATTTCTTCTGTGATGTCCCGGCCATGTTGACTCTGGCTTGCATGGACATTTGGGTCTATGAGTACACGGTGTTTGTGAGCACGACACTCTTCCTTGTGTTACCTTTCATTGGCATTGCATGTTCCTATGGCCGAGTTCTCCTCACCATCTGCCGCATGCACTCAACAGAAGGGAGGAAGAAGGCCTATTCCACCTGTAGCACACACCTCACTGTGGTGACTTTCTACTATGCACCCTTTGCTTACACTTACCTACACCCAAGATCGCTGAGAACTCTAACAGAGGACAAAATTCTGGCCGTCTTCTACACCATCCTGACCCCAATGCTCAACCCCATCATTTACAGCCTGAGAAACAAGGAGGTGATGGGAACCCTGAGAAGATTGATTCAGAGGATCTGCTCTGTGTAAGTGTCGACAAAGTTCTCATTAATCCTGCTGCTTTAGAAATACATCATTTTCACCTTTTACACTCATTGGGAACAATGCCATTCCAAGATTGAAGACAAAGATTATATTAATCTAGAAAATTAAGATAATTGACACTTGACAAATAAATTTTATATTCCCAATTACTCTATTATTGTGGGAGTTTTTCAATAAATATAAATGGCATATATTTCCCCTTAATATGTGGGTAATAAGATTTTATTAATACATTGAAATGAGATTGGAAACAGTCCAACTTGATGGTATTATCCATTATAATAGTTCTAATATATTTACCATATCACCCCAAATAGATAAAATAGGACAAAAGAACAAGAAATGCTATAACATTGCCAGATTTATTTGAAATCAATGCAAACACACACACACACACACACACACACACACACACATCAATGGATACTTAGGATACTTATGTTGTTTCCCTATCTTATCTTCTTAGCTATGGTGTATAATGCTGTAAGTGACATAGAGATCATATCTTTTACAAGGAGTATTGTTGTATTATTTGGATAAATATGCAGCAGTGGAATTGATGGATCATATGGTAGTACCATTCTTAATGTCATGGGAAACCTCCATAGGTTTCTCCATAATGACTGCACCTGTTTACATTCCCAGCAATAGTGAAGAGACTCCCATTTTCCCACATCCTCACCAACACTTCTTATTCCCTGTCTTTTTGATAATAGCTGTTCTAAATATTTAAGATGATATCTCACTGTGATTTGTATTTGCATTCCCTGATAACTTATGATATTCATTTTTTTGTATCTTTACCCATCTGATTATTCTTCAGAAAATGATCCTTCCTCACAACTCTGCAAATTTGTACTCTTTTTTTTAAATTTTGAATTATATGTGTTCTTTATATATTTTGCATACCAGCCCCTTTTCACACATATGACCTCCAAGTATATTTTCCCTATTCAATAGGTTGTCTTTTAATTTTGTTGATGGTTCTATTTGCTGTGCAAATTTTTAGTTTGAAATAGTCCCACTTGATTATTTTTACTTTTGTTCTTTTTGCCATTAGTGTAAGATAATATATTATATAATATATAATATAACATATATAATACATATACATATATAATATATTATATTATATATTATATTAATTATATTATATTATATATGTTATATATTATATATGTTATATATATATATATAATATATAATACATTTAATTATATAGACCTCTGTCTAGAAGTTAACCACTTGTTTTTTTCTAAAAATTTTATCGTGTCACTTTTTACATTTTATTTAGTCCATTTTATTTTATTTTATTTTGATTTTTATTTTTTTTAAAGTTTTTTATGTTTATTTATTTTTGAGAGAGAGAGAGAGAGACAGGGCATGAGCAGGGGAGGAGCAGAGTGTGAGGGAGACACAGAATCCAAAACAGGCTCCAGGCTCTGAGCCATCAGCACAGAGCCCAATGCAGGGCTCGAACCCACGAACCATGAGATTGTGACCTGAGCCCAAGTCGGACGTTCAACCGACTGAGCCACCAAGGCGCCCCTATTTAGTCCATTTTAAACTAATATTCGTGTAGAGTTTAAGATAATGTTCTAATTTCATTTTTTTTTTGCATGTGGCCATCCACTTTCCCAACTGCAAATTACATAGAATATTTATTTATTGAATAGTCTGTCTTTTCTCCATAGTATATTCTTAACTTCCTTGTTGTAAATTAGTTGACCATATATTCATGGGTTTATTTCTGGTCTGGGCTTCCTTACTTTTCCTCATCTTTAGAATACACTGAGTGCCACAGTTCCATGCCATTCTCACCGTCTTTGCATCTCTTAGAGAAGTATGCATCCACACTTTCTCTACATTGTTTAGGAAGCACAGAAGTATTTTAGGATCGCTGTGTTATCTGGGATTTATAGGTTGTTTGGGATTCAGTACTTCTCTGATTTAACAGAGACTTATCTCAATATGTCTATCATCTGGTATTCACCCATGGTTGTTGTGGTTCCTTAAGGATAAGTCTGCCCTGAAATCACACCTACAGGTTCCATTGTATCCTATATTCACATTCTACTGAATTTTGAACTCAAATCCCCACATATATTGTGGGTAGTTCTGAGTTATGAACTAAAATGTCTTCATTTGCTATAGAAATTTAGATTAGTACAACCATATCTACACACCTAATAAAATGTTTTCCTCATTTTGCTGCACACATGTGTTTCATGCTGTAAGAATAAATATTCCTAATTGCCTGAGTACACCAGGGATAGTCTGCTCTTATATTCAAAAGCAAGTTTTTATTTTCAGCTTGGTAAAAATAACTTTAATTTTTCCTAGTCAATCT
Organism: Panthera pardus; assembly: GCF_024362965.1. Taxonomy (NCBI): domain Eukaryota; kingdom Metazoa; phylum Chordata; class Mammalia; order Carnivora; family Felidae; genus Panthera; species Panthera pardus. The sequence goes on from NW_026526654.1 coordinate 4,554,995, forward strand.
AGACTAGGCTAAAAATTCAGTGCCAAAAATGCTCAGTAATTCTCTTGGTAGAAATTATCAATATATTCAGACTTCTGGTTTCTAGGTTTTCCCATAAGAAATCTGGGAATCTGTTGTTATTTTACCAAGTAAAAATGTAAACAGATTGAAATATTGAGAACTTTGTTTATATCCAGAAAATAAAGAAGAATAAATGCTCTGTCGGTTGAGCATCAGACTTTGGCTCAGGTCATGATCTCGTGGTTCATGAGTTTGAGTCCCACATTGGACTCTGTGCTGACAGCTCAGAGCCTGGAGCCTGCTTCAGATTCTGCCCCTCCCTTTCTCTATGTCACTCCCCAGCTTGTACTCTGCCTCTCCCTTTGTCTCTCAAAAATATAAGGAACATTGACCAAGTGGGATTTATACCTGAGATGCAGGGCTGGTTCAATATCTACAACACAAATAACGTGATTCCTCACAGCAATAAAAGAAAGCACAAGAACCATGTGATCCTCTCAATAGATGAAGAGAAATCATTTGACAAATACAACATCTTTTCTGATAAAAAACCCTCATGAAAGTAGGGATAGAAGGAGCACACCTCGAGATCATAAAAGCCATATATGAATGGCCCAACGCTAACAATATCTTCAAAGGGAAAAAATGAATGCTTTCCCCCTAAGGTCAGGAACAAGACAGGGATGTCCACTCTTGCCACTGTTATTCAACATAGTATTGGAAGTCTTAGCCTGTGCAATATGACAACACAAAGAAATAAAAAGCATCCAAATTGGACAGGAGGAGGTCAAACTTTCACTCTTCACAGATGACATGATATTCTATATGGAAACCCAAAAGATTCCACCCAAAAAACTGCTACAATTGATTCATTAATTCAGCAAAGTCGCAGTATATAAAATCAATGCACAGAAATCGGTTGCATTCCTGTACACCAATAATGAAGTGACAGAAAGAGAAATAAAGGAATCGATCCCATTTACAGTTGCACCAAACACCCTAAAGTACCTAGGAACAAATCTGACCAAAGAGGTGAAAAAACTATACACTGAAAACTAGAAAGCTTATGAAAGAAATTGAAGAAGACACAAAAAATGGAAAAAGATTCCATGCTCCTGGATACGAAGAACACATATTGTTGCAATGTTGATATTACCTAAAGCAATCTACATATTCAATGTAATCCCTATCAAAATGACACCAGCATTCTTCACAGAAATAGAGCAAATAATCCTAAAATTTGTATGGAACCAGAAAAGATCCCAAATAGCCAAAGCAATCTTGAAAAAGAAAACCAAAGCAAGAGGCATCACAATCCCAGACTTCAAGCTATATTACAAAGCTGTACACCAAGACAGTATGGTACTGGTACAAGAACAGACACTCAGAACAATGGAACAGAATAGAGAATCCAGAAATGGACCCACAAACGTATGGCCAACTCATCTTTGATAAAGCAGGAAAGAATATCCAATGTAATAAAGACAGTCTCTTCAGCAAGTGGTGCTAGGAAAACTGGACAGCAACATGCAGAAGTATGAACCTGTACCAGTTTCCTACACCATACACAAAAATAAACTCAAAATGGATGAAAGACCTCAATGTAAGACAGGAAGCCATCAAAATCCTTGAGGAAAAAGCAGGGAAAAAACTTTTTGACAGCAACTCCTTACTCAACACGTCTCCGGAGGCAAGGGAAACAAAAGCAAAAATGAACTACTGAGACCTCATCAAAGTAAAAAGCTTCTGCACAGCAAAGAAAACAATCAGCAAAGCTAAAAGGCAACCGATAGAATGGGAGAAGATATTTGAAAACTACATATCAGATAAAGGGTTTGTATCCATAATCTACAAAGAACTTATCAAACTCAACACCCAAAAACCAAATAATCCAGTGAAGAAATGAGCAAAATACATGAAGAGACACTTCTCCAAAGAAGACATCCAGATGGCCAACTGACACATGAAAAAAATGTTCAACTTCACTCATCATCATCAGGGAAATACAAATCAAAAGCAGAATGAGACCTGTCAGAATGGCTAACATTAACAACTCAGGCCACAACAGATGTTGGCAAGGATGCGGAGAAAGAGGATCTCTTTTGCGTTGTTTATTGGAATGCAAGCTGGTGCAGCCACTCTGGAAAACAGTATGGAGGTTCCTCAAAAAACTAAAAATAGAACTACCCTATGACCCAGGAATTGCACTACTAGGCATTTATCCACGGGATACAGGTGTGCTATTTTGAAGGGACACATGCACGCCCACGTTTATAGCAGCACTATCAACAATAGCCAAAGTATGGAAAGAGCCCAAATGTTCACTGATGGGTGAGTGCATAAAGAAGATGTGGTATATATATACAATGGAGTATTAGTTGGCAATCAAAAAGAATGAAATCTTGCCATTTGCAACTACATGGATGGAACTGGAGGGTATTATGCTAAGTGAAAATAGTCAGTCAGAGAAAGACAAAAATCCTATGACTTCACTCATATGAGGACTTTAAGAGACAAAACAGATGAACATAAGGGAAGGGAAACAAAAATAAAATATAAAAAGGGAGGGGGACAAAACAGAAGAGACTCATAAATATGGAGAACAAACTGAGGGTTACTGGAGGGGTTGTGGGAGGGTGATGGACCTAATGGGTAAGGGGCACTGAGGAATCTACTCCTTAAATCATTGTTGCACTTTATGCTAACTAATTTGGATGTAAATTTTAAAAAAAAATTAAAAAAAATATATGGAACATTGAAAAAAATTTTTAAAAAACATAAAGAAGAATATAGGAGAAACCGTGGACCTTAACATTAGAGATATTGTCAGGTGAATGTAAAGCTCCATAGCTTACTGTAGCAATGACACATTAGAGCAGATATCAGAGCATAAACCAGTGTTGAAACAGGACAACCTGAACTATAATTGATTAATTGCTAAAGTCTTATTGTAGACAACTCTGAAAGTTGAAATCTCCAGGAGAATCCTGAAATAAAGAGTCCCTATGCTTAGAGGTCAGGTTCTCACAGTAAATCCTAGAAAAAAAAAATTACTAAAGCTTTCAGCAGGGAGAAGGAAAACAAGAAAAAATAAATACTCCAGTGCACTCTTAGTTTTACCAAGTTTTTCCCTCAGGAGAAACTGTTAACCAGAGCCTAACATATTTATCCGCCCTAACATGGATTAATAATCACAACTTAATTGACATGTGGAAATAGAAATACCCAAACACTAAGCAGTCTCCCACATGGGAGAAGAAAAACACCCAACTCCACCTTAAGTACACATACTTCCCCCTATGAAGAGACAAGATGAGAAATATTTGTGAATTTCACAGTCCAGAAACAGAAGTGTGTTAAAAGTTAAAGACAAATCATAAGAGTATCAAATGCTGTCTCCTCAACTACATACCTCACCATCAAATAACTAAAAGGCTTTATACACCATTTATTTTAATGGGTGCATAATCATTGCCCATCTAAAAAAGTTACAAAACACTCTACAAGGCAAAATAAAATGTAAAGAGGCACAACAAAGTTCAGAATCATATGTGGCAGAGATGTTAGAACTATTAAATCAAAAATTTAATTTTTTTATTTCTTAAAGTGTATTTTAATTCTAATTATTTATTATGTAGTGAAATATTGGTTTCAGGAGAATTCAGTGATTCATCACTTACATACAACACCTAATCCTCACCACATCAAGTGCCCTCCTTAATGCTCATCACCCATTTAACCTACACACCACTTACTTCCCTTCCAGCACCCCTCATTTTGTTCTTTATAGTTAAAGAGGTTTTTTTTTTGTTTGTTTTTTTGTTTTTTTGTTTTTTTTAGTTAAAGAGTTTCTTAAGGTTTGCCTCCTACACTTATATTCCCTTTCAGTATGTTCATCTGTTTTGTTGCTTAAATTCCACACATGAGTGAAATCATATATTTGTCTTTCTCTGGATGACTTATTTCACTTAGCATAATAGCCCCCAGTTCCATCCAAAACAAACTGATGATTCCCAAATTGGAGATGTCCTTTGGATGGGTGAAATAGGTGATGGAGATTAAGGAGTACATCTAGTATGATAAGCACTGAATAATGTAGAGAATTGTAAAATCACTATATTGTATGCCTGAAAATATTATAATACTCTATGTTAACTATATTAGAATTAAAAATAATCGATGATGATAATAATAATAATAAAAGACAAAAAATACATAAGAACATTTTTCTAACGGAGATAAGTCAGAGAGAAAAGGAAAATACTGTGTGTTTCCACTTATATGATGTAATTAGAATTGGCAAATTAATTCATACAAAAAATTGTTAGCAGAATTGTAGGATGAGAAGCTTCAATTTGGGATGGTGAAAATATTCAAGAAAGGGATTTTTATGATAATTGAACAAAAATGTGAATGTACTTAATTTCATTGAATTGTACAGTCAAAAATGGTTAAAATTGTCAATTTTGTGTTATATATATATTACCACAAAAAAAGTTAGAAAAAAACCTCTAAACTAATTGGTGGTACTCCTCAATATAAACATATCACTGGTGAAAGTATTGGAGACCACAGGAAATCTAAGAACATTTAAAGGGTTATCTGCAATAAAAAAATACATTATTGAATATTATGTAAATAGCAGTCTATCAAAAGCAGTAGATGTCATTTTACTACCTATTTTAAAATGTAAATTATATTTTATAATTTAATTGTAATCGCCAATGTAATTGGAAAATTTCAAAAATCAGTATCTACTCTAAATTATTATCAGATAATATAAGAATTTCTGATTATTTGTTTATATTAAATTCATCGTATTCCCTTATAGTGTATCAAATTTTCTAGCCAATAGCCTCCAAAGTGCCAAAGAAATTATTTACCAGCTATTTTTATGCAATTACTGAAAAACAATATATAAAATATATGACTCCATATGTGCTAAGAGACATAATGATATTGGAAGAATATGGAAAATATATTTTTGATTCCCCACTAAATTGACCCTTAAAACATGTCAGAAAACTTGTAAATAAATGATAAGAAGTCCTTTTCAATCTTGGTCTGAGGTCATCTTCAGTTATCAATGAATTATTATTCAAGTCTCACTGGACTTTCCCAAGTGAACACACATACACAAGAGAAGTCTTATCTTTAATGTCTAGGTAAAGAAGCACTACAGTCATGTTGTTCCTGAGTCTTTACAAAGTTATCTAAAATGACAAGTGCTGGGATAGGTGATGAGAATATACATTTGTTTGAAAAGTGTTCATAGATGTCTGCTTAGAAAAATAACTGTTCATATAATGACTGTATGACCACTGTCAGTTATTCAATCTAGTGATATAAAACTGGAAGATAACAGAAGGCTCACGTCCTAATTGTACATTTATTTTAATTTATCACATAAAAGGTGAAACTCTTTACCAAGTGCCTGAAAGAATTTGATTACAATTAGTTAAAAAATGTTATTTAAAAACAATTAAAAAGCAATTGATATATTAAGGCATCTCACTACCAAATATTTCAAAAAGGACATTTAATTTGATTGAAGTGGATTTAAAAGATCGTGTGTGTATGTGTGTGTGTGTGTGTTTCTGTACAATTACAAAATGAATCTCTTTCCTAAGCACTTGTGTACTTAAAAAAATGAACCTTTCTTTAAACCTAAAAATTGGGGCGCCTGGGTGGCTCAGTCAGCTGAGTGTTCAACTTTGGCTCATGTCATGATCTCACGGTCCGTGAGTTCGAGCCCCGCATTGGGCTCTGTGCTGACAGCTCAGAACGTGAAGCCTGCTTCGGATTCTGTGTCTTCCTCTCTCTTTGACCCTCCCCCGTTCATGCTCTGTCTCTGTCTCAAAAATAAATAAAACATTAAAAAAATTACAAAAAATAAACCTAAAAATTATATCATTATACAGTATTGGAAAGAATTAGTTTGACTCCTGAAATCTATTGTAAAATAGCAGTGAAACATAGTAATGTTGATAATAAACTCAAGAAAGAAGTTCTTTCTTGAGTTCATGGACTTCATGAGGAGTTCATGGACTTCATGAGAAGCCATGAACTTCTTTCCTGGATTCATGCTGAATAAGACTGATGTCTATACAAAATGATATCATGTTTGTGAAAATATGGTCACTTGAAAAATAATTCTTTGTGACAAATATTAGACTATGTTTAGTCAAATATTACAATTTAGTATGCATTTTAATATACATGGATGCAAAGGGAACTTCATTTGTGAGAATTTATTTGTAAATAATCATACCAATATATTTTCAGAAACAATTGCATTTGAAAGATTAATTATATTTGTTGAGGAAGAGAAGATGCATTGTGTTGAGAGCATGTGATGAATCTTCTGGACATGGGGAATGGTAGACAGTGGGTAAAGTTTTAATACTGTATGTGTAACATGAATTATATTTCCTAGGAGTAGAACATGTGATGTGTTCACATATATGTTGATTCCATTGCATTAATCTTCTCACAGGTTGGATTGTTGTTTGTATTAAATCATTATAATTTTAAGGTGGTCTTTAAAATTAGTAACTTACTATATGTAAGAACAAAAATAACACATGGTGGCTCAGTCAGTCAAGCACCTGACTCTTGATTTTGGATCAGGTTGTGATCTCACACTTTGTGCATTTGAGCCCTGCATCAGTCTCTGGGCTGATAGTTTGGAGCCTGCTTGGGATTCTCTCTCTCCATCTCTGCCCCTTCCCCAACTGCTCTCTCTGTCTCCCTCTTAAAAGTAATAACCTGGAAAAAAAATTTAAAAAGAACAAAATTAACACATAAGAGTCAAAAATCATAAATAACAATTGTACATAGTAGAATTTCCATTTGCTCACATGGATTTTTGTTGGGTATATATATTATTTTTAAGTTTTTTTTTTTAATATGAGTATAGTTGACACACAATATTACATTAGTTTCAAGTGCAAAACATAGTAATTTGAAAAGGGTATATATATGATATGTTCACTATAAGTATAGCCACAATCTGTCCCAATACAGGATATTACAAAATCATTGACTACATTCCTCATGCTGTGCTTTTATTCCTGTGATTTATTTATATCTAAAAAGCTTATATTTCAATCTCCTCCTCTTTGTAAGTTATTTTTTGCTCATAGGCACAGTGGTTACATGATTGCTAGGGCAAATTTATTATTTCTCATATTCTTTTAATTTATTTGAATCTGTTATTTCCAATTAAATTATTCTTTGTCTCAATTTTATCAAAGTATAAAATTGAACTTATAAGAAAGACAAAACTGAATTTATCTGTCAGATCAATTGCTCTGATATATATATATATATATATATATATATATATATATATATATATTAGATATATATTTTCTAAATTTGAAGGACATCTAGAAATAATTTAGGTATTCATAGAAATACTGGAATCCTAGGGTGTGTGGGTGGCTCGGTCCATTAAGCTGACCCAAATCTCCTTACATTTCTCCTTCCCTTCAGTCATTGACTACTGCCATTTAACTTTCTCCCTTTATGAGTTTTACCATTTTAGATTTCACCTATGTGAAAATGGGCACTTATTATATTTATGTATATGGCTCATTCTAGTTTGCATAATACTTTCCAGGTTCATCAATGTTGTTACAAATGGAAGTATTTCATTTTTACATATTTCTTTATCCATTCATTTGTTGATTAACTTTTTGGTTCTTCGCATATGTTAGCTACTGCAGGTAATGATTCAATAATCATAAGAGTGCATATAATTCTTCAAGATATGGATTTTAATTCCCTTGGATATATACCTAGAATTGGGATTGCAAGATCATATAGTGTTTCTATTTTTTAATTATTTTAGGAACTACAATAATCTTGTATATAGTGGCTGTACCAATTTACATTTCTGCCAGTAATGCACAAAAATCCTCTTTTCTCTACATCTTGACCAACACTTATTAACTTTTGTCATTGTGATAACATCCATGGCTCATTGGCAGGGAGAGTAGGGCATGGTAAATAAAGCAAGCAAAGCTGGAAATATCACAGTTCCAGAATTCCAGACTTTAAGTTGTAGTGCAAAGTGGTAGTTATCAAGATAGTATAGTAATGTTACAAATACAGACACACAGATCAATGGAACAGAATAGGAACACAGAAATGAAACCACAAATATATGGTCAATTAAACTTTGACAAAGCAGGAAAGAATATCCAATGGAAAAAGAAAGTCACTTCAAAAATTTTCAGCACAGAGCCTGGTCCAGGGATTGAACTCAGTGACCATGAGATCATGACATGAGTCGAAGTTGGGTGCCTAATGGACTGAGGCACCCAGGTGCCCCAGCAATGTCCTTTTCACTAAATATGTCTCCTGATGCAAGGGAAACAAAAGCAACTAAACAAAATAAACTATTTAGACTTCATCAAAACAAAACGTTTCTGCACAGTGAAGAAAACAACCAACACAACTAAAAGGCATGAGTATGAGAGAAGAATTTTGCAAATGACATATGTGATAAAGGGTTGGTATCAAAAAATATAATGAACTTATGAAAGTCAACATTTAAAAATGAATAATTTAATTAAAATGGGCGGAAACAGGAATAGACATTTTTCTCCCCCCACAAAAAAAAAGACATCCGGATGGCCAACAGAGGCATGAAAGATGCTCAACAATCAAAAGTACAATGAAATGTCATCTATCTTTTGTCAGAGTGGCTAAAATCAACGACACAAGAAACAATATGTGTTGACCAGGATGTGGAGAAAAGGGAATCCTTTCGCACTGTAGGTAGGAACGCACACTGGTGCAGCTACTCTGGTAAACAGTATGGGGCTTCTTCAAAGAGGAGAGAGGGAAACAGGTTACAAGAAATTCTGAATAGAGACAAAACTGAGGATTAATGGAGGAGGTGAGTGGGGGATGGGCTAGATGGGTGATGGGTATTAAGAGGACACTTGTGTGATGAGCCCTGGGTTTTGTATGTAAGTGATGAATCAACGAATTCTACTCCAGAAACCAATAGTACACTATGTATTAACTAAAATTTAACTAAAATTTTATTAACTAAAATTTTATAAACAAATAAATAGTATCAATTAAGTTAAAAATATAACTACCCTATGATCCACCCATTGTACTACTATGAATTTGCACAAAGAATACAAAAATACTAATTCAAGGATTTTATGAACTTCAAAGTTTATAGCAACAGTATCTACAACCTCCAGATTATGGAAACAGCCCAAGTGACCAAGTGACTGCTGGCTTATAAATGGATAAAGAATACATAGTATTCTATATACATACATACATACAAACATACATACATACATTTTATAATATATACATTTGTACAATATATATATTGTATATACAATGTGTGTGTGTGTATATATATATATATATATGTACACACACATATGTACAATGTAATGTTAGTCATAAAACACAAGACAGTTTCTCTATTTGCGGTTTCATGGATGGAGCTAGAGAGTATAATTCTAAGCAAAATAAGTCAGCAAGAAAATAAGAAAAAACTTGATGTAATTTCACTTATATGTGCAATTTAAGAAAAAGAAACAAACAAGCAAAGAAAAAAAAAGGAGGAAGAGAGGGAAACCAAACCAATCAAAACAAACAAAAAAAACCCTCTTAACTATAAAGAACAAATGGATAGTTACCCGAAGGAAGTTGGGTGGGGTGATGGGTTAAATAGGTGATGGAGAAAAAGAAGTGTACTTGTGATGAACACCAGATGTTGTATGGAAGTGTTTAACACTATATTCTATACCATAAAGTAAAATTATACTGTATGTTAATAAACTGGAATTTCAATAAAGACTTTTCATAAAACAAAGGTAGTACAGAAATAATCAGAAAACAAGTAACAAAATGGCCATAAATACATATCTATCAATAATTACTTTGAATGTAAATAGACTAAATTCTCCAAACAAAAGTCATAGGGTTGGAATGGGCAAAACACAAGGCCTATCTCTATGCTGCCTAAAATAGTCTTATCAGGCCTAAAGGCTTATGCAGTTTGAAAGAGAAGGGATTGGGAAACATTTATTATGAAAAAAGATTGTTAAATTGAAGGAGTGATAGTAATACCTATATGGGACAAAGTAGGCTAAACAAGAAAGACGGTAGAGAGGGATAAAGAAGGAAAATAGATAATCACATAAGGAAAAATCTCACAAGAAGTTATAACAATTGTAAATATTTATGCACCCAACATGGTGTATCCAAATTGTAAAGCAGTTAATAACAAACATAGAGGAGGTAATTAAGAGTAATATAATAATAATAGAGGACATTAAAATTTCACAGACATCAGTGGACAGATCAAACAGAAAATCAAAAAGGAAACATTTGCTTTGATTGATTTTTGGACCAGATAGATTTAACAGATATATTCAGAACTTTTCATTCTAAAACAGAAGAATTCACATTCTTTCCAAGACAATATGGAATATTCTCCAGAATAGATCATATATTAGGTCACAAACAATTCTCCCCAAATTCAAACAAGATAGAAGTCATTCTGCACATTCTTTCTGACCACAACTACATGAAACTAGAAATGAACCACAAGATTAAATATGGAAAGAGCTCAATTAAATGGAGATTAAATAATATTCCTCTAAACAGTTAATGGTTTAACCAAAAAACCAAGGAGGAAGTCATAGAATGCATGAAATGGAAATAAAACATAATGGTCCAAAATCTTCAGGATGCAGGGAAAGCTGTTGTAATTGGAAGTTTATAACTATACAGGCCTACCTCATGAAGCATTACAAATCTCAAATAAAAACCTAATCTTTCATATAAAGGAAGTAAAAAACAAACAAACCAAAGAAAACAAAAGCAGTAGAAGGAAGTAAACAATGAGTATAAGAAAAGGAAAACGTATTAGAACAGAAATAAAAAAAATTAAAAGCAAAATAAAAATAAATAAATAAAAAGGAGAAAAGAAAAACAGGGCAAAAATGGAACAGACCAAGGAAACAGAGACTGATTCTTTGAAAAGATCAACAAAATTGATAAATCTTTACCAGACTCAATAAGAGTAAGCAATTCAGGTGAACAAAATCACAAATTCAAGAGGAGAAATAACTGACACCACAGAAATATATAGTATAAGAAGAGAATATTATAAAAATTAAGTAGCAATAAGTTAGACAACCTAGAAGAATGGATAAATTCTTAAACACACATAACTTGCCAAAACTGAATCAAATTAAAAAGAAAATTTGAACAGAGTGATTACTAACAATGAAATTGAATCAGTAAGCAGGGAATTCTCAAGTAACAGAAGTCCAGGCCCAGATGGTTTCACGGGTGCATTCTACCAAGCATTTAAGGAAGAGGTATTACCTACTCTTCTCCAACTATTGCAAAAATAAAAATGGAAGGAAAATGTGCAAATTCATTTTATGACGGCAGCATTTCCCTGATACCAAAACAAGATAAACACAGTATGACTAAAGGAGAATAACAGGACAATATCTCTGATACAGATGCAAAATTTTCTCAACAAAATATTAACAAACAGGATCCACCAATACATTTAAAAAGTCATTCTCCAGAACCAAGTTGGATTTATTTGTGGGATGCAAAAGGAGTACAATATTTTCAAATCAATTAATGTGATACATCACATCAATAAGATACAGGATAAAAAATACAATCATTTCAATAGATGCAGGAAAAACATTCTACAAAGTAAACAATCCATTCATGATAAAAACCTTCAATAATAGGTTTCAAGGGAACATAATCCTACCTAATAAAACCTTTATTTCCCCTAAAATTGGAATAAGACAAAGATGTTCATTATCAGCACTTTTATTCAATGTAGGTCTTAAGCTCCTAGGCACAGCAATGAAACAAGGAAAAGGAATAAAGGCATCCAAAATGGTAATGCTGGAGTAAAACTTCAAACATGTACTGATGACATGATATTATATAAAAAACCATAAGGACCCTACCAAAAAGACACCAGAACTGAAGGGAATTCTGTAATTTTGAAGAACACAAAATAACTGGACAGAAATCCATTGGATTTATATACACCAGAAATGAAGCAGCAGAAAGAGAAAATAAGAAAATAATCCCATTTACTGTTACATCAAAAATCATATAATATCTAGGAATAAACTTAACCAAGTAGGTTAAACACTTGTACTCTAAAAGCTATAAAATACTGATGAAAGAACTTGAAGATGACACAAACACATGGGAAGACATTTCATCCTCATGGATTGGAAGAACAAATATTGCAAAAATGTGTATAGCTGCATAAAGCATCTACACATGAAATACAATCCCCATCAAAATACCAACAGCATTTTTCACGGAATTTGAACAAACAATCCTACAATTTATATGGAATCACCAAAGACCCTGGATAGCCAAAGCACTCTTGAAAAAGAAAACAAAGCTGGAGGTATCACAATTCCAGATTTCAAGTTCTATTATAAAATTGCAGTAGTTAATACTCTATGGTACTGGCATAAAAATATATATACATGGATCAATGGAACAGAGTAGAAAACTCAGAAGTAAGCCAACGATTATATGGTCAATTAATAGTTGACAAAGGAGGAAAGCTTATCCCAGGGGAAAAAACAGTCTCTTCAACAAATGATGTTGGGGAAGCTGGAGAGTACATGCAAAAGTATAAAACTGGACCACTTTTGTACACTATACGCAAAAATCAACTCAAAAAAATTAACTACCTACATTTGGGACCTGAAATTATAAAAGTCCCAGAAGGGAGCACAGATAGTAACTTCTCTGACATCAACTATAGCAACATTTTTCTAGATATGTCTCCTGAAATAAGAGAAATAAACACAAAAATGAACTATTGTGATTACATCCAAATAAAACCTTTGCACAACAAAAGAAACAGTTAACAAATGAAAAGACAATCCATTGAATGGGAGAGTCTATTTGCAAATGAAATATCTGATAAATAGTTATTTTACATAAAATATAAATATTTTACACAAGAAAACACCCAAAGAAACAAATAATTCAATTAAAAAATGGACAGGAGTCTAAGGACCATAATGCAGTCAGAAAAAGAAAATCCTATATGATGTCACTAATATGTAGGATTTAAGAAACAAATAAAATGAAAACAGATGGTTACCAGAGGGGAGGTGAGTCAGGGGATAGGTGAAATAAGTGTAAGGGATTAAGAATACTTATCTTGATAGGAACTGAGTAATATAAACAGTTGTTGAATCACTATATTGTAGATCTCAAACAAACATAACCCTCTAGGTTAACTATACTTGAAGTAAAATAAAAAATAAATAGGGCACCTTGGTGGCTCAGTCTGTTAAGGGTCCGACTTTGGCTAAGGTCATGATCTCATGACTGATGGGTTCAAGCCCCGGATCGGGCTCTGTACTGATAGCTCAGAGCTTGGAGCCTGCTTTGGATCCTCTGTTTCCTTCTCTCTTCCCCTCCCCTGTCTGTCTGTCTGTCTGTCTCTGTCTCTCTCTCTCTCTCTCTCTCTCTCTCACACACACACACACACGCACACAAACTTTTAAAAATATATTAAAAAATAAATTAAACAAATAAATTAGTAAATACATAGCAAAAATAAATAAATGGGATCATTTATATAAGAGCTGTGTGACTTGTGTATAATTCAACTAGATTAAAAACAGAAATTAAATGTAAACTATTAGGATTTTCTTTATTATTCTTTCATTTATTAGGATAAACCAAATGCCATGGCATCACAACATGGTTGATTTTGTGGTGTCTCTTGGGGATATATGTGGCACCCAGTCCCCACCTTTTATTGATACACATTTGGGGAATGTAGGGGTATTTCAGGATCACTTCACTCATTGAGTTTGCTGAGCCATGGTAGTGTTGTCTCACTCAGTTCTTTTTTTTTTTTTAACTTTCTTAATCTTTATTTATTTTAGAGACAGAGAGAGCACAAACAGGAGAGGGACAGAGAGAGCCAGAGACAGAATCTAAAACAGGCTGCAGGCTCAGAGCTGTCAGCACAGAGCCTGACCTGGCGCGCAAACCCTCAAAAATTAAGATCATGACCTGAACCGAAGTCGAACACTAAACCAACTGAGCCACCCAGGCACCCCATGTCTCACTCAGTACTTCTATGACTGGATACAGAGTTATCTTGACCTCTCCACACATGCTAATTGTGTCTGGATAATGCAGGAATAGGAGGATCTGGCCCACATCTCTTCACACAAACATGAATATAAATAACCATCCATCCACAAACATACTTCTTTTAGAGTTCTGGATTCCAGAAAAAAGTTCAAATAAACTGAAGAAGGTAGGAAGGATATTTACACTCTATGTGAGACACCCCTCTTTCATACCATGTAACACGGATCAGAGAGAGTTCCTCTGCTTTAGAGCACTCCCGTAGGGAAAAGAGTGTCAAGTGAGAATGCAAAATCACTACAGACACAAAGTATCAAGCCCAATTAACCATGGACCCTGTGAGGAGATCCATTTATGATAACTTCTTGCTGGCCTGTCCAAAATTTCTGGCTAAACTGGTGAAAGACTTTCTCTGTCAAATCCAGTCTATAGAAAAAGAAAAACTGACTAGTTACTTCAGTGTAATCCTGTAAGATTCACAAAGTGTCAGGGAAACATGATACTACCAAAATAGAATGAAACACAAACAATAGCCAAGTTATGAAAAGAGTCCAAAGTCCATCCCCTGATGAATGGAGAAAGAAATCGTATATATATGCAATGGAATATTATTCAGCCATCAAAAGAATAAAATCTTGACATTTGCCGTGATGTGGATGGAGTTAGAGTGTATCATGCTAAGCAAAACAAGTCTGTCAGAGAAAGACAAATACCATATGATTTAACAAATGCGTGAAATTTACAAAACAAAACAGATGAACATAATGGAAGGGGAAAAATGAGAAGGAGGCAAGCCATAAGAGACACTTAGGACAGAGAAAAAACTGAGAGTTGATGCAGGGGAGGTGGTTGGGGGATGGGTTAAATGAGTGATGGGTATTAAGAAGGGCATTTGTTGTTATGGGCACTGGGTGTTGTATGTAAGTGATGAATCACTAAATTCTACTCCAGAAACCAATATTATTACACTATATGTTAACTAACTGGAATTTAAACAAAACTTGAAACAAAAAATAATAAAACACAAGCAACTGACTGTAAAGAAATGGAGATCTAAAAACTACCTGGCAAAGAATTCAGAATCTTTACCTACATGAGCACAGAAAAACAATATTTGAAAGAAATGATGTTTAACAAAGTTTAAAACCATGAAAAAGGGACCAATGGAAATTCTAGAACTGAAGAACATAATGATTGAACTGAAAAAAATCAACACAGAGGCTGAACAGACTTCATCAAGCACAAGAAAGAATCAGTGAGCTCAAAGACAGATACTTTGAAATTATACAGTCAGAAAAATAAAAGCAAAATAGACTAAAAAAGAGTTTAAAAAAACTACAGAACTTATGTTCCCCAAAGAAAACTTATGTATGCATCATGACACCAGAAGGAGAAAGAGAAAGGGGCAGCAGGCTTAGTTAAGGAATTAATAACATAAAACCTCCCAAATCTGAGGAGGGATATAAGCATGCAGGTCCTTAAAGTTCAAGGAACTCAAAATAGATTGGACATAAGAAAGTGGTTCTGAAATACAATATAATTAGGAAATCAAATAACTTAATATTTTTTTCATTTTACTTGCTATTTTTTACCAAGTAAAAAGTCTAAGTAATTCAGTTAATGGAAGACAGGAAAAACATAAGTATATTTAAGGTATTTTCTGCAATGAAATTGTATTGTGAAACATTTTCTTAAAATATCGCAATAAAATGAATAATATTATTTTTATTATTATTTAGTTTAGTAAGTAAACATTGTGCCATAGTTTAGTGTTTTTTTACCAGAAGAATGGATATTTTGAAAATATGTCATGCCTAAATAAATTAAAGGTAGATCTCATATTTACAATATTTTAGTAATTTCCTATATGTTTTATTAAACTAATCATATTGCATTTAACTATTAAAATTTTTGGCCAGTATAATCAAAATTGGGAAATAAATCAATGTATGCAGGTATGTATTTACTGTGAAATTACTCTGAGCAATATATAAAATATATGATCCATAAAACTTGAGAGACACAATAATATTGATATAAATTGAATAAATATATTTGTTTCTCTAACCACTGAATTGATCCTTAACACACCTGTGAAAACTTCTAAAGAAATCATTTGAGCTCCTTTCCCAACTTTGGCTTATGTCTATCTTGGGCTATTAGTAACTTAACCTATGTTGTCCAAGTCTCAGTTTATAGTAAGTACAAAGAAATAAAACAAGCCAAACACACAAAAAATGCTTTATATTAGATATCCAGTTAAAGAAGACATAGAATCATCATTGCTGCTGCGTTTTTTGGAGGGATCTCAAGTCTCAAGTATGGAGACAAAAATGTACACTCATTTGAAAAATATTCAAGAAGCTGACAGATGAAATGACTCTGTTCATCTGATGAAATTGGGCCACTGTCAGGTAACCAAGCCAGTGCATTTGTGAAAGTACAGACTGCGGAGATAATACAAGCTACAATAGTAATCTCAGTTTGCTTTTTGTTTTTTTTTTATTTTGAATAATCATACAAGAAGTGAGCATCCTCAGCAAGTGCCTGAGAAAATTTCATTTATAATCTAGTACCTTTGTGTATAAAAAGCAATACATACATTTAAGCATTTCATCAACCAGAGAATCCTATTTTTTAAATTTGATTGAAGTAAGAATAAACAACATATAATACTCTATATTTGAGTATATAGCCTTAAAAATTAAATAAATGAATCGATTACTTGAAACTCGTACATTGTTTTAAGACATCACATTCTTTTTAAATTTAAAATGTGGTATTGTACAATTCTGAGAATCAATCTGATGATAATGATTGTGAAATGATGTTGAAACATAGTAAAATTGATAATAATGGCTACTGGTGATATTGTCTATGAACACTGAATTTGTGAGGAATAATATATGAGCTTACTCTTAACTATACCATATTCTGGAGTATAATTGATAGTAATTATGATACTCTATTCTAAAATATATAATAAATGTTTATATATAAATTAAAATGGTACTTCAAATATAAGAATTTTGTTTTGGTAATAATTGAACCAAGACCTTTTGAGAAAAAAAGTTGAAGGACAAACAATATTCTTTAAAAGAATGGAGAATTCATTTTATCCACTGCCTATGAAGCATCTTCTGGAAATGGGGAAGATTGCAGCCTCGTCAAGAATGCTTTAAAGAGAAGGAGAGAGGGAAGATGGCGGCGTAGGAGGCCACTGGGCTCACCGCGCGTCCTGCTAATCACTTAGATTCCACCTACACCTGCCTAAATAACCCAGAAAACCGCCACAGGATTAGCAGAACGGAGTCTCTGGAGCCAAGTGCAGAAGAGAGGCCCACTGAAGAGGGTAGGAAGGGGGGCGAGCCGGTGCCCGCTCCACGGACTGGCGGGAGGGAGCTGGAGCGGAGGGGCGGCTCCCCGGCCAAGCAGAGCCCCCGAGTCTGGCTGGCAAAAACGGAGGGGCCAGACAGACTGTGTTCCGACAGCAAGCGCGACTTTGTGTCTGGGAGGTCATAGGTTAACAGCTCTGCTCAGAAAGCGTGAAGACTGGAGGACAAAGGGAGGGAGAGTTGCTGAGCCCCCGGACGACAGAGCTCAGTTTGGTGGGGAACAAAGGCGCTGGACAGCGCCATTTCCCCCTCCCATCCCCCAGCCAAAATCACAAAGGGAACCAGTTCCTGCCAGGGAACTTGCTCCCTCCGTGCAAACACCCAATTCTGTGCTTCTGCGGAGCCAAACCTCCGGCAGCGGATCTGACTCCCTGCCTCTGCCACAGGGCCCCTCCTGAAGAGGATCACCTAAGGAGAGCTAAGCCTGCCCCTCCTGCCCCCGTGCACCTTGCCTACCCACCCCAGCTAATATGCCAGATCCCCAGCACCACAAGCCTGGCAGTGTGCAAGTAGCCTAGAAGGGCCATGCCACCACACAGTGAATCCCGCCCCTAGGAGAGGGGAAAAGAAGGCAAACACCAGTCTGACTGTGGCCCCAGTGGTGGGCTGGGGGCAGACATCAGATCGGACTGCGGCCCCACCCACCAACTCCAGTTATACACAAGAGCACAGGGGAAGTGCCCTGCAGGTCCTCACCACTCCAGGGACTATCCAAAATGACCAAACGGAAGAATTCCCCTCAGAAGAATCTCCAGGAAATAACAATAGCCAATGAACTGATCAAAAAGGATTTAAATAATATAACAGAAAGTGAATTTAGAATAATAGTCATAAAAGTAATCGCTGGGCTTGAAAACAGTATACAGGACAGCAGAGAATCTCTTGCTACAGAGATCAAGGGACTAAGGAACAGTCACGAGGAGCTGAAAAGCGCTTTAAACGAAATGCAAAACAAAATGGAAATGACGACGGCTCGGATTGAAGAGGCAGAGGAGAGAATAGGTGAACTAGAAGATAATGTTATGGAAAAAGTGGAAGCTGAGAGAAAGAGAGATAAAAAAATCCAGGAGTATGAGGGGAAAATTAGGAACTAAGTGATACACTAAAAATAAGTAATATACGCATAATTGGTATCCCAGAGGAAGAAGAGAGAGGGAAAGGTGCTGAAGGGGTACTTGAAGAAATTATAGCTGAGAACTTCCCTGAACTGGGGAAGGAAAAAGGCATTGAAATCCAAGAGGCACAGAGAACTCCCTTCAGACGTAACTTGAATCGATCTTCTGCACGACATATCATAGTGAAACTGGCAAAATACAAGGATAAAGAGAAAATTCTGAAAGCAGCAAGGGGTAAACGTGTCCTCACATATAAAGGGAGACCTATAAGACTCGTGACTGATCTCTCTTTTGAAACTTGGCAGGCCAGAAAGGATTGGCACGAGATCTTCAGTGTGCTAAACAGAAAAAATATGCAGCCAAGAATCCCTTATCCAGCAAGTCTATCATTTAGAATAGAAGGAGAGATAAAGGTCTTCCCAAACAAACAAAACCTGAAGGAATTTGTCACCAGTAAACCAGCCCTACAAGAGATCCTAAGGGGGATCCTGTGAGACAAAGTACCAGAGACGTCGCTACAAGCATGAAAACTACAGACATCACAATGACTCTAAACCCGTATCTTTCTATAATAACACTGAATGTAAATGGATTAAATGCGCCAACCAAAAGACATAGGGTATCAGAATGGATAAAAAAACAAGACCCATCTATTTGCTGTCTACAAGAGACTCATTTTAGACCTGGGGACACCTTTAAGATTGAGAGTGAGGGGATGGAGAACTATTTATCATGCTACTAGAAGCCAAAAGAAAGCTGGAGTAGCCATACTTATATCAGACAAACTAGACTTTAAATTAAAGACTGTAACAAGACATGAAGAAGGGCATTATATAATAATTACAGGGTCTATCCATCAGGAAGAGCTAACAATTATAAATGTCTATGCGCCGAATACGGGAGCCCCCAAATATATAAAACAATTACTCATAAACATAAGCAACCTTATTGATAAGAATGTGGTAATTGCAGGGGACTTTAACACCCCACTTACAGAAATGAATAAATAATCTAGACACACGGTCAATAAAGAAACAAGGGCCCTGAATGATACATTGGATCAGATGGACTTGACAGATATATTTAGAACTCTGCATCCCAAAGCAACAGAATATACTTTCTTCTCGAGTGCACATGGAACATTCTCCAAGATAGATCATATACTGGGTCACAAAACAGCCCTTCAAAAGTTTACAAGAATTGAAATTATACCATGCATACTTTTAGACCACAATGCTATGAAGCTTGAAATCAATCACAGGAAAAAGTCTGGAAAACCTCCAAAAGCATGGAGGTTAAAGAACACCCTAGTAACGAATGAATGGGTCAACCAGGCAATTAGAGAAGAAATTAAAAAATATATGGAAACAAACGAAAATGAAAATACAACAATCCAAACGCTTTGGGACGCAGCGAAGGCAGTCCTGAGAAGAAAATACATTGCAATCCAGGCCTATCTCAAGAAACAAGAAAAATCCCAAATACAAAATCTAACAGCACACCTAAAGGAAATAGAAGCAGAACAGCAAAGACAGCCTAAACCCAGCAGAAGAAGAGAAATCATAAAGATCAGAGCAGAAATAAACAATATAGAATCTAAAAAAACTGTAGAGCAGATCAACGAAACCAAGAGTTGGCTTTTTGAAAAAATAAACAAAATTGACAAACGTCTAGCCAGGCTTCTCAAAAAGAAAAGAGAGATGACCAAAATAGATAAAATCATGAATGAAAATGGGATTATTACAACCAATCCCTCAGAGATACAAACAATTATCAGGGAATACTATGAAAAATTACATGCCAACAAACTGGACAACCTGGAATAAATGGACAAATTCCTAAACCCCCACACTCTTCCAAAACTCAATCAGGAGGAAATAGAAAGCTTGAACAGACCCATAACCAGTGAAGAAATTGAATCAGTTATCAAAAATCTCCCAACAAATAAGAGTCAGGACCAGATGGCTTCCCAGGGGAGTTCTACCAGATGTTTAAAGCAGAGATAATACCTATCCTTCTCAAGCTATTCTGAAAAATAGAAAGGGAAGGAAAACTTCCAGACTCATTCTATGAAGCCAGTATTACTTTGATTCCTAAACCAGACAGAGACCCAGTAAAAAAAGAGAACTACAGGCCAATATCCCTGATGAATATGGATGCAAAAATTCTCAATAAGATACTAGCAAATCGAATTCAATGGCATATAAAAATAATTATTCACCATGATCCAGTGGGATTCATTCCTGCAATGCAGGACTGGTTCAACATTCGCAAATCAATCAACGTGATACATCACATTAACAAAAAAAAAGAGAAGAACCATATGATTCTGTCAATCGATGCAGAAAAGGCCTTTGACAAAATCCAGCACCCTTTCTTAATAAAAACCCTTGAGAAATTCGGGATAGAATGAACATAATTAAACATCATAAAAGCCATTTATGAAGCCCACAGCTAACATCATCCTCAATGGGGAAAAACTGAGAGCTTTTTCCCTGAGATCAGGAACACGACAGGGATGCCCACTCTCACCGCTGTTGTTTTACATAGTGTTGGAAGTTCTAGCATCAGCCATCAGACAACAAAAGGAAATCAAAGGCATCAAAATTGGCAAAGATGAAGTCAAGCTTTCGCTTTTTGCAGATGACATGATATTATACATGGAAAATCCGATAGACTCCACCAAAAGTCTGCTAGAACTGATACATGAATTCAGCAAAGTTGCAGGATACAAAATCAATGTACAGAAATCAGCTGCATTCTTATACACTAACAATGAAGCAACAGAAAGACAAATAAAGAAACTGATCCCATTCACAATTGCACCAAGAAGCATAAAATACCTAGGAATAAACCTAACCAAAGATGTAAAAGATCTGTATGCTGAAAACTATAGAAAGCTTATGAAGGAAATTGAAGAAGATATAAAGAAATGGAAAGACATTCCCTGCTCATGGATTGGAAGAATAAATATTGTCAAAATGTCAATACTACCCAAAGCTATCTACACATTCAATGCAATCCCAATCACAATTGCACCAGCATTCTTCTCGAAACTAGAACAAGCCATCCTAAAATTCATATGGAACCACAAAAGGCCCCGAATAGCCAAAGTAATTTAGAAGAAGAAGACCAAAGCAGGAGGCATCACAATCCCAGACTTTAGCCTCTACTACAAAGCTGTCATCATCAAGACAGCATGGTATGGGCACAAAAACAGACACATAGGCCAATGGAATAGAATAGAAACCCCAGAACTAGACCCACAAACGTATGGCCAACTCATCTTTGACAAAGCAGGAAAGAACATCCAATGGAAAAAAGACAGTCTCTTTAACAAATGGTGCTGGGAGAACTGGACAGCAAGATGCAGAAGGTTGAAACTAGACCACTTTCTCACACCATCCACAAAAATAAACTCAAAATGGATAAAGGACCTGAACGTGAGACAGGAAACCATCAAAACCTTAGAGGAGAAAGCAGGAAAAGACCTCTCTGACCTCAGCCGTAGCAATCTCTTACTCGACACATCCCCAAAGGCAAGGGAATTAAAAGCAAAAGTGAATTACTGGGACCTTATGAAGATAAAAAGCTTCTGCACAGCAAAGGAAACAACCAACAAAACTAAAAGGCAACCAACGGAATGGGAAAAGATATTTGCAAATGACACATCGGACAAAGGGCTAGTATCCAAAATCTATAAAGAGCTCACCAAACTCCACACCCGAAAAACAAATAACCCAGTGAAGAAATGGGCAGAAAACATGAATAGACATTTCTCTAAAGAAGACATCCGGATGGCCAACAGGCACATGAAAAGATGTTCAACGTCCCTCCTCATCAGGGAAATACTAATCAAAACCACACACAGATATCACCTCACGCCAGTCAGAGTGGCCAAAATGAAGAAATCAGGAGACTATAGATGCTGGCGAGGATGTGGAGAAACGGGAACCCTCCTGCACTGTTGGTGGGAATGCAAATTGGTGCACCGCTCTGGAAAGCAGTGTAGAGGTTCCTCAGAAAATTAAAAATAGACCTACCCTATGACCCAGCAGTAGCACTGCTAGGAATTTACCCAAGGGAGACAGGAGTACTGATGCAGAGGGGCACTTGTACTCCAATGTTTATAGCAGCACTCTCAACAATAGCCAAATTATGGAAAGAGCCTAAATGTCCATCAACTGATGAATGTATAAAGAAATTATGGTTTATATACACAATGGAATACTACGTGGCAATTTGAAAGAATGAAATATGGCCTTTTTTAGCAACGTGGATGGAACTGGAGAGTGTGATGCTAAGTGAAATAAGCCATGCAGAGAAGGACAGATACCATATGTTTTCACTCTTATGTGGATCCTGAGAAACTTAACAGAAACTCATGGGGGAGGGGAAGGAAACAACAACAACAAAAAAAGAGGTTAGAATGGGAGAGAGCCAAAGCATAAGAGACTGTTAAAAACTGAGAACAAACTGAGGATTGATGGGGGGTGGGAGGGAGAGGAGGGTGGGTGATGGGTATCGAGGAGGGCACCTTTTGGGATGAGCACTGGGTGTTGTATGGAAACCAATTTGACAATAAATTTCATATATTAAAAAAAAGAATGCTTTAAAGAAGCATAGATAATGGAAATTAGAGCGTGCACTTGTTGTGATGAGCACTGGGTGATATATGGAATTGTTAAATCACTATATTGTACAACAGAAACTAATATAGCACTGTATGTTAACTATACTGGAATTTAAAAATTACAGTAATAAACAAAACATAGGTAACATGAATTATATTTTTCAGAAGTAAAAATGTTTTCACTCAAGGGCAGGATGTGATCATATAGGTATTGATTACATTGCTTTCATTAACTTCTTTGGTAGTATTTGTGACAGTTTGGATTGAAATTACTTAGACTTAAAGTGGTCAGTTTAGGAAATAAGTGATGTATGTGAGAGATGGTTAGGAAATAGAAGATTTGAAAGGGAGTTTGGGCTTGAATGAACAGATACTCTTTTCCCAATGTTGTTCAGCGCCAATGGTAGAATGTAAAACAGATTACAAAAGTGACTTTGGAGCTGACTCACAAATTGCTCTCTGGATGGGAAATGAGGTAAGGCTCATAACGAAGTCAGCTTTGGAGGTGCTCAAGTGAGAATTAAAGAAGAACCCTAACACCTAAGTGTACAAGTCCCCAATAAGGTTTGTAGAGACATTGTTTATTGTGTTTGTTTATTATATTGTTTATTATATTTGCATGATTGACGGGTGCTTAAATGGCATCCATGGTAATCTTAATGGCATTTCCTACTTGCTTTGTTTTCTCTGCAGAAATTCGCTCTTTCTAATTAAAACCTAGAAATTACTTGTCTAGACTTTATATGAAATTACACAACACAAAACAGGTATCCCTCGCTTTTTTTAAGTTTGTGTGATGCCAATTTGCTTTTACACAGAAGACTGACTTTAGTGCTGTTCTCGCTAACCCAAATAAATCAGAAAAAGGTTTTCACTTTTCCAGAAAAAAGGAAGGCCAAAGGTGAAATTAGCATTCGGTGTTTATTTAGCAGCCAGCCCATATAAAGGCAGCGTGCACCTGGATCCGTGAGAGTGGCACTGGCAAGCTGCTTCCCTAGGACTGCATTAACAATACCAGCATCCTGTATAGTTTTGAACTGTGCCTGTAAGCACTTGTTTTCCGTGATTTGTTATGAACGCCCATTAGCAAGAGGTGTACTAAGGTATCCAGAAGTGGTGATTATTTTTTATTCTGACAATAATGAAAACGTTTTCTATATATTAATGGGAATTGTGTCTTCACTTTGTACACTTTCCGCTTATGAAATATTTTATAGAAGCGCTCTACCTTCAGAGAGCAAGGGGAATTTGCAACTAGTGAGTGTAAAAAAAAAAGTCTAGGAGCACCTGGATGTCTCAGTAGTTAAGCATCTGACTTTGGCTCAGGTCATGATCTCACAGTTTGTGATTCAAGCCCCACATCAGGCTCTGTGCTGGCAGCTCAGATACTGCAGCCTGCTTGGGATACTCTCTCCTTCTCTTTCAGCCCCTCCTCACTCACTCATGCTATCTCTCTCTCTCTCTCTCTCTCTCTCTCAAAAATAAATAAACATTTAAAAATTTAAAAACAAACGTCTAATAGTGTGTGTGTGTGTGTGTGTGTGTGTGTGTGTGTACGTGTGTGTAAGCTTTGAAAGACAACTTTGGGAAATACTCCAAGTAACCATGGTTTTACTTATGTTAATCCGTGTTTTTTAAACACAAGCTATGTGAAAGTGAAGTGTTTACCCTTTAACTTTCACATATATTTTTTTTTATACTTCTTGTGCACATTAATTAGTTCCAGTAGGGGGGCGGGGGATATCTGTGTTAACAACTTTGGAGATTTTGTGTGAAGATCCAAGGAGTATAACATATGGAAACAACTTGAAATTTTTATCATGCATGTAGTGGATGAAAATGAAGTGGGGGCACCTGGGTGGCTCAGCTGGTTAAGCGTCCAAGTTCAGCTCAGGTCATGATCTTGTAGTCTATGAATTTGAGCCCAGAGCCAGGCTCTATGCTGACAGCTTAGAGTCTGGAGGCTGCTTTGGATTCTGTGTCTCCTCTTCTCCCTATGCCCCTCCCCTGCTCACGTTCTGCCTCTCTCTCTCAAAAATAAATAAATAGTAAAAAATTTCTTTTAAAAACAAGGAAAAAGAAAAGTGAAGTGAAATAAGTAATTGTGATGACAATGATAATGATAAAGATGCTAAAATTTATGGCTATTCTTCAGAGATAAGTTATAGCCAAATATGCACTATGTTTTCCTTATTTTTCATCTCATAGGTAACTTGCAATATCCCAGTTTCTTTATATCTGTTCCACGTAAGTGTACAGCCTCTAATAGTTAAATTCTTTAATCCACTATCGCATTTCCCATAGTAGGGGAGCTAGAAGTACATCTAACTTTAAACCTAAACTCTCCAGGGTATGTGTAAAATGAAACAAAATAAATCAATTCTCACTGCAAAACAAAATTTGAAAGACAGTTCTTTTAATCAGTTTCTATTATCTGCCTACCAAATTACCTACTAATGCTGATTCACCTTTGTGGAATTTTAAGGACTTGTATGGATTGGAATCACACAAGCATGCACCTACACAGATATGCATTGTGTATTCTAGATCTCTTTATACTCTAAAAATGTATAGTTCCTCTTAAAACTGAAAATTCACGTGTCTTGAATATTAAATACTGTCATTAAAATTCCCAATTCACTAAAGTATTGCAAACTATGTACTCTTTGTCCTTTTAGTACAATCTGTTTTGTGGAAACCCTTGAAAGGCTGTGAAGTCTCCTGTAGATTTCCCTGAGAGGATACTGTGGAGAATTACCCTGACCTAGATCCCAGAGGACCCTCTTCTGGATCATCTGGTTCTATATTCTATAAAAGCCATTTTACAATACTTAAAATTTTACAACCGATGGCTATGCAAAAGAATTCTGCTTTTAAAAATAATTCCTGCTATAGACATGGACATCGAGGAAGGATCAGCCGGCTTTTAGGAACGAAGATCCACTTTACCTACCTAATGCATTCAAAGTCCTCCTGGGAAAACTGACCTGTTAACTTGGTTCACTGGTTTTCCAGACTGCCAGGTGAATAAAAAATGACATTTTGGGGGAGAGCCCACATTTTTAGGGTATTACAGGGATCTTGAGAAAAGACAAAGTAATTCAAATTTCTGTGAAACTTGGTGGAGAGTATCTTGTGCTTTACAGGTTCCTAAAAGTCTGATCTGATTTCTTTTCCTGCAAAGCCAAATTATGGAGGGGGCTTAGGGAAATGCATATTTGCTCTGTACCTCTGTAATTGATCAGCCTTACTATGTAATTAAGAATGATTTTTCTTTGAGAATAGTTTTGATCAAACGTGAAGAGTACAGGGCATGAAAATCCATGCCTTAGTGGCAAATTCTGTATTAATCTAGTTTCGACAGGACACTCCTTCATGTTTCTCAACGCTATCACTAGGTCACTGCACAGACGTGAATAAGTCACTACCTAACTCTGTGATTTCGTTCATCTTTTGATAATGAGAAATAGTTTTAACAAGCATATTTTCTGTAAATGTATGAATCAGCCACATGAGGCTTTTCAGTATTTAATTTTCAACTCCAATATGAACATAGGATAAAAGGTCTGCAATAATATTGGTGCATATTGGCTTTAAGAGATGGTAATAGTTTAATTCATTTTGAACTTGTACAGCATTTGGAAGATTTTCCTCATTATGTAGAGTATGGACATCTACAATATAAATTACAAAGGAGACAATATGGCTGTGCCTTTATAAGCAAGGACACTTTTACATTGGGAACAGAGCAAGAATTGAATTTTATGTAAAGGTTTTAGAGAACATTGTTATAAGACAATGTGTGTGGTCATAGTGCAGTAAAACCAATATATCCGAGAAAATAGGAGAATATGTCCAAATAAGTAAACAGTTATTGGTAATATGTTTTTATTCATGTTTCAAAGAAGCTTTCACATGCATTCTTTACTTTACCACCTGTATGGCATTTCTAACTTAACAACATTAATTTATTCTTCCTTTTTCAGTGTGTGTGTGTGTATGCGTGTGTGTGTGTGTGTGTGTGTGTGTGTGTGTGTGTGTGTGTTGGTGGATAAAAATTGACCCGGTCTTATTTCAGATTTATTACCTCAAAATATTTAATATTTGAGCGATAATATGGGAAAGGCTTTTAGAGAAATGAGGATAGATAGATAGATAGATAGATAGACATATAGACAGAGATAGAAATAGATGCATACATACATACATACATACATACATACATACATACATACAATGATGACAGATAGGAAATCCAGTTATTCAAGTATATGTATTTAGTTAAAGCTGCATAGAATCTTTGCAACTCAATTTTGTCATGAATAAAATATCAGTGTAATATCAAATTCAAGAGGTATATCCAAGGTCAGGATCAAATATAATTAATTCTGGCACATACTCTGACACATTCCAGTTACCAACTTATTTTCGTACCACTATTTTCTCTTTCCTGTAGGACCTGAAAAACATTCTAGGCTTGTTTCTTCTGTTCACTCTGAAATATCATCAGAATGTTTTCTGATATTCTTTCCTCCTATGTACACTTGTTATAAATGCTAATGCCTAGAATGCAATTTTTAAGGAAATCTGAGGAATTAAAGAGATGGAAAATGTCTTGTAAGTAAGCTAAATATAGGCTATTTATTGTTATTCCAATGGCTAAAATCAACCTACAGGGAATAAAAATAAGTTATTGGATTTATTTTTACCTAAGAAAAATTGTTCTCTCTACTTGAGACCCTGAAATTTCCAAGGCTGTTACTCAAGAGTTCAATATGCTTCAATGTCAGATTCAGGGGTCCTTTAAATGATGTCCCATGACAGGATATTAGAACAATGCAACATGAGTAATAAAATATTCTCATCTTAGAACAAAAAAAAGTGTTCATCTGGCAGTCATGATACACAGCATCAAATACCAGATATGATGTGACATTAATTATTTGTTTTCTGTGCTGATTTTTTACACCTTTAGAGTGGAATAATACTAACTACCTCATGGTAAATTCATCACAGAGAGCCTTATATAAAATGTATGTGGTAAGAGTGATCATAATTTTATTGGTTATTTCAAATATTATATTTTTTTCTTGTCAATCATTAAAATACTAATATAAATGGTATCCTATGGAAAATGGTATAATATGTGATGCATTGAATCCAAATGGCATTTATGGAAAAAAATTGCTCTCCCACTCTTTCCTTTGCAATTTTTCGGAGGCCACACTTTATACAAAGGTCAATTGCACTGCACATATCCTGGTCCTTGTTGTAGGTTCCAAACATGAAATAATTTAGGTACACTTATATTCTACTTCTGAATTTTTGATGGGAGTAAATACATACATATATATTTATTATATAATAAAACTTACCATTTTATTTTTAAGTGTACATTCCAATGACATTAATGAAACTCATATTATTGCTTAATCATTACCATCATCATCCCCAAAATTATATCTTGCCCAACTGTAACTCTACACCCATTAAGTATTAACTCCCCATTTCTCCTTCCTCTCAGGCCCTCTTAACCCCCATTCCACTTTCATTTCTATGAATTTGATTACTCTGGGTACCTTGTATATGTTAAACCATGCATATGGCTTCCTTTGATTGGTTTATTTTACTTAGTATAGTATCTGGATTCTTCATTTATCTTGTAGCATATAACAGAATTTTCTTCCTTTTAAAAAGCGAATGATTATATATATATATATATATATATATATGCATTAAATATTCACATTATGCTATTATATAATATATTATGCTATTATATAATATATAATTATTATATAATCATGTATACTATATAATGTAATATTATATAATAAATGATATATTATAATTATATTATAACAATATATATTATATAATTGGTATTATATATAATATATAATATATAATATATTAGCATATATATAATATTTATAGCATATATAATGGCATAATATATAATATGATATATGTTATATGTTATATATTATATATATGATGCTATTATATAATACTATATATAATATGCATATATATTATACATATATATACATACACACACACACACATATATATACACACACACACACATGCTGTATTTTGTTTCTTCATTTTTTGTCTGTCAGTGGGCACTTTTGTTGCTTACACTTTGTAGTTATTGTGAATAAAGCTGCTATAAACATGGGTGTACAAATATCTATTCTAGACTCTGATTGCATTTCTCTTGGACATGTACTCAGAAGTGGTATTGTTCTATCATATGGTAATTCTATTAAAATTGATAATAAGGGCTACTGCTTATATTGTCTATGAACTACTGCTCTGGATTTGTGATGGATACTACATGAGTCGGCTCTTAACTATACCATATTCTGGAATATGATTGATAATAATTATGATACTCTATGATAAAATATATAAGAAATGTCTATAAACCTATGGTTATTGGGAAACTCTAGCAGATTTATGGAACCTGCCATGACTATGGTGTATAGATATTAAGTTGAAGAGTCGACTCCAACCGTATCATTCAGAAGGAAGAAGAGAAGATTTTGTATCATTGGTACTTGACATCAAGTATTCATTCACAATTTCAGAACATGTGAACCAAATAGTGTTACCTGACTTCAAGGATGTTTTATTTGATATTACTATGCAAAGATGACTCAAGAAATAAATATTATTCCTCAACATAAGCTGATAGGCTGCTGCAGTTTTAGAAGTAAGTCTTAGATATAAAAGAAAAATGATCCTTTATGGGTCGCAAACATTATTCTTAAAATAACTGTACAATGTATGCATTTATGTTGATTTTATGTGCATGCATTTTGAATAAGCATATGATTTTGGCAATACTTGTGTATGTTTACGTAAGCTAAATGTATGTATCCTGATAAATTCTTAGTGAATATATGTTTTTTTTAGTGACATTAAAGATTTCTTAGAAAAGATTTAGGCTACTAATGCTTGCATCTTCAAATTTTAATCTCTAGGTCAAAAAATAATTTGTTGTGTTTTTTGTTTTTTTTTTTACAAAATAGAAACATTCAGTTATTTACTTAAGCACTGTAAGATTTTAGATACTACACAACTAAAAAAAAAAAAGCTTCATATTCTGTGATTGACTGACTTTTCTATCTGCCTTCAGGAAAATTGCATCAATGCCCCATGGAAAATTATACTCAAACATCAACTGATTTCATTTTATTGGGGTTGTTTCCACCATCAAGAATAGGCCTGCTCCTTTTTATTCTCATTGTCCTCATTTTTCTAATGGCTCTGTTTGGCAACCTGTCCATGATTCTACTCATCTTCCTAGACAACCGTCTACACACACCCATGTATTTCTTACTTAGTCAGCTCTCCCTCATTGACCTAAATTACATCTCCACTATTGTTCCCAAGATGGCTTTCAATTTTGTGTTTGGAAACAAGTCTATCTCCTTCATTGGGTGTGGTTTTCAAAGCTTCTTCTTCTTGACTTTAGGAGGGGCAGAAGCATTGCTCTTGACATCTATGGCTTATGATCGTTATGTGGCTATTTGCTTTCCTCTTCACTATCCCACTCGTATGAGCAAAAAAGTGTGTGTGTTGATGATAACAGGATCTTGGATAATGGGCTCAATCAATTCCTGTGCCCACACTGTATATGCCCTCCATATCCCTTATTGTCGATCCAGGTCCATCAACCATTTCTTCTGTGATGTCCCAGCCATGTTGACTCTGGCTTGCATGGACACTTGGGTCTATGAGTACACAGTGTTTGTGAGTACCACCCTCTTTCTTGTGTTTCCTTTCATTGGCATTGCATGTTCCTATGGCCGAGTTCTCCTTGCCATCTGCCGCATGCACTCAACAGAAGGGAGGAAGAGGGCCTATTCGACCTGCAGCACACACCTCACAGTGGTAACTTTATACTATGTACCTTTTGCTTACACTTACCTACGCCCAAGATCGCTGAGATCTCCAGCAGAGGACAAGGTTCTGGCTGTCTTCTACACCATTCTGACCCCAATGCTCAACCCTATCATTTACAGCCTGCGAAACAAGGAGGTGATGGGAGCCCTGAGAAGAATGATTCAGAGAATCTGCTTTTTGAAAATGTAGACAAAGCTTTTTGCATATGTACCCAAGACTTGGGTATAAGTCCCTTCATCAGTGTACAGTAATTGTAAAATATTATTTTATTCTTGGATCACAAGGACTAGAATCACAAGAAAGTCACCTCATGTCTGGACAAAATTGTCTCTCAAACATATATGTAATTTTAAGCCTTCTCTTTTTTATCTTTATGATGCTTTTTCTCATGACTTTCAAATGCACTCATTTTTTGCTAATAGGTTCCCAATGAAAATGGTTCTTTTTCATGTGGAAATGAACATGGAAACTGTTTAACTGAAGCTGTCATTCAGCATAACAGTTCTACTATTTTACATTTATTTTCCAAAATACATAAAGAGAAAAATAAATGTTTCTTGAATGTCTAGATCTAAATAATGTCAGAAACCGTCTTGTTCTTCCCATTGTAGACTCAATGACTTATCTATGTATGTTACCTTTTTTTTTTTCCACTATATGCTAACTTGGCTTTAGAAAGATGTAGGTGAGACTTCATCAGGGATTCAAAAGTCCTAGACCATCCTGAATAAACTATAACAAGTTTATGCTTCTTTTATGGAAGTGAATCCTAGGAAAATGATTTCATCTCAGGTATCCCTCAAAATCAAGTATTAAGACTTGGATGTGCCATAAGAGATGAAGAAACTTTGAGGTTAGTTATAATCTGAGTGGATCAAAAGTTGAGTGTAGCTATTAGGAATTAGGGGGTTCAAGGACATTCCCATTACCACCCCCGACACTTATCACATACTCAGTAGTCACTGCTATCCTTGTATTCGCTCATGCCTCTCATAGGTTATTTTATTTCCCATTCGCTACATTTCAAAGTTTTACCGGAATAAGTTGGGGGAATATCAACTTCCATACGCCAATTCTAGTCATTGATAAATCACTTTTCTAAACACGTCCCGCTATTAATCTAATAAAAACTCTCAGCTCAAGTGAACTTCCTGTTCAGGTAGATTGCTAACACTTCTCATCATTGGTAAGTGAAGAAATGCTCTTTATTTTCTCAGGTTTGGTAGAGAGGAGGTAGGTCATACCCTGCATAATTTATGGGGCACAGCACAAAATGAAAGCATGAGGCCTCTTTTTCAAAAGCAGAAAGGGTGCCATCTTCTGTGCTAAAATATGAAGACTTTTTTCTTCAAAATTAATTTCTTATCTATTAAATGCAATACAAATGACAAACAGTATTTTGTGCCATAATTTTAAATATAATAAATAGTAATACATTGTTTTGTGATGTCATCATTGGTAACATTTTTTGCCTCATTTTTCTCCAAATTAATTTCATCAAAATTTATGCTTTTAGGAACTTCATTTTTCTATCCATACAGTTAAATGTGCTGTTGTTAGTCACTGGTGGAAAATTCAAGGCGGCAACTAATTTTTGACAATTTTTAATTTGAGAAGAGTCATTATGAGTATGCTTTGGAGGTGTTTGGAGTATTTATAAGTGGTCACAGCAGTGGGGTATGTGCTTGCACAGGAGCATATATTCCCAAGGGGAATAATCTGATACATTATATCCAAATGCAAATTTTAGTACATGTAGAGTTGATGTTTCTTCAGGAAAATTTTTTTCTAATCAAGTTCTCTAATAAATCAATTTCAATCCATCAATTGATATGTAAATCTGAATTTGCTTTTAAATATATATTTAATAACTGTCACTTTAATGAAACTTTCAAATTTCTGGTAATTTGCGGACTTTGTAAAAGATAGTGGAAGTCACTTCATGCTTCCAATATTCATTTATTCATTTTATTACTGTATCTCCAAATACAAGGTAAATTACTGTGATCTTTTTTCATGTTTCTGAAATTTTATATGAAATTTTATTATTTCTATCAGTAATATTTCACATTAAATTTTAAATATTTTTAACATTGTTAAATTGCATTTCTGTTTCTGAACTTCTGGAAATTTTCTTTGCAATATTGCAGAAGTTTCTAAAACTATAAGTTTTGGATTATTTTATTAATTCTCGTAACTTCCCAATATGCTTTATTGCAATGGCAATGTGTGTACTTTTATTTGTGGTATTTCACTGACAAAGATTACTACTACTAGTTAAGCTCCATTATCACTTCCTGTCCAGACACTCAGGCAAGATAGTAATTTTATCAATGACACAGAATGGGCTTTGAGGTGGAAGTGAAAGTCATCCCCTGCCCCCAGTGTGAGTCACTGCTATTGCCAGGCAGAGCTCCTTCTGTCTCCTGGCAGTGGACTCTTCCACCTCTGTGCTGCCTCTGCAGCTGCTGCTGTCATCACCGTCACCAGTCTCGTCCCAGTCCCAGAAGAGATACTCCCTTGGGTTTCTATGTGCCCTGGAAATGGATATACGTGTGTTCACATGAGGAGGCCAGGCATATTGCTCTGGGTGCATGCTGCTGAGCCCACCTGTGCAGGTACTACTGCTGTGTCAAATTCACAAGCCAACGCTGCCGCCCAGCATCGTTCCTCTGCTCACGTGTACACCCAGATATGAAACTATGACGTTTTCAAGATGGCAGATATAGACCATTAAGCCAAGCAATAGCCCTTGGGAATATATGCTCCTGTGCAAGTGCACAGAACACATACTCATGAGGCCAGCCTGGAGAAAAGTAGAACAGTGAGTAGAAAGAGAATCTTATGCAAACCAGGAAAATGATGGGAATGCCTTCAGTTTTTCCCAGTGGTTATCACTGGAAATAATTTGAGGGAATGTGGAGTTGAACAGGGATGCCTAATATAAACTCCTTAACTATTTCAGGCAGTGAATTATGGAGGAAATCAGGACACCTTGATCTGTTGTTGGTCCTGATATCATGGCCTAACAAAATTTACACCATGTCTCTGGACTTAGATTTCTGAAAAGCAAATGAAGGCATGGTTGTTTTTACTATCAGTAAATGCTGTGTAAGTGGCAGAATAATTATTCTACATTTTTAGATCCTTGACTGAGACACCTCCTTCAACAACAACAACAACAACAAGAGATTAACAGGTAAAACCAAAGTTTAATACACATTGTACGTTGTGTGTATGGAGAGATCCAGAAGAAAATGAGTAACTGCCTGAAATTGACTAAGCCATTATTTTAAAAACCTTTCTCAGATAAAGGCAAAAGATGTGGGGGGGTTGGGAAGGCCAGTTATGGTAGGTTACCAGAAAAGGGAGGGTAAGCAACAGTATGGTTGTTGTGCAAATTTAAGTCACTGGCTTCTCCACTGAGAAGAGTTTCTAGAGATTTGTCCATCCTTCACTTCCTAGTACAGAGAGGAAGACAATCGTACAAATGAAAATGCCCCTTAAAAACATATATGTGTCTTACAAAAGGGTAACTCTAGTGTTCAGTTTTTTCCCTTGTCCCCTGTTTCTTACACTAATAAGTCTAAAATCATCTGAAATAGACTCTAAGTCTAAAGGTCTCTTTTGGCCAGCAAAAGAGCAGATGCAGGATTAAAGCAAGAGATGGCTGATGTCCGGGAAAAGACAAGAGCCCCGAATAAGGATTCTTGCCCCACATTATTCAGATTAGAAGGCTCACAAACATGATGGACATGCACAAAGAGACAAACAAACTGGGAACATTAACGTGGAGACTTGAGGGAAGAAGGGGGTTTTGAAGACATATAGTGTTTGGGGTTCATGTCAATACAAAACAAAATCCTGACGCCAGGCAGATGGGTAGATGGTTGTTAACAGCAGACAGGAGGCGCCCTGTCTGTTCTCTTTATCAGCCTAGGGGATGAGACAGATAGGGGGAATAACCTCTGGGATAACAAGGCACCTCTTCTTTTGTTAACCATCTCAGCTCTGGGCTGCTTTGCCTGCAGTGCAGTGGTCCATAGTCCAATTCACCAGTTTACCTAACCTGGCCCTACTCTCCTGTGAAAGCAGCTTTTCTGCTATAGTACTAAGTTGAGGGTGGTTCTACCCTGAACATCTAATCTTGTTTATTTCATATAGCTATGTATTGGGCACCTTTGTGCCTTTTCTATTTCAGGTCTTTGCCTCTCCCTCTCTATATTGGGGGCTCTGCACCCCCTCTGTATTTTGGGGTGTCTTTGTACCTCTCTATTCCTGACACCTTTGTGCATCCCTATTCTTGGGGTTTCTTTTACCCCCTTATTTTTGGAGTGCCAGTCTGGTTTACCCAAATTCAGGTGTGAGCATCTTATGACTTTGTATTTCTGTATGTCTTGGTAACACATTGGTGCAAACCCAGGAGATTCCTAAGCTTATCCTCCAGTTCCCTCTTTTTGTTTTCCTTGGTTCTTTTAGCTTCATGTTTGAGGACAGTCATGTGGAGCTCCTGGTCCTTCTTTTGTTTTCAGGTGACTTAAGAGTGATTCTGCAAAGACATAAAAGTAGACACAGTAGAAGGATTCTGCTCCCCAGAGTCTTCCAGAATTTGAGATGGGTGTCAGCCATGAAGGAGAAAGGATTTAGGTAGTGCCACATTTCCCAGGAGTCAGCCCATTCATTCTTAAGCTGATCCTCTGTATATTGTAGCTGTTGGCACAAAGTCATAAATAAATCTTCTATATTGTCAGAGAGGTGGGAAGAAAAGATACTGTGAAGGTGTGTCTGGACAGTATCCCAAGACTGGGAGTGATTATGAGGAATGCCAGCCATGCAGATATGCTGGTAGTTAGGGTCACAGTGCAGTTTAGAGTGGAGGAACAAAGACTCCTGTTTCTTTCCAATAAATTTTGCTGCAACCTCAAGAGCTTTGATAGGGGCCAAAAAATGTGTTTATTAATGGCAGTCTGGCTTACAAATTTTTTGGTGGTGTTGACCATAAATTTATTAAGGACTGGGCTGTCTGGATAGTATGTTGCAGGCTATTTCCAGCTACAGTGGCAGAGGCAATAACACCTACTGCTATGAGGATGCCCATGATCAACAGGCCAACAAATTTCTTTTGCCTTGCAGCAGAGTGCCAGCGTTGAACAAGTTGGAAAGCATGCCAATCCTGATGGATGCATATAGTGCTCAGAACTATTAACAGGAACCCAGGTTGAGATGTGCTAAGCACTAATAAGGAGGAGATGTTTAATTGGGTGATGTTATCATTACTTATGCAGGACATAAACCAGCCCTGAGAGGTTGAGATACTATAATTAGTTCCTGGTTGTCAGATCTGTAAGGTAGAGGTAGCAAAGAGAACATAGGGAAAATGGATGCAAATAGTGGTCCACATAAATTGTCTATTGTGCAGGGAGGTCCAAGTTAGGTTTATATGTTATTTTACATTAATTTCACCGTGGCTAATAATATGAGTGAAGACAGGAAGACTAGATTCCAAAGATTATCAAGGTAAGGTCCTTTTAATTTTCCTTTATGTGCAGAAATCATAGGGCCAGGCAAGCCTCTGTTTTTCCAAAAAATATCCTCCCCACTAGGCTGGCCAAAGGATATGGTCTTATTAGAATATTTTGTTTCAAAATGTCTTCTAGAACCCCTGTCAGTAATAGCCCAATTACTCCAGTGAAGATTATGCTCAGTTTCTTCATTACAGGTTGTCCAGGGGATAATATTTCAGGGGTGGTCTGAATATTTGAGTCTAGAGCAGGCTATAACATTAGGAGAATTAGATATGTTTGTTTTTTGAGGTATATCAATGCTTGTGGCTGTGAAAAAGGTAAGATTGTCTGGCTTTGTAGAGGTTTTGGGCTGTGCATGTAAAAGCCAGTTGATTTTTAGTTTAAGACGAGCAGATACGTTTTTGAGTTTAGTAACACAGATAGGAGGTGCTGAAGTAAGCCACCATTGAGGTCTTGGCATAGAAAGCCTATGCTCTTGTTCAGTTTGGAATGACAGGTTAAGAGCGGCTCCTTCCATGAACTCAGTGTCATTATTGCTAATAGGAATATCTCAGTCCAGGAGTGTTAGGCTGTCAAATATGGGTGGGTTAAGAAGATGAACCCAATATAAATATTGAGCTTGGCCTGGACAGATGAGGGCAAGCGTATAATCAGGCCTACACATATTGAATGTTTGTTAATGACAGAAATCATGGCCAATAGATGTGAATTAGGCTTACCTGTATCGAATTTCTATCAATGATGGAGATCATGACCATCAGGTGTGAGTCCGGGGTATATGCAATACCATTGTGCTGTAAGAGGGTGCCAGCCTGGTTAGACAGGTGTTTAAGGCTTTCCCATGTTATATCAGGGGCAAGAACTTGCCTTTGTAGAGTGGCTTCAGGATCGGGAGTCCATGAAGAGGTTTCTTCCACCTTGAAGAAAGGGGCCAGTACCCACTCACTCAAAGAGTCATTATCTGGAAGTCTTGGTTTACTGGAAGATATTCTTGGGGTCTCCATGATGTCGTTGTAAGGCTTTACCAAAAGTGACAGAACCCACAAAAGTCCAGAATCTGAAAGAACACAAGCATATCCTTGACCCTAGGTGAGAAGTTTAGTGGGCCCCGTCCTGTGGGTCCCCCTTCAGGGGTTTCACATAGCACCATAGGGTGAGAGGGTTTATCTTATTTTGAAGAATGTCACTCAGCTGCAGTTAGTCCTTGAGTGTTGAGATTTAAAAAGTTAAGAGTTATCTTAGCAAGATCAAGAAGGAGCTGAGGTTGTAATGAATACAGCCAGGGGTATCTCCCCCTTTTTGCTTTTTAACATGTTTTTGAGCATATCATGTTCTCATTTTACAATTGTTTGGCCTTGTGGATTATAAGGAATGGGTAATTCCACCAAGGCTTAAGCAAAACAGCTTAAAAGGGCATGTTGTACTGTTGTTTTACCCTTTTTGTTAAAATTATATTTATTTATTTACTTATTTATTCATTACCATTAACAAAAGTGTATATTCTGTGGTTGTTGCAGGATGGACTAATTTTATTTTTGCCCAGCAGTAACTTACATAGTGATCATTGGCCATTGAGGAAGGGGTCTAAAGGGACAAAGTCAATGTCTATTCCCCTGTCTTTTTCAGTAATGTCCACATAAATATGTTTTAGCCATGTGGACATCCATTTGAGGCATACAATGGGCTAAGTAGAGTAAAATGGCTCCCATGTATCTTAGTAAAAGCCCTTTATACATTATCCATCCCTCATATGGCATAGGCTTTCATTCCTCTGTTAAACAGGAACAACACAAATGTGAAGGATTTGGAGGCTGGCATGAAGAGTATTGCCATCATTTTCCCAGCCTTTGGATGAAATGAGGAAGAATTGTAATCTTAACCCTGTGTACTTTTAAAATTCATTTATTTTAACCTTAGTCCGTTTTGACCACACATAGAATTCCTTTTTAAAGATTTTCCTTCATGAAACTTCTACAACTTTTCTTTGAATTTTGATTTTGTCCCAAGCCATTTCTCTCCAAATAACCAGTATCATTTAGGACAAAATTACTTTCTTTTACTTTCAACAAAAATATATCTCCATGCCTTTCTTTCATATCTCCTACTTTCCTACATACAGAGTTGCTTTTGTTATTTTTATCACTTTCAATTACATTTAACCAATTGTGAATTATCTGTTACATCAGAAAAATGTTTAGGTGGTAAACTTATGACTCCATTAAGCATAAAGCATGGAATTAAATCTTGTTAGTTTTTGTTGCCATAAGAAGTTAGAAGCATAAGCCTATGTATAATAAGCAATGTTTTAGCATTCCATTTAATTTGGAAGAGGTCTAAATGTCTGAAGAACTTAATTCAATTTATCATTTAAGCAAAAAGTTAAAGTTTTAGGTTATCAGAGAGGCTGAAAGCTATCTTAACAATTACCCATGAAAACTATGAGGCAAACAAAGTTAACCACTACTTTAAAGCATCCTTTTGTTAACAGATTGGAACAGAGATAGCATGAGATTATCTGGCCTTTAATAAACCTGAGTAGAATAAAGTTTTATATTTAATGCTGATAACTTTAAAGACAGATCCAACAACCAAATTAGTTTAAACACCGAATATGTTTCATTTACCATTTAAATCCTGGGAAATTTGTTAAAACCTTAGGAAGTTATTATAAAGCACATCCTAAATAGGAATACAGATCATCACAAATCTAAAAACTTTATTTATTCAACCAAGGCGGCAATGAAAGACCCTAAAGGCAAATGTATAACATTATATAGTTGTTAGAGATATCTCCAAATTTTTTTTGAATTTTGAATTTTGAATTTTTTTGAATTTAAGACATCCCTTAAATATTTTAGGAAAGGACTACACTGTGTTCTCCTCATGACCCTGGTGGCAGCCAAACTTCAGAGACGAGAAACATGTGCTTATATTTCACAGCTAAAGGAAGCTTTACTTGGTGTCTGTGCCTGTGCAAACACTGGAAACATACAAATCAAATTGGCAAGTCAGAGAAGTTGCTGACATCAGTGTAAAGGACTTCCTCCCAAGATGCCAGATCAAGGCTTCACATTTTAACTAAACATGAAACCCTTCCTTCTCCTCCTTCTTCCTCTTATCCCATTTATTCAGGCATTGGCTTGGACAGATAATGCTGACATCAATATCTCTCAGGCCATTCTATAAGATACCCTTTAGACTGCTGCATTGTCATCAAAAATTCTGATCTGTTCATGATAATAGAGACACTTTGGTCCACTTTCCTGTCTTGGGTTAACAACTTCAAACTCAACCCCATGGAATCTTGTATCCAATCTTTGATAAAGACAGAAATTCAGGGAAAGTATAACCAGAATAAAGCTACCTTTGTGCTCTACAGACCCTTACATTGTACTGGCCCCTATGGCTGTCACTTTTCCAGTCTTGAGCCACAGATTCAAATGGGACTTGCCAGAACACATTCTTGATTCAAAACTAGCTTTGTTTGGTAGACCATTGTTCCTCTAGCTAAGAATAAATGTAAACGTGGCTGTGATGGGTCAGCCACCTTCCTTAACTCTTGAATATATCACAGAATCTGCTGCTGATACAATAGCTGTCAGATAACCATCCTTACATTTTCTGTCCAAAGTTGTTATTTTGATGGTGGGGAAGGGAGAGAGCAGGAGAGGGGCATATGGAGAGCTAGAGAGAGAATGTTACACAAGGCTCCACACCCAGCATAGAGCCCAACACAGGGCTGGATCTCATGCCCTTCAGATCATGACCTGAGCCAGAATCAAGAGTCAGATTCAGTTGTTCTTGATAAAGTAGTTCTGATTATCTTCTGGAAGAGCAGAGAGGTGTCTGTGCTGTGGCAAACACCTCCTGGTGCACCTGAATTAACACTTCTGGGAATGCTGACCTTCAGTTACATAAGATTATGAGCAAAATACTTGGTTTAAAATGGCAATCCTTCAGAGGGCACCTTCTATGACTTACTGGATTTTGATTGATTTTGGTCTTGGAAACCATGGGTCTGAAGTGCACTTCTAAACACTGGGAATTATCCTGCTTATAATAATGATAGCATTATCTTTGGTATGCTGCATTATCTCAAAAGATGTATTTATTTTTTAATTAATGTTTATTTATTTTTTTAGAGAGAGACACAGAGTGTGAGTGGGGGAAGGACAGAGAGGGAGGGAGACACAGAATCTGAAGCAGGCTCCAGGCTCCAAGCTGTCAGCACAGAGCCTGATTCAAACTCAGAAAACATGAGATCGTGACCTGAGCTGAAGTCAGACGCTTAACCAAGTGAACTACCCAGGCGCCCCTATCTCAAAAGATTTATTATATTAAAAAAATAATCTTTATTTATTTTTTAGAGAGAGAGAGAGAAAGTGTGGGGGGGGGGGCAGAGAAAGAGAGAGACACAGAATCTGAAGCAGGCTTCAGGCTCTGAGCTGTCAGCACAGAGGCTGACATGGGGCTCGAACTCACGAACTATGAGATCATGTTCACCCCACCCAGGTGCCCCTATTTCAAAAGATTTAAATGCATGTACACAGCTGTTAACTACAGTGCAAATGATCTCTGTAAGACTCTAATGTAAGAAAAGGTAGAAAGAGAATGAATGACTCAAATGATATGAACCTGAGGCTCTGACCTGTGAATATCACAGAGATTCATCAAAAAATATCATCTGTGAATACTGCACAAAGGACTTTGGAGAACTTTGGAGCAGTAGCTAGGATTGGCACTCCATTGTTGATCATATCTTCAGTTAAGCTGAAAGTGTGATCAAAAGGGGGGAATTATTTAAAAACAGACAATAGGGACCAAATGGAGTCACTTGTGTTAATCCCCATGTCACCAAACCAAGACTTAATGCCTAATTTAATTGTAGCTTCAACCTCTCCCAGGAATACAATCTTAATCCAGACAATCTGGAATTTCCTGGTTGTCAATATTGAAGTTACCTTCAGGATGATGAGGTAATGAGCTCTTTCCTTGTTTCTGCCTCCTTCTGCATAATATCCCTCCCATTTTTCACAGCCTTTTGGTACTGCTTTACATTTTCTAGATGGGATGCTGCCCATTTCATTCATGAATGATTAAATAAACCCAATGTGATTATTGAATTCTTCTGTGTAACACGGACAATTTGACATTTGAACCTTAACCAGAATCCTTTAGTCTCATCTAAATAAAGCCAAATAATCACGATTTTTTTTTCAATTTTTGTCTCCTAAATATTTATGTAACTTTTTTTTTTCCTCCTCAACCCCTGCAGTCACTGTCTTAACTGTTCATGGAATTTTCTAGATAAGTCTAAAGAGGTATTTGGATTCTGAGTCTATTGACTAGGGTTCTACATAAAACAAAAACAGACAAAACAAAATAAAACAAAAACAGAAAAAAAAGAATCTCCATTGAAACTAAGAAATAAGTATATTGAAAAAAATCAATGGCCATCAAAATCTTCAGAAACACAGAGGATTCAGGTCTGGTGTACATACATCATGAACAATACCTGCTATGTGCCTCAGAATTATTTATGTGATGACACCCCCACTTCAAAGGGTATATAAAAGTTGTTATCTCCCAAACTAAGACTATTGGATCAAGTGACCTCAAACCCATGTGCATGGCTGTGAGGAAGTATCAAAAGGAGACAGTTTTGAGAACTAAGTCTAGGAAGAAAGTGGGAATGTGGCTTATGACCCAGAACTGTCCTGAGTTTAATCCATTAGAAGACATGTGAATGTAATACAAAGTAACCCACTATCCTGTATACAAGGCTTGTGATGGCAAAGCAACGTGCTCTTTAAGAATTAAGGTTACATACACTGCTGAGAGCCAATGAGGCAGAGACCCCAATGCCTAGTTTAGATGGGTCAGGGATAGGAAGAGAGAAGGAGAAATCTCCCCAAGGATACAATCAAAGACCATGGAAA
This sequence comes from Panthera pardus, assembly GCF_024362965.1. NCBI lineage: Eukaryota > Metazoa > Chordata > Mammalia > Carnivora > Felidae > Panthera > Panthera pardus. The sequence goes on from NW_026526654.1 coordinate 4,597,688, forward strand.
ATACTGGATCAAGAGATTTGTCCCAAAGACCAGGATCCACAGCCAGAGCAAGAAAACACACCTGGACCTGAAGAAGACTGCAGAATACCAGAGATCATGTGCTTTTTATTAGGAGACAATGACTGGGTGTAACAAGGTGGTGTTTTTCTTGGTGAGTAGATGAACATAATTCTATGGGTAGGGAGAAATTTACATACAGATAATTGATAGCCAGAATGACTCAATATCACATAATTTGGCAAGGGCCATTTTGCTTCACTAAAAAAATAAGAATCCTGTTTATAGAGTTTGCAATAATTATTGGAATGGAGGGGATTGGTCAAGGGGACCTCTTTCAAGCCTTGCTTCAAGCGTGGACATATAAACACTTCCTTTCTTCACCCCTGATTCCCAGAGCTACAGTGGGGAAAATCCAATTATTTGACCCAGATGAGAAAGTTTAAGCAAATATGACAGTGTTAAAATTTCACAGAAATTTTGTCTTTTCAACAAGTGGTTGCTGATTTATTTTCAATACACATTATGCATTTCACAATTTTCAATTTCCTGGTAAAGTTAGAAGTGCCATTTAAGAAGTTGCAAAGATATTTCCCTGGTGTTAAAACTTAACATGTAAAGATAATAACCAAATATCAGATGTTAAATACTGATTAATAGTCTTTCTTGAAAGAGAATGAATGCAGGAACCTGAAATTTATAGAAGAAATCATTAAGCTCTGGATATGAGGCAGTGTTTAATGTCACACAGAGGTAACTCTGTAAACTTAATTTAAAATGAATATAAAAATTAAACTTTGCTACCATTTTTAAAAATGTTTAATGTTTATTTATTTTTGAGACAGAGAGACAGAACACAAGGATGAGAGAGGCAGAGAGAGAGGGAGACATGGAATCTGAAGCAGTCTCCAGACTCTGAACTATCAGCACAGAGCCTGACATGGGTCTCAAACTCAAAACTGCAAGATCATGACCTGAGCTGAAGTTGGACATTTAATCAACTGAGCCACCCAGGTGCCCCTGTGCTACCAATTTTATACATATTTGGAGATTATGCTGTAGTTAAACTTCTTTTAACTTTTTAATTGCCACTCTTTATTTTGCCTAGAAAGTCTGACTTCCCAATGTATAGTTTTATCATAAAACTTTCAAAAGGTTGTATATATTATGTTACAGCAAAAGTGTTTACTTTTATATATTATTAAACTTAACTCTTGTCTGCCCCCTAATGAACTGTTGTATCAGAAATGCATTTGCACTATATTTTCAGAGGGACCATAGCTTTAATTGGCCACCTCTGAATGACTGAGTTTAAGTGTTTCTAGAAATATAGTTATACGTATATATGTAATTTATACATACCTGAACTCCAAGGTTTTAATATATATATATATATATATATATATATGAAAACAAATACTTATAAGCATAATGGAAAAAATTGGTGCAACCCCTTGCTTATATTATTCTTTTTATACATTCATTTTCTTTAATTCCTACATTCATTTTATTTTTTAAAAATAATGTACTTTAACAGACAAAACATGAGGGTTTAAAAACTCTAAACTTGCAAACATTTATGTTAGACTACTCCAGGGCATTTTGATATATATATATATATATAGAGAGAGAGAGAGAGAGAGAGAGAGAGATCAATATATTATAGAAATATATAGATATAGATATATAGATATAGATATATAGATATATAACAGAAAATATATTTTTTACATGCTTGGGACATGACTACATCTGTTTTATTGAGATGTTTTTTTCCCTATGTCTATGCTTTGATTTAGCAGTTGTGAGGTTCTAAATAATAAATGACAATAGTATAAGGTTAATCTTATAAAAACATATATAATTTAAACTAATTCTCACTATAACTTAACAAATTTCCCTTTACGTTTTTAAGTTCTCAGCTGGAAAACCCTGTAACAAAAAGAAGTGTGTATGTGGCTGCAGATTTGAAAGTGACTGAATGCAAATCACAAATACATTAAAAAGGTTGAGAATATAATAGAATGTAATAGTAAGTAAGTTACTTAAAACAGATTAAAAAGAAAAAAAAAAGACTAAAGACATATATGCAAGGCATATATCCAGGGAAAAATGAGTAACTCTCATATATGGGAAAATGACTGAACCACTGGACCCCAAGAATGAAGATTTTGCATGGCACTAGACTTTCAAAAAACGTAATTCCAGACTAAAAGTCAATTACATTGAGATATTGACATTAAAAGAGCAGAACCCAGAACTGATATGACCTTTGTTACTACCCTCCAAATTGGTGAGAAAGACAGAGAACTCAAAAAGGCTCACAGGCATCAGGCCTATGTTTCATGTTGTCCCCAAAGCTAGATGTTCTGAAGTCTCCTTCAAACCCACAGTGCTGACAAATCTGTTTAAAACAAAATACAACTGAGTAAATTTAAAAATCATGTTGATTTCTTCAATGATTCATAAACCCGGCAGCACCCCCGTCTAACAAATAGAAAGGAGGTGCAAAGCACTGTACAAAATGGGAGACTGTTAAAGACAGAAAGGGGCTTGGACAAGGAAAGACTATTACATTATCTTCCTTTGGTCGGCTAGTGGATCTCTCAAATTATCTCACAACTACTGGCCAAAAAATTCCACCTTGACCGGTTTAAGATAATATTCCTGGAAGAGGTTGAAACTACATTTAGGTTAGTTGGTTTGCTGATATGGGACTTAGTACAAGTGACTATTTTGGCCTAGTTTCTCTTTTTAGCAGTTCCCAAATTGTGTGAATCATACATCTTTGTATCCCCCACCATATAGTAAGTACTCACTAAATATTTGGTAATTAAAAAGCTATTTGGTTTAAATAGCACCTGTCTTTTGTTTCTTTTCCACCTCCAAATTTTGGACACATACAGTGTGTAGAAGAGTTAATAGGAGTTAAAATCTTATAGCAAGAAGGTAATTATCATTTATTTCCATATTATTACAAAACTGACCTTTACATTATTGTTAGAAAGATGTTCATCCCTGAAAAGAGGCAGTAAGAAATATTCATTTCTGTTTGCAAAAATCAAACTTTGTTAATTTAATATACAAGAAAACTTGCAATTCATACAGTGTGCATTACAAAATCATCCATTTGGATGTCATTTTCTTTAAAATGTGCATCTTCCAGTATGAGCTATGAAACAAATAATGAATAAGAAGCACTAGGTGATAGGTTAACAACTGAATGAAAACAGTAATGACTGAAAGGAGACATAATAAACTCAGAGTCAGGGACTACGTGGGGAGGAAACAGTTTGGGGAGGAAGCAATTTTACCCAAAAGTCATGATTGTCTGGCTTTTAAACTTATCTGGAGTAGATCCCCATAAACTATTGTAAAATGGCAGAAGATATGAATAATTTGTCTCCTTTCTTTTTTTCTTTCTTTCTTTCTTTCTTTCTTTCTTTCTTTCTTTCTTTCTTTCTTTCTTTCTTCATCTTCGTTCTTATAATAATTTGGCTCTTCCTAATGTTAAGATCTTGTGAGGACGGAATGACCAATAGGTACAGACACAATATTTGTGGGAGTTCCTTCACTATTTTTCTGAGCCAGAAGACTATTGGAATAAAGGATTTCTGAAGGTCATTTCTGATAGCCTGGAGTGCCCACTATTTGCTTATGATCTCTTGAACCTCACTCCCAGGGTTGATCCCCACTTCCAGGCATAAAAAGTAGAATTATTCTTGCATTTATAGGACTGTCTTTAAGAGTGACTTCAAATATGCCATTGAAGGGAGCAAAATTTACCTCCTTAAAACATACACACCTCTTTGGGATAAAGATTATTTTAGACTTGTAATTTGTAAGAAACAGTGAACATGGGAAAAACACTGAGCACCACAATTACTCTTTTGTAAGAGACATATATGTTTTTAAAGGGCATTTTCATTTGTAAGGTTGTCTTCCTCTCTGTATCAGTAAGCGAATGATGGACATATTTCTAGAAACTCTTCTCAGTGGAGAAGCCAGTGACTTAAATTTGCACAAAGAACATACCCTTGCTTAATCTCCTTTTTTTGGTAACCTCCCATAACTAGCCTCCCCAATCCCCCTTAATCTTTTGTCTTTATCTGAAGGTGGTTTTTATAGAAATGACTTGGGCAATTTCAGGGAGTTACTCATTTTTTTCCGGGTCTCTCCATACACAGGAGATATAATGTGTATTAAACTTTGGTTTTCTCTTGTTAATCTATTTTTTGTTGTTAAAGGAGATGTCTCAGCCAAAGAACTAGAAATGTAGAGTGATTATTGTGCCACCTACACAGCATTTTCTGATACTTTAAAGAACTGAGCTTCTGTCTTGCTATTCAGAAAACTAAGTCCTGAAGTGGTGTGGATTCCATCAGGCCATGGTATATCAGGGCCAACAACAGATCAGGGTGTCCTGATTTCCTCCATAATTCACCGCCTGAAATAGTTAAGGAGTTTATATTAGGCATCCCTGTTCAACTCCACATTCCCTCAAATTATTTCCAGTGATAACCACTGGGAAAAACTGAAGGCATTCCCATCATTTTCCTGGTTTGCATGATAAGATTCTCTTTCTACTCACTGTTCTACTTTTCTCCAGGCTGGCCTCATGAGTATGTGTTCTGTGCACTTGCACAGGAGCATATATTCCCAAGGGCTATTGCTTGGCTTAATGGTCTATATCTGCCATCTTGAAAACGTCATAGTTTTATATCTGGGTGTACACGTGAGCAGAGGAACGATGCTGGGCGGAAGCGTTGGCTTGTGAATTTGACACAGCAGCAGTACCTGCACAGGTGGGCTCAGCAGCATGCACCCAGAGCAATATGCCTGGCCTCCTCATGTGAACACACGTATATCCATTTCCAGGGCACATAGAAACCCAAGGGAGTATCTCTTCTGGGACTGGGACGAGACTGGTGACGGTGATGACAGCAGCAGCTGCAGAGGCAGCACAGAGGTGGAAGAGTCCACTGCCAGGAGACAGAAGGAGCTCTGCCTGGCAATAGCAGTGACTCACACTGGGGGCAGGGGATGACTTTCACTTCCACCTCAAAGCCCATCCTGTGTCATTGATAAAATTACTATCTTGCCTGAGTGTCTGGACAGGAAGTGATAATGGAGCTTAACTAGTAGTAGTAATCTTTGTCAGTGAAATACCACAAATAAAAGTACACACATTGCCATTGCAATAAAGCATATTGGGAAGTTACGAGAATTAATAAAATAATCCAAAACTTATAGTTTTAGAAACTTCTGCAATATTGCAAAGAAAATTTCCAGAAGTTCAGAAACAGAAATGCAATTTAACAATGTTAAAAATATTTAAAATTTAATGTGAAATATTACTGATAGAAATAATAAAATTTCATATAAAATTTCAGAAACATGAAAAAAGATCACAGTAATTTACCTTGTATTTGGAGATACAGTAATAAAATGAATAAATGAATATTGGAAGCATGAAGTGACTTCCACTATCTTTTACAAAGTCCACAAATTACCAGAAATTTGAAAGTTTCATTAAAGTGACAGTTATTAAATATATATTTAAAAGCAAATTCAGATTTACATATCAGTTGATGGATTGAAATTGATTTATTAGAGAACTTTATTAGAAAAAATTTTTCCTGAAGAAATATCAACTCTATGTGTACTAAAATTTGCATTTGGATATAATGTATCAGACGTTGGATCCACTGTTGTCACCACTTATAAATACTCCAAACACCTCCAATAACATACTCATAATGACTCTTCTCAAATTAAAAATTGTCAAAAATTAATTGCCGCCTTGAAATTTCCACCAGTGACTAACAGCACATTCAACTGTATGGATAGAAAAATGAAGTTCCTAAAAGCATAAATTTTGATGAAATTAATTTGGAGAAAAATGAGGCAAAAAATGTTACCAATGATGACATCACAAAACAATGTATTACTATTTATTATATTTAAAATTATGGCACAAAATACTGTTTGTCATTTGTATTGCATTTAATAGATAAGAAATTAATTTTGAAGAAAAAAGTCTTCATATTTTAGCACAGAAGATGGCACCCTTTCTGCTTTTGAAAAAGAGGCCTCATGCTTTCATTTTGTGCTGTGCCCCATAAATTATGCAGGGTATGACCTACCTCCTCTCTACCAAACCTGAGAAAATAAAGAGCATTTCTTCACTTACCAATGATGAGAAGTGTTAGCAATCTACTTGAACAGGAAGTTCACTTGAGCTGAGAGTTTTTATTAGATTAATAGCGGGACGTGTTTAGAAAAGTGATTTATCAATGACTAGAATTGGCGTATGGAAGTTGATATTCCCCCAACTTATTCCGGTAAAACTTTGAAATGTAGCGAATGGGAAATAAAATAACCTATGAGAGGCATGAGCGAATACAAGGATAGCAGTGACTACTGAGTATGTGATAAGTGTCGGGGGTGGTAATGGGAATGTCCTTGAACCCCCTAATTCCTAATAGCTACACTCAACTTTTGATCCACTCAGATTATAACTAACCTCAAAGTTTCTTCATCTCTTATGGTACATCCAAGTCTTAATACTTGATTTTGAGGGATACCTGAGATGAAATCATTTTCCTAGGATTCACTTCCATAAAAGAAGCATAAACTTGTTATAGTTTATTCAGGATGGTCTAGGACTTTAGAATCCCTGATGAAGTCTCACCTACATCTTTCTAAAGCCAAGTTAGCATATAGTGAAAAAAAAAAAAAGGTAACATACATAGATAAGTCATTGAGTCTACAATGGGAAGAACAAGACGGTTTCTGACATTATTTAGATCTAGACATTCAAGAAACATTTATTTTTCTCTTTATGTATTTTGGAAAATAAATGTAAAATAGTAGAACTGTTATGCTGAATGACAGCTTCAGTTAAACAGTTTCCATGTTCATTTCCACATGAAAAAGAACCATTTTCATTGGGAACCTATTAGCAAAAAATGAGTGCATTTGAAAGTCATGAGAAAAAGCATCATAAAGATAAAAAAGAGAAGGCTTAAAATTACATATATGTTTGAGAGACAATTTTGTCCAGACATGAGGTGACTTTCTTGTGATTCTAGTCCTTGTGATCCAAGAATAAAATAATATTTTACAATTACTGTACACTGATGAAGGGACTTATACCCAAGTCTTGGGTACATATGCAAAAAGCTTTGTCTACATTTTCAAAAAGCAGATTCTCTGAATCATTCTTCTCAGGGCTCCCATCACCTCCTTGTTTCGCAGGCTGTAAATGATAGGGTTGAGCATTGGGGTCAGAATGGTGTAGAAGACAGCCAGAACCTTGTCCTCTGCTGGAGATCTCAGCGATCTTGGGCGTAGGTAAGTGTAAGCAAAAGGTACATAGCATAAAGTTACCACTGTGAGGTGTGTGCTGCAGGTTGAATAGGCCCTCTTCCTCCCTTCTGTTGAGTGCATGCGGCAGATGGCAAGGAGAACTCGGCCATAGGAACATGCAATGCCAATGAAAGGAAACACAAGAAAGAGGGTGGTACTCACAAACACTGTGTACTCATAGACCCAAGTGTCCATGCAAGCCAGAGTCAACATGGCTGGGACATCACAGAAGAAATGGTTGATGGACCTGGATCGACAATAAGGGATATGGAGGGCATATACAGTGTGGGCACAGGAGTTGATTGAGCCCATTATCCAAGATCCTGTTATCATCAACACACACACTTTTTTGCTCATACGAATGGGATAGTGAAGAGGAAAGCAAATAGCCACATAACGATCATAAGCCATAGATGTCAAGAGCAATGCTTCTGCCCCTCCTAAAGTCAAGAAGAAGAAGCTTTGAAAACCACACCCAATGAAGGAGATAGACTTGTTTCCAAACACAAAATTGAAAGCCATCTTGGGAACAATAGTGGAGATGTAATTTAGGTCAATGAGGGAGAGCTGACTAAGTAAGAAATACATGGGTGTGTGTAGACGGTTGTCTAGGAAGATGAGTAGAATCATGGACAGGTTGCCAAACAGAGCCATTAGAAAAATGAGGACAATGAGAATAAAAAGGAGCAGGCCTATTCTTGATGGTGGAAACAACCCCAATAAAATGAAATCAGTTGATGTTTGAGTATAATTTTCCATGGGGCATTGATGCAATTTTCCTGAAGGCAGATAGAAAAGTCAGTCAATCACAGAATATGAAGCTTTTTTTTTTTTAGTTGTGTAGTATCTAAAATCTTACAGTGCTTAAGTAAATAACTGAATGTTTCTATTTTGTAAAAAAAAAAACAAAAAACACAACAAATTATTTTTTGACCTAGAGATTAAAATTTGAAGATGCAAGCATTAGTAGCCTAAATCTTTTCTAAGAAATCTTTAATGTCACTAAAAAAAACATATATTCACTAAGAATTTATCAGGATACATACATTTAGCTTACGTAAACATACACAAGTATTGCCAAAATCATATGCTTATTCAAAATGCATGCACATAAAATCAACATAAATGCATACATTGTACAGTTATTTTAAGAATAATGTTTGCGACCCATAAAGGATCATTTTTCTTTTATATCTAAGACTTACTTCTAAAACTGCAGCAGCCTATCAGCTTATGTTGAGGAATAATATTTATTTCTTGAGTCATCTTTGCATAGTAATATCAAATAAAACATCCTTGAAGTCAGGTAACACTATTTGGTTCACATGTTCTGAAATTGTGAATGAATACTTGATGTCAAGTACCAATGATACAAAATCTTCTCTTCTTCCTTCTGAATGATACGGTTGGAGTCGACTCTTCAACTTAATATCTATACACCATAGTCATGGCAGGTTCCATAAATCTGCTAGAGTTTCCCAATAACCATAGGTTTATAGACATTTCTTATATATTTTATCATAGAGTATCATAATTATTATCAATCATATTCCAGAATATGGTATAGTTAAGAGCCGACTCATGTAGTATCCATCACAAATCCAGAGCAGTAGTTCATAGACAATATAAGCAGTAGCCCTTATTATCAATTTTAATAGAATTACCATATGATAGAACAATACCACTTCTGAGTACATGTCCAAGAGAAATGCAATCAGAGTCTAGAATAGATATTTGTACACCCATGTTTATAGCAGCTTTATTCACAATAACTACAAAGTGTAAGCAACAAAAGTGCCCACTGACAGACAAAAAATAAACAAACAAAATACAGCATGTGTGTGTGTGTGTGTATATATGTGTGTGTGTGTGTATGTATATATATGTATAATATATATGCATATTATATATAGTATTATATAATAGCGTCATATATATAATATATAACATATAACATATATCATATTATATATTATGCCATTATATATGCTATAAATATTATATATGCTAATATATTATATATTATATATTATATATAATACCAATTATATAATATATATTGTTATAATATAATTATAATATATCATTTATTATATAATATTACATTATATAGTATACATGATTATATAATAATTATATATTATATAATAGCATAATATATTATATAATAGCATAATGTGAATATTTAATGCATATATATATATATATATATATATATATATATATAATCATTCGCTTTTTAAAAGGAAGAAAATTCTGTTATATGCTACAAGATAAATGAAGAATCCAGATACTATACTAAGTAAAATAAACCAATCAAAGGAAGCCATATGCATGGTTTAACATATACAAGGTACCCAGAGTAATCAAATTCATAGAAATGAAAGTGGAATGGGGGTTAAGAGGGCCTGAGAGGAAGGAGAAATGGGGAGTTAATACTTAATGGGTGTAGAGTTACAGTTGGGCAAGATATAATTTTGGGGATGATGATGGTAATGATTAAGCAATAATATGAGTTTCATTAATGTCATTGGAATGTACACTTAAAAATAAAATGGTAAGTTTTATTATATAATAAATATATATGTATGTATTTACTCCCATCAAAAATTCAGAAGTAGAATATAAGTGTACCTAAATTATTTCATGTTTGGAACCTACAACAAGGACCAGGATATGTGCAGTGCAATTGACCTTTGTATAAAGTGTGGCCTCCGAAAAATTGCAAAGGAAAGAGTGGGAGAGCAATTTTTTTCCATAAATGCCATTTGGATTCAATGCATCACATATTATACCATTTTCCATAGGATACCATTTATATTAGTATTTTAATGATTGACAAGAAAAAAATATAATATTTGAAATAACCAATAAAATTATGATCACTCTTACCACATACATTTTATATAAGGCTCTCTGTGATGAATTTACCATGAGGTAGTTAGTATTATTCCACTCTAAAGGTGTAAAAAATCAGCACAGAAAACAAATAATTAATGTCACATCATATCTGGTATTTGATGCTGTGTATCATGACTGCCAGATGAACACTTTTTTTTGTTCTAAGATGAGAATATTTTATTACTCATGTTGCATTGTTCTAATATCCTGTCATGGGACATCATTTAAAGGACCCCTGAATCTGACATTGAAGCATATTGAACTCTTGAGTAACAGCCTTGGAAATTTCAGGGTCTCAAGTAGAGAGAACAATTTTTCTTAGGTAAAAATAAATCCAATAACTTATTTTTATTCCCTGTAGGTTGATTTTAGCCATTGGAATAACAATAAATAGCCTATATTTAGCTTACTTACAAGACATTTTCCATCTCTTTAATTCCTCAGATTTCCTTAAAAATTGCATTCTAGGCATCAGCATTTATAACAAGTGTACATAGGAGGAAAGAATATCAGAAAACATTCTGATGATATTTCAGAGTGAACAGAAGAAACAAGCCTAGAATGTTTTTCAGGTCCTACAGGAAAGAGAAAATAGTGGTACGAAAATAAGTTGGTAACTGGAATGTGTCAGAGTATGTGCCAGAATTAATTATATTTGATCCTGACCTTGGATATACCTCTTGAATTTGATATTACACTGATATTTTATTCATGACAAAATTGAGTTGCAAAGATTCTATGCAGCTTTAACTAAATACATATACTTGAATAACTGGATTTCCTATCTGTCATCATTGTATGTATGTATGTATGTATGTATGTATGTATGTATGTATGCATCTATTTCTATCTCTGTCTATATGTCTATCTATCTATCTATCTATCTATCCTCATTTCTCTAAAAGCCTTTCCCATATTATCGCTCAAATATTAAATATTTTGAGGTAATAAATCTGAAATAAGACCGGGTCAATTTTTATCCACCAACACACACACACACACACACACACACACACACACACACACACGCATACACACACACACACTGAAAAAGGAAGAATAAATTAATGTTGTTAAGTTAGAAATGCCATACAGGTGGTAAAGTAAAGAATGCATGTGAAAGCTTCTTTGAAACATGAATAAAAACATATTACCAATAACTGTTTACTTATTTGGACATATTCTCCTATTTTCTCGGATATATTGGTTTTACTGCACTATGACCACACACATTGTCTTATAACAATGTTCTCTAAAACCTTTACATAAAATTCAATTCTTGCTCTGTTCCCAATGTAAAAGTGTCCTTGCTTATAAAGGCACAGCCATATTGTCTCCTTTGTAATTTATATTGTAGATGTCCATACTCTACATAATGAGGAAAATCTTCCAAATGCTGTACAAGTTCAAAATGAATTAAACTATTACCATCTCTTAAAGCCAATATGCACCAATATTATTGCAGACCTTTTATCCTATGTTCATATTGGAGTTGAAAATTAAATACTGAAAAGCCTCATGTGGCTGATTCATACATTTACAGAAAATATGCTTGTTAAAACTATTTCTCATTATCAAAAGATGAACGAAATCACAGAGTTAGGTAGTGACTTATTCACGTCTGTGCAGTGACCTAGTGATAGCGTTGAGAAACATGAAGGAGTGTCCTGTCGAAACTAGATTAATACAGAATTTGCCACTAAGGCATGGATTTTCATGCCCTGTACTCTTCACGTTTGATCAAAACTATTCTCAAAGAAAAATCATTCTTAATTACATAGTAAGGCTGATCAATTACAGAGGTACAGAGCAAATATGCATTTCCCTAAGCCCCCTCCATAATTTGGCTTTGCAGGAAAAGAAATCAGATCAGACTTTTAGGAACCTGTAAAGCACAAGATACTCTCCACCAAGTTTCACAGAAATTTGAATTACTTTGTCTTTTCTCAAGATCCCTGTAATACCCTAAAAATGTGGGCTCTCCCCCAAAATGTCATTTTTTATTCACCTGGCAGTCTGGAAAACCAGTGAACCAAGTTAACAGGTCAGTTTTCCCAGGAGGACTTTGAATGCATTAGGTAGGTAAAGTGGATCTTCGTTCCTAAAAGCCGGCTGATCCTTCCTCGATGTCCATGTCTATAGCAGGAATTATTTTTAAAAGCAGAATTCTTTTGCATAGCCATCGGTTGTAAAATTTTAAGTATTGTAAAATGGCTTTTATAGAATATAGAACCAGATGATCCAGAAGAGGGTCCTCTGGGATCTAGGTCAGGGTAATTCTCCACAGTATCCTCTCAGGGAAATCTACAGGAGACTTCACAGCCTTTCAAGGGTTTCCACAAAACAGATTGTACTAAAAGGACAAAGAGTACATAGTTTGCAATACTTTAGTGAATTGGGAATTTTAATGACAGTATTTAATATTCAAGACACGTGAATTTTCAGTTTTAAGAGGAACTATACATTTTTAGAGTATAAAGAGATCTAGAATACACAATGCATATCTGTGTAGGTGCATGCTTGTGTGATTCCAATCCATACAAGTCCTTAAAATTCCACAAAGGTGAATCAGCATTAGTAGGTAATTTGGTAGGCAGATAATAGAAACTGATTAAAAGAACTGTCTTTCAAATTTTGTTTTGCAGTGAGAATTGATTTATTTTGTTTCATTTTACACATACCCTGGAGAGTTTAGGTTTAAAGTTAGATGTACTTCTAGCTCCCCTACTATGGGAAATGCGATAGTGGATTAAAGAATTTAACTATTAGAGGCTGTACACTTACGTGGAACAGATATAAAGAAACTGGGATATTGCAAGTTACCTATGAGATGAAAAATAAGGAAAACATAGTGCATATTTGGCTATAACTTATCTCTGAAGAATAGCCATAAATTTTAGCATCTTTATCATTATCATTGTCATCACAATTACTTATTTCACTTCACTTTTCTTTTTCCTTGTTTTTAAAAGAAATTTTTTACTATTTATTTATTTTTGAGAGAGAGAGGCAGAACGTGAGCAGGGGAGGGGCATAGGGAGAAGAGGAGACACAGAATCCAAAGCAGCCTCCAGACTCTAAGCTGTCAGCATAGAGCCTGGCTCTGGGCTCAAATTCATAGACTACAAGATCATGACCTGAGCTGAACTTGGACGCTTAACCAGCTGAGCCACCCAGGTGCCCCCACTTCATTTTCATCCACTACATGCATGATAAAAATTTCAAGTTGTTTCCATATGTTATACTCCTTGGATCTTCACACAAAATCTCCAAAGTTGTTAACACAGATATCCCCCGCCCCCCTACTGGAACTAATTAATGTGCACAAGAAGTATAAAAAAAAATATATGTGAAAGTTAAAGGGTAAACACTTCACTTTCACATAGCTTGTGTTTAAAAAACACGGATTAACATAAGTAAAACCATGGTTACTTGGAGTATTTCCCAAAGTTGTCTTTCAAAGCTTACACACACGTACACACACACACACACACACACACACACACACTATTAGACGTTTGTTTTTAAATTTTTAAATGTTTATTTATTTTTGAGAGAGAGAGAGAGAGAGAGAGAGATAGCATGAGTGAGTGAGGAGGGGCTGAAAGAGAAGGAGAGAGTATCCCAAGCAGGCTGCAGTATCTGAGCTGCCAGCACAGAGCCTGATGTGGGGCTTGAATCACAAACTGTGAGATCATGACCTGAGCCAAAGTCAGATGCTTAACTACTGAGACATCCAGGTGCTCCTAGACTTTTTTTTTTACACTCACTAGTTGCAAATTCCCCTTGCTCTCTGAAGGTAGAGCGCTTCTATAAAATATTTCATAAGCTGAAAGTGTACAAAGTGAAGACACAATTCCCATTAATATATAGAAAACGTTTTCATTATTGTCAGAATAAAAAATAATCACCACTTCTGGATACCTTAGTACACCTCTTGCTAATGGGCGTTCATAACAAATCACGGAAAACAAGTGCTTACAGGCACAGTTCAAAACTATACAGGATGCTGGTATTGTTAATGCAGTCCTAGGGAAGCAGCTTGCCAGTGCCACTCTCACGGATCCAGGTGCACGCTGCCTTTATATGGGCTGGCTGCTAAATAAACACCGAATGCTAATTTCACCTTTGGCCTTCCTTTTTTCTGGAAAAGTGAAAACCTTTTTCTGATTTATTTGGGTTAGCGAGAACAGCACTAAAGTCAGTCTTCTGTGTAAAAGCAAATTGGCATCACACAAACTTAAAAAAAGCGAGGGATACCTGTTTTGTGTTGTGTAATTTCATATAAAGTCTAGACAAGTAATTTCTAGGTTTTAATTAGAAAGAGCGAATTTCTGCAGAGAAAACAAAGCAAGTAGGAAATGCCATTAAGATTACCATGGATGCCATTTAAGCACCCGTCAATCATGCAAATATAATAAACAATATAATAAACAAACACAATAAACAATGTCTCTACAAACCTTATTGGGGACTTGTACACTTAGGTGTTAGGGTTCTTCTTTAATTCTCACTTGAGCACCTCCAAAGCTGACTTCGTTATGAGCCTTACCTCATTTCCCATCCAGAGAGCAATTTGTGAGTCAGCTCCAAAGTCACTTTTGTAATCTGTTTTACATTCTACCATTGGCGCTGAACAACATTGGGAAAAGAGTATCTGTTCATTCAAGCCCAAACTCCCTTTCAAATCTTCTATTTCCTAACCATCTCTCACATACATCACTTATTTCCTAAACTGACCACTTTAAGTCTAAGTAATTTCAATCCAAACTGTCACAAATACTACCAAAGAAGTTAATGAAAGCAATGTAATCAATACCTATATGATCACATCCTGCCCTTGAGTGAAAACATTTTTACTTCTGAAAAATATAATTCATGTTACCTATGTTTTGTTTATTACTGTAATTTTTAAATTCCAGTATAGTTAACATACAGTGCTATATTAGTTTCTGTTGTACAATATAGTGATTTAACAATTCCATATATCACCCAGTGCTCATCACAACAAGTGCACGCTCTAATTTCCATTATCTATGCTTCTTTAAAGCATTCTTTTTTTTAATATATGAAATTTATTGTCAAATTGGTTTCCATACAACACCCAGTGCTCATCCCAAAAGGTGCCCTCCTCGATACCCATCACCCACCCTCCTCTCCCTCCCACCCCCCATCAATCCTCAGTTTGTTCTCAGTTTTTAACAGTCTCTTATGCTTTGGCTCTCTCCCATTCTAACCTCTTTTTTTGTTGTTGTTGTTTCCTTCCCCTCCCCCATGAGTTTCTGTTAAGTTTCTCAGGATCCACATAAGAGTGAAAACATATGGTATCTGTCCTTCTCTGCATGGCTTATTTCACTTAGCATCACACTCTCCAGTTCCATCCACGTTGCTAAAAAAGGCCATATTTCATTCTTTCAAATTGCCACGTAGTATTCCATTGTGTATATAAACCATAATTTCTTTATACATTCATCAGTTGATGGACATTTAGGCTCTTTCCATAATTTGGCTATTGTTGAGAGTGCTGCTATAAACATTGGAGTACAAGTGCCCCTCTGCATCAGTACTCCTGTCTCCCTTGGGTAAATTCCTAGCAGTGCTACTGCTGGGTCATAGGGTAGGTCTATTTTTAATTTTCTGAGGAACCTCTACACTGCTTTCCAGAGCGGTGCACCAATTTGCATTCCCACCAACAGTGCAGGAGGGTTCCCGTTTCTCCACATCCTCGCCAGCATCTATAGTCTCCTGATTTCTTCATTTTGGCCACTCTGACTGGCGTGAGGTGATATCTGTGTGTGGTTTTGATTAGTATTTCCCTGATGAGGAGGGACGTTGAACATCTTTTCATGTGCCTGTTGGCCATCCGGATGTCTTCTTTAGAGAAATGTCTATTCATGTTTTCTGCCCATTTCTTCACTGGGTTATTTGTTTTTCGGGTGTGGAGTTTGGTGAGCTCTTTATAGATTTTGGATACTAGCCCTTTGTCTGATGTGTCATTTGCAAATATCTTTTCCCATTCCGTTGGTTGCCTTTTAGTTTTGTTGGTTGTTTCCTTTGCTGTGCAGAAGCTTTTTATCTTCATAAGGTCCCAGTAATTCACTTTTGCTTTTAATTCCCTTGCCTTTGGGGATGTGTCGAGTAAGAGATTGCTACGGCTGAGGTCAGAGAGGTCTTTTCCTGCTTTCTCCTCTAAGGTTTTGATGGTTTCCTGTCTCACGTTCAGGTCCTTTATCCATTTTGAGTTTATTTTTGTGGATGGTGTGAGAAAGTGGTCTAGTTTCAACCTTCTGCATCTTGCTGTCCAGTTCTCCCAGCACCATTTGTTAAAGAGACTGTCTTTTTTCCATTGGATGTTCTTTCCTGCTTTGTCAAAGATGAGTTGGCCATACGTTTGTGGGTCTAGTTCTGGGGTTTCTATTCTATTCCATTGGCCTATGTGTCTGTTTTTGTGCCCATACCATGCTGTCTTGATGATGACAGCTTTGTAGTAGAGGCTAAAGTCTGGGATTGTGATGCCTCCTGCTTTGGTCTTCTTCTTCTAAATTACTTTGGCTATTCGGGGCCTTTTGTGGTTCCATATGAATTTTAGGATGGCTTGTTCTAGTTTCGAGAAGAATGCTGGTGCAATTGTGATTGGGATTGCATTGAATGTGTAGATAGCTTTGGGTAGTATTGACATTTTGACAATATTTATTCTTCCAATCCATGAGCAGGGAATGTCTTTCCATTTCTTTATATCTTCTTCAATTTCCTTCATAAGCTTTCTATAGTTTTCAGCATACAGATCTTTTACATCTTTGGTTAGGTTTATTCCTAGGTATTTTATGCTTCTTGGTGCAATTGTGAATGGGATCAGTTTCTTTATTTGTCTTTCTGTTGCTTCATTGTTAGTGTATAAGAATGCAGCTGATTTCTGTACATTGATTTTGTATCCTGCAACTTTGCTGAATTCATGTATCAGTTCTAGCAGACTTTTGGTGGAGTCTATCGGATTTTCCATGTATAATATCATGTCATCTGCAAAAAGCGAAAGCTTGACTTCATCTTTGCCAATTTTGATGCCTTTGATTTCCTTTTGTTGTCTGATGGCTGATGCTAGAACTTCCAACACTATGTAAAACAACAGCGGTGAGAGTGGGCATCCCTGTCGTGTTCCTGATCTCAGGGAAAAAGCTCTCAGTTTTTCCCCATTGAGGATGATGTTAGCTGTGGGCTTCATAAATGGCTTTTATGATGTTTAATTATGTTCATTCTATCCCGAATTTCTCAAGGGTTTTTATTAAGAAAGGGTGCTGGATTTTGTCAAAGGCCTTTTCTGCATCGATTGACAGAATCATATGGTTCTTCTCTTTTTTTTTGTTAATGTGATGTATCACGTTGATTGATTTGCGAATGTTGAACCAGTCCTGCATTGCAGGAATGAATCCCACTGGATCATGGTGAATAATTATTTTTATATGCCATTGAATTCGATTTGCTAGTATCTTATTGAGAATTTTTGCATCCATATTCATCAGGGATATTGGCCTGTAGTTCTCTTTTTTTACTGGGTCTCTGTCTGGTTTAGGAATCAAAGTAATACTGGCTTCATAGAATGAGTCTGGAAGTTTTCCTTCCCTTTCTATTTTTCAGAATAGCTTGAGAAGGATAGGTATTATCTCTGCTTTAAACATCTGGTAGAACTCCCCTGGGAAGCCATCTGGTCCTGACTCTTATTTGTTGGGAGATTTTTGATAACTGATTCAATTTCTTCACTGGTTATGGGTCTGTTCAAGCTTTCTATTTCCTCCTGATTGAGTTTTGGAAGAGTGTGGGGGTTTAGGAATTTGTCCATTTATTCCAGGTTGTCCAGTTTGTTGGCATGTAATTTTTCATAGTATTCCCTGATAATTGTTTGTATCTCTGAGGGATTGGTTGTAATAATCCCATTTTCATTCATGATTTTATCTATTTTGGTCATCTCTCTTTTCTTTTTGAGAAGCCTGGCTAGACGTTTGTCAATTTTGTTTATTTTTTCAAAAAGCCAACTCTTGGTTTCGTTGATCTGCTCTACAGTTTTTTTAGATTCTATATTGTTTATTTCTGCTCTGATCTTTATGATTTCTCTTCTTCTGCTGGGTTTAGGCTGTCTTTGCTGTTCTGCTTCTATTTCCTTTAGGTGTGCTGTTAGATTTTGTATTTGGGATTTTTCTTGTTTCTTGAGATAGGCCTGGATTGCAATGTATTTTCTTCTCAGGACTGCCTTCGCTGCGTCCCAAAGCGTTTGGATTGTTGTATTTTCATTTTCGTTTGTTTCCATATATTTTTTAATTTCTTCTCTAATTGCCTGGTTGACCCATTCATTCGTTACTAGGGTGTTCTTTAACCTCCATGCTTTTGGAGGTTTTCCAGACTTTTTCCTGTGATTGATTTCAAGCTTCATAGCATTGTGGTCTAAAAGTATGCATGGTATAATTTCAATTCTTGTAAACTTTTGAAGGGCTGTTTTGTGACCCAGTATATGATCTATCTTGGAGAATGTTCCATGTGCACTCGAGAAGAAAGTATATTCTGTTGCTTTGGGATGCAGAGTTCTAAATATATCTGTCAAGTCCATCTGATCCAATGTATCATTCAGGGCCCTTGTTTCTTTATTGACCGTGTGTCTAGATTATTTATTCATTTCTGTAAGTGGGGTGTTAAAGTCCCCTGCAATTACCACATTCTTATCAATAAGGTTGCTTATGTTTATGAGTAATTGTTTTATATATTTGGGGGCTCCCGTATTCGGCGCATAGACATTTATAATTGTTAGCTCTTCCTGATGGATAGACCCTGTAATTATTATATAATGCCCTTCTTCATCTCTTGTTACAGTCTTTAATTTAAAGTCTAGTTTGTCTGATATAAGTATGGCTACTCCAGCTTTCTTTTGGCTTCTAGTAGCATGATAAATAGTTCTCCATCCCCTCACTCTCAATCTTAAAGGTGTCCCCAGGTCTAAAATGAGTCTCTTGTAGACAGCAAATAGATGGGTCTTGTTTTTTTATCCATTCTGATACCCTATGTCTTTTGGTTGGCGCATTTAATCCATTTACATTCAGTGTTATTATAGAAAGATACGGGTTTAGAGTCATTGTGATGTCTGTAGTTTTCATGCTTGTAGCGACGTCTCTGGTACTTTGTCTCACAGGATCCCCCTTAGGATCTCTTGTAGGGCTGGTTTACTGGTGACAAATTCCTTCAGGTTTTGTTTGTTTGGGAAGACCTTTATCTCTCCTTCTATTCTAAATGATAGACTTGCTGGATAAGGGATTCTTGGCTGCATATTTTTTCTGTTTAGCACACTGAAGATCTCGTGCCAATCCTTTCTGGCCTGCCAAGTTTCAAAAGAGAGATCAGTCACGAGTCTTATAGGTCTCCCTTTATATGTGAGGACACGTTTACCCCTTGCTGCTTTCAGAATTTTCTCTTTATCCTTGTATTTTGCCAGTTTCACTATGATATGTCGTGCAGAAGATCGATTCAAGTTACGTCTGAAGGGAGTTCTCTGTGCCTCTTGGATTTCAATGCCTTTTTCCTTCCCCAGTTCAGGGAAGTTCTCAGCTATAATTTCTTCAAGTACCCCTTCAGCACCTTTCCCTCTCTCTTCTTCCTCTGGGATACCAATTATGCGTATATTACTTATTTTTAGTGTATCACTTAGTTCCTAATTTTCCCCTCATACTCCTGGATTTTTTTATCTCTCTTTCTCTCAGCTTCCACTTTTTCCATAACATTATCTTCTAGTTCACCTATTCTCTCCTCTGCCTCTTCAATCCGAGCCGTCGTCATTTCCATTTTGTTTTGCATTTCGTTTAAAGCGCTTTTCAGCTCCTCGTGACTGTTCCTTAGTCCCTTGATCTCTGTAGCAAGAGATTCTCTGCTGTCCTGTATACTGTTTTCAAGCCCAGCGATTACTTTTATGACTATTATTCTAAATTCACTTTCTGTTATATTATTTAAATCCTTTTTGATCAGTTCATTGGCTATTGTTATTTCCTGGAGATTCTTCTGAGGGGAATTCTTCCGTTTGGTCATTTTGGATAGTCCCTGGAGTGGTGAGGACCTGCAGGGCACTTCCCCTGTGCTCTTGTGTATAACTGGAGTTGGTGGGTGGGGCCGCAGTCCGATCTGATGTCTGCCCCCAGCCCACCACTGGGGCCACAGTCAGACTGGTGTTTGCCTTCTTTTCCCCTCTCCTAGGGGCGGGATTCACTGTGTGGTGGCATGGCCCTTCTAGGCTACTTGCACACTGCCAGGCTTGTGGTGCTGGGGATCTGGCATATTAGCTGGGGTGGGTAGGCAAGGTGCACGGGGGCAGGAGGGGCAGGCTTAGCTCTCCTTAGGTGATCCTCTTCAGGAGGGGCCCTGTGGCAGAGGCAGGGAGTCAGATCCGCTGCCGGAGGTTTGGCTCCGCAGAAGCACAGAATTGGGTGTTTGCACGGAGGGAGCAAGTTCCCTGGCAGGAACTGGTTCCCTTTGTGATTTTGGCTGGGGGATGGGAGGGGGAAATGGCGCTGTCCAGCGCCTTTGTTCCCCACCAAACTGAGCTCTGTCGTCCGGGGGCTCAGCAACTCTCCCTCCCTTTGTCCTCCAGTCTTCACGCTTTCTGAGCAGAGCTGTTAACCTATGACCTCCCAGACACAAAGTCGCGCTTGCTGTCGGAACACAGTCTGTCTGGCCCCTCCGTTTTTGCCAGCCAGACTCGGGGGCTCTGCTTGGCCGGGGAGCCGCCCCTCCGCTCCAGCTCCCTCCCGCCAGTCCGTGGAGCGGGCACCGGCTCGCCCCCCTTCCTACCCTCTTCAGTGGGCCTCTCTTCTGCACTTGGCTCCAGAGACTCCGTTCTGCTAATCCTGTGGCGGTTTTCTGGGTTATTTAGGCAGGTGTAGGTGGAATCTAAGTGATTAGCAGGACGCGCGGTGAGCCCAGTGGCCTCCTACGCCGCCATCTTCCCTCTCTCCTTCTCTTTAAAGCATTCTTGACGAGGCTGCAATCTTCCCCATTTCCAGAAGATGCTTCATAGGCAGTGGATAAAATGAATTCTCCATTCTTTTAAAGAATATTGTTTGTCCTTCAACTTTTTTTCTCAAAAGGTCTTGGTTCAATTATTACCAAAACAAAATTCTTATATTTGAAGTACCATTTTAATTTATATATAAACATTTATTATATATTTTAGAATAGAGTATCATAATTACTATCAATTATACTCCAGAATATGGTATAGTTAAGAGTAAGCTCATATATTATTCCTCACAAATTCAGTGTTCATAGACAATATCACCAGTAGCCATTATTATCAATTTTACTATGTTTCAACATCATTTCACAATCATTATCATCAGATTGATTCTCAGAATTGTACAATACCACATTTTAAATTTAAAAAGAATGTGATGTCTTAAAACAATGTACGAGTTTCAAGTAATCGATTCATTTATTTAATTTTTAAGGCTATATACTCAAATATAGAGTATTATATGTTGTTTATTCTTACTTCAATCAAATTTAAAAAATAGGATTCTCTGGTTGATGAAATGCTTAAATGTATGTATTGCTTTTTATACACAAAGGTACTAGATTATAAATGAAATTTTCTCAGGCACTTGCTGAGGATGCTCACTTCTTGTATGATTATTCAAAATAAAAAAAAAACAAAAAGCAAACTGAGATTACTATTGTAGCTTGTATTATCTCCGCAGTCTGTACTTTCACAAATGCACTGGCTTGGTTACCTGACAGTGGCCCAATTTCATCAGATGAACAGAGTCATTTCATCTGTCAGCTTCTTGAATATTTTTCAAATGAGTGTACATTTTTGTCTCCATACTTGAGACTTGAGATCCCTCCAAAAAACGCAGCAGCAATGATGATTCTATGTCTTCTTTAACTGGATATCTAATATAAAGCATTTTTTGTGTGTTTGGCTTGTTTTATTTCTTTGTACTTACTATAAACTGAGACTTGGACAACATAGGTTAAGTTACTAATAGCCCAAGATAGACATAAGCCAAAGTTGGGAAAGGAGCTCAAATGATTTCTTTAGAAGTTTTCACAGGTGTGTTAAGGATCAATTCAGTGGTTAGAGAAACAAATATATTTATTCAATTTATATCAATATTATTGTGTCTCTCAAGTTTTATGGATCATATATTTTATATATTGCTCAGAGTAATTTCACAGTAAATACATACCTGCATACATTGATTTATTTCCCAATTTTGATTATACTGGCCAAAAATTTTAATAGTTAAATGCAATATGATTAGTTTAATAAAACATATAGGAAATTACTAAAATATTGTAAATATGAGATCTACCTTTAATTTATTTAGGCATGACATATTTTCAAAATATCCATTCTTCTGGTAAAAAAACACTAAACTATGGCACAATGTTTACTTACTAAACTAAATAATAATAAAAATAATATTATTCATTTTATTGCGATATTTTAAGAAAATGTTTCACAATACAATTTCATTGCAGAAAATACCTTAAATATACTTATGTTTTTCCTGTCTTCCATTAACTGAATTACTTAGACTTTTTACTTGGTAAAAAATAGCAAGTAAAATGAAAAAAATATTAAGTTATTTGATTTCCTAATTATATTGTATTTCAGAACCACTTTCTTATGTCCAATCTATTTTGAGTTCCTTGAACTTTAAGGACCTGCATGCTTATATCCCTCCTCAGATTTGGGAGGTTTTATGTTATTAATTCCTTAACTAAGCCTGCTGCCCCTTTCTCTTTCTCCTTCTGGTGTCATGATGCATACATAAGTTTTCTTTGGGGAACATAAGTTCTGTAGTTTTTTTAAACTCTTTTTTAGTCTATTTTGCTTTTATTTTTCTGACTGTATAATTTCAAAGTATCTGTCTTTGAGCTCACTGATTCTTTCTTGTGCTTGATGAAGTCTGTTCAGCCTCTGTGTTGATTTTTTTCAGTTCAATCATTATGTTCTTCAGTTCTAGAATTTCCATTGGTCCCTTTTTCATGGTTTTAAACTTTGTTAAACATCATTTCTTTCAAATATTGTTTTTCTGTGCTCATGTAGGTAAAGATTCTGAATTCTTTGCCAGGTAGTTTTTAGATCTCCATTTCTTTACAGTCAGTTGCTTGTGTTTTATTATTTTTTGTTTCAAGTTTTGTTTAAATTCCAGTTAGTTAACATATAGTGTAATAATATTGGTTTCTGGAGTAGAATTTAGTGATTCATCACTTACATACAACACCCAGTGCCCATAACAACAAATGCCCTTCTTAATACCCATCACTCATTTAACCCATCCCCCAACCACCTCCCCTGCATCAACTCTCAGTTTTTTCTCTGTCCTAAGTGTCTCTTATGGCTTGCCTCCTTCTCATTTTTCCCCTTCCATTATGTTCATCTGTTTTGTTTTGTAAATTTCACGCATTTGTTAAATCATATGGTATTTGTCTTTCTCTGACAGACTTGTTTTGCTTAGCATGATACACTCTAACTCCATCCACATCACGGCAAATGTCAAGATTTTATTCTTTTGATGGCTGAATAATATTCCATTGCATATATATACGATTTCTTTCTCCATTCATCAGGGGATGGACTTTGGACTCTTTTCATAACTTGGCTATTGTTTGTGTTTCATTCTATTTTGGTAGTATCATGTTTCCCTGACACTTTGTGAATCTTACAGGATTACACTGAAGTAACTAGTCAGTTTTTCTTTTTCTATAGACTGGATTTGACAGAGAAAGTCTTTCACCAGTTTAGCCAGAAATTTTGGACAGGCCAGCAAGAAGTTATCATAAATGGATCTCCTCACAGGGTCCATGGTTAATTGGGCTTGATACTTTGTGTCTGTAGTGATTTTGCATTCTCACTTGACACTCTTTTCCCTACGGGAGTGCTCTAAAGCAGAGGAACTCTCTCTGATCCGTGTTACATGGTATGAAAGAGGGGTGTCTCACATAGAGTGTAAATATCCTTCCTACCTTCTTCAGTTTATTTGAACTTTTTTCTGGAATCCAGAACTCTAAAAGAAGTATGTTTGTGGATGGATGGTTATTTATATTCATGTTTGTGTGAAGAGATGTGGGCCAGATCCTCCTATTCCTGCATTATCCAGACACAATTAGCATGTGTGGAGAGGTCAAGATAACTCTGTATCCAGTCATAGAAGTACTGAGTGAGACATGGGGTGCCTGGGTGGCTCAGTTGGTTTAGTGTTCGACTTCGGTTCAGGTCATGATCTTAATTTTTGAGGGTTTGCGCGCCAGGTCAGGCTCTGTGCTGACAGCTCTGAGCCTGCAGCCTGTTTTAGATTCTGTCTCTGGCTCTCTCTGTCCCTCTCCTGTTTGTGCTCTCTCTGTCTCTAAAATAAATAAAGATTAAGAAAGTTAAAAAAAAAAAAAGAACTGAGTGAGACAACACTACCATGGCTCAGCAAACTCAATGAGTGAAGTGATCCTGAAATACCCCTACATTCCCCAAATGTGTATCAATAAAAGGTGGGGACTGGGTGCCACATATATCCCCAAGAGACACCACAAAATCAACCATGTTGTGATGCCATGGCATTTGGTTTATCCTAATAAATGAAAGAATAATAAAGAAAATCCTAATAGTTTACATTTAATTTCTGTTTTTAATCTAGTTGAATTATACACAAGTCACACAGCTCTTATATAAATGATCCCATTTATTTATTTTTGCTATGTATTTACTAATTTATTTGTTTAATTTATTTTTTAATATATTTTTAAAAGTTTGTGTGCGTGTGTGTGTGTGTGTGAGAGAGAGAGAGAGAGAGAGAGAGAGACAGAGACAGACAGACAGACAGACAGGGGAGGGGAAGAGAGAAGGAAACAGAGGATCCAAAGCAGGCTCCAAGCTCTGAGCTATCAGTACAGAGCCCGATCCGGGGCTTGAACCCATCAGTCATGAGATCATGACCTTAGCCAAAGTCGGACCCTTAACAGACTGAGCCACCAAGGTGCCCTATTTATTTTTTATTTTACTTCAAGTATAGTTAACCTAGAGGGTTATGTTTGTTTGAGATCTACAATATAGTGATTCAACAACTGTTTATATTACTCAGTTCCTATCAAGATAAGTATTCTTAATCCCTTACACTTATTTCACCTATCCCCTGACTCACCTCCCCTCTGGTAACCATCTGTTTTCATTTTATTTGTTTCTTAAATCCTACATATTAGTGACATCATATAGGATTTTCTTTTTCTGACTGCATTATGGTCCTTAGACTCCTGTCCATTTTTTAATTGAATTATTTGTTTCTTTGGGTGTTTTCTTGTGTAAAATATTTATATTTTATGTAAAATAACTATTTATCAGATATTTCATTTGCAAATAGACTCTCCCATTCAATGGATTGTCTTTTCATTTGTTAACTGTTTCTTTTGTTGTGCAAAGGTTTTATTTGGATGTAATCACAATAGTTCATTTTTGTGTTTATTTCTCTTATTTCAGGAGACATATCTAGAAAAATGTTGCTATAGTTGATGTCAGAGAAGTTACTATCTGTGCTCCCTTCTGGGACTTTTATAATTTCAGGTCCCAAATGTAGGTAGTTAATTTTTTTGAGTTGATTTTTGCGTATAGTGTACAAAAGTGGTCCAGTTTTATACTTTTGCATGTACTCTCCAGCTTCCCCAACATCATTTGTTGAAGAGACTGTTTTTTCCCCTGGGATAAGCTTTCCTCCTTTGTCAACTATTAATTGACCATATAATCGTTGGCTTACTTCTGAGTTTTCTACTCTGTTCCATTGATCCATGTATATATATTTTTATGCCAGTACCATAGAGTATTAACTACTGCAATTTTATAATAGAACTTGAAATCTGGAATTGTGATACCTCCAGCTTTGTTTTCTTTTTCAAGAGTGCTTTGGCTATCCAGGGTCTTTGGTGATTCCATATAAATTGTAGGATTGTTTGTTCAAATTCCGTGAAAAATGCTGTTGGTATTTTGATGGGGATTGTATTTCATGTGTAGATGCTTTATGCAGCTATACACATTTTTGCAATATTTGTTCTTCCAATCCATGAGGATGAAATGTCTTCCCATGTGTTTGTGTCATCTTCAAGTTCTTTCATCAGTATTTTATAGCTTTTAGAGTACAAGTGTTTAACCTACTTGGTTAAGTTTATTCCTAGATATTATATGATTTTTGATGTAACAGTAAATGGGATTATTTTCTTATTTTCTCTTTCTGCTGCTTCATTTCTGGTGTATATAAATCCAATGGATTTCTGTCCAGTTATTTTGTGTTCTTCAAAATTACAGAATTCCCTTCAGTTCTGGTGTCTTTTTGGTAGGGTCCTTATGGTTTTTTATATAATATCATGTCATCAGTACATGTTTGAAGTTTTACTCCAGCATTACCATTTTGGATGCCTTTATTCCTTTTCCTTGTTTCATTGCTGTGCCTAGGAGCTTAAGACCTACATTGAATAAAAGTGCTGATAATGAACATCTTTGTCTTATTCCAATTTTAGGGGAAATAAAGGTTTTATTAGGTAGGATTATGTTCCCTTGAAACCTATTATTGAAGGTTTTTATCATGAATGGATTGTTTACTTTGTAGAATGTTTTTCCTGCATCTATTGAAATGATTGCATTTTTTTATCCTGTATCTTATTGATGTGATGTATCACATTAATTGATTTGAAAATATTGTACTCCTTTTGCATCCCACAAATAAATCCAACTTGATTCTGGAGAATGACTTTTTAAATGTATTGGTGGATCCTGTTTGTTAATATTTTGTTGAGAAAATTTTGCATCTGTATCAGAGATATTGTCCTGTTATTCTCCTTTGGTCATACTGTGTTTATCTTGTTTTGGTATCAGGGAAATGCTGCCGTCATAAAATGAATTTGCACATTTTCCTTCCATTTTTATTTTTGCAATAGTTGGAGAAGAGTAGGTAATACCTCTTCCTTAAATGCTTGGTAGAATTCACCCGTGAAACCATCTGGGCCTGGACTTTTGTTACTTGAGAATTCTCTGATTACTGATTCAATTTCATTACTGGCAATCAGTCTGTTCAAAATGTCTATTTCACCCTGATTCAGTTTTGGAAAGTTATGTGTATTTAGGAATTTATCCATTTCTTCTAGATTGCCCAATTTATTAGCACATATTTTTTATATATTCTCTTATTATCTTCTGTATTTCTGTGGTGTAAGTTGTTATTTCTCCACTTTTATTTGTGATTTTGTTCATATGAGTCACTAACTCTTTTTGAGACTGCTAAAGTTTTATCAATTTTGTTGATCTTTTCAAAGAACCGGCCTCTGTTTTCTTGTTCTGTTCCAATTTTGGTGTGTTTTCTTCTTTTGCTTTTTTGGTTCTTGTAATGTCTTTTTTTTTCTGTTCTAATACTTATTATTTCCTTTCTTCTACTGCTTTTGTTTTGTTTTGCTTGTGTGTGTTTGCTTCCTTTATGTGTAAGTTTAGGTTTTTATTTGAGATTTGTCATGCTTCATGAAGTAGCCCTGTTTGGCTATAAACTTCCAACTTACAATAGCTTTTCCTGCATCCTAAAGATTTTGGACCATTATGTTTTTATATTCATCTCATGTGTTCTACGACTTCGTCCTTGATTTATTGGTTAAACCATTAACTGTTTAGAAGCATACTATTTAATCTCCATTTATTTGGGGTTCTTCCATTTTAATCTTGTGATTGGTTTCTAGTTTCATGGAGTTGTGGTCAGAAAGAATGTGCAGAATGACTTCTATCTTGTTTGAATTTGGGGAGAATGTTGGTGACCTAATTATTGTCTTGGAAAGAATGTGAATTCTCCTGTTTTAGAATGAAAAGTTCTGAATATATCTGTTAAATTTATCTGGTATAAAAATCAATCAAAGCCACTGTTTCCTTGTTGATTTTCTGTTTGATCTGCCCACTGATGTCTATGAAGTTTTAATGTTCCCTACTATTATTATGTTACTC
Source organism: Panthera pardus (assembly GCF_024362965.1). Lineage (NCBI taxonomy): Eukaryota > Metazoa > Chordata > Mammalia > Carnivora > Felidae > Panthera > Panthera pardus. The sequence goes on from NW_026526654.1 coordinate 4,625,949, forward strand.
TTAATTACTTCCTTTATGTTTGTTATATAACTGCTTTATAATTTGGGTGATCCAGGTTAGGTGCATGAATATCTACAATTGATATATCTTCTTGTTAGATTGTTCCTTTTCTGATTATACATTTTCCTTCTCTGTCCCTTTTTACAGTCTTTCTTTTTTACCCAGTTTTGTCCCATGTATTACTATCACAGCTTTATTTTAACAATCTTTTTTTTTTTTTCATAACAAATGCTTCTCAATCCCTTCTCTTTCAATCTGCATGAGTCTTTAGGACTGATGACACTATTTTATGCAGCATAGAGATAGGCCTTGTTTTTTACCCATTCCATCATCCTATGACTTTTGATTGGAGAATTTCGTCTATTTACATTCAAAGCAATTATTGATATGTATTTATGGACATTGTGTTATTTGTTTTGTGGTTATTTCTGTAGTATTTTCATTGTATGAAAAGTCTTTATTTAAATTCCAGTTAGTGAATATACAGAGTAATTTTATTTTAAGGTATACAATAGAGTGATAAATACTTCCATACAACACCTGGTGCTCATTAAAAGTCCACTTCTTATTCTCCACCACCTATTTAACCCATCACCCCACCCAACTTCCTTCGGGTAACTATCCATTTGTTCTCTACAGTTAAGAATCTTTTTGTTTCCCTCTTTTCTCCCTTTTTTGTTTTCTTTTCCTTTTTCTTTTTCTTTGTTTCTTTTATTTAAATTCAACATATGAGTGAAATGATATGGTGTTTCTTACTCTCTGACTTATTTTACTTAGCATTGTACTCTTCAGCTCCATCCATGCCAAAGCAAATAGAGAAACTGTCTTGTGTTTTATGATTGAGTAATATCACATTATATAATATATTCGTATCCATTTATAAGGAAGTGGTCACTTGGGCTGTTTCCATAATTTGGCTGTTGTAGATACTGCTGCTATAAACTTTGAAGTTCATGTAACTCCTTGATTTAGTATTTTTGTATTCTTTGTGCAAATTCATAGTAGTACAATGGGTGGATCATAGGGTAGTTCTATTTTTAACCTAATACCTATTTATTTATTTATTTATTTATTTATAAAATTTTAGTTAATATGCAGTGCAATATTGGTTTCTGGAGTAGAATTCATTGATTCATCACTTACATACAACACCCAGAGCTCATCACAAGTGCCCTCTTTAACACCCATCACCCATCTAGCCCATCCCTCACCCACCTCCATCCATGAAACTTCAGTTTTGTCTCTTACCTTCAGAGTCTTTTTTGACTTGTTTCCCTCTCTCCTTTTTGAAAAAGCCCCATACTGTTTTCCAGAGTAGCTGCACCAGTGTGCATTCCCACCAACAGTGCAAGAGGATTCCCCTTTCTCCATATCCTGGCCAATAGATGTTGTTTCTTGTGTTATTGATATTAGCTATTCTGACAAAACTGAGATGATGTTTCATTGTACTTTTGATTGTTGAGCATCTTTCATGTGTCTGTTGGCAATTTGGATGTCTTTGTTTCTTTGGAAAAAAATGTCTATTTGTGTCCTCTGCCCATTTTAATTAAATTATTAGTTTTTAGATGTTGACTTTAATAGGTTTTTTAATATATTTTGATACTAACCCTTTATCACATATGTCATTTGCAAATATCTTCTCTCATAATATAGGGTGTCTTTTAGTTGTGTTGATTATTTTCTTCACTGTGCAGAAACTTTTTGTTTTGATGAAGTTGAAGAGTTTATTTTGTTTAGTTGCTTGTTTCACTTGCATCAGTAGACATATTTAGTAAAAATGACACTGCTGGGGCACCTGGGTGACTCAGTCCATTAAACATCCAACTTTGCCTTATGTCATGATCTCATCCATGAGTTCAAACCCTGCATCAGGCTCTGTGCTGACACCTTGGAGCCTGAAGCCTGCTTCAGATTCTGTGTCTCCCTCTCTATCTGTTCCTCCCCTGATCATGCTCTCTCTCTCTCTCTCTCAAAAATAAGTAAACATTTAAAAATACATTTAAAAAATGACGTTGCTAAGGCTGATATCCAAGAGGTTCCTGCCTGTTTTCTCTTCTAGAATTTTAATGATTTCCTGTATCACATTTAGTTCTTTAATACATTTTGAATTTATTTGTGTGTACATGTAAGAAAGTGGTCCCGTTTCATTCTTATGAATGTAACTATCCAGTTTTCCCTACACCAATTGTTGAAGTGACTGTCATTGTTCCATTGGACATTCTTTCCTGCTTTGTCAAAGTTTAATTGACCATATTTTGTGGTTTCACTTCTGCATTTCTATTCTGTTACATTGACCTGTATGTCTGTTTTTGTAACAGTACTATACTATCTTGATAACTACCACTTGGTAATATAACTTGAAGTCTGAATTATGGAATTGTGATATCTGCAGCTTTGCTTTATTTATTTATTTTTCCCCCAGATTCCTTTAGTCATTAGGGTTTTTTTGTGGTTCTCTACCAATTTTAGAATTTTTCTAGCTCTGTGAATATTGGTTGTATTTTGATAAGGATTGCATTAAATGTGTAGATTCCTTTGGGTAGTTTAGACATTTTAACATTATTTATTTTCTGGTCCATAAGCATGAAATTCCTTTCCCTTATTTTGTGTCATCTTCAATTTCTCTCATTAGTGTTTTATATTTTTCAGAGTACAGGTGTTTCACCTCTTTGGTTAAGTTTGTTCCTATATATATTTTTTGCTTTTGGTGTAATTATAAATGGTTGTGTGCTTTGTGCACTCTGCTGTTTTGTTTTTGCTGATCTATCCTTGAGGCCAGTCATATGCAGAGGCTCTCCTTGCCAGGTGTGAGCAATGTTTTGTCCCTGGCCTGGATGTGACAAGTTTTACCTTGGTGTGTTTTGGTCTGCTTATGAAGTTAGTTTTGACACCACTTGCACAGACCGGTGGGGGTTCCCCATTGTGTGAGTCTTTTTCTCTCTTCTTTCAGTGTCTGCAATGTCCTTCACTCTCAGAGAAATTCCTGTTGTTCTGTTAAGCTACAGATAATATCTTTGCACCTTCTACTTTCTCTGATGTGGCCTCTTCTCTATATTTAGTTGTGGTTTGTTCTGCCAGTATCTGAGTCCTTATATGAGTTGATTACACAGATGTGAGTGTTACCTAATTATATCCATGGGAGAAGGCAAGTTTAGGATCCTCCTACTCCACCATTTTCCCTAAAATCCACAGTTAGTTATTTTGAAGAAAAAACAAACAAACAAACAAAAACCTCAAGTTCTGTTCCAATAAGGTGAGGCCAAGAGACTCTGAACTCACTTCCTCCCTTCCGCAGCAATTCTACAAATATATTTAGAGCAATTCCTCCTGAAGAAATGTGGGCTGAGTGAACAGCATCTACACTTCAGAAAATAGAAAGACCATATACAGAATTGAAAGAGAGTTGGAGACTTGGTAAAAAAAGGAACCTTCATCCCACAATGCTGTGAAATGCATTTGACAGGGATAATACTAAGGGAACTTAAACTGATTTTTCTGTCCTAGGACACAGAAAACAAACACAACTTATGCAAATAGAATGTAAAATGATGTGGGGCCATCAATCAAAAGATCAGAAAGAATTCTTGGCATGTTTTAAGTGCAAAAGGATGCTTTTATTAAAGTACAGGGACAGGATTCATGGGCAGAAAGACTTGTATTTTGATTGTGAGGAGTGACTGATTATCTACTTTTGCATTATTTTCGTTAAGGATAAGTAACTCTCCAAGGAATTTGAGTGTTCAAAATGAGGTTTATAAGGAGTTTAGAGATCTGGCTATTGTCGAGATAGGGTTATCCTTTATTTTCTAGTAAAACAACAGTTATGAGACCCTTTAGAATTGTCAACTTCTGCATGTCTCAGATGTGCATCTGCAGGACCCATTTTGTAAAGTAATTCCTTCTGGTTATATTCATTCTGCCTTTGTTTTCCTCATCATAAAAGTTTCAGGACTTGAATTTCTACAAATGGCAGAGGAGCTCCTGAAACTCTCTCTGGGATGGAGAGGTTTGTGAGCACCAAGTTTTACATTCTGTTTTCAGCTTAACAACATGGACAGTAGCAAGGTTACCATGTCTTACCCTGCCTGCCAATTAAGTGGGCCATGGCTATTATCAAAAAGACAAAAGATAATAAGTGTTGGTCAGAAAGTAGAGAAAAGAGGATTTTTGTACATTGCTGGTAGAAATGTAAATTGTTACAGCCACTATATACAAGACTATGGAGTTCCTAAATTAATTAAAAAATAGAAATAATATATGATTCTGCAACCCCAATTCAAGGTATATATCCAAAGGAAGTAAAATCCATATCTTGAAGAATTAATGCAGTCTTGTGATTATTACAGCGTTATCTGCATTAGCTAAGATATGGGAAGAACCAAAAAGTTAATCAAGGAATAAATAGATAAGAAAATATGGAAAAAGGAAATCCTTACATTTGTAGCAACATAGATGAAACTGTAAGGCATTATGCTAATTACAGTGAGCCATATACATAAATATAAGTGCCCATTTACACTGATAGGTGGAAACTAAAATGGTAAAACTTATAGAAGAAAAAATTAAATGGCAGTATTCAATGTTTGAAAGGAGGAGAAATGTGGGGAGATTTGGGCCAAAGGCTATAAAATTTCCATTATGCAAGATGAATAAGAGCTGGAGATCTCTTCTATAATGTGAATGTAGTTAACAATGCTGTATTGTATGCTTGAAATTTTCTAGGAGGATTAATCTTAAGTGATCTCACCAGGAAACCAAGAAGAAGGAGGAGAGGAGAAGAAGGAGAAGAAAGAAGAGAAGGAAGGAAAGAAAAAGAAAGAAAGAAAGAAAGAAAGAAAGAAAGAAAGAAAGAGAAAGAAAGAAAGAAAGAAAGAAAGAAAGAAAGAAAGAAAGAAAGAAAAAGAAAGAGAAAGAAAAAAGAAGAAAGAAAGAAAGAAAGAAAGAAAGAAAGAAAGAAAGAAAGAAAGAAAGAAAGAGAAAAAGAAAGAACAGGAAAGAAAACTGTGTAAGTTGATGGATACATTAATTAACTGGTTTGTGGTGATTATTTCACAATGTGTATGTATATCAAAACATCAAATCATACATTTTAAATATATACAATTGTTCTTTGTCAAATATACTTTAATAACTCTGGAAAAAAAAACAAGAGTTAACATAACGTTGTACAAGATAGTGTAACTGGATACTTAACATGTGCTTTGCATAAGTCAACACTGAGCAATAGTGTGACATTTACCATCTTTATTATCACCATTCCAGCAACATCAAGAAAGTTACCATCGAATTATTTTCATCTACACACATGTTATGCCTAGTTTTATCAGCAAAGTATTCCCCACAGTGTTCCTATGGACGATTTCCATTTTGTTATCACAAAGTACCTTCAATTTTGAATGTAGATATTATCATTTCACTTGAAGTTTAGTTATATACAAAGTTTAAAGACAAAATGCAAATGTTAATCACAGAAAGCAGTAAAATTAGGCACAATTTGAGTTTAAAAAGTACTGGATAAAGTTTCCAGTATTTCCATGAATACCTAAATTATTTCTAGATGTCCTTTAAATTTAAAAAATATATATCTCTTTTGATATATATTACATATACATGCTATTGCTCTGAAATGGATAAATTCAGTTTTGTCTTTCTTAAAAGGTCAATTTTATATTTTTGATAAAATTGAGACAAAGTCATTTAATTAGAAATAATAGATTCATATAAATTAAAAGAATATATGAGAACTACTAAGTTTCCCCTAGTAATCATGTAACCACTGTGCCCATGAACAAAAATAACTCACAAAGAAGAAGAGAGTGAAATATAGGCTTTCATTTTAGAAATAAATTAATCACAGGAATAAAAGCAGAGCCTATGGAACATAGTCAATGATATTGCAATAGCCTTGTATTGGGACAGATGTTGGCTATACTTATGGTGAGCATAGCATATGTATACACTTTTCAAATGTTGTACACCTGAAACTAATGTAATATTGTGTGTCAACTGTAATCAAATAAAAAAAACTTAAAAAATATATATACACCCAACAAAAATCCAAGTGAGAAAATGGAAATTCTACTCTGTACAATTGTTATTTAGGATTTTGACTCTTATGTGTTAATTTTGTTCATAATTTTTTTTGTTTATTTAGTTATTTTGAGAGACAGACAGAGAGAACATGTGAGGGAGGGGAAGAGATGGAGAGGGACAGAATCCCAAGCAGTCTCCACACTGTCAGCCCAGAGCCTGATGAAGGGCTGGAACCCACAGATTGTGAGATCATGACCTCAGCAAAATTCAATAGTCAGGTGCTTACCTGACTGACTCACCCAGGTGCCCCATGTGTTAATTTTGTTCTTACATATAATGAGTCACTTATTTATTAAAGATCACCTTAAAATGATAGTCACTTAATGCAAACAGCAATCCAAATTGCCAGAACATTAATGTAATGGAATTAACATATATGTAAACACATCACATGCTCTACTCATGGGGAATATACATCATGTTACACATACAATATTGAAACTTTACCCACTGGCTACCATTCCCTGTGTCCAGAGGATTCATCACAGGCTCTCAGCACAAAGCATCTTCTCTTCCTCAATAAATACAATTTATCTTTCAAATGTAATGATTTCTTAAAATATATTGGTATGATTATTGACAAATAAATTATTCTCACATGTGAAATTCCCTTTACATCTATGTATATTATTTTTAGTATATATTTTCTCAGACAGAATTATTTTTAAAGTGACAATAAATTGACAAACATGCTATCACTTTGTATAGACATCAGTTTTATTTAGCATGAATCCAGGGTAGAAGTTCATAGATAATATCTGTTTGAGTTTATTATCAATTTTACTATGTTTCACTGCTATCTTACAATAGATTATCAGGAGTCACACCAATTCTTTCCAATACTGTAAAATGATATAATTTTTAGGTTTAAAGAAAGGTTCATTTTTTTAAAGTACACAAGTATTTAGGGAAGTGATTCATTTTGCAATTGTATACACACACACACACACACACACACACACAATCTTTTAAATCCATTTCAATCAAATGAAATGTACTTTTTAAAATAACCTGGTTAGGGAGATACCTTAATATATCAATTGCTTTTTAATTGTTTCTGAATAACATTTCTTACTAATTGTAATAAAATTCTTTCAAGCACTTGGTGAAGAGTTTCATCTCTTATGTGATAAATTAAAATAAATGTACAGTTAGGACATGAGCCTTCTGTTATGTTCCAGTTTTACAACATCACTAGAATTGAATAGCTGACAGTGGTCATACAGTCATTATATGAACAGTTATTTTTATAAGCAGACACCTATGCATACTTTTCAGACAAATGTATACATTCATCACTTATCCCAGCACTTTTCATTTTAGATAATTTCGTAAAGACTGAGAAACAACCATGACTGTAGTTCTTCTTTACCTAGACATTAAAGATAAGACTTCTCTTGTGTATGTGTGTTCACTTGGGAAAGTCCAGTGAGACTTGAATAATATACTTTAAGTAACGAATAGAAGATGGCCTAAGGCCAAGATTTATTTCTTTACAAGTTTTCTGACATGTATTAAAGATCACTTTAGTGGGGAATCAAAAATATATTTTCCATATTCTTCCAATATTATTATGTCTTTTAACACATATGGAGTCATATATTTTATATATTGTTATTCCATAATTGCATAAAAATAGCCTGTAAATATATTACTTTCTTTGGCATGTTGGAGGATATTGGCTAGAAAATTTGATACACTATAATGGAATATGATGAATTTAATATAAACAAATATTCAGAAATTCTTATATTATCCCATAATAATTTAGGGTAGATACTGATTTTTGAATTTTTCCAATTCAATTGGAAATTACCATTAAATCATAAAATATATTTTACATTTTAAAATAGGTTATAAAAAGACATACTACTGCTTTTGATAGACTACTATTTATAAAATATTCAATAATGCATTTTTTAATGCAGATAACCCTTTAAATGTTCTTAGATTTCCTATGGTCTCTAGTAGTTTCACCAGTGATATGTTTATCTTGAGAAGGAGTACTACAATTACTTTAGAGTTTTTTTTCAAACTTTTTTCTGTAATAAAATATATATTTAACACAAAATTGTCAATTTTTAACCATTTTTGACTGTACAATTCAGTGAAATTAAGTACATTCACATTTTGTTCAATCATCCTTATGATCCCTTTCTAGAATATTTTCACCATCCCAAACTGAAGCTTCTCATCCTGCAATTCTAAAAATTCTTTGTATCAGTTAATTTGCCAATTCTAATTACATCATAAGTGGAAACACACAGTATTTTCCTTTTCTGCCTGACTTGTCTACCTTAGAAAAATGTTCCCATGTTTTTTTCTCTTTTATTATTATTATTATTATTATTTATTTATTTATTTTAAATTACAATATAGTTAACATAGAGTATTATATTATTTTCAGGCATGCAATGTAGTGATTTTACAATTCTATACGTTATTCAGTGCTTATCATGCCAAGTGTACTCCTTAATTTCCATCACCTGTTTCACTCATCCAACCCACATCTCCACTATGGTATTCTATACTTCACAGTCTGTTTCTATGGTTTATCAATTTTTTCCATTTATTTTGTTTCTTAAATTCCACATAGGAGTGAAATCATATGGCATTTATCTTTCTCTGATTGACTTCTTTTGCTAAGCATTATAGTCTCTAGCTCTGCCTATGTTTTACAAATGACAACATTTATTTTTTATGGCTCTGTAATATTCCATTGTGTATGTATATATGTCACTTCTTCTAATCCATTCATAAGTCGATGGGCATTTGGGTTCTTTCTATAATTTAGCTTTTGTATGTAATGCTATTATAAACATTGTGGTACATATATACCTTCGAATAAGTATTTTAGTATTGTTGTGTAAACACCTAGAAGTACAATTGTTGCATCAGAGTGTAGCTGTATTTTTAACATAATGAAGAAACTCTGTATTGTTTTCCAGAGTAGTTGAACCAGTTTACATTTCCAAAACCAGTGTAACAGTGTTCCCCCTTCTCCACATCCTTTCCAACAACTCCTGTTTCTTGTGTTGTTGACTTTAGCCACTCTGACAGTGTAAAGTGATATATTATTGAAGTTTTGATTGTATATCCCTGATGATCAGCGATGTTGAACATCTTTTCATTTTTCTTGGTCATTGGTGTGTCTTCTTTGGGAAAATATCTGTTCATGTTTTCTGTTCATTTTTTAATTAAATTTTTAGGTTTTTGGGTGTTGAGTTTTGTAAGTTACATTTTTGGGATACTAACCCTTTATCAGAAATGTCATTTGCAAATATCTTCTCCCATTCTGTAGGTCGCCTTTTAGTTGTGCAGATTGTCTCTGTTGTACAGAAGTCTTTGTTTTGATGAAATTCCAATGGTTTATTTTTGCTTTTGTATCCCTTGCCTCAGGAGACATATCTAGTAAGAAGTGGCTAAGGCTGATATCCAAGAGGTTGCTGACTGTATTCTCTTCTAGGATTTTAATGGTTTCCTCTCTCATATATACATATATAGGTTTTTAATCCATTTTGTATTTATTTTGGTGTATGATATAAGAAAGTGGTCTAGTTTCTTTCTTCTGCATGTTTCTTCTTCAGTTTTCCCAACACCATTTGCTGAAAAGTCTGTCCCCCGTGCCACCATTGGATATTTATTCTTGCTTTGTCAAAGATTAGTTGCCCATATATTTGTGTTTTCATTTCTGGTTTCTCTATTCTTTTCCATTGACCTGTGTGCCTATTTTTGTGTCAGTACCACACAGTTTCGATCACTAGCACTTTGTAATATAACTTGAAATTTGGAATTGTGATGTCACTAGATTTGCTTTTTTTTTCTTTTTTCAAGATTGTTTTATCTATTCGGAGTGTTTTGTGGTTTCATACCAATTTTAGGAATGTTTGTCCTATCTGTGAGAAACGCTGGTGTCATTTTGATAGAGATTGCATTAAATTGTGTAGATTACTTTGGATACCATAGACCTTTTAGTAGTATTTGTTCTTCCAAACCATGAGCATTGACTACCTTTCCATTTCTTAGAGTTATCTTCAGTTTCTTTCATCCTTGTTTTATAGTTCTCAGAGTACAGATCCTTTTCCTCTTTGGTGAGGTTATCCCTAGGTATTTAAAGGTTTCTGGTGCAATTGTAAATGGGACTGATTCCCTGATTTTTCTTTCTGCTGCATTATTGATATATACAATGCAACATATTTCTGTACATTAATGGCTTATCCTGTGACTTTACTGAATTTATGTATTATTTCCAGCATTTTTATGGAGTTTTTTGTTTTCCAAATAGTGTACTGTTTCATGTGCAGTGAAAGTTTTAATTCTTCCTTGCCTATTTTGATGCCTTGTGTTTCTTTGTGTTGTCTGATTTCTGTGGCTAGGAATTTCAATACTATTTTCAATAACAGGGTTAAGAGTGGAAATCCCTGTCTGGTTCCTGAGCATAGAGGAAAAACTCTTAGCATTTCTCCATTGAAGATGATATTAGCTGTGTGTTTTTAATAAATGTTTTTTATTATGTTGAGTTTTGGTCCCTCTATCCTAACTTTATTGAATTTTTTAAAATCAAGAATGGATGTTGTACTTTGTCAAATGCTTTTTCTTCATCTATTGAAATTATCATATGGTTCAAATCATTTCTTTTATTAATGTGGTGGATCATATTGATTGATTTGGGAATATTGAACGATGCTTAAAAACCAAGAATAAATTCCACTTGATCCTGGTGAATAATTCTTTGAATATACTGTTGTATTCAATTTTATGTTATTCTATTGAGAATTTTTGCATCCATATTCATCAGGGATATTGATGTATAGTTCACTTTATTAGTGGAGTCTTTGTCTGCTTTTTGCTACTAGGTTAATGCTGGCCTCATAAATGAATTTGGAAGATTTCCTTTCTTTTTTATTTTTTGGAATAATTTGAGAAGAATAGATAATTAGCTTTTCTTCAAATGTTTGGTAGAATTCTCCCGTGAGGCCACCTGGCCTGGACTTTTGTTTTTTGGGTGATTTTTATTACTTATTCAATTTATTTGCTGGTTATCAGCTTGTTCAAATTTTCTATTCCTTCCTGCTTCAGTTTTTCTTTTCTTAAGATTTATTTATTTTTTAGAGAGAGCACAAGGCAGGAAGAGGCAGAGAGAGAGGAGTACAGAAGATCCAAAGGGGCCTCTTTGTTGACAGCAGAAGCACCATGCAGTGCTTGAAGTCACAAACCATGAGATCATTGCTTGAGCTACAGTCAGACACACAACTGACTAAGCCACCCAGGTGTCCCCCTGTTTCAATTTTGATAGTTTATATGTTTCTAGGAAATTATCCATTTCTTCCAGGTTGTTTGATTTGTTGGCATATAGTTCTTGATAATACTCTCTTATAATTGTTTTTATTTCTATGGCATTGTTTATTTTTTCTCCTCTTGAATTTGTGATTTTATTTATTTTGGTCTGTTTTCCTTTCTATTTGATAAGTGTAGCTATGTGTTTATAAATTTTATTAATTTTTACAAAGAACCAACTGCTGCTAAAATTGATCTGTTCTGTTGTTGTTGTTTAGTTTCTATTTCATTTCTTTCTGTTCTAATCTTTATTATTTTCCTCCTGTTGACTTCAGGCTTCATTTTTTGTTCTCTTTCTATATCTTTTAGGTGTAACATTAGGTCTTTATTTGAAAATCTTCTTGTTTCTTAAAGTAGGCCTGTATGACTGTTTACATCTTACTTAGGACCACTATTGCTCTGTCACCATTTGCTTGGAACCTTGTGTTTTAATTTTCATTTATTCCCAAGCATTTTTTTAAAATTTCCTCTTTGATTTCCTAGTTTAACCATTCATTGTTTAGTAGCAATGTGTTCAACCTCCTAGTATTTGTGGTCTTTGCAAATTTTTTCTTACAGTTCACTTGAATTTTGATAGTGTTGTGGCAGGAAAATATGCATGGTAGGATATAAATCTTTTTGTACTTCTTGAGGACTATTTGTAAATTAATATGTGGTCTGTTGTGGGTAATATACCATGTGAACTTGAAAAGAATATATATTCTGCTGTTTCAGGATAAAATGTAAATTTATCTCTTAAGTCCCTCTGGTCCAGTGTATCATTTAAAGCCATTGTTTCCTTGTCGATTTTCTGCTTAGATGATCTGTTCATTGAGTTAAGTGTGGTGGTATAGTTCCCCACTATTACTGTATTATAATCAATAAGTTCCTTTATGCTTGTTATTATCTGTTTATATATTTGGGTGCTTCCATCTTGGTGCATAAATATTTTCAATTGTTAGATCTTCTTGTTGAATGTTCCCATTTATGGGTATATAGTGCCTTATTTTGATTCTTGTTACAGTCTTTGTTTTATGGGCTAGTATGTCTGATATAAGAATTGTTATTCTGACTTTTCTTTCACATTCATTTGCATGATAAATATTTCTCCATCTTCTCACTTTCAATCTTCAGGTGTATTTAGGTCTAAAATGAGTCTCTTACAGGCAGCAAATGTATGGACTTCCTCCCCCCATTCTGACACTTAATGTATTTTGATTTAGAGTAATTATTGATAGTATGTATTCAGTGCCATTTTATTACTTGTTTTGTCATTGTATCTGGAGATGTTCAATGTTCTTTCCTTGTCTTTGTACTTTTGGTCTTTCCTTTCCACTCAAAGAGTTCCCTTAATGTATCTTGCAGGTCTGGTGCAGTGGTTATAAACTCCTTTAGCTTTTGTTTATCTGGGAGCATCTTTATCTTTCCTTCTATTCTGAACTACAGCTTTGCTGGATAGAATATTCTTGGCTGCAGATTTTTCTCATTTAGCATTTTGAATACATCATGCCACTTCTTTCTGGCTTGCCAAATTCCTTTCAAATATCTGCAGCTACCCTTATGGGTCCACCCTTATAAGCTAAGGATTTCTTTTGTCTTGCTCTTTTTAGAATTTTTATTACTACTTTTTTTTTTTCAAATTTAATTGTCATATGTCTTTGTGTGGGCCTACGTTTGTTCTTGTTTTTTTTTTTTTTTTTTTTGAGGAGTTCTCTGTGCCTTATTGATATAGATGTCTGTTTCAATCCCCCATTAGGGTAGTTTTCATCTATTATTTCTTCAAACAGATTTTCAACCCCTATTTCTCTCTTTTTCTTCTGGAACTCTTATATTAAGGTGGTTATTATTTTTGATGAATCACTGAGTTCCCTATGTCTATAGTTGTGTTCCTTAATTCTTCTTCCTCTCTTTTGTTCAGTTTAATTTTTCCACTATTTTGTCTTCTATATCACTTATTCATTCCTCTGCTTCTTGCAGCCTTGTGTTCATTGCATCAAATTGTTTCCATTCTCAGTTATTGCATTTTTCATTTCTGACTTACACTTTTTTAACTATTTTATCTCTAACCAAGCTAGTATCTTTTTGATAGCTAGTTTCCATTAGGTATGTTACTGTTATCTGTTTCATTAAAATCTCTAGGTGTGGACTTATCTTGTTCTTTCATTTGGAATGAACTCTTCCTTCTTGGCATTTTGTATATGGCTTTAGAAAAGCCAGTTATGTTTCCTGTTACTGAAAGTAATGGCTTTATGAAAAGAGGTCACTAAGGTCCAGGACCTGACACTTTGGGGAGTGTCTCTGGTGTGTGCTGCATGCACTCTGCTGCTGTGTTTTGGTTGCTCTGTCCTTCAGGCCAGTCATCTGCAGATGTTTTTCTTGCTTGATGTGGGAAGTTTGTGGTTCCTGGCCTGAAAGTGGTGAGTTTTAATTAGATGTGCTCTGGTCTGCATGTGAAGGAAACCTGACACCACTTCCATCAGAAGTGAGGCCCCACAGAACTTTTGGAAGAATTGTGCTGTGGGCAGGGTTGTGTGGTGGTCTTCTGGGGAAGGGTTCCACTGTGCTGAGGCTAAGGCAAGCTTGACTGAGTAGGGTATTTATGCCACAGCATAGAGCTGTGGCACTTGATGTAAGCAAGAGAGGCAGCTTGTGTGGACTCAGCACTACTTCTCACAAGTGGCTCTGTGTTTATGCTGAGGATCAGGGGAGACAAGTGACAATGACCAGGTCCTTGTAACCACAGAGGCATTTCCAGGAACACTATCTTTCAGTGACTTCCTCTAAGAAGAGGAAATTATCTCCCCCTCCCCACACACACCCTTGTGCTCAAGGTTTTTGTCAGGTGACTGTTTTCACATTCCCTGCTTTCTATTTGGGAGTAGGGTAGCACCCACAGGGCTCTATTCCAGCCAAACACACTGTCATTTAAAACTCCAGTCTTGATGAGGTCCCAATAGTTCATGTTTGATTTTATTTCCTTTGCCTCCAGAGACATGTCAAGTGAGAAGTTGCTGCACCTGAGCTCAGAAAGGTTACATCCTGTCTTCTCCTCTAGGATTTTGATGGTCGCCTATCTCGTATTTAGGTCTGTCTTCCATTTGAATTTACTTTTGTGTATGGTATAAGGAAATGGTCCAGCTTCATTCTTTTGCATGTTGCTGTCTGGTTCTCCCAGCACCATTTGCTAAAGACTGTATTTTTCCGTTAGATATTCTTTCCTGCATTGTCAAAGATTTGGCCATATATTTGTGTGTCCATTTCTGGGTTCTCTTTTGGATTCCATTGGTCTATATGTCTGTTTTTGTGCCAATACCATACTGTCTTGCTGATTATAACTTTGTAATACATACTGAATTCTGGATTTTGATGCTTCCAGGTTTGTTTTTCTTTAACTACATTACTTTGGCTCTTTAGGGTCTTTTGTGGTTCCATACAACTTTTAGGATTGTTTTTTGTTTGTTTGTTTTAATCTATGTGAAGAATGATGGTGCTATTTTGGTTGGGATTGCATTGAAAGTGTAGATTGCTTTAGGTGGTATGGACATTTTAACAATATTTGTTTTTCTAATCCATGAGCATGGAATGTTTTTACACCTTATCAAGATAAATAGATTCCACACAGCAAAGGAAACAATCAACAAAACTAAAAGGCAACCGACAGAATGGGAGAAGATATTTGTAAATGCCATTTTGGATAAAGGGTTAGTATCCAAAATCTATAAAAAATTTACCAAACTAAACACCCTAAAGACAAATAATCCAGTGAAGAAATGGGCACAAGTCATGAATAGACACTTCAGATGGCAAACAGATGGCAAACAGACACCTGTAAAGATGCTCAACATCACTCATCATCATGGAAATACAAATGAAAACTACAATGATATACCACTTCACATGGTCATAGGGGCTAAAATTAAGAACTTAGGAAATAATGGATGTTGGCAACGATATGGAGAAAGGAGATCCCTTTTGCTCTGTTGGTGGGAATGCAAACTGGTGCAGCCACTCTGGAAAACAGTGTGAAGCTTCCTCAAAAAATTAAAAATATAATTACCTTATAACCCAGAAATAGCACTACTGGGAATTTATCCAAAGGATACAGGAGTGCCGATTTGTATCCCAATATTTACAGATAGATAGATAAATAGATATCAAATGGAATACTACTTGGTGACCAGAAAGAATCAAATCTTGCCATTTGCATGAACATGGATAGAACTGGAGGGTATTATGCTAAGTGAAATAAGTCAGCCAGAAAAAGACAGATATCATATTATTTCACTCATATATGGGATTTACGGAGCTTAACAGAGGGCCATAGGGGAAGGGAAGGGAAAATAAGTTATAAACAGAGAGGGTGGAAAACCCTAAAAGATTCTCAAATACATGAACAAACTGAAGGTTGATAGGGGTGGGGAGTTGAGGGAGTTGAGGGGTGAGGGAGATAGGTGATGGGCATTTATGAGGGCACATTTTGGGATGAGCACTGGGTGTTCTATGTAAAGTGATGAATCATAGGATTCTATTACTGACTCCAAGACTGTGCTGTATGTTAGCTCATTTGACAATAAATTAAAAAAAAATAAAATAAGTAAAAATAAATAAAACTTAAAACAAAAAAACCCTCCAGTCTTTAACAAGTCCCACTAGTTGCAAGAAATCACAAAAATCAGCCCCTCTGGTTTTCCCACCCAGTGGCTTGTGGGAAATATTCTCCCCAGTGTGCCCCTGTCTCTCACCTTTCACTGCAATCAGGGCTCCAACCCCTCTGCAGAACCTGTGATCCCTTTCACCAACAAACCACATTTTCACACTTCCTTTCTTTTTCCATGTGGCTTCTTCTTTCCCTTTAGTTGTGGAGTTTGATCTGTCAGCCTTCAGAATGATTTCCAAGGTATTTACAATGATTTGATAGCTATCTAGTTTTCTTTAATGGGAGGACATGGGCCTAGGTTTTTCTTACCATTTTTCCATCTTTCAGCCCCATTCTCTCCTTTAATTTTTAAGACAGAAATTTGCAGAATACAGAATGCTAGGTTATTGTTGTTTTGTTTTGTTTTCCTCTCTCAACACACTAAATATTTCATTTCACTCTTTTCTGTTTAAATGTTTTCTGAGAAACCAGAAGTAATTTTTAGCTTTGGTCCTCTTTATGTAATATGTCCCTTCCCAAACTTCTTTAATGACTTTTTCTTTACCTTTACTTTTTGTGATTTGAAAATGATAAGCCCAAGTTTATTAGTTTTCTCACTTTTTCCTTTCCTTCTTTTCTTTCTTTCTTTCTTTCTTTCTTTCTTTCTTTCTTTCTTTCCTTCTTTCTATGGTTGTGTGTTTTGTTTGTTTTGTTTTGCCTTACATTTCTCCTGCTTGCCATTCTCTGTGCTTCCCTGATCCTTGTTTAGCCTTCACACATATATTATTTTTTCCTTGTTTTTTTTTTCTTCCCATTTTGGTATTGTCATTATTCATGCGTTACACATTTTGTAGTGTCACACAGTCTTGAGTAATCTGGGTTTTGATGTTGTTTGTTTAGTTTTTGAACATTCTATTGATACATAATCTAGCTCAGAGATTCTTCCTCCATCCATGTGTAGTCTAGTAATAAGCCCCTCTCATTCACTATTTTTTTCAAATAGAAAAAAGATTTATTTATTTTTTGAGAGAGAGAGATAGAGACAGCAAGCAGAGGAGGTGGAGGGAGATAGAGGCAGAGACACAGACAGAAACAGAGAGACAGAGAGTGAATCCCAAGCAGGCTGTGCATTGTCAATGCAGAGCCCAACTCGGGCTCAATCTCACAAACTACAAATCATGATCTGAGCAGAAATTAAGAGTTGGACACTTAAGTGACTAAGCCATCCAGGTGCTCCTCATTCATTCTTTACATTTGTTACTGTGTTGTTTCTTTTTAAATACCTAGAATTTTTTTTTAGTATTTCCATACTTCTGCTTACATTGGCCATCTGCTTTTGAATGCAGTCCACTTTATCTGTTACAAACCTTGGCATCTTAATCATAGTTTGTTTTTGTTTTTGTTTTAATTCCTGGTTTGCATGATGAGATACCACCCCACACCTCTCAAGTGTCTAAAATTAACAACACACGAAACAATAGATGTTGACAAAGATGGAGAGAAAAGGGAACCTTCATATACTGTTACTGGGAATGTGAACTGATGCATTTGTAAAACCACTTGCCATTTGCAAAACACTAATGGAGCTAGAGTATATTAGGCAAGGAAAAACAAGTCAGTCATAAAAAGATAAATACCAAATGATTTCATTCATATGTGGAATTTAAGAAACAAAACAGATGAACATAGGCAAATGGGAAAAAGCGAGGGAGGCAACTATAAGACACTCTTCAACTATAAAGAACAAAATGTCAGGTGCTGGAAGGGAGGTGACTGGTGTGTAGGCTACATGGGTGATGGGTATTAAGGAGGACACTTGATGTGATGAGGACTATGTGTTGTATATAAGTGATGAATCACTAAATTCTACTCCTGAAACCAATATTTCACTACATGGTAAATAACTGGAATTTAAGTAAAAACTTAAATAAAAAATAGAATTCTTGGTTTCATAATTCTAACATCTCTGCCACATATAATTCTGATTTTTGTTCTGCCTCTTCCCAATTTTATTTCCTTCTAGAGTGTTTTGTAATTTTTTTGATGGGGAGAGATTATGCAACCATTAAAATAAATGGTATATAAAGCCCTTTAGTTATTTGATGGTGAGGTAGGTATGTGGGGGAGGAGACAACATTTGATACACTTATGATCTGTCTTTAACTTTTAATAAGCTTGTGTTTCAGGACTGTGAAATTCACAAATATTTCTCATCTTGTCTCTTCATGGGGGGAAATACGTGTACTTAAGGTGGAGTTGGGTGTTTTTCTCCTCCCATGTGGAAGACTTCTTGGTGTTTGGGTATTTTTATTTCCACAGGTCAAGACGTGATATTAACCCATGTTAGGGCAAGTTAATATGTTAGGCTCTGGTTAACAGTTTCTCCCGAGGGCACAACTTGGTAAAACTAAGAGTGTTCTGGAGTATTTATTTTTTTTCTTGTGTTCCTTCCCCCTGCTGAAAGCTTTAGTAATTTTTCCCCCTAGGATTTACTGTGGGAACCTGACCTCTAAAACCATAGGGACTCTTTATTTCAGGATTCTCTGGAGATTTTAACCTTCAGAGTTGTCTACAATAAGACTTTAGCAATGAACCAATTATAGTTCAGGTTGTCCTGTTTCAACACTGGTTCATGCTCTTATATCTGCTCTAATGAGTCATTGCTACAGTAAGATATGGAGCTCTATATTCACCTGACAATATCTCTAATCTTTTTTTAAACGTTTATTTATTATTGAGAGACAGAGAGAGAGACAAAGCATGAGCATGGGAAGAGCAGAGAGAGGAGGAGACACAGAATCAGAAGCAGGCTTCAGGCTTTGAGCTGTTAGCACAGGAGCTTGATGCTGGGCTCGAACTCACAAACCCAGTGAGATCATGACTTGAGCCGAAGTCAAACGCTCAATCAATTGAGCCACCTAGGTGCCCCAAAAATATCTCTAATCTTAAGGCCCATGTTTTCTCCTATATTTTTCTCTGACTTTTAAATTTTTTTTTCAATGTTCCGTTTATTTTTGAGAGACACAGAGAGAGACAGAGTACGATCTGAGGAGGGAGAGAGAGGGGGACACGGAATCCAAAGCAGGCTCCAGGCTCTGAGCTGTCAGCACAGAGTCCAATGTGGGGCTCAAACTCATGAACCATGAACTCATGACCTGAGTTGAAGTCTGACATTCAACCGACAGAGGCGCCCATGTGCCCCTTTTCTTCTTTACCTTTTGGACATAAACAGAGTTCTCAATATTTAATTCTGTTTACATTTTTACTTGGCAAAATAACAGGTGATTCCCAGATTTATTATGGGAAGAACAAGAAACCAGATGTCTGAATATATTGAAAATTTCTACCAAGAGTATTACTGAACATTTTTGGGCAGTAAATATTTGGAATTCTAGGCTATGAAAAGTTAAAGTTTTATTTTTGCAAAGCTGAAAATAAAAACTTGCTTTTGAACGTAAGAGCAGACTATCCCTGGTGTACTCAGGCGATTGGGAATATTTATTCTTACAGCATGAAACACATGTGTGCAGCAAAATGAGGAAAACATTTTATTAGGTGTGTGGATATGGTTGTACTAATATAAATTTCTATAGGAAATAAAGATATTTTAGTTCATAACTCATAACTACCCAAAATATATATGGGGATTTAAGTTCACAATTCTGAAGAATTTTAACATAAGATACAGTGGAACCTGTTGGTGTGATTTCAGGGCAGAATTATCCTTAGCAAACCACAACAACCATGGGTGAATACCAGATAATAGACATAGTGAGATAGGTCTGTGTTCAATCAGAGAAGTACTGAATCCTGATCAGCCCATAAAACTCAGATAATACAGGGATCCTAAAATACCTCTGTGCTTCCTGAACAGTGTAGAGAAGGTGTGGATGCATACTTCTCCAATGATGCAAAAACGGTGAGAATGGCATGACACCATGGCATTCAATGTATTCCATAAGATGAGGGGAATAGGGAACCCCAGACCAGAAATAAACCCATGAATATATGGTCAACTAATTTACAACAAAGAAGCTAAGAATGTACTATGGAGAAAAAACAGACTATTCAAAAAATGAATATTCTATATAATTTGTAGTTGGGAAAACTGGATGGCCACATGCAAAAAAAGTTACATTACAACATTATCCTAAACCATACACACAAAAAAATAGTTTAAAATGGATTAAACACAAATGTAAGAACTGACATGATAAAATTTCTGGAAAAAATAAGTGGTTACCTTCTAGACAGATATATATATATATATATATATATATATATATATATGTAGTATATATATATATATATATATATATATATGTAGTATATATATATATATATATATATATATATATATATATTTGAATCTTGCACTAAAGACAAAAAGAACAAAAGTAAAAATAATCAAGTGGGACTATTACAAAGAAAATCACAGCAAAGAGAACCATCAACAATATTAAAAGACAAACTACTATAGGGAAAAGTATACTTTCAAGTCATATGTGTGAAAAGGGGCTGGTATATAAAATATAAAAGAAAACATATAATTCAATAGTAAGAAAAAATGAGTAAAAAATTGGCTGAGTTTTGAATAGAGGTCATTTTCTGAAGAATATTCAGATGGACACGGATTTAAAAAAATGATCAATGTCATTAATTATCATAGAATGCAAATACACCACAATGATCTATCACCTTACATATTTAAAACAGCTATTATCAAAAAGACAGGGAATAAGAAGTGCTGGTGAGGATGTGGGAAAATGGGAATCTCTTCACTGTTGGTGGAATGTAAACAGGTACAGCCATCATGGAGGAAAGTATGGAAGTCCCTCATTACAGTAAAAATTAAACTACCATATTATCCAGAAATTCCACTGCTGGATATTTTTCCAAAAATACAAAAACACTATTTGGAAAAGATATGATAATCTGTATGTCAATTGCAGTATTATACACAATAGCTAAGAAGCTAAGATAGGGAAACAACCTACATATCGTAAGAATCTGTTGATGTGTGTGTGTGTGTGTGTGTATGTATATATTATATGTATATACGTACATATCATAATATATATTATAAATGTTATAATATTTCTTGTTCTTTTGTCCCATTTTATCTATTTGGGGAGATTTGCTAAATATGTTAGAACTAGTATAATGGATAATACATCTAGTTGGACTGTTTTGAATGTCATTTCAATGTATTAATAAAATCTTATTACCCACAAATTAAGGGAAAATACATGCCATTTACATTTATTGAAAAATTACCACGAATATAAAGTGATTGGGAATATAAATTTTTTTAAAATCTCAATTATCTTAATTTTCTAGATTAATATCATCTTTGTCTGGAATCTTGGAATGACATTGTTCCTTATGAGTGTAAAAGGTGAAAATGATGTATTTCTAAAGCAGCAGGATTAATGAGAACTTTGTCGACACTTATACAGAGCAGATCCTCTGAATCACTCTTCTCAGGGCTCCCATCACCTCCTTGTTTCTCAGGCTGTAAATGATGGGGTTGAGCATTGGGGTCAGGATGGTGTAGAAGACGGCCAGAATTTTGTCCTCTGTTGGAGTTCTCAGCGATCTTGGGCGTAGGTAAGTGTAAGCAAAGGGTGCATAGTAGAAAGTCACCACAGTGAGGTGTGTGCTACAGGTGGAATAGGCCTTCTTCCTCCCTTCTGTTGAGTGCATGCGGCAGATGGTGAGGAGAACTCGGCCATAGGAACATGCAATGCCAATGAAAGGTAACACAAGGAAGAGTGTCGTGCTCACAAACACCGTGTACTCGTAGACCCAGGTGTCCATGCAGGCCAGAGTCAACATGGCCGGGAGATCACAGAAGAAATGATTGATGGTTCTGGATCGACAATAAGGGATATGGAGGGCATATACATTGTGGGCACAGGAGTTGATCGAGCTCATTATCCAAGATCCTGTAATCATCAACACAAGTACTCTTTTTCTCATATGAATGACATAGTGAAGAGGAAAGCAAATGGCCACATAACGATCATAAGCCATACAGGCCAACAGTAATCCTTCTGCACCAGCTAATGTAATGAAGAAGAAACTCTGAACTCCACACCCAATGAAAGAAATCGACTTATTTCCAAAGAGATAATTGGACGCCATCTTGGGGACAATGGTGGAGATGTAGTTCAGGTCCATGAGGGAGAGCTGACTAAGTAGAAAATACATGGGTGTGTGGAGATGGATGTCCAGGAGGATGACGATGATCATGGACATGTTGCCAAAAAGAGCCATTAAGAAAATGAGAACAATGAAAATGAAGGAAAACAGGCCAATTTCTGATGGTGGGAATAATCCCAATAAGAAAAAATCAGTAGATGTTTGGTTATTATTTTCCATGGGACATTAATTTTGCTTTCCCTAAAGAGAAACACATATTACATACAAAAAAATTAGCTTTTATTAATTCCTTTTTTTTGTTCCAAACTGATTTATTAATGAAACATTGTAACTCTTAAAAAAACTTAACACATATTCTGATAAAAACAAACCTTCCAGTTTTTGCCTCATAGATAAAATCTTTATAGGAAATGCATATATATACAAAATATTTCGTAAAAATCTGTACCTCTAAGAATAATATATTTCTGTAATGATTTTATTGAAATTTATATATATATTATTTTTCTATATACACTTAGATATTATCAACATCAGAACTTATACATTTTATATATGCACTGTTAATCAATGTAAATGCATACCTTACACACCATAATTAATACATTTTATTACTCTTAGACAATTATTTCTTCTTATAATCAAGCACTAATAATTCTGAAAATAATTAGCCTATCAGTTCATGCTAACAAATACATACTTTTTTTTTTTTTTTTTTTTTTTTTTTAGTTTTCTCCAAAAAGCTTGCCAAATCAAGCTTTGTAGATCCTAAGTATCATTATCTGATGATGGAGTGGTGGAGGGAAAAGTTTGATGATATAGGGATGGGTAAGATTTCACCAACAGTGGCCTAATTTACAAATCATGGTCTGGTATTTGGGATTTAAGAATCAAGCATTAGAAGATAAGCATATTGTTTAAAGTATATAGGAAGTATTGGAAAAAATTGTAAAATAATTTGAAGTATTAGCTTTGGGTTTCAAGAGGAGTGGGTTATTGGACCATCATTCAACTCTGTGGTTTGTTGATGCTATGCCCATACATTATTTGTATAAAATATTAAAGTGATATAAAAGTTATTTCAGTTCCTAATTTACATAGTAAAATTAGTGCAGATGTGAATTTCCAAATCCACTGTGAAGTACTTGCAGCAGGGTTAGGGTCTATGTGAAACAACTGATTTTCAATTATTGTGTGCTTACTGTCAACATGCAAAGGAAATACTGGGAGAGCTAGCTTTGTTTATAAGGTGGCATTTGGATAAGCATGAGGAGAGCATATTAAACTGATATCATGGGCTATAATTTCTATTAGTAGTTTCAATTATCAACCAGATTGAAAATGTAATAATTGTAATTACCAAGGACATTAACATTGTTACTACTTCTATCTTTTATATTTTATACAGGGCCAGTTATGACAAAAATTCCATGAGGTAGTTAGTATTATTTCTGTTTAATCATGAGAAAAAACAACACAGAACAAAAATAATGCCATATCACATGACTGCTAAGGCAGTGATTTTGATTATCTATCTTCCTTTGTTCTTACATGCTAAATAACTTGCCATGTGATATCATTGAAAGAAGCTTTGCATCTGACACGAAAGCCACCATAGCTATTAAATATCTGTTTCAAGATCTAAAGTAAAGAACTATATTTTTTAGGTAAAATGATAAGATTGTTTCCCTTTTATTTTGATTTTACCCAGTGAAATAATGAAAACTAATCTATTTACATACCATGTGGAAAAAATTGCACCTGCTTCAATCCTTTAAATTTCACTAAAACTTTGGTTTGGGTATCAGCTTTACTGGCAATATACAGTGGAGGAAAAGGGAATGAGATGGTTCCTAGGTGAGTTGGAGAACCAAACCTTGAACCCAAACAAGGTCCATACATGTCAGAGAAGATAGAACTGTACACTTTCAGTGACCATCTCCGCTGGGTAGGACCTAACATGTGTCAAGATTTGTACCAAGAATAAATTTTCTTTTCTTCTTTCTTTTTTTTTTTAGTTTATTTATTTTTGAGAGTTAGAGAGACAGAGTGCAAGCCAGAGAGGGGTAAAGAAAGGGATACATAAAATCCAAAGCAGACTCCAGGCTCTGAGATGTCAGCACAGAGCCTGATGTGGGGCTCGAACTCACAAACTGTGAGATCATGACCTGAGCCAAAGACGGACTCCCAACCTACTGAACCACCCAGGAGCCACTAAATTTTCTTTAATCCTTCAGTCTACTTGAAGTTGATATAACCATAAATATGGCTATGGATGTTTGCAGATGATAAATCAAGTTTCAGACATTTAAGTGAATTCCTAAGATTTTCTGCCTGAATTTAGATGCTTGGTAGATAGATGAAGATATTTATATATTAATGTTTATTTAAATTTAATCTCATCACTAAAAATTCAGGTAACAATTATCAAATGAAAAGCTGTTACTTTTAACCGCTCAAAACTAAAAGAGAAATAAAAAGAAAAATATAAACATTATTAAAATAAAAATTTACTATAGATGAAAGAGAGTCAAGAAGGTGTATAAGTTCCTTTAATGACCAAATGAATTGGATAAGTGCCTATATTTTTTTCATTTCAATATCTTCCCTCTTTCCTCTAATTTGATGTTTTAATTATATTTCCAGTTGCTCCCTGCAGCAATACAACTTTAATCCATGAGGTAGAGAACACCCACAGCACTCCCAGATCCTCTCAATCACTGCCAGGTCCTCTAAATGAATTATAATCCATGTCTTGCCTCAATATCAGTGTCCTTGGGTGATTTTGTTTACAAAGAAACGTCCTCCTCTGTATTATCTCCCCTGTAGATCAAGTTGTAAATGTGTATATTCAGTTCATTCCTACATCATGGTGAGGAAAATTCTCTTATTTATGTCCAGTTTAAAAATAAATTGCATATTATCATTTTAATTTAGTTTAATGTAATTTAATTAATTTAACAAACATTATTTAGCTTGGTATTATTCTTTTTCTCATGTTTCCCATGTTCCTATTCAATTGCAAACAAAATTTTAAAAGCATCTCACTTTAGCGATTCACATGCTTGCAGAATAAATAGATTTTTCAATATAGGTTCATTATTATAAAGATGAAACATGGATTCCAAGTGATTAGAAGTAAATTATTTAAAACTATAGAGTGATCCAGTGGCAGATCTGGAAAAGTGTCCTCTAGGTACTACACAATGTAGAATTTTCTTCTGAAGCAAAATAATCTCAAAGAAAGATCTTTCATATCATTAAATTGTCTGGTCACATTAGATTTGATTTGGTTATTTGTATAGCTGCAGCAAGAATATACATTTACCAAAGAAGGTTTCCATTGCTTTGCTG
This sequence comes from Panthera pardus, assembly GCF_024362965.1. Classification (NCBI taxonomy): domain Eukaryota; kingdom Metazoa; phylum Chordata; class Mammalia; order Carnivora; family Felidae; genus Panthera; species Panthera pardus. Next base: position 4,651,513 of record NW_026526654.1, read on the forward strand.
AAAATTTTATAAAGAATCAGACTAAACTTTTAAAAGTATTTGAATGTAAAAAAAAATCTGCACCAGTTTTCATATAAATTTGGGTTGCTTCTTCTCTTTTCAAGAACCCTGGAATAGTTTTGAGTGCTGAGCTTTACCAAAAGGGAACTTCCTTACTTTACCTAAGGGAAGAGTGCTATAAAAGATCAGATTTTTTTTTCCCTCTGGAAAACCTGAACTTATTGGCTCCACAAAGTCTACCTTAGTTCTTTAAAAAGTTTGGATATACTTTTATCTCCATGTCCATAGATTGTAATTGTTATTTTCATTCCTATCATTTATTTAGTGTTTACAGGATTGTGCAATGGCTTTTATAGACTAAATCATATGGCTAAAAGGAGAGTCTTCTAGAGTCCAGCCAAGCATATATCTTTACATTATTTCTGCTTGGGCATATATATGAAGTTTTCATCCCTCCTAATGTTTCCACAACAGGTTCTACTAAAAAGGAAAACAAAAACATATATAATTCATAATACTTTTGTGACTCAGGAATTAATAACCTAATTAAATATTTAAGCAGTGTGTATTTTTAATTGTTTAGAATGTTAGAGAGCTTGTGATCCATGATGATTTTATTGTACCAAAAGATCTATAAAGCACAGTATTTGAATGTGCATATAACTGTATGCTTATATATATACTTTCATGAAATTCCGCATGGCGAATCAGCAGTGATAGACAAATAGAAAAGTATGTAGACAGATATTTTGACAATTGTATGATTTATCAGTATATACTATGAGTTTGGGTTCAGACTGAAGATATGTTTATTTTGCTTTACTGTAAAAACATGCTGCAGACAGTTTGGAGCCAATGCTAGATTTGATTCTAGTTCTGGCACTTACTAGAAATGTAATTTTGGATTAATTAATTCACCTCTCTGAGCCTGTACCTCCTCGGTATAGCAAACCAAAATCACCAGATATAATTTCACACCATTTAGAAAGGCTATAAGCAAAAATAAAGAAACAATAGAGAATGTGGAGAAAATGGAACTCCTGAGCCTTATATTTGGAATATAAATTAGTACCACCATTATGGAAAATAGTATAGAAATTCTTCAAAAAGTTAAAAGTAAGTAAAACTACCATATGATGCAGCAAACCCACCTCTGATTATATACCAAAATGAAATGAAATGAAATGAAATGAAATGAGTTACTTGAAGAGATACTTGCAATCCTTTAACCATTATTGCAGTGTTATTCATAATATTTAAAGTATGGGCATTAACTTTATATATCCATTGACAAATAAATGGATAAATTAAATATAATTAATATAATATAATATATATGAATATAACAACAAAATGAAATATGTGAGTAAATACATATATTTATGCATATATATACACATATATATGCACATTTTATATATATATATATATATATATATATATATATATATATATATATTCACACAACAATAGCAACATGGATGAACCTGGAAGACTTCAAGATAAATGAAATTAAGCAGACACAGACACTGTTTCATTACAATGATATGTGGAATTTAAAATGGTCAACCTTTAAAATTAACGAACAGAATTGTGGTTGTCAGTGGCTAAAGACAGAAATGGGAAGATGTGGGTCAGATGCTACAGTTTCCATTATACCTGATGAATAAGTTCAGCAGATCTATTGTACCACAATTTAAATACAGTTAATAACATTTTATATTTGAATCTACTGTTACAGCAGAACTCACCAGGTGATAGTATTCTCACAAGCCAAAATGGTAGGAGAGTTGATGGATTTGTTAATTAGTAGTTTGACTGTAGTGATTATTTTAATATGTATCTTAAATCCAGTTTACACCTTAGATACACACAATTTTTGTCAATTATACCTCAATAAATCTGGGGCAAAAGATAAGAGTTATTATAAGATTGAATGGGATAACTTATACTGGATATTTCAATGTGAGCTTCATGAGTGATCAGTGAACAGTAGCTGTGATATCTTCATCACACCATTGCCACTAAAATCTATATAGTTACCATTGTAAAATTTTTATCCACACACCTGCCATTCTTAGATTTCTCAGTGACATTGTCCCCAAAATGTTTCAATGCACTATTTGATTTTCAAAACAAACAAACAAGCAAACAAACAAAAATCCTAGGATGCTAACACAGATGTAATTATTATTTAACTGGAAATTTAGTGGTATGCAAAGAGAAAGTAGTACAATTGGGAAAATTTGTGTTAAAAACAATCATAACACATCCACTCTACTTAGGAATACCTGAAATATTTCCAGAAGGTGGCGTTTACATTAGAAAATAAGTTACTGTCTCCATAGACAGATATATTTCATCATTAGTATTTGACTTTTATTACAAATTCTGATACTTTTGAATAAAATCTAGGAAAGAAATTATTTACTTAGAAATAACAGGTTCATATAAAGAAAAAAATGTGCATAAACAATAATAAGTTTACTTTGGGAACAATTTAACCATCTGTGCTCATTGGAAAAATAACACCCTCACCCCCGATCCAGGGAAGAAATGAGAAATGCTATTGATGATTTGGATGCCCACATGCTAGCTTTACTCATTTAGTTTCATGTGAGTCCTTCTAAAGCCTTTCCCAATATGACTCAAACCTGTCTCTTACAAAGACCCTCATTTCCTTCCTATGCAGCAAATATGTTTACAAACTAGCTCCAAAGTCACTTTTTTAAAAAAATAATGAATTTATTTTTGAGACAGAGAGTGTGTGAGCAGTGGAGGGGAGGAGTGGTATGGAGACAGAGAATCCCAAACAGGTTCCACTCTGTCAGCATGGAGCACAACACGGGGCTCGAACCATAAAGCATGAGATCATGACGTGAGCCTAAATCAAGAGCCAGATGCTTAACTAATTGAGCCACCCAGGCACCCCAATATCACCCTGTATTCTAAAAAGTGCAACTATTCTCACTTCAACTCCACTTAAAATCTTCTAATTCTGAACTTGGCCAACTCTCGTATAGATTATGTCACTCATTTCCTAAACTGACAACTTTAAATCTGGAATGATTTCAATCCAGTCAATAATATACAATGCCAAAAGAATTAACCCAATAGGATTATCTATGTGACCTCATCATACACATGCATGAAAACAGCTCTATTCTTGTAGAATAAAATCTATGTTACATACAGTGTATTAAAACATTATTTATCTGCAATTTCCCCCATTGGTAGGGAGTGCAGTATAGGCTCTAGACACAATGTACCTTTCCTTTGTCAATGGATAATATATATCTTTCAAATTCAATTATTTTTCTAAAAATGTCTTGGTTCAGACAAAGTGTTCTCACACTTGTAGGCCCATTTGCATTCATATACATATTTAGAATGCATTTTATCACAGGAATTTACTATATTTACAGTGGACATATTTTCATGAATTTAGTGTAGACTGTAGTTTTATTTACCATAAACCCAGAAAAGAAGTTCATAGATGCTCATTGATAATATCAGCCAGTGATTATAATATCAATTCCACTATATTCTACCACCACTTCACAATACCTTATTAGGCATAACACCATTTTCTTTTTTTCTACAGAAAAGATAATGTTTTATGCTTTAGGCTTAAAGAGAGTTTTATATTTTAAGTATAAGGGATCTCATAAGTGTATAAGCAACCTATTTTTTTCTTTCAATTATATATAAAATAAAAAATATATAGTAAATATGTAAAAATATATAATATCTCTTTTTTAAAAAATTTAATGTCTTTTATTTATTTTTGAGACAGAGAGAGACAGAGCATAAGCAGGGGAGGAGCAGAGAGAGAGCGAGACACAGAATCTGAAGCAGACTCCAGGCTCCGAACTGTTAGCATGGAACCTGACACGGGGCTCAAACCCACGAACCGTGAGATCATGACCCGAGCCGAAGTCGGACACCTGACTGACTGAGCCACCTAGGTGCCCCAATATATAATATCTCTTAAACCAACTTTAGTCAAATAAAATTTTCCTTTGAAATTGCAAATTAGATGATTTAATGTATCAACTGCTTACTTAATAGCTTACTAGTTTTTTCTTAATTCTAAACAAAATTATGTTAAGCACTTGCAGAAGTATCTCAACTTTTAAATGATTAATAAAAATAAAAATACAATGGGGACATGTACCTTTTATTATCTATCACACTTACATACTTACTGGTTTGAATAGCTGACATTGGTCCTCCAGTCTTCATACGAACAAAGTCATTTTTCTGAGTAGACTTTTTTGAATATTTTTCAAACCAGTGTTTATATTTATCTCTCATCCCTGCACTTGATATTTTAGATAACTCCATAACAACTCAATAGCAATGATGATTTCAGGACATCTTTGGAGATTAAGGATAACACTTGGTGTCTTGTGTGTGTTTTCACTTGGGAATGTGTACTGAGACTTTAATAATGTAAGTTAAATCACCAATAGCTCTGCATGGCCTTAGGCCAAAGTTTAGAAAGGAGTTCTAATAACTTGTGTAGATGTTTTCATAGCTGTGTTAAAGGTCAGTTCAGAGGGTTAACAAATATATTTATGCAGACTTTTTAATATTATGTCTCTTGTATGTATGTTCTTTATATATATATATATATATATATATATATATATATGTATGTATATATATATATATATATCCTCTTGTATATATGCTCTCTCTCTCTCTCTCTCTCTATATATATATATATATATATATATATACATATATATATATATATCCTTATTGGATATATCATTTGCAAATATCTTCTCCCATTAAGATTGCCTTTTTATTTTGTTGATAATTTTTTTATGATCCATTTAAAAAACAAAAACATTTTTTTGGTGTATTTCCAATAGTTTAATTTGGATCTTTATTTCCCTTGCCATAGGAGTCATATGTTTCTATGACCAATGCCATGGAAATTACTGCCTATGTTTTTTTTTTTTAATCCATTTTGATTTTATGTTTGTGTATGGTGTAAGAAAATGGTCCAGTTTAATTATTTTGCATCAAACTGTCAATTTTTCCCAGCATCATTTACTGACTCAGTCTTGGTAGTATGCATATTTCTGATTTTTGACCATTTATTCTAGGTTCCCCAATTTTTTAATGTATGATTACTCATATTCAATTCACATTAGTTTTATTTATATACAATTTATAATAATGTACCCACTTTCATTGCTGATATTGATATTTTGAGCCCTCTGTTTTTTTCATTTTTTTTTGTTATTTGGTTAATACAGCTAAAATTTTGTAAAATTTCTAAGAATCATGTATTAGTTTCAATGTTTTATTTGGTGTTTTTCCTATACAATATATTATTTATCTCCATTTTTTTTTTTAAGTCATCGCACACCCAAAGTGGGGCTTGAACTCACAACCCTGAGATCAAGAGTCACATGTTCTGGGGCACCTGTGTAGCTCAGTCAGTTGGGTGGCTGACTTCAGCTCAGGTCAGGATCTCACAGTTCATGAGTTAGAGACCCATGTTGGGCTCTATGCAGACAGTTCAGAGCCTGGAGCTTGCTTCAGAGTCTGTGTTTCCCTCTCTCTCTTCCCCTCACCCACTCCCATTCTGTCTCTCTCTGTCTCTCAAAAAATAAATAAACATTTAAAAATAATAATAAAAGGTAGCATGTTCTATCTACTGATCCAGCCAGGTGTCCCATCTCTTCTCTATATTATTTTTTATTGCCTTTCATTACTTTTGTATTTTCATTACTTTTGTATTCAAGTTGATTAAGCTATAACATTTACTTATTGATTTGAGACCTTTCTTATTTTTTAAATTTAAATGTTTACTGTGATAAATTCCCTTATAACACTGCTTTATCTAAACCTAATAAGTTTCAGTATTTTGTTTTTGTTTTCATATGACTCAAGTTGTTTTTTGTGAATCTCCATTGTGATTTCTTAGCTTTCAACTATTTCAACTATTTCACACTATTGTGTGTTGTTTAATTTCCATATAATTATAAGTTCTAGTTTTTCTTCTTTTATTTATTGCTTGCCTCATTATATTTTCATCACAAAATGTACTGTATATGATTTCAACATTTTAAGCTTATTATAATGTATTTCATGATATAATCCAGAATATGGTCTATCCTGGATGTTGGTCCATATGGAATTCAGAAAATTGCATATTCAGATATTGTTCAGAGAAGAGTTTTGTTTGTATCTATTAAGTCTGATTAGTTTACAAGTCCTTTTTTAGATCTTATAACTGGTTGTTCTATCCATTATGAAAGAGAGATATTGAAGTTTCAACTACTTCCATTACTGAAAGAGGGATACTTGAAGTTTCAACTATTCATATAGAGTAGTATCCAATTATTTTTCCATTCAATTCTTTCAATATTTGCTTCAGATATTTTGGGAATCTGAGGTTTGGTGCATATATGTTGACAATTGTTATATAGTCTTAGTTTAAATTCAACTGTAAATCATATATAATGTCCTTCTTTATCTCTTACGGATAATTTTGGACCTAAGTTCCACTTTGTCTGATACTAGTGTAACTCCACTTTTTTCTGGCTATACTTTTCATGGATTATCTTCTGTTTCACACGCTTTTATTTTCAAGCTATTGAGACTATTTTGTGACACTTTACATATATTAAGTGAATCTCTAGACCACATGCCCTTATTATATGGCAAAATTGGGATATTTAATCCACTTACATTTACAGTAATTTCTGATGAAGATAGACTGTATTTTGCCATTTGGCATTTGTTTTCTGTATATATTATAGCTTGTATGTTACTTATTTTCCCCAGTACTGTCTTTGTTCATGTGTAGTTGACTTTATTCATAGTGGCAAGTTTTGATTTCCCTTTATTTCCATTTGTATATACTGTATAGGTATTTTCTTTATGGTTTCCATTGGGATTACTTATAATATTTCAGAAATGTATCAATTTAATTTGAATTGATACTTGCTTAAATTTAATCACATATAGAAACTTTGTTTCTATACATATTTCCTCCTCACTTCAGGTTATTGATGTCCCTAATTAATTCTTTATATTTTGTGTACATACTAATATTATTCTTAAACATGTGTCTTCTAAATCCTTTTCAAAATTAAAATTAGGTTTGCAAATCAATATTACAGCAATATTGATTTTTATATTTTCCCATGTATTTAACTTAGTGGAGAACCTTAAAATCTCATATGGCTTCAAGTTACAGTATAGCATCATATTATTTCAACCTAAAGGTCTCCTTTTGACATTTACTGTAGGAAATATCTAGTAATAATAAACTTCCACTGATTTTGTATACCGAAAAATATCTTTGTTTCTCTCTTTCTTTTTTGAAGGGAAATTTTCCAGATATAATTTCCATTAACAGTTTTTAATTCTATCATCACTTTGAATATGTTTCTCACTGTGTTCACTTCTCAATCTCTGCTGAGAACTTGGATAATCTTACACTTTTTTGTACCTGACAAGTTTCTTATTTCTTGCTGTTTTCAATATTTTGCTTTCATCTATAGGTAGTTTGATTAATTGCATATGTTTGTGAGTTTGTTTATTTATTTATTTATTTATTTATTTATTTTTTTGAGGTTATCCTACTTGGAATTTGTTGAGTTTCTTGGATTGTATATTCATGTCTTTCATCATATTTAAGAAGATTTACCCATTTTTTATTCAAGTAATCTCTCTGCCCCTTTTACTTTAATTTCCTCTGGGACTCCTATAATGCATGTATTGTTCCACTTGACCAAGTCTCACTTAAACTAGTGGCTATGTACCTCTTCATTCTTTGGTGTCTCTGCTCCTCAGAATTTACATAAATGGTCCTCACTTTATTTTCATTAATGTATTTTTTCTGACTGCTCAAATCTTCCATTTTGTCTCTCTAGTAAATTTTTCATTGTAGTTTTTGCACTTTCCAGCTTTAGAATTTCTGATTTGTTTCTTTTTTAGAAATCATACCTCCTTGTTGATATTCTCATTTTATTTATATGCAATTTTAAACAAAATCCCTTTAGTTATTTGTCTGTGTTTTTGATTTACATATCTGATCATATTAAAGACAGTTTAAATTTTTTGTCTAGCAATTCTTACTTCTGTTTTTTTTTTTCAGAGACCGTTTCTATCAATGTGTGTGTTTTGCAAAGTGTGGACCATGTTTTCCTAATTCTTTGTAAGCCTTGCAATAATTTTGTTGTTATTTCAAAAAAAGTCAACATTTGAAAAAACTGCTAAGTTATACAGACTTCCTCTTGTATCCATAATTATAGTACAACACAAGTAGTTTTACTGCCTTTAAAACCTGCGCTCTGCCAGTTCATTCCTCTCCAACCCATGACACTTGCAAGCAGCTACTGGACTTTTAATGTCTCCATAGTTCTGCTCTTTCCAGAATATTGTCTACTTGGAATTACATAATATATATAGTCTTTTTAGATTGGCTTCTTTCGTTTAATAATATGCATTAGAGTTCTTCCACGCTTTTTCATGAATTGATAACTTATATCATTATATCACTGAATAATGTTTCATTGTTTGGATGCACCCAAGTTTATCAGGTCATCAAATGAAGAACATCCTGGTTGTTTTCAGGTTTTTGGAATTCTAAATAAATCTGCTATAAACATCATGTGTGCATTTTTGTGTGGACACGTTTTCAAGTAATGACTGCTGGATTGTTATAAAATAAGTTTCACTTATTTATTTAAAAACTATCAAACTATATTCCAAAGTGGTTCTTTCATTTCTCAACCCTCCCAGAAGCAAATGATACTTTCTATCATGCCACATCTTCACCAGCATTTAGTCTTGTTAGTGTTCTGGATTTTGACCAAGTAGGTATGTAATGATATCTTATTTCTGTTTTAATTTGCATATCCCTGATGACATATAATGTGAACTATTGTTATATATGCTTATTTTCAATTGTTTATCTTCTTTAGTGAGGTGTCTATCAAGGTCTGTAGCCTTTTTATTAATTAAGTTATTTTCCCCATTGTTGAATTTAAGAATTTTTGTGTATTTAGAAAACATTTATCAAATGTGTCTTTCATAAAAATTTCTTTTTTTATGCTTTTTAAATTTTTTTTTAATGTTTATTTATTTTTGAGACAGAGAGAGACAGAGCATGAACGGGGGAGGGTCAGAGAGAGAGGGAGACACAGAATCAGAAGCAGGCTCCAGGCTCTGAGCCATCAGCCCAGAGCCCAATGCGGGGCTCAAACTCACGGACGAGAGATCGTGACCTGAGCTGAAGTCGGACGCTTAACTGACTGAGCCACCCAGGCGCCCCTATGCTTTTTTTAAACAGATTTTCTATGAGTCTGGTGCTTGCTTCTCATTCTTTTGATTTTTTTTCATACAGCATATGTATTTAATTGTAATTAATTCCAATTTATCAATTTATTTTAAATAAGTTATGCCTTGGCATTTTTACCTAAAGGCCATTGTCATACTCAAGATCTTCTAGGTTTCTCCTAGGTTACCTTCTAGGAACTTTGTTGTTTTCCTGTTTTACATTTAAGTTTATAATCTATAATCTGTTTTTACATTTAAATTAATAATCTATTTTAATCTTTAAGTTAATTTTGGTGGAGGATATGTGTTTGTCTGATTTATTTATTTATTTATTTATTTATTATTTATTTGCATCATGATGTCCAGTTGTTCAAGCATCATTAGTTGCAAAGACACTATTTGCTCCATTGTGCTGCCTTTGTTTCTGTAACAAAAATCAGTTAACTATATTTATGTGTGTCTATTTCTGGACTCTATATTTTATACCATTTATTTCTTCATTTATTCTCATAGCAAACCACCTGTCATGATTCCTGCAGCTTTGTAGAAATTCTTGAAATTAAGTAGCATCCATCATCCAACTTTTTTTTCTTTTTCAATATTGTGTTGGCTTATCTAAGTTTTTTTGCTTTCCACATAAGCTTTATAATTGTTTTGTCAATACCCATGAAATAACTTGATGGGGATTTCTATTGGGATTCCATTAAATCTATAAATCAAAATAGGTAAAACCACCATTTGACAACATTAAGTCTTCCTATCCATGAACATGGAATATATCTCCTAAAGAGACATACAGACTAAAAGCTGTATGGACGAAAAGGAAAGAGAAACATTTTTCATGCAGATGGACATCAAAAATAAGACTTGGTAGCAATACTTACATCATAAAAACTAGATTTAAACCAATGGCTATAACAAGAGATAAAGAAGCGCACCGTATCGTTTATATCATAATAAAGGGGTCTATACAACAAGAAGATCTAACATTTATAAATATTTATGGCTCCAAAATAAGAGCATACAGCTATATATATATATATATATATATATATATATATATATATATATAAAATTTAAAAACAAACATAAAGGAGCTCTTGATGATAATATAATAGTAGGGATTTTAATACCCACTTACAGCAATGAAGAGATCATCTAAGCAGAGAATCAGCAAGGAAACAATGGCTTTGAATGACACATTGGACCAGAGGGGCTTAACATATATACCAAGAACATTTCACCTTAAAACAACAGAATACACATTATTTTCAAGTGCACATGGAACATTCTCCAGAATACGTTGCATTCTAGGTCACATATCAGACCTCAGCCAGTACAAAAAGACTGAGATCATACCAGGCCTGTTTTCTGACCACAAAACTATGAAAGCTGGGGGACGCCCGGGTAGCTCGGTCAGTTGAGCAGCCGACTTCGGCTCAGGTCATGATCTCACGGTCTGTGAGTTCAAGCTCCGTGTCAGGCTCTGTGCTGTCAGTTCAGAGCCTGGAGACTTCTTCGGATTCTGTCTCCCTCTCTCTCTCTGCCCCTCTCCCACTCACATTCTGTCTCTCAAAATATGAATAAATGTAAAAAAAAAAAAAAAAAAAAAAAAAAAAACTATGAAAGCTGAGGTGAACCAGAAGAACAATTTGGAAAATGCAACAAATACATGGAGGTTAAATAATATCCTATTAAAAAATGAGTCGGCTAATCAGGAAATTAAAGTAGAAATAAAAAATTTTTGTGGAAACTAATGAAAAGGAAAACACCATAGTCCAAAACTTTTGGGATGAAGCAAAAGCAGTCATAAGAAGGAAGTATACAGGTCTACCTCAAGAAGCAAGAAAAAAATCCAAAAAGCAACCTAATCTTATGACTAAAGTATATAAAAAAAGAATATTTGAAACCTAAAGCCAGAAAAGGAAGAAATAATAAGGATTAGACCATAAATAAATGACATAAAAACAAACATGCAAACAAACAAACCAGTAGAACAGATCAATAAAACAGGAGCTGGTTTGGGGCTCCTGGGTGGTTTAATTGGTTGAGCGTCCGACTTTGGCTCAGGTGATGATCTCACGGTTTGTGGGTTTGAGGCCCATTTCAAGTTCTGTGCTGACAGCTCAGAGGAGCTTGCTTCAGATTCTGTGTGTGTCTCTCTCTGACCCTCCTTGGCTCATTCTCTCCATCTCTCTCTCTCCCTCTCTCTCTGTCTCTGTCTCTCTATCTCTCTCTCAAAAATAAATAAATATAAAAAAACCAGGAGCTGGTTTTTGAAAAAGTTAATAAAACTGATAAATCCCTAGTGAGGCCTATCAAAAAGGAACTGGAAAGTATTAAAATATAGAAAACCACAAATTAGAGAGGAGAGATAATAACCAACACCACAGAAATACAAATTGTAAGACAATATTATGAAAAATTATATGCCATCAAATTGAATAATCTGGAGTAAATGAATAAATTCTTAGTAACATATAAATGACCAAAACTGAAATAGGAAGAAATAGAAAACTTGATCAGACCAATAACCAGCAAATTGAATAAGTTATCAAAAGTCACCCAACAAGCAAAAGTCCAAGGCCAAACGGCTTCACAGGGGAATTCTACTAAACAATTAGAGAAGGGTTAATACTTATTCTTCTCAAACTATCCCCAAAAATAGAAATGGAAAGAAAACTTTCAAACTCATCCTATGACACCAGCATTGTGAGAAATCAAATAACTGTCCTGGTTAAGGAGATTACACTGCTTTTTGGCCTTGCTGAAAACAGCTGACCAGTGTCTAGTTAATGTGTATACAGGGTTGAGTCCCTCCTGTGATTATGAATTCCTTAGACCATGTTATCTATGGAATATCTTATCTTGTTCTTCACCCTACATGTGTTCTTTTGTACTCTGGAACACCTTGTTTTTTGCAAGCTTTCTATATGTTCTTATTGGCATTGCACAATGTTTTCCCTATAATGTATGCTTAATAAATACAGGAGCTTGAAAGTGGCTCAGGGAGACTTCCCTTAGCTTTTCTCTCACCTCTCTTGACTTGTGGAGTCTTGAGTAATCCTTTCTGCTGCCCTCAGCTTTGTTGGACAAAACCAAAAGCTGAATCCACAACTGGGGACCATGACATGATAAGCTGAACTTGCAATTGGTGACTTTAAAGATAGTAAAAGGGAGGAACTCATGTCTAGGTTGATGTCTAGCAGTGGTAATTATGGGGAATGTATGAAACTCTCCAACCGCATATCCGTCTTGTAAACATTGCTGGATAACTGATGACTTATGTCCCTCCAATATAGGTATTGGAATTAAGTGATAGGGAGGAATAGGGATAGGAGAAAGCTGGCGAGGTTGGTCATCCTTAATAGTAGGAGATGCTGTAGGAGAGGTAGGTGTTAGGCTTTCTTTCTTAATTTGTTCCTTCTTGGAGATACATGTAATGGACATAATCACGTACAGACTAAACTCCAGGTCACTAAAATGAAAGCAGGAAGCTTCTCTCCTTTTTCACGTTTTCTTTTTAAAAATTTTTCCACTTGTTCCCATAGATCTCAATAAACTGTACCATGGCTGCAGAACCAGAGACAGGTGTCTCATATTGTTCATAACAATTTACTTAATTGATCTTTCATAACATTACACCGAACCCCATTAAAAACTGCTGTAAAGTTTTTAGATATAATAGCTATTCCTTTGTCATTTTATGGCCCATGGCAAATAAAGAGAAAAGAAATGCTCTCAGTGAAACCTAGACGTGTTGGCAACTATCCCAAGCAGGTACTTCTGTACCTAAGCCTTTCTCTCAGATCTCTTGACTTGTGGGGTCTTGAGTACTCATTTCTGCCATCCTTGGCTTTGCTGGACAAAGCTGAAAACTGAACCCACAATTGGTGACCCCAGCATTGTAAGCCAAACCTGCACAGCAGGTTTGCACAGACAAAAACTCCAGTAAAAAAGAGAACTACAGGCCGACATGCTTGATGAACATGGATGCAAAAATTCTCAACAAAATACTAGCAAATCAAATCCAATGTCTTTCATCACAACCAAGTGGGATTTATCCTTATGTTGCCAAGTTGGTTCAATACTTGCCGATCAACGTGGTACATGACCTTAACAAAAGAAATGATAAGAAGCATATGCTCTCCTCAATAGATGCAGAAAAAAAGCATTTGGCAAAGTACAATATCTATTCTTGATAAAAAAAGAAAAAAAAAACTTAGCAAATTAAGGATAGAGGGATCATATCTCAACATAATAAAGGCCATATATGAAAACCACACAGCTAATATAATCCTTAATGGGTGAAAAACTGAGAGCTTTTCCTTCATGATCAGGAAAAAAAAGCTATCCACTCTCACCACTCTTATTTAATGTAGTACTGGAACTCCTAGCACAGCAACACAAAGCAATAAAAGTCATCCAAATCAACAGAGAAGAAGTTAAATTTTCATTATTTGCATATGCTACTATACTCTATGTAGAAAACCTGAAAAAAAAAAAAAAAAAAAGAAAACCTGAAACATTCCCCTCCCCAAATAAATGTTATAAATGATACATGAAGGACATAAAGTTACAGAATACAAAATTAGTGTATAGAAATCAGTTGTACTTAGGGGTGCTGGGGTGGCTCAGTCGGTTAAGTGTCTGACTTTGGTTCAGTTCATGATCTCGTGGTTCGTGGGTTCGAGCCCCGCATCAGGCTGTGTGCTGACAGCTCAGAACCTGGCGCCTGCTTCGGATTCTGTGTCTCCTTCTTTCTTCCCCTCCCCCGCTCGCACTCTGTCTCTGTCTCTCAAAAATAAATAACATTAAATATTAAAAAAGAAAGAAAGAAATCGGTTGCATTTGTATACACCAATGATGAAGCAGCAGAAAGAGAAATTTGATTTACAATGGACCCCAAAACCGTAAGATACTTAGGTTAAATCTAACTAAAGAGGTAAAAGATTTGTACTCTGAAAACTATAGAAAGCTTATGAAATAAATTGAAGAAGACAAAAAGAAGTGGAAATACATCCCATGTTCATGGATTAGAAGGACAAATATTGTTAAAATGTTTATACTATCCAAAAATGGACATATTTAATGCAATCCCTATCAAAATACAAACATCATTTTTCACAGTAGTAGAAAAAAACAATACTAAAGTTTGTATAGAACCACAAAAGACTGAGGATTGCCATAGCAATCTTGAAAACGAAAACCAAAACTGAGGCATCACAATTCCAGATTTCATGTTATACTACAAGTCAGTAGTGATCAAGACACTATGGTACTGGCACAAAAACAGATACATAGATCAACGGAACATAACAGAAAATGGCCCTACAATGCTATGGTCAAATTATCTTCAACAAAGCAGGAAAGAATATCCAATGGGAAAAAGACAGTGTCTTCAACAAATGCTGTTGGGAAAACTGTACAGCAATATGAAAAGAATGAAATTGGACTACTTTTTTACACCATAGACAAAAATAAATTGAAAATAGATGAGAGACCAAAATGTATGACAGGAAACAATCAAAATCCAAGAGGACAATACATGGAGTAAACTTTGATATGGCCTTTACAACTTCTTACTAGATATGTCTCCTGTCACAAGGGAAAAAAAAAAAAGGAAAAATAAACTATTGGGAATTCATGATACAAAATGCTTCTGCACCATGGAGAAAAAATAAACAATGGAAGAAGGTATCCTTGGGAATGGAAGAAGATATTTACAAATGACATATCTGATAATGGCTTAGTATCCAAAATATATAAAGAACTTATAAAACTCAACACCCAAAGCCCAAATAATCCAAATAATAAATTAGCAGAATACATAAATATACATGTTCAACATCACTCATCTACTAGGGAAATGCAAATCCAAACTACAATGAAATATCACTTCCCACCTATCAACACGACTAAAATTAACAGCAGATATTGGTGATGATGTGGATAAAGGGGAATCCTCTTATACTATTGGTAGCAATGCAAACTGGTGCAGCCACTCTGGGAAACAGTATGGAGGTTCCTCAAAAAATTAAAAAAAAAAAAAATAGAACTGCCCAACAATACAGCAATTGCACTACTAGGTATTTACCCACAGAATACAAAAAAATACTGATTCAATGGAATGTATTCAACCTCATGTTTATAGCAGCATTATCAATGATAGCTAGATTACGTAAGGATCCTAAATATGCATCATTTGATGAATGGATAAATAATATATACATATATATTATGTATATTCTTATATTATAAATAATATATAATATATATTATAGATATTATAAATATATGTTATAAATATATATATTTATGTTTTACATTTAATATAATATATTTATATTATAAATATATATATTATTCAGCCATAAAAAAGACTGAAATCTTGCCATTTGCAACAACCTGAAAGAAGCAACAAAGTGTTATATAAGGGAAAGAAGTCAGTCAGACAAAGACAAATACTAATATGATTTCACTCACATGTGGAATTTAAGAAACAAAACAGATGAACATAGGAATAAAAGGAAAAGAGATAGGCAAATCATAAAGAGCTTCTTAAATATACAGAACAAACTGAGCATTGCTGGAAGAGAGGTGTGTGTGTGTGGTTTAAATGTGTGATTGGTATTAAAGAAGTCATTTGAGATGAGCAATGGGTGTTATGTATAAGTGATGAGTTGGTAAATTCTATACTTGAAACTGTTGTATTATTATGCTGTATGTTAACTAACTTTAATATAAATAAAAACTTGAAAAAGAAAAAGATTTGATTATTTTTTGGCCTGAATATACATATATAGATACATATATTATACCTATATGCAATGTATATAATGAATATAATATATAATGAATACATTATATACAATAAATATAAATATATAAAAAATATGTATATAAATTATATATATGTTAGGCATAAAATTCAGACATAAAAAAGAATGAATTTTTTCTGTTTCAAGTTTTATTTATATTCAAGTTAGTAAATATACAGTCTAATATAATAATATTTTAAATATATAATATAAAACATTATACATAATGAATACATTATATATAATAAATATATTAAATTTAAATATTTTAAAAATACATAGATATTGTATATTCACTATATATTATATATTACTTTATGTAATATACATAATAAATATGAATGATAAATATGAGATTTAGAAAGAAAGATAGGTAGATAGCACTTCATGCATTCATCTATAAATGGGCACTTGGGCTGCTTCTATAATTTGACAATTGAAAATGTTTCTATAAACATAGGGGTGCATATACCACTGAATTAGGGTTTTTGTATTTTTGTGGTAAATTCCCAGTAGTGTAATTACTGAATTTTAGGGCAATTCTATTTTTAAATTTTGAGGATTCTCCATACTATTTTCCAAAGTGGCTGCACCAGTTTGCATTCCCACCAACAAAGTAAGAGAGTTCCCTTTCCTTGACATCCTCACCAGCACTCATTGTTTCTTGTGTACTTGCTTTTAGCCATTTTAACAGATGGGAAATGATATCCCATGGTAGTTTTGTTTTGTATTTCGCTAGTGATCACCGATGTTGAGCACCTTTTCGTGACTGTTACCAAATGTACATCTTCTTTGGGAAAATATCTATTCATGTCCTCTACCCATTTTTAATTGAATTATTCATTTTGGGGTTGTTGAGTTTTACAAATTATTTGCATATTTTGGATACTAACCCTTTATCAGATATGCCATTCACAAATATCTTCAGCAATTCATTAGGTTGCTTTTAGTAATGTTGATTATATCCTTCAATGTGCAGAAGTGGCTTTTTTTGTTTCTTTTTTGTTTTGTTGTGGTTTTTATTCTGATGTAGTCCCAGCAGTTTATTTTAGCTTTTATTTCCATGCTTAAAAGACATATATAGAAAAATGTCGCTGCAGTCGATGTCGGAGACATTAGTGTCTGTGCTCTTTTCTAGGATTTTTATGGTTTCATGTTTCACGTTTAGAATAATCCATTTCAGTTTATGTTTGTGTATGGTTTAAAAGAGTTGTCCAGTTTTATTTTTCTGCATGTAGCTGAGCAGTTTTCCTAGCACTCTTTTTTGAAAAGGCATTATTTTCCCATTGCATATTCCTTCCTGCTTTGTCAAAGATTGATCATATTACTGTGGGTTTATTTCTGGGTGTTCTATTCCATTGATCTATGTGTCTGTTTCGTGTCAATACCATACTGTCTTGATGATTACAGCTTTGTAATACAACTTTACGTCTGGTAAAATTTTGATACCTTTAACTTTGCTTTGCTTTTTCAAAATTTCTTTGAATATTCAGGGTCTTTTGTTATATTTCTGTGAATAATGGCGTCAGTATTTTGATAAGCATTGCACTAAATCTGTAGATTGTCTTGGTTAGTACACACATTTTAACAATATTTATTCTTTCATTCCATAAGCATGGAATGTCTTTACATCCTTTTGTGTTATTGTCAATTCTTTTAATCAATGTTTTATAATGATCAGAGTACAGCTCATTCACCTGTTTGGTTAAGTTTATTCTTACATATCTTATTATTTGTGGTACAATTACTAATGGATTTTTTTCTTAATTACTCTTTCCTAATTTCTGATGCGTAATTATTGATATATAGACATGTAACAGATTCCTGGACATTGATTTATTTATCTCTGTGACTACCAAATTAACTGATCAGTTTTAATAGTTTTTGGTGGAGTCTTTAGGGTTTTCTATACAATGTATTCTGCCATCTACGTATAGTGAAAGTTTTACTTCTTCCTCACCGATTTGGATGCATTTTATTTCTTTTTGTTGTCTGCTGTAGCTGGGATTCCAGTACTATTTTAAATAAATGTGATGAGAAAAATCCTTGTCTTGTTCCTGACATTTGAAGGAAAACTCTGTTTTTCTGTATTGAGTAGAATATTTCCTGTGGGTTTTTAATATATAACCTTTATTATGTTCATGTATGTTCCTTCTAAACCCACATTGTTTAGGTGTCTTATTATAAATGAATGTTGTACTGTGTTGAATGCTTTTTCTGCATCTGTTGAAATGATCATATGGTGTGTATCCTTTCTTTTATTTATGTGATGTGTCATGTTAATTAGTAAATTTGAAACACCATTCCACACTGGAAACAAATCCCACATGACCATGGTGAATTACATTTTTAATGTATTGTTGGATTCTATTTGCTAGTACATTGTTGAGGATTTTTACATCTATGTTCATTAGAGATATTGGCCTGTGGTTCTCTTTTTAAAGGTCTTTTCATCTGGTTTTAGAATCATTGTGATACTAGTCTCATAGAATGAATTAGTAAGTTCTCCTTTTTGTTCTCCTTTTCTCTTTTTATTTATTTATTTCTTTTTTTTTTGAGGGGGGGATAGTGTTAGAGGAGTAGATATTAAAATGTTCTTCTTTAAATATTTGGTATAATTCAACTGTGAGGTAATCTAGCCCTGGACTTCTGTTTACTGGAAATTTTTGATATTCATTCAAAATATCATTGCTGATAATTGGTCTGTTCAAATTTTCTATTTCTTCTTGCTTCAGTTTTGTTAGGTTTTATGTTTCTAAGAGTTTATCAATTTCTTCTGTGTTGTCTAAGTTGTTGGTATGTAGTTTTTCATAATATTCTCTCACATTTATTTTTTGGTTGTGTAATTGATTGTGATTGTTTCCTCTTTCTTTTGTGATTTTTCTTATTTGAGTCTGTTCTTTCCTTCTCTCTCTCTCTCTCTGTTGAACTGGATAGATGTTTATCAACTTTTATTAACTTTTCAAAAGGACATCTCTTGCTTTCATTTATCTGTTCTATTGTTTTCAAGTTTTTATATATAATTTATTTCTGCTCTATTCTTTATTATTTCTTACTTCTGGTGGTTTTAACTTTTATTTGTCCTTTTTCTAGCTTTTTTGGTTACAATGTTATGTTATGGGTTTTTTTTTTAATTTTTTTTAATGTTTTATTTATTTTTGGGACAGAGACAGAGCATGAGCAGGGGAGGGGCAAAGAGAGAGGGAGACACAGAATCCAAAGCAGGCTCTGGGCTCTGAGCCATTAGCACAGAACCGGACGTGGGGCTCGAACTCACGGACCCTGAGATCATGACCTGAGCCAAAGTCGGACGCTTAACCGACTGAGCCACCCAGGCGCCCCCTGTTATGTTGTTTATTTGAAGTCTTGTTTGCTTGCTTTGAGGTTGTCTGCATTGCTCTAAACTTCCTTCTAAGGACAGCTTCTGCTGCAAACCAAGTATGTTTTACTTTTTCTTTGATTCCATGTACTTAAAAAATGAGATTTTTAAAATATTATTTATTTTAATTCAAGTTAGTTAATGTACAATGTAGTATTGGTTTCAGGAGCAGAACCCAGTGATTCATCACTTTCATATATACCACCCAGTGTTCATCCCAACAAGTGTTCTCCTTAATACCCAGCACCCGTTTAACACACACCCCACCCACCTTCCTTCCAGCAACCATCAGTTTATTTCTGTATTAGAGAATGTCATATGGTTTGCCTCCCTCTCTGTTTTTTCTTTTTCCTTCCCTTCACCTATATTCATCTGTTCTGTTTCTTAAATTCCACATGAGTGAAACCATATGATATATGTCATTATCTAACTGATTTATTTTGCTGAGAATAATACACTCCTATTCCATCTATGTTGTTGCAAATGGTAACATTCCATTCTTTTTGATTGCTGGGTAATATTCCGTGTGTGTGTGTGTGTGTGTGTGTGTGTGTGTGTGTACCATATCTTCATCGATCTAGTTGATGGACATTTGGGCTCTTTCTAAAATTTGGCTATTGGTGATAGTTCTGTTTTAAACATTGGGATGCATGTGCCACTTTGAATCACAATTTTTATATCCTATGGAAAAATACCTAGTAGTGCAACTCCTGGGTTGTAGGGTAGTTTTATTTTTAATTTTTTGAGAAAACTCGTACTGTTTTCCAGAGTACTTTTATCAGTTGGCATTCGCACCAGCAGTGCAAAAATATTCCTCTTTATCCACATCCTTGCCATCATATGTTTGCTGAGTTGTTAATTTAAGAAATTTTGACAGATGTGAGGTGGTACATCATTGAGGTTTTGATTTGTATTTCCCTGATGATGACTGATGTTGAGCATATTTTCATGTGTCTGTTAGCCATCTCAATGTCTTCTTTGGAAAAGTGTTTATTTGTGTCTTTTGCCCATTTCTTCTCAGGATTATTTGTTCTTTGGATGTTGATAAGTTCTTTATAGATTTTGGATACTACACCTTTATCTGATATGCCATTTACTAGATGGCCTTTTAGTTTTGTTGATTGTTTCATTCATTATGCAGAAGGTTTTTATCTTGGTCAGGCCCAAGTAGTTCATTTCTGCTTTTGTTTCCCGCACCTTCAGAGACATGTCTAGAAATAAGTTGCTCAAAGAGGTTGCTGCCTGTTTTCTCCTTAGAATTTTGATGGTATCCTGTCTCATATTTAGGTCTTTAATACATCTTGAATTTATTTTTATGTATGGTGTAAGAAAGAGGTCCAGTTTCAATCTTCTACATGTTGCTGTCCAGTTCTCCTAGCACCGTTTGCTAAAGAGTCTGTCTTTTTTCCATTGCATTGGATAGTCTTTCCTGCTTTGTCAAAGAGTAGTTGGCCATACATTTGTGGGTCGATTTCTGGGTTCTCTATTCTGTTACACTGATCTATATGTCTGTTGTTGTGCCAGTACCACATGGTATTGTTGATTACAGATTTGCAATACAGGTTGAAAACTGGAATTGTAATGGCTCCAGCTCTGGTCGTCTTTTTCAGTGTTACATTGCATATTCAGGGTTTTTTTCTGGTTCTATACAAAGTTTATAATTCTTTGTTCCAGCTCTGTGAAGAATGCTTGTATTATTTTGATAAGGATTGCACTGAATGTGTAGATTGTATTGGGTTGTATTGACGATTTAACAATATTTATTCTACCAATGCATTAGCATGGAATGTTTTTCCATTGCTTTGTTTCTTCTGAAAATTCTCTCATAAGCTTTCTATGGTTTTCAGGGTACAAATCATTACCTCCTTGCTTAGGTTTATTCCTTGGTATTTTATGATTTTTGGTAAATTCTAAATGGGATAAATTCTAAGTGGGATTAAATGATTTCTCTTTCTGCTGCTTCATTATTAGTGTACAGACATGCAATCAATTTGTGTACATTGATATTATATTCTGCAACTTTGCTGCATTCACATATCAGTTCTAGTTGTTTTTTGGTGGAGTCTTTTGGGTTTTCCATGTAGAATATCATGTCATCTGTTAAGAGTGAAAGTTTGACTTCTTCTTTGCCAATTTGTATGCCTTTCATCTCTTTTTGTTGTCTGATTTTTGAGGCTAGGACTTCCAGTACTATATTGAACAACAGCGGTAAGTGTGGACACCCTTGTCCTGTTCCTGGTCTTAGGAAGAAATCTCTCAGCTTTTACCCATTGAAGATATTATTAGCTGTGGGTCATTCATATAAAGCTTTTATAAAGTTAAGGTATGTTCATTCTTCCCTACTTTCTTGAGGTATTTTATCAAGAAAGAACGTTGATGTCAAATATTTTTTCTTCATCTATTAACAGTATCATATTGTTCTTATCCTTTGTTTTATCCATGTTGTGTATCATGATGATTGATTTGAAAAGATGGAATCAGCCCTACAGCCCAGAAATGAATCCCACTTTAAAATTGGTGAATAATTCTTTTAAGGTACTGTTAAATTTGATTTGCTAGGATCGTGTTGAGAATTTTTGCATCCATGTTCATCAGGGATATTGGCCTGTAATTCTTATTTTTAGTGGGGGCTTTGGTTTTGGAATCAAGGTAATACTGGCTTCCCAGAATGAGTTTGGAAGTTTTCCTTCCATTTCTCTTTTTTGGAACTGTTTGAGAAGAATAGATATTAATTCTGCCTTAAATGTCTGGTAGAATTCCCCTGGGCATCCATCTAGCCGAGGACTCTTATTTGTTGGGAGATTTTTGAATAACTGATTCAAGTTTTTTGTTGGTTATGGGTCTGTTCAAATTTTATGTTTCTTCCCATTTGAGTTTTGATAGTGTGTGTCTAGGAATTTGTCCATTTCTTCCAGATTGTCCTGTTTGTTGGCACATAATTTTACATAATATTCTTTTATAATTGTTTTTATTTCTGTGATGTTGTTTGTGATCTCTCCTCTTTCATTCATGATTTTATCTATTTGGGTCCTCTGTGTTCTCTTTTGATAAGTCTGGCTAGGGACTTATCAATTTTGTTTCTTCTTCAAAAAAACTTTTAGTTTCATTGATCTGTTCCACCATTTTTTTTGTTTGTTTGTTTCTATATTGTTTAATTCTGCTCTAGTCTTTATTTTTTCACATTTTCTGCAGGCTGTGGGTATCATATGCTGTTACCTTTTTAACTCCTCTGGTTGTAAGGTGAGGTTGTGATTTGGGGATTTTTCTTGCTTTTTAGATAGGGTTGAATTGCAGTGTACTTCCCCTTAGGACTGCCTTTGCTGTATCCCAAAGAGTTTGGACTCTCATGTTTGTGTTTCCATTTAATTCTGTGTATTTTTTTTATCTCTTCTTTAATTTCCTAATTAATCCATGGGGTGCCTTGGTGGCTCAGTTTCTTGGGCATCCGATTTCAGCTTAGGTCATGATCTCGTGATTTATGAGTTAGAGCCTCACATCGAGTTCTGTGCTGACAGCTCAGAGCCTGGATCCTGCCTCAGATTCTGTTTCCCTCTCTTCCTGACCCTCCCCCACTCACATTCTATATCTATCTCTCTCTTGTAAATAAATAAAAATTTAATAATTAAAAGAAATCCTGGTTAATGTATTCATTCTTCATAAGGATGTTCTTAAACCCAAATGTATTTAAGGGCTTTCCAATCTGTTTTTTATTGTGGTGATTTAAGGTTTCCTGGCATTGTGACCTGAAAATAAGCATGATATGATCTTGATCAGTTAGTCCCTGTTGAGACCTGACTTGTGAACCAGTATGTGTTCTATTCTGGACAATGTTCCAAGTGCTCTTGGAAAGAATGTGTATTCTGTTGCTTTAGGATGAAATTCTCTTCATGTATCTGTTAAGGCCATCTGGTCTAGTATGCCATTCAAAGCCAGTGTTTCTTGTTGATTTTCTGCTTAGATGATCTGTCCATTGTTGTAAGCGACGTATTAGAGTATCCTACTATGGTATTATTATCAATGATTATTGATATTATGTTTGTGTTATGTTTGTGATTATGTTGTTATGTTTGTGTTATGTTGTGATGTATGGTATTATGTTTGTGATTAATTGATTTATATATTTGCATACCCCCAGTAGAGGGCATAAATATTTACAATTGTTAGACCTTCTTGATGGATAGACTCCTTACTAATGATATAATTCTCTTATTCTGTTGTTACAGTCTTGTTTTAAAATCTAGTTTGTCTCACATAAGTATGGCTACCCTGGCTTTCTTCTGAGGTCCATTAGCATCATAGATGGTTTTCCACCCCTTCACTTTCAATCTGCAGGTTTCCTTAGGTCTAAAATGATTCTCTTGTAGTCAGCATACATGTGGACCTTGTTTTTTTAAATCCATTCTTATAGCATTTTTAAGTTCATACTAACTAGTCCTTATGTCTTTGATGTCTGCACAAAGGTTTCTCTGGTGCCTTCTTTGTTTTTTGGGGTTTTTTTTTTGTTGTTGTTGTTGTTTTTTGAAGCTCAGCTAGTAGTCTTATGACTGTTGTTATAAATTTTTGTTCAGATATATCGTTAATGTGTTTTGAGCAAGTCCTTGGCCGTGATTTCTTCTTGACCTTTCTTTGGGGGAGAATTCCTCCATTGTTTTTTTTTTTTTTCATTTTGGTTCAGTTTCTGTCCTTTTTGTGTGTTTTAACAGCTTGTTATGGTTTCTACACCTGAGAGTACTATTGTATTAAAAGGGGATCATACACTTTTGAGGTCCTGGCCCTCCAGGAAGTGTTTCTGGTACATGCTGTGTGCACTTTGCTTTTGCATGTTGGCTTCTCTTTCCCACTGGTCAGTCCTCTGCAGAGTTCCTTCTCGCTTGCAATGGTGGAATGTTTGGACCTTTAAGTAGGTGTGCTTTCATTGTTTATTGAAGTAGCCCTGGAAAATAAAAAGGTGGGGAAGTCTGAAACCATAAAAAGAAAAAAAAAGGGAAGGGAACAGACACAACAACAACAACAAACAGAGATTCAAAAATCTATAAGGCTTATTTCCAAGGAAAAAAAAAAGAAAAAAAGAGGGGGCAATAAAAGAGAAAAGAAGGAAAAATAAAAATTAATAATAATAATAAAGCCTGAACCACCCTCCCAAAAAAGATTAAATGACCAAAAAAAAAAAAAAAATCAGAAACTATGAGCCTGATTCAAGACGAAAATAAGGGGAAAAAAAGAAAAACAGAAAGAGTTGTCTGTTGGTGCCTGGGGATGGTGGCTTTTCTGGTCTGGAGGAGAGGCTGGCTGAAGTGGCTCAGAGTCAGTCTTTCCCCAGTAAATAAGCACTTGTTAGACACGGAGTAACTGGATTTGGTAAAAGTGGGTCTTTCCTCCTCAAGGGCCACTATGTTGCTCTCTGAAGTCCCAGCATGTTGGTGTTGGAAGAAAATGGCATCCCCTCATCTCTCATTTCCAGACCAGGGATCTCAACCCTCAATGTACATCATAATTAATGGTCTATTCATCAAGAAAATCTAATAACTGTAAATATTTATGCCCACAACTTGGAGCACAGAATGTATAAATAAATTAATAAAAAGCATAATGAAAGTCATTAACAAGAATACAATAATTGTAAGAGACTTTAACACCCACTGATAACAATGGACAGATCATCTAAGCAGAGAATCAGCAAAAATCAATGGCTTTGAATGAAACACTGGACCAGATAGTCTTAACAAATATATTCAGAACATTCCATCTTAAAAGAGCAGAATACACTTTCTTCTCTAGTGCACATGGAACATTCTCCAGGATACATCTCATAGTGGGTCACAGATCAGCCATCAAGAAGTACAAAAATATTGAGATCATATCATGCATATTTTAAGACCACAAACCTATGAAACTTGAAGTCAACCACAAGAATAAATTTGGGAAGCCCATAAATACTTGGAGGATAAATAACATCTTACTAGGAGATAAATGGGCTAAACAGGAATTTAAAAAGGAAATAAAAAAGTACATTGAAGCAAATAAAAATGAAACTATGGCAGTCCCAATTTAAGATGCAGCAAAGGCCCAAGAGGGGAGTGTATTGCAATACAGACCTCCCTAAAGAAGCTAGAAATATCTTAAATACACAACCTAAACTTACATCTAAAGGAGGTAGAAAAGGAACAGCAAATAAAGCCTAAAGTCAGCAGAAGAAGGAAAACAATAAAGATTAGAGCAGAGATAAACAACATAGAAACAAAACAAAAGGAAAAAAACAGTACAAAATATCAACAAAATTAAGAGATGATTCTTAGAGGGGCACCTGGGTGGCTCAATTGGTTAACCACTGGACTTCAGCTGCAGTCATGATCTCATGGTTCATGGGTTCAAGCCCCACTTTGGGCTCTGTGCTGACAACTCAGAGCCTGGATTCTACTTCAGATTCTCTGTGTGTGTCTCTCTCTGCCCCTTCTCAGTTCATGCTCTGTCTCTCTCAAACATAAATAAACATGTAATTTTTTAAAGAGATGGTTCTTAGAAAGAATTAATGAAATTTGTAAACCCTTAATGAGACTTATCAAGCAGAAAACAGAAAAGACCCCAATAGATAAAATCACAAATGAAAAAGAGATCATAACCAACACCATAGAAGTACAAAAGTATAAGAGAATACTATGAGAAATTATATGCCAACAAACTGGACAATCTGTAACAAATGGACAATTTCCTATAGACTGACAGACTACCAAATCTGAAATCGGAAGAAATAAACAATTTGAACACCCATAACCAACAAATAAATTGAATCAGTTATCCAAAATCTCCCAAGAAATAAACTCCAGGGCCCGATGGCTTCCCAGGGAAATTTTACCAGACTTTTAAAGAAGAGTTAAAAGAGGTTCTTCCCAAACTATTCCAAAAAAAAAAAAAAAAGAAAGAAAGAAAGAAATGGAAGGAAAACTTCCAAACTCATTAGATCCAGCATTATCTTGATCCAAAACCAAAGACCCCACTAAACGGGAGAATTAATTACAAGACAATATCCCTGATGAATATGGATGCAAAAATTGTCAACAAGATACTCCCAAATTGGATCCAGTAGTACATTAAAAGACTTATTCACCTTGATCAAGTGGAACTTATACCTGGGCTGCAGTAGTTCAATAGATTCAGAAAAAAGCACTAGATGAATGTAGTATCCTTTCGTGATTAAAAAAAGTGTTAAATAGGTATAGAAGTATCATAACTCAAAACAAATTTATATAACAATCTCACATATAACTTTAAATTCAATAGTGAAATATTTTTCTCTAAAATCAGAAACAAAACAGAGGTGCCCATCCTTACCAATCCTATTCAAAAGGTAATGGAAATCATAGCCAGAATAAACAAACAAGGGGGAAAAAACATCCTATTTGCAACAGAATACATAATATTTTATTTGTTTGCATATGTTGTAAACTTATATACAGAAAATCCAAAAGAGTCCACCAGAAACTTATTGGAATTAATCAACAATTATAGTAAAGTAGTTGAATACAAACCAACTTAGAGAAAATATTTGTGTTTGGGTGCCTGGGTGGCTCAGTCAGTTAAGCATCTGTCTAGATCATAATCTCATAGTTTGAGTTTGAACTCCGTTTTGGGTAGCACAGAACACGATTGGTGTTTTTCTCGATTGGGATTTTCTCTCCCTTTCTCTGCCCCTCCATAGCTTTCTTGCTTTCTCAAAATAAATAAATAAAATTAAAAATAAATTATTTGTATTTGTATAAACAACAGAACATTAAAAAATAAAGAAAAAATCTGATTCATAATCGCATCAAAAAGAATTCAAACCTTTGAAATACGCGTAACGAAGGAAGTTAAAGGTCTACATATAAATGAATGTAAGAGTTTTATTTAAAAAATGATGAATATACAGGGGCTACTGGGTGGCTCAGATGGTTAACTGTCTGATTTTTGGCTCAGGTCATGATCTCCCAGTTCCTGAGTTCAAGCCTCACATTGGGCTCTACGCCAAAAGTACAGAGATTGGTTGGGAATTTCTCTCTCTCTCTCTCTCTCTCTCTCTCTCTCTTTCTCTCTCTCTCTGCCCCTACCCCACTCACACATGATCTCTTTCTTTCTCTCTCTCTCAAATAAACATTAAAAAATTAAAAATTAAAAAAATTAAAAATGAATATACAGAAAAATGAAAACATTTCATTTTACTGGGTTGGAAGAATTAATATTGGTATGTATTCATCATACTAATAGCTATCTATAGATTGAATGCAATTCTTAAAAATTCCAATGACATTTTTCATAGAAATAGCATAAGTAGTTCTAAAATTTGTATGGAGACAGAAAAAACAAATAGCCTGCTTAAGCAATCCTGAGAAACAACAAGCATGAAGGTATCATAGTTTCTGATTTTAACCTATACTACAAGTTTGTTGTAATTTGTATTTGTAATTTGTAATTTGTTGTATTTGGAAATACAAATAATGCTATAGTCACAATAGGGCATGGGTATAAAAATAGAAACATAGACCAATAGAACAGAATTGAGAGTCTAGAAATAAACCCTTACATATATGGTCATCTAATATTTAGCAAGGATTCCAAGAATATTCAAAGGAGAAAAAAGAGTCTCTTCAATAAATAATATTGAGAAAAAATTATAGCTTTGAGTAGAAGAAATTGGACCCCATATTATGCCAGCCATAAAATTTAACTCAATACATGTTAAGGGTTGAAATATACTATTCCAAACCATAAAACTCCTAGAAGAAAATATAAGACAAAAAGCTCTGATCTTTGGCAGTGTTTCCTGGGTACAATACCAAAAGCCCAAGCATCAAAACAAAAAATGAATGTGATTACTAAAACCCTTTTGCATAACAAAAGAAACAACCAAGAACATAAAAAGGCATCCTACAGAATGGGAGCATATACTTGCTAATCATGAATAATAGGTAATATACAAATTATTTAAAAAAAAAAACTAATTCAGCTCAATGGCAGAAATAAATCTTATTAAGAAGTTGGCAACAGAAGTGAGTAGACATTTTCCAAAAATGACATACAAATGATCACCAGGTGCATAAAAAGATGCTTAATCACTAGTCATTAGTATAAGAAATGTATAGCAAAACTAGAATGAATTTCACTTCACATGTGTTAGATTGGCTATCATCAAAATGACATGAGATAACAAGTGTTGGCAAATATATGGAAAAGGAAATCCTGGTGCTGTGTTGGTGGGAATGTAAATTGGTTCAGCTGCTACATTATGATCCAGCAATCCCAGTTCTGGGTTTGTATCAAAGGAAAACAAAAACAGAATATCAAAGATATAGACCTCCCATGTTCACAATAACCTAGACAATAGAGACAACCTAAGTGTCTATAAATGAATGAATAAATGGATGATGGGTGGATGGATGGATGGGTGCATGGATGAATGAATGAAGAAAGAAGATGCAGTATATGATATTTATGGTGTGTGTATATAGAATACTTATTTAATATAAAATATTCAGTTAATTTGATATAATAAAATGAATACCTCATTATATGTAGTCTAATTTTCATTACTGATAAAATCATATGAATTAATTTTTCATTAAGAAACTTTTGTGGGGCACCTGGGTGGCTGAGTCAGTTCAGTGTCAGACTTCAGCTCAGGTCATGATCTCACAGTTCATGGGTTTGAGCCCTGTGTTTGGCCCTGTGAGTATAGCTCAGAGCCTGTAGCCTGCTTAAGATTCTGTGTTTCCCTCTTTCTCCCTGCCCCTTCCTCACTCACACTCTGTCTCTCTCTCTCAAAAACAAGTAGACATTAAAAAAAAATGTTCCTTTGCAATAATTTTTAGAATAAAATGGTAAAAATTTTATAAATATAAATCTATGTGCATATATAAGACATAATTTTAAAGATTCACTTATTTAATACTATGTATTTCCTTCTAGCACAGGATGAGTACTTTCATTTTACCACAATTAATGTATATATACAAGTGTATGTATACATATTTCTCACTTCAGTAACAAAGGTTTCAAAACAAACTATTGAATGAACATTGACTATTTAAAGTAACGTTTGGAAATTTTTCATTCGTTTTTAGAAACTTCCAGGAGAGGGTAAAGTGATACATATAGCTGTATTAGTCGTTGATTTAATGTAATGATGAAATTTTGCTTCCCAAATTCCCTCTTAATTAAGCTTGAAAGAAAGCGAGAACAAAAGTTGCTTGTGCTTGCTAGACTGTTTTTGGTCCCTCTCTACATCTCTTTCTCTGTACAGAGGCATAGCCTTCTGGCTCAGATTTTCACAATAAAAAATGATCCAGAAGTACTAAGACAAAGATGCAATGGGTGCATGGAGATTCTTACATGCAGTACTTGCTAACATTATTGTGTAAGAAAACATGGGTCATGGATTTCAAAATTAAGTGTTTTCACTATTTAGAATCCATATTAATAGAAATTGAATGCTATTTTTAAATAACTTTTAATAAATGTTATTCATAGTAATTTTATTAACTAAATATTTAATGCATGAAGTATATTAAATGTATTACATATGTATTCTTGTATTAAATTACACACTTAGTAATATAAATAATACACACTGAACCAATACTTTAAATTATAAAAATGCATTAATTGATTTTTCTGTTTTGAGACATAGTTGATATAATTATACTATACTTAGGTGTACAGCATAATAATTCGATATATATATATATACACATATATATAATATGTATATAGTAAAATATTATCACAAAAAGTTTAGTTACCATCTATAATCACCCATAGTTACAATTCATTTTCTTCTGATGAGAACTTCTAAAACCTACTCTGTTAGCAATTTCCTATGTACAAATGTACAATAGAAAATTGTTAACTAGAGTCACCATGCTGTTCATTACATTGCAGAACTTACTTTTTAACTTATAAATTTTATAACTAGAAGTTTTTACCTTGTGAACACTTGCACCTATTTTGTCTACATTTTTATGCATTTTTGATAGTGGGTTGTAATATTGGAATTATATTTTACTCTCTCATGAAATACAAAAGTTCTATGAAAAGGTGTCATAGACTCTGGGTCTTCAGTTCTTTCTTGTCCAGCAAGAAAGTGGGACACAGGATTAAAAATGCAAGAGATGGCTAATGTCCAGGAGAAGACAGAAGCCCTGATTAAGGGTATTTGCTCCGTTTTTATTAGGATCAGAAGGGTTATAAACATGGTGATAGACATGCACAAAGAGACAATGAAACTGAACATTAACTCATGGGCATGAGGGAAAGAGGGTTTTGAAAATATGTGGGATTAGAGGTTTGGGTTAATACAAAACAAAATCCTGGCACCTGGGAGAAGGTTGTTTACAGCACATTCAGTGAGGCCCTATGTCTTTTTACCTAAACTGGCTTAGGGGAGGAAATATACAGAGCATACTACCTCAGGGTCAGCAAGGCACCATTCTTTAGCTCCACTATGGGCAACTTTGCCCTGCAGTCACTATAGCCCTATTTACCTGTTTACCTAATTTTATCCTCCCTTCCTGTGAAAGCAGCTTTCTGCTATAGTACTAAGTTGGGGGACACTTCTGCCCTGAATACCTAATCTTGTTTACCTCATCTTGGATGTTTTGATCATGAGACTCCCTATTCCTACACTTTTGTCCTACACTGGGACCTTTGCCTCATTTTACCTATTCTTATTTACCTAATCTTGTTTACCCAAACTTGGGTGTGTACACCCTATGACTTTCTAATTCTTTATGCCTTTTTAACCCATCAATGCAGGCTCAGGGAATTCCTAAGCTTATTCCCCACACAAAGGTAGGTAGATCCCATAAAATGTGACTGTATTATAAAAGATAATTTTTTATAATTTCTTAGAATTTTAAAGGGAAGGCACAATATATTTTTAGATGTATGTGTTTATTTAAAAAAATTTAAATGTTTACTTATTTTTGAGAGAGAGACAGAATGCAAGCAGGTGAGGGGCAGAGAAAGAGGGAGACACATAACTCAAAGCAGCTCCAGGCTCTGAGCCATCAGCACAGCGTCTTATGTGGGGCTCGAACCCACAAACCACAAGATCATGACCTGAGCCGAAGTCAGACACTGAACCAACTGAGCCACCCAGGTGCTCTTAGATGTATGTGTTTGTGAAACTTTATTATTATCAGGGTTTTGGAGATATCCACTTCTTTCCATGCTTAATGGTATAGAAACTTATTTTGTTTCTATATTAATATAGAAAATACACACTTCAAGTATTTTTCTTACTATTTTAATGGAGAAAGTTAGTTTTGAGCATATTTTTCATTGCCTCAAGGACATCTTTATTCCTAAAGCTGTAGATTATAGGGTTGAAGGTAGGTGTGAGGATGGTATAGAATATTGCCAAAGACTTGTCCTGGCCTGGAGTGTGGTATGATTTGGGTCTCATGTATGTGAAAATAAATGGCCCATAATACATTGTGACCACCATCATGTGGAAGGAACAGGTAGAAAATGACTTTTTCCGTGCTTCTGATGATTTCATTTGAAATACAGTAATGAGAATTTGGACATAAGAAGCAACGATTAGGGAGAAAGGGACAAGCAGAAAAATTAAGCCACTTACATAAATTCCTCGTTCATAGAGTGTTGTGTCCACACAGGACAACTTCAACATGGCAGGGACTTCACAGAAAAAGTGATCAATAGCTCTTGAGGCACAGAAGGGAAAGTGGAGTGCATAAGCTGTGTGGACTATGGAGTTGACAGTCCCAATAAGCCAGGACCCTCTAGCCATGACAATGCAGACATAGTCATTCATAAGAATGGGATAGTGCAATGGATGACAGATGGCTACATAGCGATCATAAGACATTGCTGCCAGGAGAAGGCACTCGCCACCCAGGAGAGTGAGGGATAGAAATACCTGGAAGCCACAACCTACAAATGAAATAGTTCTGCTGCCTGACAGAAAGTCAGTGACCATTTTGGGAACAATGTTGGAAATATGCAAGATGTCCATAAAAGAGAGATGGCTCAGCAGGAAATACATCGGAGTGTGGAGTCTTGAGTCCCTGAGGATAAGGAGGATCATGACTGTGTTTTCTGTTACAGTCGTAATAAAAATGATGAATATAAAGGAAAAGAAAACTAGACTTGATTGAGAAGAAGAGAAGAGTCCCAAAAGAATAAAATCACTGGTGAAAGTGTGATTTTCATGTCCCATCATGAACGTCTCTCTTTTTCCTAAAGTAGAAAATAAAATAGAGCTAAAATAGAGTAGTGTAAATATTAAACTCATTTACATTTAGATGCACAATAAAATGAGAGTTAGTGATGCATATTTTGCAATTAAAGTTAATGGAATGTCAACCAGTTTTTGAAGTGGGTTTCTTTCACAACACGGTCATTTATTTGTTTGAATCAACTGATGATATTGAGTACATTGAGTGAGCTATTTACTCCATGTAGTCTCATAGTCTCAATTCCATATTCTTTATTTTGGTTCAATCTTTGTCAAGTGTCACCTTTTCCAGGAGACCTAACTGTAAACACTGTTTTTTCTTTCTTTCTTTCTTTCTTTCTTTCTTTCTTTCTTTCTTTCTTTCTTTCTTCTTTCTTTCTTTCTTTTTCTCTTTCCTTCTTAACTGTGTTTCAAATTTTTATTTAAATTATAGTTATTTAACATATAATGTAATACTTGTTTCAGGAGTAGAAATTAGTGATTCAACACTTACATATAACACCCAGTGCTCATGATAACAAGTGCTCTCTTATTACCAGTCACCCATTTAGCCCACCCTCTATTCACCTTCCCTCCAGCAACCCTCAGTCTGTTCTCTATATTTAGGAGTATTTTATGGTTTGCCTCCTTCTCTCTTTTTTTTTCCCTTCCCCTATGTTCATTGTTTTGTTTCTTAAATCCCACACATTGGTGAAATCATATAGTACTTGTGTTTCTCTGACTTATCTTGCTTAGCATAATACACTCTAGCTCCAAGCACATCCTGGCAAATGGCAAGATTTCATTCTTTTTGAAGACTGAATGATATTCCATTATACTTATATGCCACATCTTCGTTATTCATCAGCCAATGGAAATTTGGACTCTTTCCATAATTTATTTTTTTAAATTATTTTAATGTAATGTTTATTTATTTTTGAGAGAGAGAGAGAGAGAGAGAGAGAGAGAGAGATAGGAGAGAGAGAGAGAGAAAGAGATACAGAGCATGAGCAGGGGAAAGACAGAGAGAGAGGGAGACACAGAATCCAAAGCAGGCTTCAGGCTCTGAGCTGTCAGCACAGAGCCTGACAAGGGGCTTGAACTCACAAACTGTGAGATCTTGACCTGAGCCAAAGTCGGACACCTAACCGACTGAGCCACCCAGGCGCCCCATCCATAATTTAAAATATCAGTATCAACACCCAAACCCCAACTACCATATTTCTCCTCTTCTCTCTTTGATGTATTTTGCAAATCAAATTTCATCTTCTATATATTAAATAAACTTATGAAATACATTCCTGTTTATTGTGATTCTAACCCACCAGAACTTGAATTTCCCAATTGGAAACTTTCATTAGAACTCTGTATTAGATGAATGGCTAACACAATGCTTGGTAGGTTGTAGATGCTGAATAATATATTTTCAATACATGAGTAAATGGATAGAATATGGAACTCAATTTTCTGTCTCATTTTTATCTGGATAAAACTTAAAGAAAATGAAATGTGTTATTTCTAAATTTTTCTAAAGTAATAAGTAATGAAATGCTACAAAAACTAGTTTAATCTATGTTTGCAATTTGAAATATCAGTATTTACATGTAAGTACATGAAAATTTTATTCAATTAAATAAGAATATATTTTATTTTAACTAGTTTTTTCAATTCTAGAAATTGAATTGTATTTCATTAATTGTTTATATAGGGAATCATATTGTCTTCTAAATAATTATATTGTTTATATGTGGATACTGGCTATCTAACTGGTCCCTTTACTATTAGCAGAAACTGTATGTATGACCTACATACACACATAGGAAAATAAATAAATAAATAAATAAATAAATAATATGCACACATACATACTTACACACATACACACACAATTTTACAATTTTGGAAAATACAGATGCAGATCATGAAAAATAAATAACAAATATAAAACAAGTTATTTGCCATCTTTAAAAACTATTCATAAGTTTGAATGAAAGGAGTTTTGGCTTTTACTTTGGGGATGCAAGCGTACAAATGTGTTCCTGATGAAATAGGAATAATTTGTATTTTTCTCTTTTATTTTATTACAGTGAATATTGAGATTCTTCATTAGGAAATAAGCCTCTTAATTCTATTTCAATGTCCTGGATTGTGAACACTGTGTTGCTCTAATTTTTAAATATTAAAAGATTAGCATTTGAGTGAAGTTTGCAGACATATGAATGTTTAAGTAGTTCATGCAGTTTTGACTGGTTTGACCTACAGCTCAAGAAAATTTTATATAGACATAGATTCAGATTTAAGGACAGAGATGACTTCCATGAACTGGTGGAACATAAGTCTCTAAAATCTATGAATCTTTCTGACAACTCAAATTCAATATATCCTTATCCAAAGCTGTTGAGTTTTTCCCACTCCCAAAACCAATTTTATCCTTCTGTTTTTCCTTTTTCCATTGATGATTTACTTTGTTCAACTCATTCCCATTCAAAAATCCATACTGAATTTTAGTGTTAGGAAGTATGGGTAATGTCTATTTTCTACAAAATTCCCATTATGTAGCAGTGCCTGGCCTACTGTAGGTTCTCAGTAAATGCTTATTAAAGGAATTTTTGACCATGGAATTGAAATCAAAAGTTTTCAACAATGCATCTATTATATTTACATTTTTAAAGAGGTTGTGCTGCCTCCACAAGAATGTCTGTATTTTGTCTTCCGATATTTGAAACACTCCATGATAAATTCCCTAACCGCTTCATCATCTTACATTTACTTTCTTCTTTCCACTTCCATGGGGAATATGAAGTTTCTACAACCATTTTTTAGGACTCTTTGTCTTACCAGTAATCAGGAATTTGGACTATCCTCCATAAAGTTAGAATGGTAGATAAAATGATATCTTCTATGCCATTCAGAATGTCGAGTGAAATCTACCCTTGGATCCAAAATGCTATGCTCTAGTGGTGAGCTTCCTAACACGAAGATAAAAAATGGAGAAAACACATGTTACATACAGAGTAAATTCTTCCAAATATGTGCAACTCTAATAAAAGTTACAGTCTCTTTCTCCCCACCTGCCATTAAATGCTTTATTTTTTTGTATAATAATGCTAAATGTAATGAAGAAATGTAGCATGCAGTTTATATCTTCCTATATTCTAGAAGTTTGGAGACTAAAATGCTACTATTGAGGCACCTGGGTGGTTCAGTCAGTTAAGTGGCCAACTTCAGCTCAGGTCATGATCTCACAGTTCATGGGATTGAGGCCCACATCGGGCTCTGTGCTGACAGCTAGGAGCCTGGAACCTGCTTCGGATTCTGCATCTCCCTCTCTCTTTGCCCCTCCCCTGCTCATGTTCTGTCTCTTTCTGTCTCAAAAATAAATATTTTTTAAATATTAAAAATATAGAGAATGCTAGTATCATTAGATGCCATTTTTGTTTAACTATAAACACTGTTGTATTCCAATCTTTCTTCCCAGGTATGTGAAAGGCCTCCATACTGTTTACGCAGTGAGTTCACTACACTTAAATTATTTTTACTATTTTACAATTATCAAGATTTTCAAATGCATCGTGGATCCATTAATTTTGACTTAACAGGATTCAAAAATATTTTTTTCATTTCTCTGACATATCTATCAGTATATAAATAAATCATTTCAAATATTTCTTTAAATTTAAAGGAATTTACATTTAAAGAAAGAAATCAATCAATAATATCAATAAGGCTACACATTTATTCAATGATATATATACTTTGACACTGCATCTTTAAAGTTTTTACTGTAAGACAAAAGACAAAAGCAACCAGTCATTTCTTCTAAAAAATATTTATTTTGAAAAGTGATTGATATAGAAACCCTGGGTAATAGTAAGTCTAATATACACACTTATACTTTATACTAAATGACCACACTGCTTTTATTTTTTGATGTAATCTAAAAAAACACAAAACCTTACAATCTCAATGACCCAATTGATCTAGCAATTATAAGTTCTATCATAAAACTTCAGTTATCAGACTTACATGGTTGCTGTGCAACTGGTTCCAATTCAGTGGTTGTTACTGATTATTCACACAACTGTAACAGAATATTTTATTGAAGATGAAGAAGTCTGACAATGATATTCCTAAATATGGATGGAATAAAATCATTCCTTATTTAAAGGACTTGACATGGAAAATATATGCCATAAATGTATGATAGACATGATTTTGCCTAGGAATATGTATGTTACTGACCCAAATAATTATATTAAGAAAGTATCAATATAAACCTAAAATCTCCATGATTTAAAGAGATAAACAAGAAAATTTAATGTGAATACAGTATTTTTAAAATATGCCACATCATGTCTTATTATAATACAACACATCAATCACACATAAAATTGTATCTGATTTTAATTTTTATCAAAATGGATGATAATGGCACATGCTTCACAGGGTTGTTCTGAAGATTAAATTTGACATCACATAAAATAACATGTACACACACACATGGAACATATCTTAGTATATAGTAGTTACACAGAAATCAATGCTTATTACTGTTGTTTCATTATTTTTTCTAAAATTACTATATTACCATTTCTATCATTTCTTTATTATTACTATTGTTATTATTATTTCTTGATATTTTAAATAAACATTTAAGCTATCATATACTAGAAAAAGAGAGTGTAATATTCAGCATATGAAGGAATATAACTGAGTAAAGAAATAAAATTCGATGTGGTGATCAGAACTATATTGTGTACCAGTACCTGGTGAAATTGGTTCATGAGGCTCTCTGGGGGAAACAGAAATGCATTATGTTGAACGATAGTATGTGGTTTGCTTCCCACCCATATACACACATACAGATGTGCGTGGGGGAGCAAAGCAATGTTCCTTATTATGAAATCAGTCAGCTGAGCTGTTCACAAATTTATTTTATACTAGCCATTTGACATTATAATTAACTTTTTTTTTCCTCTTGACTTTTCAGGACACAAAAACATACACCAAAGAATCATTGCAAGGTGATCTTACATCTATTCCATTTTGCTTTCATAACCCATTTAAGGGAGTCCTGTGAGGATATTCTCACATCGACATCAGATTCATCATGCCCAACACGAACTGCCAAAGTTCTATGAAACATGTACCACCATTGGTACCACCATTTACAATAGCCCAAGCCAGAAATCTGAAAAAAGTTATCCCAAATTGTCTTTATCTCTGCACTCTTCCTTATGAAAATTATCATCTCCCACCTGTTCTACTTGTGTAAATGATTCCCCTGGGTTATTCCTTCTCACAGTGCTACATACCATGTGTGGTCATGGTGACTCTAAAATATCAATTCTATCCTTTTTAAATGGAATGTCTAAATCTGTACTACTTCAGTACCATCCACATGTGACCACATGCTTCACACCTCTTCTTGAAGTCAGTAGAGTGTGCCTGATAAAGTACACTTTGGACAATGACAGTGAAAGAGTGTTGGGATCAGAAGCACACACTCATTCCTTTATCCCATGAAT
The DNA here is from genome assembly GCF_024362965.1 of Panthera pardus. Taxonomy (NCBI): domain Eukaryota; kingdom Metazoa; phylum Chordata; class Mammalia; order Carnivora; family Felidae; genus Panthera; species Panthera pardus. The sequence goes on from NW_026526654.1 coordinate 4,689,763, forward strand.
TTCATATACATGTAATAATGTGTACTCCTGCATTCATTCTGGATGTGTTGTACAGGAAATAAAACACAGGAGTTCAGGAGCAGAAACCTGTGAGCCCACAGGTAGCTTATTATTCATAATGATAATGTGTGAATATTAATGAAAAGTAACTCACCAAATTATTAAAAAAATAATTTGGGAAGGGAAAAAGCAAGAGGTTTCCCTGTGATTCTTTCTTGTTATCTTTAACATTCGTATTGGGTCATACATTTTGGGGGTAAGGGATCTAGGATAATTCCAGTATGTTTATTCAAAATGTATAATACATGCTTTTATGACATAGAACTCAAATGATTATGATATTGTGAAGATAATTGACATAAATGTCTGACTCCAATTTCTCCTTCCCCATAAATACATTTTTTGTTTAGTCCAGTTTATTCTTTTTGCAACACAGTTTTGAGCATTGCATATAAGTTGCTAGGTTACAATGCATACAGATTTGATCCCAGGTACACTAAAAAAAATATGAAACAACCAACCAAATAATCAAAAAAAGGAAAACACTTCCTATAAATTGTGAAACAGGCAACCAAATAATCAAACAAAGGAAAACACAAATCTCCCTATCTCGAGCTCCCATTTCCACTGAAACTACAGCATTGATATTTATATAACCTTGCCTTCTTGCAGCTTTGTCATATTCTTTCTTCCACATCTACAGTCTTCCCCTCCATTTCTAAGGTCTTTGCAGTCTTCCAATATCTAAGGTTTCATGTAAAAATATCCTTTTGTGGGTATTTTTTCTCTTTAGTTTATTCTTCCTTGCTTCTCTTTCTTGCTTAGAACTGGCCAGCTCTGACAGTTCATCTTATTTGAGCCACAGTTTCACTGTCTGAGTTTATGTTTGCTCTATGTACCCTGAATGATTTACTCATCCTTTTCTTACCTGGTTCCTAATGTTACCCCAGGGTCCTCTTCTCTCACCTCATTAAACATTACCAATTTCACACCACCCAGGACAGAACACTGTTGATGAGTTCTTTCACATCTAACACACTGGGCTCACTGGTTCCCCAGAGGCTTCCAACAAGTCCCTCCTCTTTGGTGTCTAACCATTTCTCACAGCATTCATGTGTCTGCTTCAATGTCACTTCTTCTATAGTGAGAGGCATGGGGTGATGCCTCAATCTGGGAATTTGCATCAAAGTACCTGAAAGTATGCAGGGGGAAGTTGGATAAATAGTTTGAGAGGACCAAGAAGACACAGGAAGGACACCTACCACCTTGACGTCCTGTGTCATGTAGCTTCTGGAAGAGAAAATACCCACCCTTTGATAGGTGACATAGGTCTCTAGGAGACAGCTGGGAGAGGAAGTGAAGGGTACATGAGGAAATTCTTTGTGTGGAGTGGGGTGGGGTCACAGAGATAGACAGGCATTCCTCAGGGAACAGAAGAAGAATCCTGGTGTCAGAGACAGAAGGGAGATAGTCTGATTCAGACTGATTAAACAAAGTGAGATCAAGCATTTGTTAATAAAAAAAAAAATCCCACCTTTCTGAACCCTTCCCCATTACACCCTCTCTTCTTAACATATTTTATTCCTATTCTTCAGGGCCTGAGAGCATACTGTCTGCTAAAGGAACTGTGTTTGGTCTGTCTCTTACATTTGATAAAAATTCTAGGGAAGGCCACTAGGCTGACCTCACTTGTTGCAGCGTTGAGAGTCTCCTGTATGTTTGCGAAGTCAATGAATGAACCTACTTATCATTCAGGCAGCCTACTACAGAGACGTACATAAAAAGATCTGTTTTATCTAAGTAATGATGATTATTTTTATTCTTGGTGGATTCATAAGTCAACTAAATGGGTACCAAATAACTAAATATAAAAGTAAACATAACAAAAAAAAATCAGTTAATTTATTGGTCTCACACCTAATTATTATGTCAAGTATACAATAATGAGCATTTATGAATGGTGGACCCTATTTAAGCATCTAGTATTGATTAGCATCTTACAGTTATTAATTGTTTATAATTGGAGATCTGTATGGTCTCACAGAGATTAGACAACATGCCCCAATTATAACCAAGGGTTTAAGTCCTGAAATTCTGGTGTGAGAACTCACATTCAAATGTGAAGACCGTTTTCCACAGTAATTGTTAATCTATTTTAACCCAACAAAGTGGCTTCATTGGACAACATCTTGTTCTTTAGGAAGGGAAAGGTTAGTTAAGTGCCATGGATTTCTGTGTTGTGTATGAGGGGATGTCCACCCCTACTTGCATAACTGTACTGCAAGCTATTTAAAATCAGACAATTGAGTTCAGATCTCTGTGAAGGGAACCATGAATTCAGCCCCAATATACTTGCCTTCCTTTTTCAAAAAATGCAAATATTAAATGTACCTCTCAGATTATGGTAATCATTAAAATGAAAACATGAAAGTGAAATGCTAAGCAAAATACACAGAGTAATTAATGAATTAAAGACATTTTATGTTTACTTTTATTGTTATATACAGTTATTTCATTATGTTCAACTATTTTTACTCCACTTGAATGAAGGATTAACTAATGTATGAATCTAAAAGTTTTTACAGATATAAAATATATAACAAAATTACCTTTGGATCAAAGTATGACTATATTGAGGAGCACAAACAAGGTTTAAACTACAATAAAAGGGTAAAGATCAAGTAGAAATGCTGAGGGGCACCTGGGTGGCTCAGTTGGTTAAGCATCCGACTTTGGCTCAGGTCATGATTTCACTGTATGTGAGTTGGAGCCCCATGTTGGGCTCTGTGCTGACAGCTCAGAGCCTGGAGCCTGATTCAGATTCTGTGTCTCCCTTCCTGCCCCTCCCCCTATCGTGTTCTGTGTGTCTCTCTCTCTCTCAAAAATAAATAAATATATTTTTTAAAAAATTAGAAATGCTGAAGCATGGCATTCAGGTTTGGAAAAAATTCCTCAAGTAACCCTTCTTCTAAAGTCTATAGGTGCCATTTCCAAAGTGCCACAGCAGTTTGTAAAACTGGAACTTTCCATTCTCCTTGACATTTTCTTTTCTAGATTATTTGTCTTTTTTGGTTAATGAGAAAGAGACTATAAGACTCGGGAAGTTGCTATAAAGGTGTTGTGAAAGATAGGATTCAGATTAAGCAAAAATGGGAAAAGTAAGAAAGTAAACTTTTAAATGTGTTATGTTAAACTACTGTCTCAAAGTTAATTTTGTATTTTATTGTTAGGTCTCTGGAGAGCACATAAATACAAAGTTGCAAATTCAGAGATATATTAATAAATTTCTATATATTTATAATTATTTCCTTTGAAAAAAACAACAACCTATTGTGGCACCTGTGTGGCTCAGTTGGTTAAGTGTCCAACTTTGGCTCAGGTCATGATCTCACGGTTCATGAGTTCAAGCCCTGCATCAGGCTCTGTGCTGACAGCTCAGAGTCTGGAACCTGCTTCAGATTCTCTCTCCCTCTCTTGTTCTGCCCTTTCCTCACTCATACTCTGTCTCCCTCTCTCAAAAATAAACATTAAAAAAATGTGTTGAATAGAAAAACCAACAACCTCTTTAAAAGTGCCAAATTTCTTTCCTGAAAATCATTGCAGCTATATAATCATTTAACATTAAAACACAAGGAATATTTAGTGAACACACACCAAAACCTTAAATTCTGTAACCTATTTCTTATTCTTCAGTAGGCAAAAATTACCTGCTGCAGAAAAAATGTATCCGATTTTCAAGATATAATTTCACCAGTGGAATTGAAATATCATGTTATGATGAATAATTAAAATAAATATACAAATAAATGTACAATTGAAGACCAATGGGCATAGTCAAAGAGTTGTATTACATAAATATCCATTTTAATTAAAATAGTCTTTGAAAACTGAAGAGCGAAAGATTGTAATAAAAATAAAATAATAACAAGAAATGCAAATATAATGTTTCAAAATTCCAAATAATTCTATGAATGTCATACACTATTTACTAGCAATCCATGAAATTATTTTTGCTTTGGAAGTATCTACATATTTGTTTGTTTTTCTAATGATGAAAATTTATAGTTCACTAAAGAAGATACATACATAAGCAATAGGGTAACACAAAATTTCTAGGAATCATTACACATTAGATAAATGTAAAATGAAAGTTTCTTGAGTTACCCCATACTAGAATATGTAAAATGAAAAAAGTTGACATTACCCATAATTGTCATTTGGAACAAATAGTATTCTTGTGATTTGTTGGTGGAAATGCAAAATTGAACAACCATTTTGTAAAACTATTTACTAAAAATTTGTCTGGCATTTACCAAATAAAATAAAAACACTTATCACAAAAGAAAGTTTAATAGCAGTTTTAGTCATAAAATTTCCAGACTGAAGATAGCTCACATGTTCATAAAAAAACAGTGAATAACAAACAGTAATGCATTCAGAGATGGGAATATTATTTATAAACAAAAAGAGAAAACCCTTTGTAAATGTAAAATTCTGGCAAAATCTTTAAAAATATATTAAGTTGAGAAAAAGACAGGAAATTAAAAACAAAACACCAACTTTGTATTTTAAGTAGCAGAAAATTTTAGAAGAAGTCAAACTAGGATAGAGATACAAATGGCCCCAGTGTTTTTATCTTGTTTGAGTGGTTTTACTTCTGGTCTGGTGAGAATTGTCTCTTGTTAGTAGGCTCATTGTTACAAGCCCAAGTTACTGAATCTGGTTGAAATGTATTCTTTAGATGTGAGCATTCTCGTGTTTATAAGTTATATCTCAATTAAAAATAACAATATTCAAAATTATTTGCCTTTGTAATTCAAAAATTTATTGGGGGGGGGGGGGTGCCTAGGTGGTTCAGTCCGTTAGCGTCCCACTTTGGCCCAGGTCATGATCTCACGGCTTGTGAGTTCCACGCGGGTCAGGGCTCTGTGCTGACAGCTCAGAGCCTGTAGCCTGCTTCAGATACTCTCTCCTGATCTCTCTTCTATTCTGTTCACACACACTCTCTCTCTCTCTCTCAAAAATAAATAAACATTAAAAAAAAAATAAAAAAAAATTATTGTGGGGTGTGGTGTAAAAACATTCTAATGATTTGTGAATAACATATTTTTAGCATTCCCCAATTTGATTTGTGGATGACAATTTTATAAAAGATCCAAAGTAGGGATGTCTCTCTGCATTTCAAACTAAAATAGTAACAGGTAGAGATATAATGTATACATAACTTCTCTGCAGGAAATCCCTAAGAGTCTGTATAGTCGATTTCACTCACAATTGGAATGTAAGAAACAAAATTAATGAACAAAGAGAAAGAGAGACAAACAAAAAGAAACAGGCTCTTAAAAATAGAGAACAAAGTGGTTGTTACCAGTGGGAGGTGGGTGGGAGAATGGGTGACATAGCTGAGGAGATTAAAAGTACATTAACCTTGATGAGCACTGGGTAATGTATAGAATTGTTGAATCACTATGTTGTACACCTGAAAATAATGTAACACTGTATGTTATACTGGAATTAAAAAATAAATTTAAAAAGCTTTTGATAAGTTATATATGTATAACTCTCATATAAAAGACCTAGCTTTTATATAGTTAAACACATTAATTGATCTCAGCTTCTAATAATATTGGCGATGATATATGGCAAAGGTACAAATGTAAATTACAAATTATGTGAATAATGTCCTCCTGTTCACTTATATGGGTGTTAAGTGATGCAAAGACGCACTTATTATATAATTGCAATTTATCAAGAATGTTTATTCATTATGCCAATTAATTAATAATAAAAGTGGGGGATACTTATTTAGAAAATGTTGAAAATGAAAAAAATTGGAAAAAAGTTATAAATAATTTTATGTCCAAGTTAAAATATTTGTAAATGGCAGATGAAAGATGTAAAACAGGTTTATAATTTTCAAACATGCACCTATCAAGAAATATGTAGATCAAATAGAGTATTGTAAATGGTGAAAACTCTGTCATCTATTTCTTCATTTGCAGTGTCACACTTTTTGAAATTATGAAAAATGAGAACACCCCGTCATATTTTATTCTCCTAGGACTCTTTAACCACACCTAGTTCTCTTTGTGATGGATCTGTCTTCACCTCCCCAGTGGGCAAGATCCTCATGATTCTCCTGATTCATCAAGATGCCTGGAGGGGCGCCTGGGTGGCTTGGTCGGTTAAGCGTCCGACTTCGGCTCAGGTCATGATCTCGCGGCCCGTGAGTTCAAGCCCCGCGTCGGGCTCTGTGCTGACCGCTCAGAGCCTGGAGCCTGTTTCAGATTCTGTGTCTCCCTCTCTCTCTGCCCCTCCCCTGTTCATGCTCTGTCTCTGTCTCAAAAATAAATAAACGTTAAAAAAAATTATTAAAAAAAAAAAAAAAAAAAAAAGAGAAAAGATGCCTGGATACACAGCCCATGTACTTCTTACTGAGCCAACTCTCCCTCATGAACATAGAGTTCGTCTCCACCATTGTGTCCAAAATTGCAGCTGACAACTTGACTGACAAGAAGTCCATCTCATATGCTGGTCTTGGGTTGCTGATCTTCTTCTTCCACACTTTGGGGGGGGGGGGGGTTCCTCTTAGCGGCCATGTCCTATGACCACTATATGGCTGTTTGCCACCCACTGAAATTCCCTGTCCTCATGAGCTGGCAATTATGCCTGAGAATGACTGTGGTGTCTTGGTTCCTGGGTCAGCTGATAGCAGGCTTCTGCTGCCCTGAGCTTTCCATTTTCATTAAGAAATAGTTTTTAACGTTTATTTATTTTTGAGAGACAGAGTATGAGCAGGGGAGGTGGAGAGACAGAGGAAGACACAAAATCTAAAGCAGACTCTAGGCTCTGATCTGTCAGCACAGAGCCTGATGTTGGGCTCAAACCCACCAACCATGAGATCATGACCCGAGCTGAAGTCAGATGCTTAACTGACTGAGTCTTCTAGACACCCCAAGTTTTCCATTTTGTGATACACATGAGATCAATCATTTCTTCTGTGAAACCCCCTGGGCTTCTGCTGATATGTTTTTCTTTGAATATGTGATGTATGTCTGTTATATGTTAATAATTATCCTGGTCCCATTTTCTTTCATTCTGATTTCCTATAGTCTTATCCTTGCTGCAGTTCTCCAGATGTGTTCTAGAGAAGCTGGCAAAAAGGCTTTTGACACATGCTACTCTCATCTCTGTGATGGGACTGTTTTATGGAGCTGCTATTTTTATCTACATGCAACTCAAATCCTACAGGTTAGCTAACCATTATAAAGTAGTGTCAGTGTTCTATACTGTCTTCACCCCTGTGCTAAACCACCTTATCTACAGTCTGAGGAACAGTGTAGTCAAGGGAGCCCAGAGAAAGTGTATGTGTGAATGTTTTGCCTTCAGTCATGACTAAGATTACATTGATTTGTGTATTTGTCTTTCTCTGACTGGCTTATTTCACTTAGCATTATACCCTTTAGATCCCTCCATGTTTTTGTAAATGGCACGATTTTATTTTTCTTTATGGCTAAGTGATATTCTGTTGTATATATGTAGGTATGTGTGTGTGTGTTTGTGTGTGTATGTGTGTGTCTATCCACATCTTCTTTATCCACATTTTTATCAATTCATCTATCAATGAACACTTAGGGTGCTTCCAAATCTTGGCTATTGTAAATAATACTGCAATAAATATCAGGGTCCATATATATTTTTGAATCAGAGTTTTCATTTTCTTTGGTTAAATACCCATCAATGAGATTATTGGATCATATGGTTAATTCCACTTTTAATTGTTTTATGCTATAAATGATTGTATTAAGAAAAAGTTTGAATAAACAACATTTCTTCCCCAAGATACTGGGAAGATTAATCAATCTCCCCTTTACAAACTAAAATAGTAACACCTAAATCATTTTTTTGACTGTACTGACAAATTAGTACAAGAGCTTTAATCTGATTAAGGTGGTATTCATTTTATTTCCTCAGATTGTAGCATAGATAACAGAATGGATTTTATATGTAAAATGTATAGAAGGTGTAATTTAACTGCAGGTTTTCTGGAGTTCAAAATTCATAAACAAATTACTAAATAGTAAGATATTAGTATGGTCTACTCATGTAAAAAAGATGACTCCCAACAAGCTTGATTTGCATCCCCTTTGAGCAACATCATCCTAAAACCCCTCTTCTTGTCTGACAATATCAAACTTGCTCAGTTTGCATCATTGTCTACTGTGCCTTATTAAGGGGCTTGGCCTATTGGCATCTTTTGCTAAAATTACTGTCTTATTAATAGGCTAGTGTAGCAGGGTGCCTGGCTGGTTCAGTCAGTTAAGCATCTGATTTCTGCTCAGGTCATGATATTATGGTTTGTGGGTTCGAGCTCCGTGTCAGGCTCTGTGCGTACAGCTCAGAGACTAGAGCCTGCTTCAGATTCTGTGTCTCCCTTTCTCTCTGCCCCTCCCCTGCTTGTGCTCTGTCTCTCTCTCTTTCAAAAAAAATAAATAAACGTTTAAAAAGTTAAAAAAATATGCTAGTAGTACAAAATATGACTGGATGCCAACAATGTTTAATTTTCAAGAATTTTAGAGGTTCCAGAAGTTAAATATACTTTCATCTGCCCTTTCAGAAAGTTTTGATTCATTAAAATAAGAGAGAATCATTTAAAATGAAAAATAAAATGTACACAAATGACTTTGAAAATAATAACGATTTATTTTTTCATTTTTTTATGTTTATTCATTTTTGAGAGACAGAGAGAGACAGAGCATGAGCGGGGAAGGGGCAGAGAGAGAGAGAGACACAGAATCCGAAGCAGGCTCCAGGCTCTGAGCTGTCAGCACACAGCCCGACGCAGGGCTTGAACTCACGAACTGTGAGATCATGACCTGAGCTGAAGTCAGGCGCTCAACTGACTGAGCAACCCAGGCGCCCCATGATTTAAAAATACATTAAAGAGTAGATTTATCACGTTCTGCCACTGCTTGTTTAAATTTTGTTGAGGAGAAAAGATTTAATAGGGTGTTAAAAAGAGACTGAGAAGATAGGAGAGTAGGAGGATGACCCAAACTCACCTCATCCCATGTGTACAACTAGTTATCACTCACATGTAAGTAAATAACCCAGAGAGCCATGTGAAGACTGGAAGAACAGACTCCACAACTATATGTATACAAGCCACACCAGACAGGTTAGGATGGGTGGAAGTAGTGGTTGGGAGCTGCCCACAGAAGGAAGGGAGTTGTCAGCTCAGAGTGGGAAAAGTGCCAGGGAGCTCACATGGGAATGATTCCTCATAATGTCTGATATTGAAAACCAGAGGGGCTAAATTCCATGCTTTGTATAACCACCAGGACTTGGAGTCTGGAGTTTTAAAATCAGCTGACTGAGCCCTGGGTAGGACAGGAGGGTAAGTAATAGCGGGGCTCCCACCCTTAGGGAGACCACAGCCCACAAGGAGGTGACATGAGGCCAGAGTTTGCTGGAAAGAAATGAAAAGGAGACCTGTTCGCACCGATTTTGTAGCGTGTTGGAGACTTCTCCAGGAACAAAGGAGCTGGGAGAATTTTCCTCTCCTGCCCCCCAGCAGAGAAACACAATCACCTTCTAGAAGTGGTCCTGCACAGACACTTGTTACCTAAGCTGCTGGCAGTCTGCCTCGCACATCAGTTCTCCTGAGGATATGCCCACTCCAAGCCTACTTGGCTTTGACTCTTGGCTTTCTGAAAATTTTGTCAATGTCATGCAGCCCCCACCCAGCCACAGCTTCCATGTGCCAAGCCCCTGATGGGCATCATGCTCCAGGAATCTGGCCTAGGACTAGTGCTTCAGTGCAAAATTTGCCATCACCCCCCACTACCCTCAGAACCAACCAGCCTGGGTCTCTCTAACATCAGAGAGAGCAAATGCAGCCCACAACAAGAGTCAGTGCACATACCTAGACTGAAAGGAAATGGTACTCAGACACAGTAGCAGGATGAACGCAACACACATATGAGATGCTGCTGAAGCATCAGGTTCTAGTTATCAGGGGACACTACCCTGCAGGGCACTACAGGATCTGTTCTTTTTTATTTGTTTATTTATTTATTTATTTATTTATTTATTTAGAGAGCATATGTGAGGGTGCATGAGTAGGGGAAGGTCAGACAGAGAGAGAGAATTCCAAGCAGACACTGTGCATTGTGAGAAATTTACTACATTCTATGACCACTTTCTGTCCCCCAGAATTATTGAAGACAGGCATAGTTAACACAAGTTAAAAGCCTGGCTTATTTTGATACACTCAGTGTTTATTTTGAAAAGTTGAAAGAATAAAATTTGTTTACACTTCAAAACAATAGTTTTATTACTAAAATATGTCGACAGAAAACTTAATTTAAAATATGATTTTTCAGAATCCTTTTATATTCTTGTCCTCCTAAGTAATTGAAGGATTTTGAGAAAAGCATGTGTATTTCTTTTTATTCACATATATATAATTTTCTATCATACCTCACTTCAGTATGTTCAAATATTTTATGTCAGAGACTATGTGCCAATTGGCTATATATATGTATTTTTTTTTTGAGAGAGATAGATACAGAGAAGGTGGGTGAGGGGGAGAGAGAGAGAGAGAGAGATAGTTTCCTAAGCAGGTTCTGTGCTATCAGCACCAACCCTGATTCAGGGTTTGATCTCATGACCATGAGATCATGACCTGAGCCAAAATCAGTAGTTGGATGCTTAACCAACTGAGCCACTCAGGCACCCTTCTATATTTTTTACATATGCATATTACTTATATATATACACCCACAATTTCTCATTGAAATGACACAATGTATAAACTAGAAATAAGTCAATCAATATATGAGTGTCTAGAGTCTGGGAAATACATTATGATAATTTATGCTGCTTAACCAATAATGGCTTAAAAGTCCCTATGTCATAAAACCCTATGTCATAAAATAACAAAGATGATGCAGCTAATCATACTTCTCTCACCATAAACATCAGCAGTCTGAGGCATGTGAAAAGAAAACATGGAAGGTCAGTTATTTGATCATAAATCACGTAGTCAGGTGTTATACATGCTTATTTCCCTGATGTGCGACAGTCCACCCCATATTACAAGGACAGGGGAAGTGCAATATGATTCTTAGTCCAGAAGAAGGAAGTCCAGATTATTATAAAACATTAGAATCAACAAGTTCTTTCTTCTGATTAACAAGTGTTTGACTCATTTAATTTTCTCCAACAAAATAAGTTCAGCTCTCCAAAATGGAGACAACTAAAAGTTTCCTTTAGTTATGGTGATCAGGAGGTACCAAGCAAGTCTAGATATGATTTCTTTTATCAGATCACCTGTGAAATGCAATTCATCAAAATCCCCAAAACATTTGGTGATTTAAGGACCTGATAATATCAATAAACACATATAGAGAAGTCAAAAGTAGGAGAAACAAAAGGAATTGGTTCTTAGATATTCTCAACTCTCATTAGGCAGGTATTTGGGTGCTTTCTATATTATAGATTAAGAACATTCATAAATAAAGCTACTTTTCTGTTTTCTTGGAATATTGTTCTCACTTTTTTTTCATCATTGTTCTTGTATCATTCCTCTGGAATGTTGTTTTTTTTGTTTGTTTTTCCTTTACAATATCATGATTACCTATTTACTATGATAATATTAGAAAGTGATCTTCTGTGGCTAAGTGGTTTTCTCAGTAACCTTCCTGAGGATGCGTATTTGGAATCTGTGGATGATAAAATATTATTGTACAAATATTCAGTGATTTATTCTGGTCTCTATGAGAGGAGTGAAGTATCCACCCCATATATGTGGGTCAAGACATATAATCATTTGTTCTGTTCAATTCTATATGGCTGGCAATGTCTTTTACCAATCCTAAGCCAAGGAATTTAGAGATAACACTTTTTTTTTCATTTTTCTGTTGCTTATTCCTTGCCCATGAGAAGTGTATGCTTCAGAAGTTTGTCACTTTTCACCTCCAAAACTTTAATTTTTTTCTGTGATTAATTTCTTCATCTTCCAAAAAGGAGATTCTTATGAGTGTCCAGGTATAGAAATGGAAATCACTTTATATATTTTCAAACAGAGACAAAGAAATTCAGAAAGTTAATTTAAGAAGAGAAGGGAACACCAAAGAGCCACATAGAGAAAAGAAACTAGCAACCACAGAAAGTTTTAATCACCTTGATAAATGGAGGCACCTGCACAAAGTGACTTCCTGGAGCTCATGAATGGGTCCTTCATGTAGAATTTGAAAGCAAAATGGCAGGCAATTTATAGAACCATAGAAAGAGTAGTTGTCTCATGGGAACTGGAACCATGGAAAATCTCAGCTACTTCCAGGACCCCTACTGAAAAGAGACTGAGGGTCAAGGAAAGAGCACATATGTTGAATTATAGCCTATAAAACTTTTTTACTATGTTTTTATTTTAATTCCAGTATAGCAACACAATGTTATATTAGTTTCAGGTGTACAATATGGTGATGTAACAGTTCTAAAAAACAAAACAAAGCAAAAACAATTCTATACATTACTCAGTGCTCATCAAGGTTTAAATGTACTCTTAATCCCCTTTTCCTATTTTACCATTCCTGCCACTCATCTCCCCTCTGCAAACCATAAGTTTGTTCTCTATAATTAAGTAATTTTCTTCTTTTGTCCCTCTTTGTCTTATCTTTTCTCCCTTTGTGCATTTTTTGTTGTTGTTTCTTCTTAAAGTCCATGAGGGTATTTATCTTTCTCTGACTGACTTATTTTAGCGTTACACTCTTTAGCTCTGTTCATTTTGTTACAAATATCAAGATTTCATTATTTTTTATAGCTAAATAATACACACACACACACACACACACACACACACCCACTTCTTCTTTATCCATTCATCAATTGAAGGACTGGACACGGGCTGCTTCCATAACTTGGATATTGTAGATAATGCTGCCATAAACATAGGATTATATATAACCCTTGAAATTAGTATTTTTGTATTCTCTGGATAGATACCCACTATGTGGGTAATGTGATTGTTTAATCATAGAGTAGTGCATACTGTTTTATAGAGTGGCTGCACCACTTTGGATTCCCACCAGCAATGCATGAGAGATCTTTTTCTTCCACAGTCTCACCAACAATTGTTAATTCTTTTTTTTTTTTTTAGCTACTCTGACAGGAGTGAAGTAATATCTTACTGTAGTGTTAATTTTCACTTCCCTGATAATGAGTGACATTGTTTTTATTCATTTTTTAATTTCAAGTACAATGAACATGTAGTATTATATTAGTGTCAGAAACTGTTTTCTCAAGGCCCTTATATTTTTGCTAATAGTTTCTTTGAGTTTTGTTTTGTTTTGCTTGCTTGTTTATTTTGTATTCTGACTGCCACTTGATCCTATGAAAATATGACATGATGTTAGTACTAGTTTTGGCCCCATTCCTTTTCCATGAATCAAAATATGTTGCAGGTAATATAGTTGCATAGCAACCCAATACAAATGTTAGTGGTTTAAAATAATAATACTATATTATTTTTCTCATAAGCTTGTTTAGGCAAATTTTGGTGGACATCTCATTTTTGGGTCAGTCAAGGCAACTCAAATGGGATCTAGACATTCATCTATCACAAGCATGAAACCTACAGATATCACAATGACACTAAATCCATATCTTTCAATAATAATGCTGAAGGTAAATGGACTAAATGTTCCATCAAGATATAGGGTATCAAAATGGATAAAAAAACAAATCCCTCTATATGCTGCCTACAAGCGACTCATTTTAGACCAAGGGACACCTTCAGATTGAAAGTGAGGGGATGGAGAATGATCTATCATGCTACTGGAAGTCAAAAGAAAGCTGGAGTAGCCACACTTATATCATACAAAGTAGATTTTAAACTAAACGTTGTAATAAGTGATGAAGAAGGGCATTATATCATAATTACAGGGTCTATCCATTAAGAATAGCTAATAATTGTAAATGTTTATGCTCCCAGCATGAAGGAACCAAAATACAAAAATCAATTAATCACAAACATAAACGATCTTACTAATAAGAATACGGTAATTGCAGAGGACTTTAATATTCCACTTACAACAGTGGACAGATCATCTAGGCAAAAAATCAACAAATAAAAATGTCCTTGAATGATACACTGGACCAGATGGACTTGACAGATATATTCAGAACTTTTCAAACAAAAACAGCAGTATACACATTTTTCCTAGTGTACATGGAACATTCTCCAAGATAGATCACATACTGGATCAAAAAACAACCCTCAATAAATATAAAAGAATTGAGATCATACCATGCATATTTTCAGATCACAATGCTATGAAACAAAATCAACCACAAGAAAACAATTTGTAAAGCCTCCAAATGCATGGAGGTTAAAGAACATCCTGATAAAGAATAAAGGGGTCAAATAGGCAATGAAAGAAGAAATTTTAAAAATATATGGAAGGAAATGAAAATGGAAACATAACAGTCCAATACCTTTGGGATGCAGCAAAGGCAGTCCTAAGGGGGAAATACACTGCAATCCAGGTCTATCTCAAGAAACAAGAAAAATTCCAAATACAAAATTTAACAGCACACCTAAAGGAACTAGAAGCAGTACAGCAAAGAAACCTCAAAGACACCAGATAAAGAGAAACAATAAAGTTTAGAGTAGAATTAAACAAAATACAATCAAAAAAACAAAAACAAATAAAAACATGGAGTACAGATCAATGAAACCAAAATTTTGTTTTTTGAAAAAATAAACAGAATTAATAAAACCCTGGGCAGACTTCTCAAAAAGAAAATAAAGATGACCCAAATAGACAAAATCATGAATGAAAGAGGACAGATCAAAACCAACACCACAGAAATACAATTATCAGAGACCACTATGAAAAATTATATTCCAATAAACTGGACAACCTGGAGGAAATGGACAAATTTCTAGATACCCACACACTACCAAAACTCAAATGGAAAGAAATAGAAAATTTGAACAGACCCATAACCAATGAAAAAACTGAACCAGTTATCAAAAATCCCCTAACAATTGTAAGAGTCCTGGGCTGGATGGCTTCCCAGGGTAATTATACCAGACATTTAAAGCAAAGTTAATACCTATCCTTCTCAAGCTGTTCCAGAAAATAGAAATGGAAGGAAAACTTCTAGACTCATTCTATGAAGCCAGCACTACCTTGATTCCCAAATCAGACAGGGACCACAATAAAAATGAGAATTACCGGCCAATATACCTCATGAACTTGGATGCAAAAATTCTCAACAGGATACTAGCAAATCAAATTCAACAGCATATAAAAAGAATTATTCACCATGATCAACTGAGATTCATTCCTGGACTGTAGGGCTGGCTCAATATTCACAAATCAATCACTGTGATACATAACATTAATAGAAGAAAGGATAAGGACCATATGATCCTTTCAATAGATGCAGAAAATGCATTTGACAAAATGCAGCATCCTTTCTTAGTAAAAACCCTCAAGAAAGTCGGGATACAAGGAACATACATTAACATCAGAAAAGCCATATATGAACAGCCCACAGCTAATATCATCCTCAGTGGGGAAAAAACTGAGAGATTTTTCCTTAAGATCAGGAACACATCAGGGATATCCACTCTCACCACTGTTGTTTAACATAGTGTTGAAAGTCCTAGCCTCAGCAAGCAGACAACAAAATGAAATGAAAGGCATCCAAACTGGCAAATAAAAAGTCAAACTTTAACTTTTCACAGGTGATATGATATTCTACATGGAAAACCCAAAAGACTCCACTGAAAAGCAGGTAGAATTGATACATGAAATCAGCAAAGTTGCAGGATACAAATTCAATGTACAGAAATCGGTTGCATTTCTATATACCAATAATGAAGCAACAGATAGAGAAATCAAGAAATCAATCCCATTTACAATTGCACCAAGAAACATAAGATACCTAGGAATAAACCTAACTAAAATATAAAAGATCTGTTTGCTGAAAACTATAGAAAACTTCTTAAGGAAATTGAAGAATACACAAAGAAATGGAAATACATTCCATGTTCATGGATTGGAAGACCAAATACTGTTAAAATGTCAATACTTCCCAAAGCAATCTACACATTCAATGCAATCCCAATCAAAATTGCACCAGCATTCTTGTCAAAACTAGAACAAAAAATCCTAAAATTTAGATGTGAGCACAAAAGACCTCAAATAGCCAAAGTTATGCTGACGAAGAAAACCAAAGTGGGAGGCATCACAATACCAGACTTTAGCTTAAACTACAAAGCTGTAATCATCATGATAGTATGGTACTGGCACAAGAACAGACACATAGACCAATGGAATAGAATAGAGAATTCAGACCTGGACCCCCAAAGGTATGGTCATCTAATCCTTGACAAAGCAGGATAGAGCATCCAATGGAAAAAAAAGTAGGCTCTTTAGTAAATGGTGCTGGGAGAACTGAACAGCAACATTCAGAAGAATGAAATGGGACAACTTTCTTATACCATACACAAAAGTAAACTCAAAATGGATGAAAGACCTAAATGTTAGACAGGAAAACATCAAACCCTAGAGGAGAAAACAGGCAACAACTTCTTTGTCCTCAGCCACAGCAATTTCTTGCTTGACACATCTCCAAAGGCAAGGGAATTAAAAGCAAAAATGAACTATTGGGACCTCATCAAGATAAAAAAAGCTTCTGCACTGCAAAGGAAACAATGAACAAAACTAAAAGGCAACCAATAGAATGGAAAAGATATTTGCACATGACATATCAGATAAAGGGTTAGTATCCAAAATCTATAAAGAAGTTACCAAACTCAACACCCAAAAAACAAATAACCTAATGAAGAAATGGGCAAAAGACATGAATAGACACTTTTCCAAAAAAGACATCCAGATGGCCAACAGACACGTGAAAAGATGGTCATCATTATTCATCATAAGGGAAATACAAATCAAAGCCATTCTGAGATACCACCTTACACCGGTCGGAGTGGCTAAAATGAACAACTCAGGAAACAGATGCTGGCGAGGATCTAGAGAAATGGGAACCCTCTTGCACTTTTGGTGGTAATGCAAACTGTTGGAGCCACTCTGGAAAACAGTGTGGAGGTTCCTCAAAAAAAAAAAAAAAAAAAAAAAATAGAACTACCTTAGGATCCAGCAATTGCACTACCAGGAACTTAGCCAACAAATACAGGAATGTGATTCATAGGAGCACATGTACCCCTTTGTTTATGGAAGTGTTTTCAACAATAGCCAAATTATGGGAAAAGCACAAATGTCCACCAACTGATGAATGGATAAAGAAAATGTGGTTTATATATACAATGGAATACTACTTGGCAATGAGGAAGAATGAAATCTGGCCATTTGCAGCAACATGGATGGAACTGGAGGGTATTAAGCTAAGTGAAATAAGTCAGTCAGAGAAAGACAGGTATCATGTGCTTTCCTTCATATGTGGAACTTGAGAAACTTAACAGAAGACCATGGGGGAAGGGAAGGGAAAAAATAGTGTCAAACAAAGAGGGAGGGAGGCAAACCATAAGACTCTTAAATACAGATAACAAACTGAGGGTTGACGGAGGGGAGGGGGAAGGGAAAAATGGGTGATAGCCACTGAGGAGGGCACTTGTTGGAATGAGCACTGGGTTCTATATGTAAGTAATGAATCATGGGAATCTACCCCCAAAACCAAGAGCACAATGCATATAGTCTATGTTAGCTAACTTGACAATAAACTGTATATAAACTGTATAAATATATAAATATTTATTATAAGTATATAAATATGTATATATCTTCTACAAGTTTTATTATTTTGTTTCATATTTATTTCATTTCTAATTTATTTGAAATTTTTTATAAAAATTATAGAAGCTAGTATATACATTGCTTTTTTAAAAATAATTATTCACTCTTTAAATAATTCATCCTCATAATTTTATACAGACACACACAAACACACATACAAATGGCTGATGTTGTTGGTACAAAATGAACAAATCTTTTAGGATCTCTGAAAGAAAAAAAAAAATCCCCCAGCTCAAGTTAGGACAGCTGACTGGGATACACAATCTTCACTAACAGCAGAAAACATAAAATGTTACAATCACTAGATCAAAGATATTTTAGAAAGTTATAGACCTTATCTTATAGGACTATAACCTTAAGGCTTAACTATATCTGCAGGATTGTCTGACTTCAGTCTCATGTGAACCAAGAAGGTTTTACTGTTTACTTTATTTTTGGAATCCTCCCTTTTAAGTTACTTATAAATGAAGTAGATGTACATGGGCTCCCAGGGCAGAAATTGAACCCATATTGTGAGATTTGCTGACTTGGTAATGGTAAAGTTTGGCTTTCCTGAGAGCATATGATCAGGGCCCACAAACATTAAGAGTTGAAAATCCCCTTTATTTTATCAATGTATAACATATATTTTGCTTACAGTGCCTCAATCATTTATTCTTATTACTGAGGTCCAAAGTCTACAACAAAAATACTATGACAATATCTGAAAGCAGGACAAATGGAAATTTTAATGAATTTACCATATATAAATGAAATAGTTAAAAAAAAAAAACAGCACAAACCGGCCAACTGAGAGCAATATACATTGATATAACACAAGTTTCAAAATCTGGATTCATTTTGGCTGCTGCCAATTTTGCAAATGAGTCCCACTATAGATGTCCCAGAAAATGTTTCTCCAGCCACTTTTTCAAAGCCCCCTTGACTTCTTTATTCCTCACACTGTATATAAGAGGGTTCAACACAGGTGTAAAGATGGTGTAAAAAGCAGAGACCACCTTGTCATGGGCCACTGTACGGTAGGATTTGGGCCGCATGTAGGTGAATATGAGAGTGCCATAGAAGAGCCCCACAACAGCCAGGTGAGAGGAGCAGGTGGCAAAGGCTTTCTTTCGAGCTGCAGTGGACCTCATGTTGAGCACAGCAGCCAGGATGAGACTGTAGGAAGCCAAAATGATAGACAGAGGGATCAAGAGCATCAGGATGCAGCACACATACATGAAAAACTCAAAAAATGTAGTGTCCGCACATGCAAGGCGAACGAGCGAGGGTGCCTCACAGAAGAAGTGGTTGATTTCCCGAGAATGGCAGTAAGGGAAGCTCAGAGTGGTGCCAGCTTGCATCAGCCCATCTACCCCTCCCAGAATCCAGGAGCCTGTGGTCATGTTCAAGCAGAGCTTCTGATTCATGAGGATGGGGTAGCGCAGGGGGTGACATATGGCCACATATCGATCATATGCCATGGCAGCTAAGAGGAAGCACTCGCCCCCTCCCAGAGTCAGAAACAGGAATATCTGGGCCCCACAGCCAGCAGGAGAGATGGATCTGGTGTCCATTAGGTAGTTGGCTGCCATTTTGGGGACTATGGTGGAGACAAGCATCACATCCATGAGGGAGAGCTGGCTAAGCAAGAAGTACATGGGCATGTGCAGTCGGGGGTCCTCATGGATGAGCACAATCAAGAGGGCATTGCCCATCAGGGAGGAAAGGAAGACCATGAACACCATGGAAAAGAGGAACAGATGGGTCTGAGTGTGGTTAAAGAGCCCCAGAAGAATGAAGTTTATGTCTGTGGTGTTATTTGCATCTTCCATGGCTCCAGTCATGCCTGGAAGACAAGGAATGATTAGGAAAACAGGTGTTTGAAAGGAAGCTTATGCATTTTCTTAAGAAGACATGGTCAAATGATGTAAAAATAAATGAGATCTGGAGGAATAATTATGTCTCTAGCCTTTCATTTCCTGAGAAGACATTTGCCTTACCATCCTATCATACATCTCTGCTGTTATTTCACAATATTTTTTTCCAAAAATTGGATAACAAGTATACATTGAAGTGCACATTACATTTCTATTATTTCTGTATATCTTGTTGGTATGCCACACATAATTTACTCACAGTGTTAGTAAATATTATGCCTTCCTAGTTTTCTAATGCCTGGGTACTTCCGTGTTGGAAGAGCCTCATAGTCATGCATTTTGGCCAATATTAATGTGATATATCTCTTAATTAGAACTTTTCCATGTTTCTCATATGTTTAAATTAGTTTCTCAAGATTTCCTTCAATGTCATGAGGAGTTGTTTTAATTTAAAAAATATACAAACTAATGTGCAATTACTAGCACTCATTTTGATGCTGAGAGAAACAAAACTAGCTGTATTTCTCTATTTTACATGTGTATGCAGCCCATGGTTCCAATATCCAGGCTTCCAGCTACCACAGATTCTGTTCTGGAGTACCTACTACCATATTGGTCATGTTAGCATGATGCGTGCTGGTGATTACAGGGAATTTATCTCATTTTAGAGACCTCTTAGCAGTTAATTTTTATATCTAATATGTACTCACAAATTTCTGGATTTAATTAAATGTGTGCATTGAAAATAACCAGTTTTATAAATAAATATAACCCTAAGGCACATAAAAAATGATCTTATTTACAGTCTTAAACACTTTGTTACCAGTAATCACACATCCTAAAAGATAGGAAATAGATTAGTTTATTAACTGATTAAATTATTAATTACTTTTTAATTAACTGATTAGTTGGTTAATTACCTAACTAGTTATTTAAGACTTGCTCAAATAAATTGATGTCCCAAATTACTCTGAGGTACAACATCACCTGGAAATAAAATATGGAGCATCTCATTTATTTTCAGGGATTTATTGTCTTTTCCCTGAAGCCTCAAGCTTTTTCTTATCTGTAAATATATATTGTGTAGAATTAGATGTTTATGCAAATGACTTTCTCTTTTATATTTATGTGACACTTAACTTTTCCTTACGAATTTACTTTTTCAAAGAGAGCAATCTGTTAATGATTTCCAACAACATTAAGTTTCAGGTTTATTCATAATCTGTATTACAAGTCCTTATTTAGTTTCTATGTAAATTAATTAGTAAGCATTGTAAAATTTTTATAGGCAAAACCTTTTGTAAATATTAACATTGATTTCAGTTTCTATCATTTATAACCAATACCCATTATATATCATTAAATGATACAGATATACCATTCATCAAAATAGCTATAAATAAAACATAATAATGATCATATCAATCTCTGCTTTATTTCAATGATGCATACATATACCATATATATATATGTATATATGTGTGTGTATATATATATATATATATATATATATATATATATATATAGTTTATTAAGTTATCACTTACTACCCCATCTTGTTACATGGTATACTTATAGCGTAACATATTTATGAATATTTGGAATTCTTCTAATTTTCTGTTAATATAATTTATGGCCTGATGCATGTGGCAAGATTTCCTCTAATAAATAATCTAAATGTAGTACTTTTAGTCTTTTAGATAACTGAATCCCTATCTTTTACACTCTCAACAACTGTTGATTTTTGCTTCAGTTTTTCCATGTGATACCATTAGTTACTTTGAGGTGCAATAATTACAGCCAATCACAGAAGAGTGAAAATTAATTTTGTTTTAAATTACAAGTTTGTTAACTCAACTTTAGCAGAAACTCTTTTAATCTTCAACTTTATATTACTTCTGCAAACTCACTGTAAACATCTTATGTTCTCATTTTCTATTGGATTGTTTGAATTTTATTAATAGATTTAAGTAATTTATATGTATTTTGTTATTTAGGTACATTGTTTTAATTTTTTGTATACTTTGCAAATTCCTATATTCTATGGAGTTCACCTCTTTATTATGTGATGTGAATAGACACATATGTGTCTTAATGAATGACAAGAAATTGATATAAGCATTCTCCAATTACACAACCCCAGAGTCAGGACATACTGGACATAGAGACATGAATTACAAATTGTTTATATAACATGAAGAAAGGGTGATAAAACACTAAAGTATTGTGCTCACTTACTTCATAGATACCAGGAAGATTTGTGCATGTTTCCATCACTATAAAGTCAGTCTCCTTGTTTCTAGATTCAAGTACTTGATATTTTGCTAGACTGTTTTCTAACACTGGCTTCATTTGTATCTGTTATGTCTCACTTTGTGCTCTATCCTTGTATTGAAAATTATCAGCTAATGCCCATGCTTGAAACCACCTTTAAATATATTCTCGAGATGAAAAGTTACTTTAATTATGAGTTTGCAGGTCTTATGCGAATTTACAATTGAAGAAGAAATTATTTAAAGTTAATAGGACTTTAAAATAATCATTGTGATAAGATCACTTTATTCATTCTATATTATATTTCCAAATGAAAAGTCATGTTACATATCTTCATAATAAACATTTAAACATTAGGAAATTAAAGTTTAGAAAGTTATGTGGTTCATTTAATACCGCACATTTTAAAAATTAGACAACAGATAACAGTATTGTACTCCCTGATCCGTAACTCAATAGAATGGTTTTCTTTAATTTTATGAGCTAAAGAAGTACAGATTTAAGGACTAGACTTCTTGAGTTTGAATATCTATTCAAGTGATTGGTAGTAGATAAATTTAGGTAACATAATTTAAATCTTTTTAAAACTCAGCTTTATTATGTGCAAAATGGAATGACATATAGTATTTTTCTTTGTTAGAATTAAGAGCTAATGCATACAAGTACATAGCATATGACAAAATACAATAACTCTACAAAGATTAGCTTTAATAATTTCCTTACTATTATATTTATTAGCTATAAATAGTTATTTTCCACACAAATATTTTCAAGTAAATGAATATTTTTTGAGAACTAATATATGATTTAATTATAATTTGTTAAAGTCTAGATATAGTTTAAATGACATAATATTTACAATAAGTCTGGGTTGAACATTGCAGTCAATACAACATTTGTGAATTTTTTAACGTGAGCAAACACCATGAGCATGTTTAATCATTCCAAGACAACAGGTTCTTTGATTATTAATTTTGAATTTTTTTATGTTTTAAATATTTTACTGTATCATGGAATTTATGACACATAAATAATTTCTTTCACTAAGAAAAAAAGAGAGGTTAGAGTGGGAGAGACCCAAAGCATAAGAGACTTTTAAAAACTGAGAACAAACTGAGGGCTGATGGGGGGTGGGAGGGAGGAGAGGGTGGTGATGGGTATTGAAGAGGGCATCTTTTGGGATGAGCACTGGGTGTTGTATGGAAACCAGTTTGACAATAAATTTCATATATTAAAAAATAAATAAATAAATAAATAATAAATAAATAAAAGCACAAAGATTAAACAATAAAATCTTATGTGGTATTTCCTGTCAAAAATTTAATTCATTTGTAAGTCCACAGGTTTAAAATGCGAAGTAGATTTAAAAGTCAAAACTATGTGGTGCCTGGGTGGCTCAGTCGTTGGGCATCCGACTTCACCTCAGGCGATGACCTCCCTGCTCCTGTGTTCCAGTCTCGTTACAGGCTCTGTGCTGAAGCTGGGAGCCTGGAGCCTGGATCCTGGAGTCTGCTTCTGATTCTGTCTCCCTGTCTCTCTGCTCCTCCCCTGTTTATGCTCTCTCTCTCCTCTTTCTCTGTCTCTCTCTTTCTCTCTCTGAAAAATAAACATTATAAACAACTTTGAAAGTCAAAACTTTGGGCGACTGGGTGGATCAGAGAGTTGAACATCAGACTTCAGCTTTGGTTAAGATCTTGCAGTTCATGAGTTCGAGCCCCACGTCAGACTCTCTGCTGTCAATGCAGAACCTGCTTAGGATCCTCTGTCTCCCTCTCTCTCTACTCCTCCTCCACTTGTGGGCATGCACTCTCTCTCTCTCTCAAAAATAAATAAACATTAAAAAATTAAAGTCAAAATTATATCTAGTCATCTGTGTTGTTCCGCACATTAAAAACAGGATAAAAAAACACATTCTCTTATTTTCTGTTTGTATAAAACCTATGATTACACAGAATCCAATATCCTTTCAGATTCATTGTTCCATTTCTATCCACACTTCAATGTGGTTTTCTCAGAATTAGCAAAATTTTCACCATTCTCAAATGCCTGTTCTATGTTAAATACTTCACAGACCAATATTTTGAGCTACAGACTTTGAGTATGTTCTCTCTTATGCAGCAAGAGAGCAGACACAGAATTAAATGTGAGAGTGGTTAATGTCCAGGAGGAGACAAGAGCCCCAAGTAAGGGTCCTAGCTCCCTTTTCATTAGGATCAGAAGGCTTACAAGTGTGATGGACAGCCAGAAAGAGATGATGCAACAGTGATTGTTGACTCCTGTGTATGACAGAAAATGGGTTTTGAAGATATGTTGCTTAGAGTTTTGGCTCCACAGAAAAGAAAATCCCTTTGCCTAGCAGAAGGCTGTTTACAGCAAGCACCAGGCAGAGTCTGTTTATCTTAAATTACCTAGGAATAAGAGAGACCAAGCATGCTACCTCAGGGTTATCAAGACACCTTTCTTTTGCTAATTAGTTCCACTCTGCGCAATTTCACCCTGCTGCAGTGGTCTATAGCCCTGAATACCTGTTGATCTTTTGACCTGTTCTGGACTCCTCCTTCCTGTGAAAACAGCTTTCTGCTTGTGTTCTATGTTATGGACGCTTTCGCCCTATTTACCTATCCTGGACACTTTCATCCTGTGGCTTCCCATTCCTAAGCTTTTGTCCTAAGACTTGACCATTTCGTGCAAGCTCAAGGAATTCCTAAACTTATTCCCACACTGATCCTAAATATTAACGCTGAAATGACCCTGTTTCTCATTTTTATGCTACAAATGTAACAACTCAGACAAAATAAGGATGTTAAAAAATGTAGAAAATAATATTTCAGACACTATGATAACCGCTTAATATGCATTATCTCATCCAATATTGCAACACCTAAAACACATAGATATGGCAATTATTTTGATATTGTACATGAAGTAGCTGAGATGTGAGAATATGATTTGTCTCTGGAAAATCAAGGGGAGAAGCCAGGTACCAATGAGATACCATCAGTCCATAACCCAGTTTGTGGAAGTTAAGTTCCCATGTTCATTTTAGTTTTCTCAGTTTTTATTTCTAACTATTAAATTGATAGTGAGATTGGCACATTGATTAACAAACAAAGTAAAATTAATAACGGATTCTCAAAGTTGCAGGCTAGACTAAATGATTGTCTTTCATGTAATTGATAAACAAATTTAAATAATGCAAACTATTTTTTATCTTTTCTGGGTGGATGCATTCCAAGGCTCAGTTTTGTTACAAAATAAATCTCATGGCAAACAGGAAATCCAGAATAAATATTTCTAAAGTGAATTTGTGAACACACAAAAACACATATAAGATAAATATCGGAAAATTGATTGATCCAAAGGAGCACATGATTCCCACCCTCTCTACTATTTAAGTTACATAAAAGACCCTCTCGGTAGATTCCAGGTCATCCACAATTCAAGCAGAGGGAATCGAGCGTGTTGAGTGTATGAGCTTGTGCCTCTCACAGAGCACACTTGTAGGATGCATTCCAACATTGCAAATTCTGTGAAGTAAAGCACATTCTTGTGTTTTAGAAGCCAGTCCTTAATCACATTGTATGGCTGTTGTAAGGATAAAATAAGATAGTATATAGAGAGTACTTAACTGATTACTGGAAATAAGCAAGTTATCAATAAATAGTAGTCACTACTGCTTTCATGTACTCAAAACCATCATTTTCCTAGAGGAAACTAGAGAAATAGAGGAGGTGAATAACGAAATCAAATGCATCCTTCTAACTTTGGGCTGGGGCATGAAACAAATCCCAAGTCTCCGGAAAAGATCATCAATATATTGTACATAATTAACATTTTATAAAGACAGATTTACATATCTATAGAAAATGTATACTCTCAGTGGTTATTAAAGAAACACACAGATTAAAGAAAATAATTACTATTTTGATACCTTTACTACTGGATTTAAGTTTTTCTTTGTAACATGCATTACCAGTTAGAACATAGTAAAAATTAATTGTTGAATAAAAATAAAAAATGTCTTATGTATCAGTTTGGAAATATTAAGAAATAACACTAAAACTACCCTATCGCTTGGAATCATTAATATGTCCTTACAGATATCATTCTAAAATATAATCCAAAAGAAATTGAAAAACACCCAATATACACAAAAGATATTTCACATTCATTTACAATGTGTGGTGAGAAATTGTGACAAGAAATTATTAAAATTGCCACTAGGCAACACAGGACAACAGCAAGAATGGTGTTAAATATTATGTTAATGGAGAGATGCAAATGCATGTTTTAAAAATTTATAAAATGTTTATGGCAAAGAGTAAAAGAATAGTTATGATGTCATTGAGTGAAATCTTTATATTTTAATTTCTCTGTTTTTCTATGGATGCTTTTCTATGTATTACTAGTCCTTAAATTTCTGGAAGTAAATAGAAAAAACCAAAAGCACTAGAGAACATGACCTTAAGTTTTATGTACCGTGTCTGAGACTCCTGGAACTCACCTGCTTCAGGGTCAGCTGCCTAGTGATCCATGTCTCTGACACGCAAATCACTATTTGGAACTCAAAAAATGCTTCTGTACTAGTATACAGTACAAGTCACCTGGCTAAAGTCTAGGAAGTCCCAGGTTCTAGGTTCTGAAAATGCCAATGGGAACACATTTGAAAGAATACGGAAGGCCAATTACCTTCTCCATTTATCATTTCCATACATATTATTTTAAAATCTCAGGATATTTGATCCCTGAAGGAATGTCTTGTTTGACTCTCATAATGCTAAAATCCAGGGGGGGCACCTGGGTGCCTCAGTTTGTTAAGCATCTGACTCTTGGTTTGGGCTCAGGTCATGATCTCATGGTTTGTGGGTTTGAGCCCCGTGTGGATCTCTATGCTGACAGCACAAGGCCTGCTTAAGATTCTCTCTCTCTCTTTCCCCTACCCCCTTGTTCTCTCTGTCTGTCAAAATAAATAAATAAACTAAAAATGCTAAAATTAGGAAATGAGTGATTTGAAAGTGACATCTGCCTCATAATATTGTTAAATAAGATAGCATGTAAACTACTTGTCTTATACCAAAGAGTGCATTCAACCCTGCTATCCTGTATTTTAGTAGTAATCAATATGTCAAGAAAATATGGTAATTGCATAGGGTACATAGTGTTGAAGAAAGGTATCTTCTCCCCCTCGAAAAAAAATCTTCTAAAGAGGGAAGGCTAAATTTAACCTTGGTCGTCTCAAAACTTTCTAGATATATGATTTGTGGTGAGTGACATGTACACTCCAAGCTTCAGTTTAATCATCTGTAAAAGGGAGAAAATTATGTTTCTTTCACAGTGTGATTTATTGAGTTTAATTTATACAGTGAATACAAGGCAATAGATGTATCAAATAAATATTTGCCTGTTTCTTTGCTTTTGCTGTAACAGAAAATCTTTCTTATTGATCGATAGGAATGAGGAAAGGTAATTAAAAAAAAAAAAAAAAAAACACCTGACCTGGTGACAAATGCTTTCATAAAATTTGGAGATTATTACAACAGTTTACTAATGATCAAAGCAAAGCATAAGTGTTTGGTATTACTTTACATCAATTAAACTCATTTTACTGGGATTCTTCAAACCAATATATAAAGCTTTTTTTATTATTTTATATTTATACAAGTATTTACCAATGCACAATCTATGAGGTGAGAGAAAAAAGATATATATACATATCAAATGGTGGTAATTCTGGTGAATTAAATAAGAAAAAAATAAAATAACAATTTTGAATAATAATGATATTAACAGCAGCACTAACAAATATCAAGAGTATTATTTTTATTGAGAAATTACTGAGTGATCTGCATTGTGCCTAAATTTGTATTTTCATGATTCTACATAAATATGACTAAGGAAAAACCCTGTATTTCATGATTAAATGTCAATCATTACAATCTTGCACTTTTTTAATTCATTAGTTGTAACACATTTTAAATTTTTATTGAAGTAACAGTTTTAAGTTTACTAAAGTATATAAATTCATATAAATTTTACTAAATTTACTAAATGTATATAAATTTTACTAAAGTATATAAATGGACAGTAATATGAAAGATTTATAGCAGTACAGTTACATGAAGTAACACCAAAAATCCACATGTTATATAAATGATTTAGGTAAAGAAACAGCATATTGTTCACCTAATATAAGTAGTCCCTGATATTCATGGTTGACCAGGTATCATAAATTATGCCTTGGTATTGATTGCCTGGAGCTGGGCTTGGTGTTCTCCTTTTACATATACACAGATTCACAGAAAGCCATATGGTAACTATAAAAATGGACCCCCAAAGATGTCCATGTTCTATCTCTGGACACTGTGGGTGTCCAGAGATAGAGCATATGTTGGGTTACATGACAAAACAAAGTCCAAGATACAGATGGAATTACAGTTGACTTTATTTTTTTAATTATTTGAATGTTTATTCATTTATTTTCAGAGAGAGAAAGAGAGAAAGAGAGAGAGAGAGAGAGCACAAGTGGGGAAGGAAAGAGATAGAGGTAGATAGAGAATCCCAAGCAGGCTGGATGCTGTCAGCACAGAGCCTGACATGGGGCTCAATCACATGGCTATGAGGTCATGACCTGAGCCAAAATCAAGAGTTGGATGCTTAGCTGACTGAGCCACCCAGGTGCCTTACTAAACACTTGACTTTAAAATAGAAAGATTACTCTGGATATCAATAAAGCCCAAACTAATCATAAAGGTCTTAGAAGTGGGAGGAGGAGGAGGAGGAATCAGAGAAATGACAGTATGACTTTTTGGCTCAATATTGTTGACCAAACATCAGAGAAGAGGACACCAGCCAAGGAACACATCTAGAATGTGAAAAGGCAAGGAAACTATTCTTTTCAAGAGCTTCCGGAAGAAATGCAGCCTGACAATGACTATATTTTAGCTCAGTGAGACCAATTTCAGACCTCTGACTACCTGAAGTCTAAGGAAATAAATTGGTGGGGTTTGTGTGTGTGTGTGTGTGTGTGTGTGTGTGTGTGTGGTTTTTTGTTGTTGTTGTTTTGTTTTGTTTTTGTTTGTTTGTTTAACTGATAAGGGTGTAGTAATGTGTTATATCTACAGCAGGAAGCTAATTTCATCAACAGAAAACACAGCCATTCTGTGACCCTGATGG
Organism: Panthera pardus; assembly: GCF_024362965.1. Classification (NCBI taxonomy): domain Eukaryota; kingdom Metazoa; phylum Chordata; class Mammalia; order Carnivora; family Felidae; genus Panthera; species Panthera pardus. The sequence goes on from NW_026526654.1 coordinate 4,718,903, forward strand.
ACTAAAGCAGAAACAAGACTGCTGCACAATCCTGTCTGATCACAGACATAGCATGAACATCATCCACGTTGTAAAAATTACCAAGCATGTTCCTTTCCTAAGAATGAGTGACTATAGCTTTGTTACCAATTACTGTGTTACCCTTGGTCTGGTATACTTCACCTATGTGTAAGATTTATTAAGACAGTCATAGAATTACCCACGCTTATTGACAGCAACAATCCAAAGCAAACCAACACTTCCTAAAACTCTTGTACAATCACCTAATACAAACCCAAATATTATATATTCTTTCTACAGTTTTCTCCTGAGGTGTCCTATGATTCAACCATGATGGATGATTCCTTATTCACTATAAGAATAAATAAACCCATTTTGATTAATAGGCACAGCATAAGGAATATACTCCCAGATACTGTAATACTATTGTATGGTGACAGATGGTAGCTACACTTGTGGAAAGCATAGCAGCATGATATATAAACTTGTGGAATCTTGATGTTGTGCACCTAAAAGTAATTTAACAATATGTGACAACTACACTCACATAAAAAATAAAAATAATAATAAATAAGCCTTTCTCTTTCCTTTATTCCCAGTTTATTTTTTAAGTTTTTTGTTTTAACTTTTTCAATTTAAGTACAGTTAACCTATAGCATTATATTCATTACAAGTATACTATATAGTAATTTAACATTTCCATATATCACACAGTGCTCATCACAACTGCACGCTTTAATCCCCATCACCTATTAATTTTAGCCATTCTGACAGGTGTGAGGTGCTTTCTCATTGTATGCTTGACTTGCATTTCTCTGATGATGAGTGATGTTGAGCGTTGTTTCATGTGTCTGATTCCATGAGGATGTCTTTTTTGGGGAAGTGTCTGTTCATGTGTCTTCTGTTCAACTTAATTGGATTATTTGTTTAGTGGGTGTTGAGATGTGTAAGTTTTTTTATAATATTTTGGAACTAATCCTTTATCAGATATGTCATTTGCAAATATTTTCTCTGATTCAGTAGGTTGTGTTTTATTTTTGTTGATTGTTTCTTTCATTGTGCAGAAGTTTTTCATTTTGATGATGTCCCAAAATATTATTTTTGCTTTTGTTTCCCTTGCCTCGGGAGACCTATGTAGAAACATGCTGTTATGGCTAATGTCAGAGACATTATTGCCTGTGCTCTTTTCTAGAATTTTTATGGTTCAGGCCTCACATTTAGTTCTATAATTCATTTTGAATATATTTTTGTGTATGATGTGAAAAAGTGATCCAGTTTTATTCTTTCTCATGTAGTTGACAGGTATTCCCAGAACCATTTCTTGAATAAATGGTCTTTTGCCCATTGATATTCTTTCCTGCTTTGTTGAAGATTAATTGGCCATAAAATGTTTATGTGTTTTCTATAATTTTCTACTTATCTATGTGTCCATTTAATGCACTTCAATACTGTTTTAATTAACCCAGCTGTGTAATATAACTTGAGTCTGGAATTGTGAGTCAATGGACATTTGGGATCTTTCCATAATTTGGAAATTGTCAATAGTGCTACTGTAAACATTGGGGTGCATAAGCCACTTTGAATCAAAAATAATGAAATCTTGCCATTTGCAACAACATGGATGAAAATAGAGTATATTAGGTTTAGTGAAATAAGTCAGAGAAAGACAAATATAATTTCACTCATGTGTGGAATTTAAGAAACACAACACATGAACACAGGAGAAGGGAAGGAAAACTAAGATAAAAAAGAGAGGGAGGCAAACCATAGGATACTCTTAAATACAAAGAACAAACTGAGGGTTGCTAGAAGGGAGGTGGGTGGGGGAATGGGCTAAATGGGCAATGGGCATTAAGGAAGGCACTTTTAGGAAGGAGCACTGGGTGTTATATGTAAGTGATGAATCACAGAATTCTACTACTGAAACTAATACTACACTGTATGTTAACTAACTTGAATTAAAAAAAAAAAAAAGAACTATTTTGGCTTCTTGGGGTCTATTCTGATTCCATATAAATTTTAGAATTTTTTTTTTATTCCAGTCTGTGAAAAATTCTGTTGGTATTTTGTTAGGATTGCATTACATGTGTACATTGCTTTGAGTATTATAGACATTTTAACAATGTTTGAAAATCCGTGAGGATGGAACGTCTTTCCATTTCTTTGTGCCATCTTCAATTTCTTTCATCAGTGTTTTATAGTTTTCATTGTACAGGCATCTTTGGTTAGGTTCATTCTTCTGTATTTTATTGATTTTTGCTGTAATTGTAAGTGGTATTTTTTAAAATTTCTCTTTATGTTCCTTTATTATTAGTATATGAAATGCAACAGACTTCTGAACATCGATTTTGTATCTTGTGACTGTACTGAATGCATTTATCAGGTCTCATAGTATTTTGATGGAATCTTTCAGGGTTTCTATATATAATAACATCTCATCTGCAAAGAGCAAAAGTTTTATTACTTCCTTACCTATTCAGATGCATTTTATTTTTTGTTTTCTAATTGTTGTGGCTAACACTTGCAATATTATGCTGAATAAAAGTGGTGAGAGTAGACATCCCTGTCTTCATCTTCAATATGCAGGAAAGATTCTTAGTCTTTCCTTATTGAGTTGTGGTATTTGCTGTGAGTTTTTCATATACGACCATTATTATGTTGTTTTATATTCTCTCTAAAGCAATGTTATTGAAGATTTTTATCATGAATGGATGTTGTACTTTGTCAAATGCTTTCTCTGTGTCTTTGAAATAATTACATGGTTTTTATCCTTTCTCTTATTGATGTGATGTATCATGTTAATTATTCACTAATATTGAACTGCACTTTTATTTTGGAAATAAATCCTATTTCATTGTGGTGAATGATGTTTTTAATGTACTGTTGGATTTTTTTGCTACTATTTCACTGAGGATTTTTACACCTATGTTTACCAGAGGTATTGCCCTGTATTTCTGTTTTTTAGTTGTGTTTTTACCTCGTTTTGGTAGCCAGGTAATTTGGCATCCTAGAATACTTTTGAAAGTTTTTCCTCCTCTTTTGTTTTTTGAATAGTTTGACATTATTAGTCTTTTTTGATATTAAGTCGTTTTTAAATGTTTCATAGAATTCACCTGTGATGTCATCTGGTCCTGGAATTTTGTTCTTTGGGAGCTCTTGATTGCTGATTCAATCAACTTGACGGTAATCAACCTGTTCAAATGTTCCATATCTTCCATCTTAGGTTTTGGTAGGTTATATGTTTCCAAGAATTTAATCACTTCTTCTATTTGTTTAATTTGTCAGCATATTGTTTGTTATATTTTAAAATAATTTTTGTGTTATTGTGGTATTGATTGTTACTTCTCTTCTTTCACTTGTCATTTTGTTTATTTGTCCTTTCTGTTTTATAATGAGTTTGACTAGAGCTTTATCAATTTTGTTGATGTTTTCAAAGAACCAGCTCCTGGTTTCATTGCTATGTTATATTGTGTTTTTTTTTGTTTGTTTGTTTCCGTATCATTTATTTTCACTCTAATCTTTATTATTTCCTTATTTTTGCTGGTTTGGGGCTTGTTTGGGTTCTTCTACTAGCTCTTTCAAACATGGGGTTAGGTTATTTTTTTGATATTTTTCTTATTTTTTCTTTTATTGCTACATATCTCCTTATTAGGCCTGCATTTGTTGTATCCCATAGCTTTTGGATTTAGTGTCTTCATTTTTCTTTGTTTCATTTACAATTTTATTTCTTATTTGATAACTTGTTTGATCTATTCATTGTTTAATGACATATTATTTAACCTCCATGTATTTGTAGTCTTTCCAAACATTTCTTGTGATTGATTTCTAGTTTCATAGCATTGTGTCAGAAAAAATGTGTGATAGGACTTTGACCATTTTGAATTTGTTGATATTTGTTCTGTGTCCTAATATGTGACCTATTCTGGAGAGTATTCAATGTGCACTCAAAAAAATGTGTATCCTGTTGTTTTAGAATGGCAAATTCTGAATATTTCTGTTAAATCCATCTGTTCTAGTGTTGATTTAAAGCCATCATTTCCTTCTTGTTTTTATTTTTGGATTATCTGTCCATGAATGTAAGTGGGGTATTAAAGTCCTCTACTATCAGGAGTAGGAGTTAAGGTGGCAGAACAGTACAGGAATCCTATGCTTGTCTCTTCCTTTGAATGCCATTGGATAAATATCAAATAATTCTGAACAAACATGAAATCAGTCTAAATGCTGAGAAAACAAGCTGCAGAATTACAGGAAGAAATGAAGCCACATTGTGGAAGGTAGTAAGGTACAGATGTGATTCCAGGGAGAAAAGAATGAAGTGTGTTGTGGAGTGGATGGAAACTTGATCTCAGAGAGAGAAGAGAGAGAGATAGTGATAGAAAAAAGAGAAAGCAGCATGCAGGGGATTGCACAATAGAAACAATTCCCCAAGACCATTGATGGGGGAAACCAGAGTGGTAGATTATCTCAAGTTTTTACAAGAAGTGGAGCTCTGGGGCTCCTAAATGGCTCAGTTGGTTATGTATCTGACTTCGGCTCAGGTCATGATCTCACAGTTCGTGGGTTCATGCTGACAGCTCAGAGCCTGTATCCTGCTTCGGATTCTGTGTCTCCCTCTCTCTCTGCTGCTGCTCTGCTGTTTGTGCCCTCTCTCTCTCTCTATCTCTCTCAAAAATAAATAAACACCAAAAAAGGAAGTGGAGCTCAGAATCTGAAGTTTTAAAGCTTCCACCACTAGGTGGAGACTGCCAGGCATAATGGTTCTCCTGAGGGGAAGGAGGCTAGAAGCCCAGGAGCATGCAGTATGGTTTAAGGATTCCCTGGGTTGTACTGGGAGAGACAGTTCACTTTCTTGGAGTACATTTGGAAGAGCTGACATGGTATTTCAGAGGACAAAGCTGGCAGGCACCACCACGCTGCCCTGTTCATTAAGGTAGGAACAGAGACACTTTCTGAGGACAGCAAACCTTGGTGTTGGCTTTTATTGTACTTTACCATAAACTCCAAATCCCTGAATGATTCTGCAGCTGCTTTTCTGGGACATAGCGGCACCAGCCACAACATGGTGAGACCCTCCACCAAAGAATAAGGGCAGGTGGTTTACACTGCACCAGGTCCCTAAAATTTGGAGTTTTGAAACACATCCTGAGGTAAAACACAGGAGTACTGTGCTGCTAGGTGAGTAGATAGCATTGGCACATACAAGGTATAGACAGGTATCCAACAGAAACTATGGACACAAGAAGAGAGATTTCTGATTCTTCTGTGAGAGTTTCGTGAATAGTGGTGGCCATGAACTCCCCGGTCTTGGGATGAGAGAGCAAGGTGATATCATTTCCCCCACCTATCAGCAATGATAGACATCAGTGAGCAACACAGCGCCCCCAGTGGAAGCTAGAGCCAGTTGCACAGAGCCCCACTGCACCCTGCAGGTGCATCTTTATGAGAGTAAGTTTGCCTGAGAACCAGCACACCAGGCCTCTCCCCCAGAATAACAGCACAAACCCCTCACAAGCAACAGTCTATTGATGATAGAGTCCTGCAAAACTTCAATTCTAGTGGAAATAGGATCAAGCTTATTTTAACAAACAGACCAAAGCAGACCATCTAGTTAAAATGGCACACAGTGAAAAAAGTCCAACACTCCCCACTGCAAGCAAAGAGAAACTCCACAGGGGACTGACATGAGGGAAAGGACAACCAAAAAATAAAAGCAAAGTTCACATTCTGAAAAGCTTCCTGAAGTGCCAGGCCCTAGACAGTATAGGACTTGCTCTTAATATAGCCATGAGTTGAAAGGAGGAAATACAACTGGCTTTCCAAACACACACACACACTCATGACCAAGGCAAAATGACAAGACTGAGGAATTGACTCCAAAATAAATAATGAAGGGGTAAAGGCCAGAAATCTAATCAAAACAGATATAAGTAATAAGCCTGAACCAGATTTTAAAACAACAAACATAAGGATATTAGTTGGGCTGGACAAAAGTATAGAAGACTTTAGAGAAACCCTTACTACATAAATAAAAGAAATAAAAACTAGTCAAGCTGGAATAAAGCAAATGCTATAACCAAGATGAAAATCAAATGGCTGTGGTGACAACGAGGATGAATGAAACAGAAGAATGAATAGTGATACAGAAGATTATAATTATGGAAAATAATGCAGCTGAAGAGGGAAATAAAAATATTGTATCTTGAATGTAGACCTAGTGAACTCAACAAATTCATAAAGCACAATAACATTCATGTCATAGGAGTCCCAGAAGAAGAAAAGAAATAAGAAGGGGCAGAAGGTTTGAACAAATAAAAGCTGAAAACTCCTCTAATCTAGGGAAGGAAACAGACATCCAAATCCAGAAGGCATGGAGAATTCCCATCAAATTCAACCAAAAACCTTTTACAATGTTGTTGATGGGAATTCAAACTGGTGTAGCCACTCTGGAAAACAGATGGAGGTTCCTCAGAAAATTAAAAATAGAAGTACCCTATGACCCAGAAATTGCAATACTAAGTATTTACCCAAAGTATACAAAAATTCTGATTCAAAGGGGCACATGTACCCCAATGTTGATAACATAGCACTATCAATAATGGCCAAATTATGAAAATAATCCAAATGACAATCAACTAATGAATGGTTGCCATTCATTAGTTCATGGTAAAGAATGGTAATGAATGGTAATGAATGGTTGTCATTCATTAGTTCATGGTAAAGAAACATTCATGGTAAAGATATGGTATATATGTATATATGTATGGAATACTACGTGGTGATCTAAAGAATGAAATCTTACTATTTTCAACAACTTGGATGGAAGAGAGTGTATTATGCTAGCAAAATAAGTCAGTCAGAGAAAGACAAATATCATATGATTTCACTCATATGTGGAATTTTAGAAACACAACAGATGAACATAGGTGAAGGAGAGGAAAATAAGATAAAAACAGAGGGAGGCAAGCCATAAGACACTCTTAAATAGAAAGAACTGACTGAGGGTTGATAAAGAAGTAGGTGTGGTGATGGGTTAAATGGGTGATGGACATTAAGGAAGGCACTTTTCGGGATGAGCACTGTGTGTCATACGTAAGAGATCAATCAGTGCGTTCTACTACTGAAACCGGTACTACACTGTTTGTTAACTAACTTGAATTTAAATTTAAAAAGATCCAAACAGAAGCTACCCAACACCAAGGCATATTATAGCAAACTTTGAAAACTACAGAGATAAGGAAAGAATCCTGAAAACAGCAAGGGAAGATAAATCTCTCCCCTAAAACTAAAGACAAAGTTGGCAGCAGATCTCTCCACAGAAACTTCAGAGGCCAGAAGGGGGTGGCATGATATATTCAACGTGTTGAAGGGGAACCATACGAAGCCAAGAATACTTTATCCAGCAAGACTGTCATTCAGAATAGAAAGAGAGGAAGATAGTTTCCCAGACCAAAAAAAAAAAAAAAAAAAAAAAAAAACCTGAAGGAGTTTGTGACACTAAACCAGCCCGGCAAGAAATATTAAAGAGGATCCTTTGAATGGGAGAGAAAGACAAAAAACAAAAAAGACGAGAAAGGAATGAAGAAAATCTCCATACAGGTAATACAATGGCAACAAATTTTATCTATCAAAGGTTATCTAAATATAAATGGACTAAATACACCAATCAAAAGCCATAGGGTATCAGAATGATTTAAAAAAAAAAAAAAACAAACAAACAAGCAAACAAAAAACAAGACCAAACAATATACTGCTTACAGGAGACTCAACTTAGACCTAAAGCCTCTGCCAGATTGAAAGTGAAGGAATGGGGAACCATTTATCATGCTAAAGGACATCAAAAGAAAGCCAGGGTAGCCATATTTATATCAGACAAACTAGATTTTAAAATAAATAACTGTAGCAAGAGATGAAGAAGAACACTATGTCATAATAAAGGGTCTGTCAAACAAAAATATCTAACAATTGTAAATATTTATGCCCCCTACTGAATACAACCCACACATATATAAATCAATTAATATCAAATATAAAGAAACTAATTGATAATAATGCAATAATAGAGGACTTTAACCTACCACCTACAGTAGTGGACAGATCATCTAAATACAAAATATACAAGGAAACAATGGCTTTGAATGGCACACTGGAACAGATGGACTTAAAAAACATGAGAACATTTCATCCTAAAGCAGCAGAATACACATTCTTTTCAAGTGTACATTGAACATAATTCAGAATAGATCACATACTGGGTCACAAATCAGACTTCAACAATTACAAAAAGGTTGGGATCATACCGTGCATATTTCCATACCACAACACTATGAAACTTAAAGTCAACCACAGGAAAAAGTTTTTAAAGACCATAGATACATGGAGATTAAAGAATATCCTACTAGGGGCACCTGGGTGTCTCAGTTGGTTGAGTATCTTCCTCTTGATTTTGGCTCACATCATGATTTCATGGTTTTTGAGATAGAGCCAAGCTTCTAGCTCTGCGCTTACAGTGAGGGGCCTGCATAGGATCTTCTCCTCCTCTTTCTCCCTCTCATACACTCTCTTTCTAATTCCATAAATTTAGAATAGAATAGAATAGAATAGAATAGAACAGAATAGAATATCCTACTAAAGAATTTTCTGGGTTATCCAGGAAATTAAGAAAGGAATTTAAAAAATACATGAAAATGAAAATAAAAACATGACAGTCCAAAACCTTTGGGATGCAGCAAAGGTGGCCATAAGAGGGAAGTATATAGCAATACAAGTTTACTTCAAGAAGTAAGAAAATTTTCAAATATACAACCTAACCTTATATGTAAAGAAGCTAGGAAAGGAAGATCAAATAAAATCTAAACCCAGCAAAGGAAGGGAAATAATAAAGATTATAGCAGAAATAAACAATATAAAAAGCGAAAAAAATAAAATTGCAGTAGAAGAGATCAACAAAGTAAGAGCTCGTTCTTTGAGAAAATCAATAAAATGTATAAATCCCTAGTCAGAAAGATCAAAAAGAAAGGACTCAAATAAATAAAATCAGGAATGACAGAAGAGGGGTCACAACCATCAACACAGGAATGCAAACAATTATAAGAGAATGTTACAAAAAAAAATATGCCAACAAACAAGACAATGAAAAAGAAATGCATAGGGGTGCCTATGTAGCTTAGTTGATTAAGCATCCAACTTTGGCTCAGGTCATGATCTTAACAGTTTGTGAGTCCATGCCCTGCATCGGGCCCTGTCCTGACAGGTCAGAACCTAGAGTCTTCTTCAGCTCCTGTGTCTCCATCTCTTTCTGCCTCACCCCTGCTTGCACTCTGTCCCTCAAAAATAAATAACATTAAAAATTTTAAAAAAATTCTGTCTCTCTCTCCCTCTGCCCCTCTCCCAGCTCATGTACTTGCTCTCTCTCTCTCTCTCTCTCTCTCTTTCTAAAACTAAATAATGATAATAAAAAAGAAATGTATAAATTTCTCAAAACATACAAACTACCAAAACTGAAATAAAGATTAATAGAAAATTTGAACAGATCTGTAACCAGAAAGGAAATTGAATCAGAAATAAAAAATCTCCCAAAAAACAAAAGTCCAGGGCCAGATGGCTTCACAGGGAATTTCTAAGACATGTATAGAATAATTAATATTTATTCTTCTCAAACTGTTATTAAAAATAGAAACGGAAGTAAAACTCCCAACTACATTCTATGAGCCCAGCATTACATAGATTCCAAAGTTAGACGAAGACTCCACTAAAAAGGAGAATCACAGGCCAATCAAAAGACCTGATGATTTTTGATGAAAAAAATCATCAAGATACTAGCAAATCAAATCCAACAGTACATTAAAAACTTATTCATCATTATCAGGTGGAATTTGTTCCTAGGTTACAGAGGTTGTTCAATATTTGAAAATCAATCAATTAATCAATCAACATTAATAAAAGAAAGGATAAGAACCACATTATTCTCTCAATAGATGTTGACAAATGGAGCTAGAATGTATTATACTAAACAAAATAAGTCAATCAGAGAAAGACAAATATATGATTTCATTCATAAGTGGAATTTAAGAAACAAAAGAGATAAACATACGGGAAGGGGGATAAGAGAAGAAAGAGAAACAAACCACAAGAGGCTCTTGACAATAAAGAACAAATTGAAGATTGATGGGGGGGATGGGCTATATGGGTGATCAATATCACAAGGAAGGCACTTGTGATGAACACTGGGTGTTGTATGTAAGTGAAGAATTGCTGATACATATATACATATATATAACTAATATATATATTAGTTAATATATATATCAGTATCTCAAGGAAGGCACTTGTAATGAACACTGGGTGTGTATGTAAGTGATGAATTACATATATACATATATATTATATACATATATACATATGATACATATATACATATATACATATATGTATATATGATATATACATATATATTAACATATATATACATATGTACATATATACATATTCTACATATATATACATATATATTAACTAATATATGTATTACATATATACGTATATATTATACATATATACATATATTCATATATATTAACTAATATATATATTAGTTAATATATATATAATCTAACACACACACACATATATATGTATATATGTGTATATATATATATATATATATATATATATATATATATATATTAAAAGAAAACCCAGAAATGTACCCACAGCTATTTGGTCAACTAATCTTTGGCAAAGCAGGAATAAATATCCAGTGGAATAAAAGACAGTCTACTTAACAAATTGTATTGAGAAAACTGGACAGTGACATGCAGAAGAATAAAACTAGGCCAATTTATTACACTATACACACAAATAAATTCAAAATGGATGAAAAACCTAAATGCAAGACAGAAAACCGTCAAAATCCTAGAGTAGAACACAGGCAGCAACCTATTTGACTTTGACCATAACAAATTCTTACATGTCTCTGGAGGCAAGGGAAATAAAAGAAAACATGGACTATTGGACCTCATCAGGATAAAAACCTTCTGCACAGCAAAGGAAACAATCAACAAAACTAAAAGACAAGCTACAGAATGAGAGAAGATATTTGCAAATGACATATTTGATAAAGTGTTAATATCCAAAATCTATAAAATATCATTGAACTCAGCAAACAAAAAAATAAATAATCCAGTTAAGAAATGGGTGGAAGACATGAACAGACATTTTTCCAAAGAAGACATACAGCTGGCTAACAGACACATGAAAGAATGCTCAACATCACTCATCATCAGGGAAATTCAAATGAAAACCATGCTGAAATACCACCTCACACCTGTCACAATGGCTAAAATTAATAACACAGGAAACAAAAGATGTTGGCAAAGATGTGGACTAAGGGGAACCCACTTACACTATTGGTGGGATTGCAAACTGGTGTCGCCACTGTCAAAAGAAATATGTAGTTCCTCAAAAAGTTAAAACTAGAATTTTAAAGCTATGACTCAGCAATTTCACTACTAGGTATTTACCCAAGGGACACAAAAATAGTGATTCGAAGGGACACATGGCCCCTGATGTTTACAGCAGCATTATCAATAATAGTCAAACAATGGAAAGAGCAAAAATGTCCATCGACTGATAAGTGGATAAAGAAGTTTTGTACATTTCAAAAAGAATGAATCTTGGTATCTGCAATGATGTGGATGGAACTACAGAGTGTTATGCTAAGCGAAATAAGTCAGTCAGTGCTATATGATTTCATTCATTTGGAATTCAAGGAAAAAAGCAGATAGATATAGTGGAAGGAAAAAAAAGAGAGAGGGAAGCAAACCATGAGAAACTCTTAACTATAGAGAGTATACTGAGATTTACTGGGGCAGGGGAGGCTACTTGGCTGATGGGTATTAAGAGCACTTGTTATGATGAGCACTTGGTGTTACATGTAAGTGATGAATCTCTCAATTCTACACTGGAAAACAATTTTACCATATATTAACTAACTAGAATTTAAATTATAACCTGAAAAAATAAAATTAAGTCCTCTCCTACTATTGTAGTACTATCAAACTTTATCTTTGTTATTAACATATATACACATACATACATACATACATACACTGTCATGTTGGGTGCATACGTACTTACAATTGTTACATTTTGTTGTTGGATTATGTCCCTTAATATAATGTCCTTCTTTGCTTTTACAATCTTTATTTTTTGTCCAATATAAAAATTGCTATTCTAGCTTTTTTTGACACCATTTCTATGGAAACTGTGTCTCCATCCCCTCACATTCTTTCTTTCTTTCTTTTTTTTTTTAATTAACTTGTTTTATTTTTTATTTTTTTAAATTTACTTCCCAATTAGTTAGCATAAAGTGCAGCAATGATTTCAGGAGTAGATTCCTTAGTGACCCTTAACCATTTAGCCCATCCCCCCTCTGACAGCTCCTCCTGTTACCCTCAGTTAGATCTCCATATTTATGAGTCTTCTGTTTTGTCCCCCTCCCTGTTTTTATTTTATTTTTGTTTCCCTTCCCTTATGTTCATCTGTTTTGTCTCTTAAAGTCCTCAAATGTGTGAAATCATATGATTTTTGTCTTTCTCTGACTAATTTCACTTAGCATAATACCCTCCAGTTCCATCCATGTAGTTGCAAATGGCAAAATTTCATTCTTTTTGACTGCCAAGTAATACTCCAGTGTGTGTGTGGGGGTGGGGTGCACCACATCTTTTTTATCCATTTAGCCATCGATGGACATTTGGGCTCCTACCATACTTTGGATATTGGTGATAGTGCTGCTATAAACATGGGGGTGCATATGTCCCTTTGAAACAGCACACCTGTATCCCTTGGATAAATGCCTAGTAGTACAATTGTTGGGTTGTAGGGTAGTTCTATTTTTAATTTTTTGAGGAACCTCCATACTATTTTCCAGAGTGGCTGCACCAGCTCTTGTTTCCACCAACAATGTGAAAGAGATACTCTTTCTCTGCATCCTCGTCAACATCTGTTGTTGCCTGAGTTGTTAATGTTAGCCATTCTGACAGGTGTCAGATGGTATCTCATTGTGGTTTTGATTCATATTTCCTTGATGATGAGTGATGTTGAGCATTTTTTCATGTGTTGGGTGGCCATCTGGATGTATTCTTTGGAGAAGTGTCTAGTCATGTCTTTTGCCCATTTCTTCACTGGATTGTTTGTTTTTTGGGTGTTGAGTTCGATAAGTTCTTTATAGATTTTGGATACTAAGCCTTTATCTGATATGTCATTTGCAAATATATTCTCCCATTCTGTCAGTTGCCTATTAGTTTTGCTGATTGTTACCTTCGCTGTGCAGAAGATTTTTATTTTGATGAGGTCTCAGTAGTTCATTTTTGCTTTTAATTCCCTTTCCTCAGGAGATGTGTTGAGTAAGAAGATGCTGTGGCCAAGATCAAAAAGGTTTTTGTCTGCTTTATCCTCAAGGATTTTGATGGCTTCCTGTCTTACATTGAAGTCTTTCATCCATTTTGAGTTTATTTTTGTGTATGGTGTAAGAAAGTGGTCCAGGTTCATTCTTCTGCATGTCGTTGTCCTGTTTTCCTAGCACCACTTGCTGAAGACAGTCTTTATTCCATTGGATAGTCTATCCTGCTTTGTCAAATATTAGTGACCATACATTTGTGGGTCCGTTTCTGGGTTCTCTATTATGTTCCATTGATCTCAGTGTCTGTTTTTGTGCCAGTACCATACTGTCTTGATGATTACAGCTTTGTAGTATAGCTTGAAGTCTGGGATTGTGATACCTCCTGCTTTGTTTTTTTGTTTGTTTGTTTTGTTTTGTTTTGTTTTTCTTCAAGATTGCTTTGGCTATTCGGGGTCTTTTCTGGTTCCATAATTTTAGGATTATTGGTTCTAGCTCTGTGAAGAATGCTGGTGTTATTTTGATAGGGATTGCATTGAATATGTAGATTGCTTTGGGTAGTATCAACATTTTAACAATATTCGTTCTTCCTATCCAGGAGCATGGATTCTTTTTCCTTTTTTTGTGTCTTCTTCAATTTCTTTCATAAGCTTTCTATAGTTTTCATTGTATAGATTTTTTACCTCTTTGTATAGATTTATTCCTAGGTATTTTATGATTTTTGGTGCAAGTGTAAATGGGATCAATTCCTTGATTTCTCTTTTGCTTCATTGTTGGTGTATAGGAATGCAACTTATTTCTGTGCATTGATTTTATATCCTGCAACTTTGTTAAATTCATGAATCAGTTCTAGCAGTTTTTTGGTGGAATCTTTAGGGTTTTCCAAGTAGAGTAACATGTCATCTGAGAAGAGTGAAAGTTTGACCTCCTCCTAGCCAATTTGGATGTCTTTACTTCTTTGTGTTGTCTGATTGCAGAGGCTAAGACTTCCAATACTATGTTGAATAATGGTGGCAAGAGTGGACATCCTTGTCTTGTTCCTGACCTTAGGGGGAAAGCTCTCAGTTTTTCCCCATTAAGGATGATATTAATGTTGGGTCATTCATATCTGGCTTTTATGATCTTGAGGTATGCTCCTTCTATCTTTACTTTCTTGAGGGTTTTTATCAAGAAAGGATGCTGTATTTTGTCAAATGCTTTCTCTGCATCTATTGAGAGGATCATATGGTTCTTGTCCTTTCTTTATTGATGTGATGGATCATGTTAATTGTTTTGTGGATATTGAACCAGCCCTGCATCCCAGGTATAAATCCCACTTGGTCGTGGTGAATAATTTTCTTAACGTATTGTTGGAGCCAGTTGGCTAATATCTTATTGAGGATTTTTGCATCTATGTGCATCAGGGAGATTAGTGTATAGTTCTCCTTTTTAGTGGGGTCTCTGTCTGGTTCTGGAATCAAGGTAATCCTGGCTTCATAGAAAGAGTTTGGAAGTTTTCCTTCCATTTCTATTATTTGTAACAGCTTTAAGAGAATAGGTGTTAACTCTTCCTTAAATGTTTGGTAGAATTCCCCTGGAAAGCCATCTGGTCCTGGACTCTTGTTTTTTGGCGGATTTTTTATTAGTAATTCGATTTCCTTACTGGTTATGGGTCTGTTCAAATTTTCTATTTCTTCCTGTTTCAGTTTTGGTCGTGTATATGTTTCTAGGAATGTCCATTTCTTCCAGTTTGCCCACTTTATTGCCATATAATTGCTCATAATATCCTCTTATTATTGTTTTTATTTCTGCTATGTTGGTTTTGATCCCTCCTCCTTCATTCTTGATTTTATTTAATATGTCCTTTCCTTTCTCTTTTTGACAAAACTGGCTAGTGGTTTTTCAATTTTGTTAAATCTTCCAAAGAACCAGCTTCTGCTTTCATTGATCGGTTCTACTGTTTGTTTTTTTGTTTGTTTGTATGTTATTGTTGTTTTGTTTTGTTTCAATAGCATTAATTTCTGCTCTATTCTTTATTATTTCCTGTCTTCTGTTGGTTTGGGGTTTTATTTGCTGTCCTTTTCCAGCTGTTTAAGCTGTAAGGTTAGGTTGTGTATCTGAGATCTTTTTTCCTTCTTTAGGAAGGTTTGGATTGCTATATACTTTCCTCTTATGACCGCCTTTGCTGAAGCCTAGAGGTTTGGGGTTGTGATGTTATCATTTTCATTGATTTGCATAAACTTTTTAATTTCCTCTTTAACTTCTTGGTTAGCCCATTCATTCTTGAGAAGGATGTTCTTAAATCTCCAAGTATTTGTTACCTTTCCAAATTTTTTCTTGTCATTGATTTCGAGTTTTATAGCATTGTGGTCTCAAAATATGCACAGTATGATCTCGATATTTTTGTACTTGCTGAGGGCTGATTTGTGCCCCAGTATATGGTCTATTCTGGAGAACGTTCCATGTGCACTGGAGAAGAATGTGTATTCTCCTGCTTTAGGATGAAATGTTCTGAATACATCTGTTAAGTCCATCTGGCCCTGTGTGTCATTCAAAGCCATTGTTTCCTTGTTGATTTTTTGATGAGATGATCTGAATACATCTGTTAAGTCCATCTGGCTCTGTGTGTCATTCAAAGCCATCGTTTCCTTGTTGATTTTTTGATGAGATAACCTGTCCATTGCTGTGAGTGGGGTGTTGAAGTATCCTACTATTATGGTATTAATATCAATGAGTTTCTTTATGTTTCTGATTACTTGATTTATATATTTGGGTTTTCCCACATTTGGCACATAAATGTTTACAATTGTTAAGGTTCTTGGTAGATGCACCCCTTAATTATCATATAGTGCCCTTCTTCATCTCTTGATACAGTGTTTATTTTAAAGTCTAGATTGTCTGATATAAGTGTGAAAACTCCGGCTTTCTTTTGTTGACCATTACTATGATAGATTGTTCTCCATCCTCTTACTTTCAATCTGAAGGTGTCTTTAAGTCTAAAGTGGGTCTATTGTAAACAGCATATAGATGGATCTTGTTTTCTTATCCATTCTGTTACCCTATGTCTTTTGCTTGGAACATTGAGTCCACTGAGGTTTAAAGTGAGTACTGAAAGATATGAGTTTATTGCCATTATGTTGCTTGTAGTTTGAGTTTCAGATGGTGTTCTCTGGTCCTTTCTAATCTTTGTTGCTTTTGGTATTTATTTATTTATTTATTTATTTATTTATATTTTCATCTTTTCTCCCCTCAGAAAGTCCCCCTTAAAATGTCTTGCAGGGCTGGTTTACTGGTCACAAACTCCTTTAATTTTTGTTTGGGAAACTTTTTATCTCTCCTTCTATTTTGAATGACAGCCTTGTTGGATAAAGAATTCTTGGCTGCATATTTTTCTGATTCAGCCACTCTTTTATGCCACTCTTTTATGGTCTGTCAAGTTTCTGTGGATAGGTCTGCTGCAAACTGATCTGTCTTCCCTTGTAGGTTAAGAACTTTTTTTCCCCCTTGCTGCTTTCATGATTCTCTCCTTGCCTGAGTATTTTGTGAATTGAATTATGATATGCCTTGCTGATGGTCGGTTTTTGTTGAATCTAATGCGTGTCCTCTGTGCTTCCTGGATTTTGATGTCTGTGACTTTTCTCAGGTTAGGAAAATTTTCTGCTATGATTTGCTCACATAACCCTTCAACCCCTATTTCTCTCTCTTCCTCTTCTAGGACCCCTATGATTCTGATGTTGTTCTTTTTTAATGCTCTAATTCTTTTTTTTAAATTTTTTTAAACATTTATTCATTTTTGAGAGAGAGACAGAGTGTTAGTGGGGCTAGGGTCAGAAAGAGAGGGAGACACAGAATCTGAAGCAGGATCCAGGCTGTCAGCACAGAGCCTGATGCAAGTCTCAAACTCATGAACCATGAGATCACGACCTGGGCCAATGTCAGATGCTCAACCAACTGAGCCACCCAGGCTCCCCTGCTCTAATTCTGAAATTGTGCTCTTTTGCCTTAATCTCTCTCTTTGTTTCTGCTTTGTCATTCTCCATAAGTTTGTCCTCTATATTTCTGATTATCTGTTCTGCCTCATCCATCCTTGCTGCCATGGCATCCATTAATGATTGCAGCTCAATTATAGCCTTTTTATTTCATCCTGACTAGCTCTTACTTCTTATATCTCTGCAGAAATGGATTCTAATCTATTTTTGACTCCAACTAGTATTCTTATTGTTGTGATTCTAAATTCTGATTCAAACATCTTGTTTGTATCTGTGTTGGTTAAGTCCCTGGCTGTTATTTCTTCCTGCTCTTTCTTTTGGAGTGAGTTCCTTCATTTCATCATTTTGAGGGGAGAAAAGGAATTAATGAGATAGAAAAAATTAATATAAAAAATTAAAATTAAAAAAATATTAAAATTAAAAAATTAAACACACACACACAAATAGAATAAATGATGCTATACCTTATGTGTGTTTGGGTCTGGGTGTTCACAGTGGCTTGAAAGATTAGAAAAAAAAAAGGGGGAAGAAGGAAAAAAAGGAAATCGTTTGAAAATTTGAAAAAATGAATACACTGAAGTAGACCCAAATTAGTCTACTTTTAGTAGTGATGGAAGTAAACTACAATTTGAAAAAATTTACACAAAAGTAAAAAATATAGCAAAAAAATTAAAGAAAATGTATTTTTAATAAAAAGTGAAAATAAAGATATTTTTTTGTCTTTCTGTATTCAAGAAAAAGAAACTAAAAAGAGAAAAAAGAAAAAAAGAAAAAAGGAAATCGTTTGAAAATTTGAAAAAAATGAATATACTGAAGTAAACTAAAATCAAATGATGTAAATAAAATAGAATTTGAAAAAAAATTACAAAAAAGTAAAAAATACAGTAAAAAATAAAGAAAAATATTTTTCATAAAAATTGAAAATAAAATGAATTTTTCTCTTTTTTGAATTAAAGAAAAATAAATGAAAAAGAAAAAAAGCAAAAATATAAAGAAAGAAAGAAAATTGAATAGATGGACTTGCTGAGACTGAAACACAACTGAAATTACTTTGTTTTCCCCTAGAAGTTAGACTATGAAGCTCCTTATAGTCCATGAACTAAGCAGGTGGTGAGGCTTCTGTTCTTGTATAGTGAGGTTAGCCTAGTGTGAGAGGCTTAGTGTAAGGGCTCAGTTCTCCACTAGATGGCGCTGCTAGTCCACTGGGGTGTATTGTTGTGGTGCTTGTAGGTACTTATGCACATGCGCGGGAGAGGCAAAAATGGTGTCACCCAGCTACCCAGTCTCTCATGTCAGAACTCTGTTCTCCCTCATCAGCAATCATGCACCTGTCCTTTGGCTTCAACTTTCATCCACTCTCCTCTTTTATGCTGTCCGTGAACAAGCCCAAGTAGTTCCTTTCTCCTGAGTTTTGTCTCAGATGCGGCTGAAGATGCTGCGGAAGCCCAGAGAGTGCAGCCAGGTGCCAGCCCACTCCAGGAAAAGTTTGCGAGATACTGTAGCAGCAGTGTTTCAGGGATTATGGAAAATCAGAACACACATCTGGCACCAGGCTTAACCCTTAACAACTTTGTTCCATCACATGCCAATGTGGCCATTCTTTGGAGTCTGCTGGGCCCAGGTTTCCTCACAGCCTCTACCAAATGTCCTTCTAGCAGTGGAACCGCTTCTCCCTGTGTGGCCCAATAACTTCCTGGACTCCACTCTGCTCCTGGGGATTTG
Organism: Panthera pardus; assembly: GCF_024362965.1. Classification (NCBI taxonomy): domain Eukaryota; kingdom Metazoa; phylum Chordata; class Mammalia; order Carnivora; family Felidae; genus Panthera; species Panthera pardus. The sequence goes on from NW_026526654.1 coordinate 4,737,989, forward strand.
CCCATCCCACCAAAGCACCACCAGTTATCGAGCTATGGAGTTGCAGACTGCATTCTCTTTGTTTACAGTCTTAATAGAATTTAAACCCTCTCCTTTCTCCTTTCTCCCTTTTTAGTTCAGTCCCTGTGGCTGTTTCCAATTTTCCACTTTTTCTTCAGCTGCTTTTGGGGAGGGGTGCTTTTCTCATATTCTCCCCACCGTCTCTGTCCTCTCTCCTCAGGCAAAATACTTCCCTGCCCTCTGTGGCTTCTATCTTCCCAAGTTCACCTCTCTGTGCTGTGTACCTGCTGAATTCTGTGGCTCAGGTTGTGAAGATTGTTGTGCTAATCCTCAGATCAGTTTTCCAGGTGTGCAGGATGGTTTAGTATTGGTCTCGCTGTATTTCATGGCCACAAGACACACAGAACACTTCCATACTGCTCCACCATCTTGGCTTGCCCAGAAAAATATTTTAAGTGAGTTATGTAACATAAAAAGTAAATTCCTTAGGATGGTTATGTGAAAATTAAAGTTCAAATGGTGCCTGTGGTATGAAGATGGAGGTATATGCTTAAGAATCCATACATTGGGCCATGCAGTGGAAGTGGATTGGAGGGGTGGAAGAGAACTGAGGAAGGCTGGCTTAATTTGTCCAGATAGAACAGGAACTTATTGTTTGCTTTATTTACCCAGAGATTAACTCCTAACTTTTTATTGGGAATCATGGTAACACCTACTGCTTAGAGTCAGTTTTAAGAATTAAATTATTTAATTTAATTGGAAGTAACTTCCAGTGTTTCCTGGCATGCTGCAAGCAGTTAGTAAGTACTAATTTTAATAATGGTCATTGTTTTTGTTATTTTTATTTGATTATCATTCTATATAAACTAAAATGCATCCAAGAATTGAGACATTTCCAGTGCTTTGCTCCAATATGAACACAAAACTTTTCAATATTTATACACATCCAAGTGTGACCTACTTCTATTAAACACTCAAAAACAAACAAACATAAAAAAGACCAAACTATCCCAACAGAAAATAACTTAAAATTAACCCTGTAGTATAACCACTTATCTGCTTACATGTGCAGCCCAACCCAACCACATTGATACTGATCAGAGCTGACCTACTCCCGCTCCTCAGTTCACCATCACAGGTGCATCAAATGCCTATTTTTCCCACCTGGGAAATACTTTAGTCCCATACATGGGAGCTTAACCCCAAATAGTGAACTGAGAGGGATCTAAGGTTTCTTTACCTCCATTTCTAAGTTTGGTCCACACAAGAAAGGAAAAGAAACATAAAATATTGTCCTGTAGTAGCTGATCCAAAGTAAAAAAAAAAAAAAAAAATTAGTTTAAGCAAATATATCATGAAGAAAATGAATAATTGCATCACTATGTCAGATAGCTTTCCTTTAGGTGTATAGACTGGGCACTTTTGTTCCTTAAAATCAAGGAAAATTTGAACTTCAGGAATTGGATCAACCCGAAGCTCAAGAGCAAAACAGTATTACCATGATGTAATTGAAAAGAACTACTTCCAGTTTGTTTTTTCTGAGTTGTACTTCAAATAAAGTATGACATTGTAATTTACTTAATTTTCAGGGAAAATCATCTTAGTTATTCATTTATTTGTTAGTTAACTCATTCATAATAATATACTGATTAGGAAATAAATACCAGGGGGAATGTTAAAACTCTGAAGTACAAAGATGTATATGTAATCCCTTCTCTCAAGAAGTCCACAATAAAAGAGATGGATAATAAGATCATTACAGTTAAACAGATAGGTATAAATGCGTTATATTCAAGAGGAAGTGCATCTAACTCTGTCAGTTGTGGCAAGAGGGAGAAGGGAGGGGAGGTGGAATAAACAAGTGTAGAAGGGCAACATAACAGAAGTCGTAAAATCTACATGGACACTTTAAGATTATGAGAATGCCTAGCTAAGTGAAGATGTAAGGATTTTCAGGAAAGTTATCATCTTGGCATCTGTCAACTCAACATTGTAAATATTACATATTCAGTTATAAAAAAATGAGTTACTACAGTGTAGTAAATATAGGGAAAGATAGTTATTAGGGTATAAAAATCATTCTATTATGGAGTAATTTACTCTGTTCTCATATTTCCATTTCTCATTAAACAAAGAAAGAATGAATCACAGCAAACAAGAAGCATGGTTTAGCAGTTCAATAGAACCTTGTTCCTTGAAAATAATTTGTTCATATGTTGACTCCTACAGATGGTCTTTCTGACATGACATCACTACCTACTTATATACCTCAGCAAATTACCTTTTTCATCTATATTTAGTAGTCTTTATTGTAACCATATAGAGGAAGACATGTCCTCTCCACTATAGAATATTTATAATCATATTATTATGGCTATATACACTGATGTTCTAGATGCTGCCTGGTTGTTCTGCATCCTTGATTTATACTGCATGGAGTTAAATTTATAAATGGCAGGAGACGAGTAAATGTTACTTCAGACACTAGCATGTTTAAGCACAGAGAAACATATGGTCATACATGAGAAAGTAAAATAAGTAGAATTATTGTATCATAAAATTCCAGGCATGATCAACTTATAAATACATGAATAAGCCAGATGTGTGCATTTATTAAGCAGTTTATAGTTTTATATTATCAGATTTTCCAGATGAAATTCTATTTTTATGAGATACTGGCTGATATAATAGAAATAATGCCTATGTATATCCCACTCTTATGTAAATGTGTGTGTGTGTGTGTTTGTGTGTGTATTGTTTTCTTAAAATTGATATTCTAATTTGAGAGCCAATCTTGAATACACTGAATTTATGATTCAGTTCAGTGGTGTTCCTAATTCTGGGTATTTCCCTTTCTTCAAAGCACAGTTAACTATCTAAATGGACTCAGGGCACGTTGGGGAAAGCTAACAGGAATATTTTTAGCACATACACATGGATAGTGATTTACAGATCCTCTTCAAGTATACCTACCATCCCATTTTTCAAGAATGTCTGAATCTATAATTTTGTGCTAGTTCTGCAAATGCATAAAGTAGAAATTTGATCTTGTGAAGAACAGATATCACTTTGCATGGAAATTGCCAAAAGTGAGCTTGTACAAGATATTCCGATGAGAATGAAATAAAAATTATTTTTAAGGAACTCTTTTGCCAATCTGTGCTTATTAGACAACGCTTTATCATTCTTGTTCATTATGACTGCTGTGTTTTTGTCATATTGAAGAATGTTTTCTTGGCTCCCAAGTTATGACAATATTTGCCTAAATTATTTTCTTTATGCTTTATTGTTTTACCTTAAACATTTATATCTATGGTCACCTGGATTTGTATTTATTTTTAATTTACAAATGATATGGAAGAATGAGCACATGTTTTTTTTTCTTTACACAAAAGTGTGCAGTTGATCTGGCAGCTTCACTGAACAGAATTTCCTCTTCACTGACCTAAACATCTACCTATGTCATAAATTACACATTACAATTAAAATAACAAAATGTAATAATAAAAAGTGAATTTTAAAACCAGCAAGTTGTGGACAGCTTGGAAGATGGTAATGTAAGAGGATCCTATGCTCACCTTGTCCTGCAGATACAACTTGATAACATTCACATCAGTGTAAACAATAGAGAAAAAGCCCAAAGTTGACAAAACAAACCCCACAACTAAACTGTGGGGCCACATTGTAGAGGGCAGTAAGACAGAGATTCAGTGGGGAGAAAAGGGGCCTCGGGACTGTCCATGATAGGAAGGTACATGTAGGCATGAAAAGGGAAGATAAACTATCACACTGAGGAGCCCCTATGGGAACGACAAACCTCTATATGATTTGGTTTTGAAAACTAGAGGGGCCAGATTTCATGAGTACATACTCCAGCAGGACTTAAAACCCAGAATTTTAAAAATCAGTAGGCTCCATTATAGGAGAGGTAGAGGGGAAGAGGGAACTTAGTCACTGCCCTTAGACAGCACAACCAACAGTCCAAAGAAATACAGCATAGAAGCAGCAAATTGAAACAGTTATTACTTAACCTGCTGACTGTGCACCCCACCCACCCATGCTTGGTGGGTCCACCCCCTCTAGCCAGGCAGGCATCAGAAAACCAGCACACAAACTTTACCAACTCTGAGTTCTGTCCCTCCCCATGTTACAGTTATACTCCCTCCCTACTCTCTTGGCCAGAGCCCATCCAAACTGGTGCCAGAAATGTGGCAGTGTGCACACACTGATAGGAGCCAGAAACTCTCCAAAGTGACTCATACCACATGGAGATGGAAAGATAACCACACATACCAGTCTGATAGCAGCCCCAACAGTGAGCTGAAAGTAGGCAATTGGTTTGGTTGTAGGCTATGCCTACCAATGAAATCTAAGTGGAAAACACAGGGAAAGCACCCTGTAATCAGGTGCTCTGACATCTATGGCAAATACATGAACTTATTCAACTCAAGTTCAAGGTGGCCCCAGCCTGGCCCACTATCACCACAGGGACCAAATGCTGTCCAAAACATCAGGCAAAGAGAGATACCCCACATGACTGAGATGAAGGAAAAAGTGGTTTAGCTACAACAGCAGGGCACACAAAGAAAATGCCCCGGAAAGGCCAAGTACTGGTAAAAATGGGACACTGCACTTTGGGTCACTGCAGGATCTCTTCTTCATAAGGCCACTCCTTTCAAGACCAGAAGACAGAACTGACTTTCATACCCCACAGACACAGATGCAGGGAGTTAGAAGAAAGAAGGAAATAGATGAGTATGGCCCAAATGAAAGAGCAGGACAAAACAACAGCAAGACACCTAAGCTGATATCCCTGATAAAAAAATCACATGCTAATGGAATGGAAGAAAACACATTGTTAAAATATCTATACTACTCAAAGCAATCTACTCATTTAATGCAATCCCTATCAATATGCCACCAACACTTTTCACAGAGCTAAAACAAACAAACAATTTTAAAATTTGTATGGAACTACAAAACATTCTGAATAGCCAAAGCAATCCTGAAAAAAGAAAACTAAAACTGGAGGTATCAAGATTTCAGACTGCAAGCTCTATTAAAAACCTGTAGTCATCAAGACATTATGGTCTTGGTACAAAAACAGACACATAGATCAATGAAACAGAATAGAAAACCCAGAAATGGACCAGCAACTATATGATCCACTAATCTTCGCCAAATCAGGAAAGAATATCCAATGGAAAAAAGACAGTCTCTTCAACAAATTGTATTGGGAAAACCAGATGACAACATGCAGAGAATGAAACTGGACCACTCTCTTACATCACACATGCAAATATTTTCAAAATGGATTAAAGACCTAAATAGGATACAGGAAACCATCAAAATCCTAGAGCATAACACAACAGTAACCTCTCTGGCCTCGAACACAGCAACTTCTTACTAGACACATCACTGAATGCAAGGTAAACAAAAGCAAACATGATCTATTGGGGCTTCATCAAGATAAAAAGCTTCTGCACAGTGAAGGAAACAGTCAACAAACCTAAAAGGCAACTGATGGAATGGGAAAAGATATTTGAAAATGATATATCAGATGAAGGGTTAGTATCCAAAATCCATAAGCATATCAAACTCAACACCCAAACAATAAAAAAACCCAGTTATGAAATGGACAGAAGACATGAATAGTCTTTTCCAAAGAAGACATCCAGATGGCTAACAGACACAAGATGCTCAACATCACTCATCGTCAGGGAATTACAAATCAAAACCCTCATGAGACACCACCGTAGACCTGTCGTAATGGCTAAAATTAACAGCACAAGAAACAACAGGTTTTGGTAAGGATACGGGGAGAGGGAAACCCTCCTACACTGTTGGTTGGAATGCAAACTGGTGCAACCACTCTGGAAAACAGTATGGAGTTTCCTCAAGAAACTAATAGAACTACTCTATGATGCAGCAATTGCACTATTAGGTATTTACTCAAAAGACACAAAAATACAGATTTGAAAGAGAAATGCACCCCAATGTTTAAAGCAGCACTATCGACAATAACCAAACTAAGTAGAGAGCCCAAATGTCCATCCACTGATGAATGGATAAAGAAAATGTGGCATATATATACCACGGAATATTAGTGACCCATCAAAAAGAATGAAACCTTGATATTTGCAATGACGTGGATGGAGTTAGAATGTAGTATGCTAAGCAAAATAAGTTAATCAGAGAAATAAAAATACTATATGATTTTATTCATCTGTGGATTTTAAGAAATAAAACAGGTGAACATATGGGAGAGGGAGAAAAGAGGGAAACAAACCATAAGAAACTCTTTTTTTTTAAGTTTATTTATTTTGAGAGAGAGAGAGCATGAGTGCAGGAGGGGCAGAGAGGAGACAGAATCCCAAGCAGGTTCTGCACTGTAAGCACAGAGCCCTACAAGGGGACTCAGAAAACTATGAGATCATGACTTGAGTCGAAACCAAGAGCTGGACGCTTAACCGACTGATCCACCCAGGCACTCCAAGAGACTCTTAAAGACAGGGAACAAATTACGGGTTGACAGAGGACGGCACTTGTTTTGATGAGCACTGGGTATTTTATGTAAGTTATTAACCACTGAATTCTACTCCTGAAACCAATATTGCACTGTATGTTAACTAACTTAAATTTTAAAAGGGGAAATTTTAATTTATGTATTTATGTATTTATTTATGTTTTTATTGTGATCTATTTTAGTTTATTTAATTTAAAAGCTTAAGTACAACAGATTTATAGGAAAGACATAAGACACACAATAGTAATCAAAGAAAATTCACCATCTTTGTCAACATGCCATGAGATACATAGATATACATTAGTCTATCTATCTATTTACCAACCTGTTAACTATATGGACAGTATGATGTGGATGCCTATCATAGAAATTCAGGAAAGAAATACAGGGACATTGAATAAAGTCTTTTCCTTTTTTAGATGATTGACTCTATTTTATCATTGAAACTAATAACACAATAACATCCTACTTTTAAGTGCATTTCCCCCTGATTGCCACAGTAAAAAATTGAAAGTATTAAATTTTAGTGATATTCAATTTGGGAAGCTATATACTAGGATGTTCTGTAAAGATATACACATATTTTAGGTTATCAATCTCTGTATTGCAAATCTTTATTTTTCCTGCAAGGTTTTATTTAAATTCCAGTTAATTAACATACAGTGTAATAATATAACCGTTTCAGGTATAGAATTAATGATTCATCACTTACATGCAATACCCAGTGGTCATCACAGCAAGTGCTCTGTATCATACCTATTACATATTTATCCCACTCCCCTGCCAACCTCTGCTTCAGTAACCCTTAGTTTATTTTCTATAGTTCACAGTCTGTTTCTTGGTTTGCCTCTTTTCCCCACTTACCCCATTCATTTTTTTTGTTGTTTCATAAATTCCACATGTGAGTAAAATCATATGGCATTTGTCCTTCTCTGACTGACTTTTTTCACTCCGCATAATATGAACATTATCTATACATATACCATTTCTTTATTTATTCATCAGTCAATGGGCATCAGTCAAGGTTAAGTAGTATCTATATTAATTGTTGAGAATTAAGATATCTTAACTGACAAATTTGAATTTTCTAGATGATTATCAGGAAAACTTATATTTCCTTAAAAATGTAAGTTGTTGCTACCATTTTAGAAACCACTTGGCATAATTCCAAAACCATGAACATTTTCATATCCTGTGAACCAGCAATGGCTCTTGTCCATGGGAAACGGGGGGCATATACATCAATATTCATAAATTCAATATATGTAAAGCTTAGAATTGTAAGTTGCCTATCATCCATCCACCAAAATATAAACAGGAATTTGATAAGGTTAAAAAGAGAATTGCATCTAACAGTGAAAATGTATATTCCAGTTGCATTCAACTATATTAATACAGTGAAATAATGTCAAGTGAAGGAAAGTTGTAAAACAAATAAATTACAGCATAACAACTGTTTACACTGTTTAAAACACTGATGGTAAACATTGTATATTTTTTCATGAATATATATTCGGTAATTATATAATATAGCAAGACAATTATACTCTAGAAATTCGGAACAATGGGGGAGGCACATGGATAGGATCAAAGATCTGAAGAGATCTAACAATTTTACTGTTTTAATTCTTGGACTGTTGGTAGGAACATTATATTATAAAAATAATAAGCTAAATAAAGAAGGATATCCATGAACCAAATAATGTAATTTATTTCAAATTAAGAATGCCCTTGAGACAAGTAAAATTGTCATGAAAATCACTGAAAATGGAAACACAGATATCAATGAGTCGCTAACATATTGGAAAAAAATATTTTTATAGTTTTCCTTTTGTACATTTTTTAGGTCTTTGTTTAAATTCCAGTTAGTTAACCTACAGTGTAATATTAGTTTCAGGTGTACAACACAGTGATTCAACATTTCCATACCAAATGCGGTGCTCATCACAAATATATTTTAATTTTAGCACCAGTTCATTGCATTACATACACCAACACTTAAACACTAGTACACTTTTATGTATTCCTGTTTGGAATATTTGATATTAAAACCACAATTTGTGTTATTAAAGTTAAGCATACACTTCATCTATGACCAATTTTATTCCTAAGTGTATACTAAAAGAATTCAGTGCATATGACCATAAGAAAATTTTTGTATGAGGAGGGTTATAGCAATTTTATTTATAATAGCTGAAAATATCAAACCATCCAATAAAACAATAGCAATATATTCATATAATGGAGTGCAAATCAGCAATAAAAACAATAGCATCATTGCACAAGAGAAGTTTTTGTTTGATTCTATCAATAAGTGCTTCCATATAATGTTGATGGAAGTCAGAATAATGACCACGGTACAGTTGAGGTACTCTTAGTGAAGGAAAACGAACTGGGTGAAGGAATTGTCACCTCTGTGGGTTTCCTCAACAGCAATAATGATGGTTTCTTATTTAGTCCTTTTATTCCAAGATCTTAGTACAATTCTCTGCTCATCTGATTTCCTCATATTTTACATCATATCTATCCACAAGCCATAAATATCTACTCTCTACTAATCTCTGGACTGGTCACTTCATGCTACTTTACTATTACTACTTTTATCTAAGGCAGTATCTTGTAACAACTGCACTACTGCTATGTCTCCTAATTGCCCATTTCAATTCTCTCTGCAAGAAATATTTCTACTGGAAATATCCCATATTTATTTAAAGCAAAGATGTTTTACTACAAAGGGGTAAATGTAGAGAAAGAAGTTACTAGACTACAACGTTCAATTTAAGTACTCTACAACATCCACTCTAAGTTTAGCTCTGATCACATATTTTCATTTTTCATTAAGACAAAAAAAATAGAAACAACATGCAAATGTAACAACAATTTCAGCAGTTAATTAAAACCCATTATTTAGAAAGAATCTGCCTGTACATTGACTTCCTTGGATGGTCTCAACTTTGACATGACAATACCAGCTACTTACAAATCTCAGCAAACTTCCTTTTTTATATACAATCAATAGTCTTCAAGGCAGATATCAATAGTGAAGGAATAGTCTGTTCTTTCTACTATAAAACACTCATAATTATTTTGTTTTGACTAGATACACTGACATCCTAGATGTGTGCCCAGCTGTTTTGCATCCTTAATCCCCTCTGCAATGTTAACAAAATTAAGGATAGCAGAAAGCTAAATGTTATTTTAAACACTAGCTTGTTTGTTTGAGGACAGGGGAATGATATGGTCACATGAAAGATTAAATAAATAGTACTGTTCCAAAAAATATACCATGCAGATATGCCTTTACATATAGGAAAAAGTCAGATGTGTACATTTATTCTATAGCCTATACATCTATCTCATATAATTTTGTAGATAAATTCAGTTTTCCATGAGGTACTGTGTGATATGATAGGAATAAGGCCACTAATATATATCCTGGTCCTTTTGGAGAAACCAGTAGGAAGATGTATAACATGTATATTGTAAATATGATGGCATTTAAGAATATTACTCAAGGATATCTTTCTTCCCATTGTTCAAAATTTGCTATATTTATTTTTTTTTTAATTTTTAATGTTTATTTTTGAGAGATAGAGTGAGAGGGGCGGGGTAGAGAGAGAAGGAGGCACAGAATCTTAGCTCCAGGCTCTGAGCTGTCAGCACAGAGCCTCTACCTGAGGCTCTAACCTACAAACCACGAGATCATTACCTGAGCTGAAGTCGGACACTTAGTCGACTGAACCACCCACGCACCTCCAAATTTTCTATATTTCAATAACCAGCACAAGTTTTGCAAAAAAATGAAGCTAGAATTGGATCTTATAAATAATGGACATTTTCCTGCAGAACAATTGCAAGAGGTGAATGCATTGCAATATATCCAGATAAGAAGCTGCCTGGGTCTAGATAACAGAGGCTTTCCTTCCTGGCAAGGAAAGGTTAATGGGATTTGAGTGTCCAAGGTATTCAGATTTTTTAATCTACTTAGATGTTTCCATTTCAATTTCTCTTTCCAATCAGTATACAATTTTAGCATAAGTCATATTGAGTCAGAAAATTCAATTTGTTTTATATTTCATCTCATCTTCACAAGATTTTTATTATGTTTTGTTAAGAGACCCCTGCCTCAAAAAAAAAAAAAAATCTTTTTAAGACAGTCATTGAATTTCATTGATTCTCTGACTGCTTTGAGTTGGGAATTAAAAAAAAAAAAATGAGTTTTTTTTCCTGCAATTTATTTAGTGAGATCAGAAAAAATATACTCCAGTCCATAAATAATATGTTCTTTATTTCTACCATAATAAATTCTTTAAGGGTAAATTTTTCTTCCAAAATTTTTAATGCATTAGATTTTTACCAATTGCCAGTGATAATTCAAACAACTTTTTTTTTTTTTTTCGGTTACAGTACATTCTGGTATACTAGCATTCCATTTTTCACTGGCAATTATTCTATTATTCTCTTTTCATCTAATCAGATTAGGAGAACAATTTCAGATTCCCATCTTTGAGGTTTTCCTTCCTTAGGACATCTTCTGACAGCAAACACTGTGTAAATTTGCATTATTTTGTAAACAAAATTCATTCATGGTTTTCCAGGTATAATGGATTTTATGATAGTGATTTAAATGTTTACGTGTACTTTAGAATGGCTGGGAGAGTGAAGGCTATTTTTAAAGGGTCTTAGGAACTCATGTGGTGGGTACTACAAATCTCAGAATGTATGTGATATTCCCACTGAAAGTCTTAATCTCTAGCATCAATGTAGTATATATCTTGGGGGCTCACTTGGAAGTGGATTTAAGACACATCTTTATCATCTTTCTACGCACATCTGCTTCCTCAAAGTATAGCTCCTTTTGTTCTCATCTATTTTCCAAATCATTGGTAAATGTGAGTCATAAACTGTTCAAGCAATGGGATCCTGAAAGTTGCATTAACGAGTTTACTTCTGCCATGCAGCTAAGATCTTTGAGTTAATACCAACCTGACAACTGTTAAGATAGTCATTTAGGTTAGAAGAAGTGTGATTTTTAGCTTCTATGCTTCTTTAATGGAAGGGAGGTTTCAATAAAAAATACGCTTAAAAATATTTCCAGTTATTTTCAGTGGTAACGAAACAAGATAAAAACCTGAGTTTTCTTTATGAAAATTCTGAAGTATTATTACATATATCCTATTTAAATCCCAATGGAAACGAAAAGAATAAGGCTAAATTTAAAAGAAAAAGAGGATAAATTGACTTCAAAATTGTTTTCACAATTTTCCTTTTATTCAGTAACAGTGCTGATACTCGTTTTCTTTTTTCTTGATATTTTGATAGTTTTTGCAAAATGAGTCCATTGTGAAAGGAGAAATGGACTGCTTTCTAATTATATGATTGTTGTGATGAATTGAGAATGTATTGATGTCTTTCTCAAATTTTGATTATTCTTACATTTGGATTTTAACACTGTACTATTTTTTTCTAAATATAATAAAAACAAACTTTCACCGATATTAAAGTTGCATGGCTATAAAATATGGGTATGATCACAGACACTGAAACAGTATTATGCCCAGTACCTTACTTCCAGGGACATTACCAAGTGTGAGGATTTAATATCTATGTAAACCACTTAAAACTCTGGCTGGCACACTGATTTATAATCAATAAATACTAACATTAGCTTGATATCTTACAAAAGTCCACACTAGAAAAATCCCTTTTTTTCACCTTAAAATCAATACTATATTAATCTCACCTTGTTATCCAATCCCAACTAACTTCACCATATGACTAATTTTCCCCTAGTTAACCCAAACTTAGCCAAATGTATCATTCCTAGGTCAAGCTCAGTTTCTGAAAACATTTATATATCTGTTATTTCTCCAAATACAGGAAAAAAGGGGGATTAGAATGATGAGGGAAACTTTATTGAAATATATATAATTACATTATAAATGTACCCAAAATCACAATGGTAGATGTATATCTCTGGTTAAAAAAGACCCAGGATCTTGATATATATGGGAAACATGACATTTAAGAATGGAATGAAACATATAGTAGATTACAAATACATGTTGAAGATTTTGAAAGGAAAAGCAAAAGAGCTACTATCTGAAGGGCATCTGATGTCTCGAAGAATGATGAATATGAGAAGACAATGGAGAAATGCCTTCCAAATTCAGAAGGAAACTGGTTATTAACCTTGAATTTTATTCCAAGCCAAAGTAGAAATCAAATATAAAGATAGATGAAATTATTTTACACATATATGGAACAAATCATTGATCTGCTATGAAGTTATATTGAGAAGCTATGTGAAGATGTGCTTTAGCAAAATGAGATGAAGCCTGATATCTCATGAGAAGTGGCTCCACTCAGGAGATTGTCTTTTTGAGAATCTCAATTGATACCTAAAATTTGGAACCAAGAAATAACAGCTCTAGGATTAATTTAGACAAGTGTCATATGTACAGAGAAATAGCTAAAAGAATTTGAAGTGTTTGGCTCTGGATAAGAAGACTGGTAGAGAAGAAGTTAGAGGAAAGTTACTGCTGTTTTTATTATAAATGTTTTAGAACTATTTGAGGTTTAAATTTGTACATGTGTACCTTGATTAAAAAAATATATTGAATACATGTTGACTATTATACAAGTCTCTAATTTGTATATTTTACATTACCATAAAATAAAATATAATTATATGTTATAGGCAATTCATACTCCTAATTATATTTATTCATAAGGTTCAAACTCAATTCCATGTGGAAACTTTTAGTATTTCCTATGCATTTGGCACTGTTCCAAGAAAATTGCTATAATCAATGAACTTCATACTCACAAAACCCTATACATACATACCCATTTTATACATAAGAACCAAAGGAAATAAAACTTAATTAGCATATCTGAGGTCACTAAAAATGATAAAATCAGGAAAAAACTTCACTTGCTCTGCATCTTCAGTGACAACTCTTCCATTGTGACAGCTATTATTTCACCACAGCAATTGTTAAGTTCCCAAGATAGAGGCATCTGGTGCTGACAAAAAAAAAAATAATAATAATTATGCAACTGAATTTTATTTGTGTTTGCTTGTTTTTAAGGGAACATACTTATTCAATTGGGGGCATTTGAAGGATAGTGGAATAATTTTGCTTACATAACAAAACAGAAAGGCAAACAAGAGATATTTACCCTGAGAGTAGTGCAGGTAGAACTGCAATTTTTCACAACTCTCTATGGTAGAGAGATTTTGTGGGCTGTTTAACCTCCTTAGTTTGTTGGTAATGTATGGCCCTGACATCAAGGGAAGATGAATCACTCCGAGTATTTTTACACGTAACACTTCCATTCACATAAAGATGTTTCTGGTAATATCTTGAGAAAAAATAATAGAAGGTGATAGTTTCTATATAGTATTTATGAAAAAATGATTTATTTGATACTGAACAATTAGTTGAACTTTAGTCCAAGTGATGACCAAAACATTGATCTGCTTAGGTGAGTAGTTTCCTTATTCAATGTCACCAGCCTTGCCTTTGCAACACAGTTTAATCCAATATAAATATAAGTAAAATCAAGCAATAATTTTACATACCAGATTTATGTATTTACTACATGTATGATGTCATACATTCTTCACAAATTATTCAATGACAAGAAAACTAAAATTGGGCTCAGACAATTTTTGATTTCAATTATGTATTTAAATTATTTAATTAAATTAAAATATTTAGAAAATATTAGCTATTTATTAATATTATTTAATATTGCTAGACTAAAGGATAAAATGAAATTGACACAATGTAAAATGATGGTGAGTCTGAACATTTTTGTCAGCACTATCCAGGATAATGAATCCAGAAGGAGAGAATGGAAAAATGGATCAATAGAACCACTGGAACTGACTTTGTTCTTTTGGGGTCATTTCACCATATCACCATATCACCCCAAACTTCTCTTCACTCTCATCTTCCTGTTTTTTCATGCAGCCCTTGCTGGCAATGTTATGATGATGACTCTTATTTACTTTGATTCTCTCCTCCATACTCCTATGTATTTCCTTCTCAGTCAACTCTCCCTGATGGATCTCTTACATAGCTCTATTTTTACCCCAACGATATTCATTGACTTTTTGTCTAGAAGAAGCAGCGTTTCCTATATTGGTTGTGGAAGTCAGCTTTTCCTTATCATGACTCTTATGGGAGCAGACTGTCTTCTTCTGGCAGTAATGGCTTATGGCCACTATGCAGCTATATGCCATCCCGTCCATTACTCATTTCTCGTGTGTCCCATAGTCTGTGCATTATGGTGTCTGTCACATGGCTGAGTGCACTTCTCAATGCCTTGATCCATGTTATCTATACTCTGGGTCTCCCTTACTGTGCCTCCAGGGAAATCCATCATTTCTTTTGTGAGATCCCAGCACTCCTGAAATGTGTGTGTGTGTGTGTGTGTGTGTGTGTGTATTTAGTGATGTTGTATTGCTTTATTTTTCCAATATCTGTCATCAGGGCCTCATATGGGCAGGTCCTTTCCACTGTTTTGGGATAAAGATCAAACTCAGGGAAAAGAAAAGCTTTGGCAACCTGTTCTTCCCACATGATTGTGATCTCTCTCTCTTTTTTCTAAAGTAAGCTTTTTGCCCATACAGAGCCCAACATGGGGCTTGAAGTCATGACCTTGAAACCAAGACCTGAGCTGAGATCAAGAGTCTGTTTAATGACTGAGCCACCCAGGAACCCTGTGATAACTCTCTTCTGTGAAACAATCATCATCAAGTATTTTCTCCCCAAAGTCTATCACACTGAAAAGTAGGACAAAGTGGTCTCTGTCTTCTACACCGTGCTTACACTCATGCTTAATCCCCTCATTGATAATGTGTGAAACAAAGAGGTGGCTGGAGCTCTCAGGAAAGTCCTGGGAAGATAATTACACTAATAAGTTAATATCTGTTGATAAGAGACATGTAAGGATGGATCTTGGTTGCAAAGGAATATTACTGTAATCGAGATAGGAAATATATAGTAACTAAATGCTACTTTTCTATAGACAACTCATGGCCAAACCCCTTCTCCCTATCCTTGGCAAACCGATATTGGGGCAGAGCATTCCTTTCTCTTGTGCCTTATATGATCTTTACAAATTCATTAAGCAAAATTCTGTAAGTCAGAAATCTGCCAGTCAGCCATCAGTATAAAATACAGCTGTCTTTACTCTCTTTATTTATTAAACAAGAGGGAAAAAATTAACCCTGTTCAATATTGACCCCGTACTGAATTTTATACTTATTCTTCCTAAATACCAGTATTATATCAACACTTAGGAAGTAAACATGTACAATGTATTGCTCAAAACTCAAGCTTTCCAACTTTTAACGTATTTAATTTTAAATATTTAAAATTTTGATGTTTAATTTTTACTGTCTATTTTTTAATCTACAAATGTCACTAGAGATAAACTATAGTTTTGATTTTTTTTTGTCTGTTAACAAGCAAATTCAATATGTGGCCAGCCCACAAACACAATTTTTCCTTCCTGTTCTTGCCACATTATGTTAAAATTAATATTATAATTTTGTACTGTTTTGTTTTACTAATTCCTAGAAGCACAATATTATAGATGTGACAACAGTCAAATAGTTATCTATAGTAGCTTGACTTAATTCATTCAGTATCCACCTTTACTTTAATGTTTATACTGTTTTCTTCAAATTTATATAAATATGTTTTTCTGTGCAGGTTTCCCTTTTCTAGGATTTTTTTTCCCTTACAAATTTTCAAAAGTAAATATACTAAGGAAAAGATTATTTCTCTTGTTAATACTTTTGTCAAACTTATAACTCATGGAAAATTGTAACATAACAAACAGACATAAAAATTTAGTATATGTGTCATTATTTTGTTTTTTATTTTATTTATTAAGTTAGTAAGTTATAGGGACCTCATAAATATTGCAACATTGATTAAAATTCTGAAATCAATTGATTGTGAAACTCTTTGTTATGTGTGGGTGTTATGTTCACATTCTTTTTTGGAATTTTTCCATTTTGCTCTTATCCAGGTGTTCATGTTGCTCCTACCAGCTCTGGTGTTCATATTTTCTCGTATGTTTGACTTATTTCTTACTTCTAACTATTTATTTATTTATTTATTTATTTATTTATTTAGTATAACTAGCATTCAAAATTAGTTTCAAGTATATTACCTTTAACAATTTACTTAATAGCACCCATTCATTAATTCTTTTATAAAAGAATTTTATATTTGAATATTTGAATTAACATGATTTAACTGTGAAAGTTTGATTCTTAAAAATTCTTTTCATTTTCACATAATTTGTTTTATACTCCTGTTTATTTTTTATTGTCTTTTTGACTTAAAATATTTTATTCTTGTATTTAAATATAGTCTCTCAGTAGTACTTAATAAGTAATAAATCGTCTTTAACTTTGTAAAGATTAATTATTCAGATATTATGGTCTCAGGTAGACCTGATTCACCGTAGCAATGAAGATAACTACAGTTATGTTTTTCAGTAACACTGCTTCCGTTTTTGTAGATTTATAATATATTCTAATATTTGACATTTTATATCTCTGCTTATATTTTGACATACACACCCTATAATTTAATACTTGCATGAAAATTGACATTATGGCTATTTTCTGGAGTTATGACCCTTAAATGGAGCAACTCTGACAAAAAGATATGTTTAATAAAGGTAGAGTGAAAATAAATGTAAATGTGTAAAAAATATGCATGAAAAATTATTTCTTTGTATTAGGCCACTATCTTAGTTTAGGTAATTCTACCTCTTTTCTCACTTTCACTAGTTAGCCAATACTTAAAAACTGTAGTACTCTTCAGGCAACAATAACCAAAACTGCATAAACTAATATGCATTAAATATCCCTAGAAGTTCCTCTCATCCATAGATGAGCTTTTAACCTATATCATAGCTTACCTCTCTCTACTTTAGGAAAATAAAAGACACTAATGGGGAAATTGAACATACAACACTTGTTGAAATATTTTTTTTTACCACACATCTGCTTTTTCAGAAAATGTTTCTCCTTGATTTCCATTATGGGCGTCTTAGTGGGCTTCTTTCTCCATCATGCTCTCCTAACTCACAGTGGTATGTGTTAACATGTGACCCGGTCCCACATATTACTCCAAATGACTAGTCACAAATACTGACCTGGCAATGGGAATGCCTTTAAATCAGGATAACACATTCCCTCCCCCCTAGATTTTTGTATCTTAGGCTAGTAGGCAAATAAAGAGGTCTTAAAATTTCTCTTTTAGGTGAATTATTTAACTTAATAAAGACTTCTGTTAGCACATCATTGTGTTTGAAAACCTATTAAATTAATATTTAAAATCATGAATTGTCACATACAAATATAAATACTAATGGAAAAATTCCTAGGTTTTTAAATAAGGGGTCTATATTTGTCCATGGACCATCAGATCAAGCTGACTACCCCTGTGTTCTTCACTTAGGATGTGAAGTGGCTTTCTACCATTGGCCTCCAATCTAATGTATGCATTTTCATTTATGTGTATTAGCAAACAGTCTTCTGTAGACACTGAGTTTGTTATACCTTTAATAGAGAAATATTTATTAAGTATTCCCTCAGTAATAATTCATAAAGTTTAACCATTGAATGCTAACATATATGCAATGTTAAAGTTTTAATGCCTATGTACAGGAAGGCTGGAATTTCATTCATCATTGTGAATTCTTCTTGTTTTGCTGACGTAATTTAGTTAGTTAATTTAAGAATATATTTCTTGTAACATTTTACCAATAATGGAGAACTTTTTAAATGTACTGTCTACATTTCAAAATTGTTTTCTTAAATTTTATTCTGTGTTCTTGATCTATATATTTTATATTTATATATTTTGACAGGGAAATTATTTTTCACATTGAACGTATGAATCCTTTTGTCTGATATAAAACTGTTTTTAGTTTTTCTGCTACCTTATCACTTTGCACATGTCAAAATGCAGGAATAGCAGAAGTAAAAGTAACAGATCACTAAATTAGTAAGTGATAAGAGTTTATTTAACATATAAAAATAGTTTGTGAATTGGGAGCTTTCAAACTAACAATGGAATGTATATTGCCTCAGATGTATATTGTTTTAAGACAGCTTATATAGTGTCTAGTCAGATAATTTTCAAGTTTGGTATCAATTTGTACTTGATTTGAAAAAATTGTTAGACTTCAAATATGGTCATTAGGCCACCAAAAATTTATTTGCCGATTATTAGAAAAGTCAGATATCCTGCATATCAAATAAATGTGACCTCAAGATGTTTTCTTTATCCAGAATTTAGAAATAAATAGAAAAGATGAGATATAAAATCCCAGGAAGAGATTCCTAAATTTTAACCAACAGTTTAAAATCACACTGTAAGACAAACACAGAAAAAGTATATACATGCATATTTAATGGTGCAGGCACTCAATTACATAAAACCATTTACATTCAGTTATATTCCGAATCATATCAGGAAAATCAGTGTATAATATATCTTCAAAACAACATTTATCTAAGAGGCATTTTATTTCATTTAGTTTCAAAGATCTTAGTGGTAAATTATTTGTGTTTTGTGATTCCTATTTTCTAAGATGAATATTGACACCTGTGCTTTTGTTATGGTTTATATTCATCTTATAAAGTGTTATTTACTGAGGTATGGGTTGAATGTGTCCCTTTTGTTTTTATATATTATTTTGAATTAACTCCTCAGACCTTGTATTTGTAACTATTACATTAAATTTTATTACTGGAAAAATTTTAGATAATTTTTGTTTAGGATGTTTAGGATGTTGACAACTTAAACTTACAATTTTAGTTCTCAAGAAATCTTCACTTTGTTTCTATTTGTTTAGTATCTGTTTATTGAAAGAATTGTGATCTGAACTATAAAAATTGATTAAATATGTCTTTCTTTGGAATAAACAGTTTCTTTTTGTGAATATTTCCTAGGTGGTAGTAAATAAAATATAACTTATTATCATACAAAATGCTTACTTGTTATTTATATTGTTTAGTGCTTAAAACAGATTTATTAATTACATAATTTTATAATTTTCTATTTTGCTTTCTTTTTCTGACAAACACAATTCTGTTTAAGTCAATATATCCTATTTTAAAATACAATTTTTAGCTTACATGTTTAATATATTACATCATTTATTATTTAGAAATAAATATAATTCGTATGAACATATTTTTCCAAACAGATAAAAATAATAGAAGACCCCTGGAACCATCAATCCTCATACAACATTAGAATAATATTGCCACACATGATATTTTGTATATTTCTTTTTGGTGGAAACACCTCCCACTTCCCAAATTAATGATTGCAATGAATCTTATATAATCACATTTTTATTTTTTTTAATATTTAGCAATATTATTTGCCATGCTAAAGTATAAAGTAAAATTTTTGAATTTTAAATCAAATATAAATTGAAAATTATTATATGTATCTATGCTGTGTCTTATTTCCTTTGCCTGACATTTTGCTTGTAACATTGTTTCCAATATTCTAACTTATTTATAGTTTACTCCCATACCTGAATAATATTCATTATATATATATTTTTTCAATATATAATATTTTTGAATTTGGAGGAATTTTTTTATAATTATAACTTCTCTATCAGTATTTGTTATATGTGTTCTATCACAAATATACGTGAATTTTTTGAGGTATGAGTATGAGTAGAATTGGTAGGTAGAAAGTCTGAAAATTTTAAAATATATTGGATGTATTAGCTGCCTAATGCTGATATAAAAAATCACCAGAAAATTTGGTGGATTACAACAATGTAAATTTACTCTCTCAAAGTTCTGGAGTCCAGAAATTTTACTTCAAGGGGTTGACAGGGTCCTATAACAGTCCTAAGGGAGACAATGCTTTGTCTCTTCCAGTTTCTGCTTGCGCTCAATGTTTCCTGGCTTTTGCAGCAGAATGTCAATCTCTCTCTCTATCTGAACATGGCTTTATTCCCTCTGGATATATTTATGTGTCCTTTCCTCTTTAAAACAAAACAAAACAAAACAAAACAAAACAAAACAAAAAACACAAAAAACTCACTCATTTCAGGCCCATTCTGAATCTAAGCTGATTTCATCTTGAGTTCCCAAACTAAGTACATATGCCAAGACATATTTCCAAAGACTACATTCTAATGTTTTAGGGTAGAGACATAATGTTTTGGAGACACATCATGAGACATCATTTAACCCACTAAACTAGGTAATGCCAAATGGTTTCATAAGTGATTGTGTTCATTTAATTAATTTTTGTGTGAATTACTATTATTTGATGATCTTAAAAAAATACTTAATTTTCAATTAAATTTCTACCTATATCATGATTGTGTAGCTATATCGCCTTGTACTTTGCATATCTTTGGTTACTAATAAAATTTTGCAACACTTAATTATGTTTATTTTTCATTGTCGTTTGTTGTTTTAGAAGTTACATTCAAATAGTTTGCCTCTTTTAAAAAATATTCGATTGGGTGTTTTGTTGTTGATTTTAGAAGGGCTTTTTAAAATATTTATTTATTCATTATTTTTACAGAATCTAGATACAGAGCATTTTATGATTACCCATGTTACAGTTATACTACCATCTCTTTGATCTGGGTTCTCATGTTCTTAATGCTGAGACATGTGAACAATTATAATTGCCATTAATGTCATATTAATCACTCCTTCCCTTTTCAAGGTTGGTGTTCATGTATACTATCCAATAATTTATTTTATATCCTTCAGTCAAAAATCTATTCCTCTTTGACCTCTTACCAAATTTTCCTCTCAAATATGTTTTATGACAAGTATGGAAATCATTATTTTGGAATTGGGTAATATTAATATCAAATTTGTTATTTTTAAAAGGAGATATCTAATTCACACTATTATTTGAAAAATATCTTATCCTCCAATTTTCATAAAGTGTATTTTTTGTTATAAATTATCTATATATCTATGTTTTTCATTATGGCCGGTTTACTTTGTTCCTGAGTCTGTCTATCACTTTTGCATATAGAAAACAATCCCAATTACTGGAATTTTGTAATTATATTAAAACAAATCCTTTGCCCTTGCTTAATTAAAAGAATATCTTAGCTTTGTTTTATGTTTGTCGTTTCATATGCCTCTCCAATTAACACATTGTGAGTTTTCACAAAAAAAGTGCATAATTTATGATTCTATAAATCAAAAAATCAATCCTTTAGTTCACATACATTGAAGAGAGTCAGCATGGAAAATTCTCCTGCTGTTATATTTGTAGCATTAATTAATGAAATTATAAAGGCCAAAATTTGTTATTGTCAGTTTGATTCATGGTTATCATTGTACTGAATTATAAAAAGACATTAATTAGCATAGTCCTTTGCCCATTGTCTTATGTATCAGCATATTTCTATATCTCCTTTGTAAAATGTTCAAGGTACTGTCACAGTTTGTATCTGTGAGTTTGTTTTCTTGTTGATTACTGGGAGTTATTTTTAATAGACCATAAACAGAGCCTTTGTTATTTTATATCTATTACAGATATCCTCTCACATTGTGAATTTTTTACTAATTTATTTATAAATGTCTTCAATTTTAATGTAAGAAAGTAGTCAAGGTTTTTAAGATTAGTGCTTTTTACAAATTTTAAAATGTTTGCTTATATTGTGGTGGGAATAGAATAATGTACAGTTGTCAAGTCACTATGTTGTGCAACTGCAATTAATTTAATATTGTGTGTCAAATAAACTTCAATAGAAATATTTTAAAAATAATATAAAGATATTTGCCATTAAGACATCATAAATACATTCTCCTCTATTAGCTTCTGAATACATTATTATTATTTTTATAAGATTTTATTTTTCGGTAATCTCTACACCCAACGTAGGGCTTGAATTTACAACACCAAGATCAAGAATCACATGTTCCATGGACTGAGCCAGCCAGGTGTGCCAAAGAATTATTATTTTGATCTTTTATATTTAGTTGCAAATCCAAGTATTATGGATTAAAAAGAATATTCTTTTCATATTGGTTGGCACTCATGAATTATGTCTTAAAAAGTTCTTATTTATTATAAACAAAAATATTTCTACCCTTTGTTTTGTGATGTTGCCACAGTCAGAATTACTTTTTTAATATATAACTTTATAATTAATGAAATATAATATTTTTTTAATTTTTTTTATCTTTATTTATTTTTGAGAGAGAGACAGCATGTGAGCAGGGAAAGAGCAGAGAGAGAGGGAGACACAGAATCTGAAGCAGGCTCCAGGCTCTGAGCTGTCAGCACAGAGCCTGACATGGGGCTCGAACTCATGAACTGTGAGATCATGACCTGAGTGGAAGTCGGAAGCCCAACCCACTAAGCCACCCAGGTGCCCCTGAAATATAATATTATTAATATTTATATATTATAGATATGGCCTTTACAACTCAGTTTTCAAATTCCATCTAAAAAATAAATAAACAAACAGAATAACTAATTCATTATTTTAAAGCTGATTTCCTTGAGTTTGCATTAAATCTCTATATTATTTGAGCAACACAAGAAAGGAAGATAAGAAACACGAAGATCACATGCCAGTAAAGAGACCCACTAAAATAAATAAAATTTAATTGTAAGATTATAGAACATTTCCCCTCCTCCATTTCAAACTAAAACAGTTTCTATAACCTGGTACAATATACCCAGTTTTCAAGAAAAAAAAAATACAAGACATGCTAAAAGGAAATAAAATAAAACAGCAACAGAGTCTCGAGAGAAAAAATAAGACCCAAAGGCAGATTCAGACATAATACAGATATTGGATTATCAGAAAGGGCATTTATAATAGCTATGATTTATATGTCAACAGCTCTAAGGGAAAAAGTGGGCAACATGCTAAATCAGATGTGTAATGCAATTATTGAGATAGAATGTATAAGAAGAAATCAATGGTAAATTTAGATCAAAAACACAAAGAAAGGGATCCCTGGGTGACTCACTTGGTTAAGCATTGGACTTCCACTCAGGTCATATTACATGAGTTTAAGCCCCATGAGTTTAAGCCCCATGTCAGACTCTCTGCTGTCAGCAGAAAGCCTGCTTTGGATCCTCTGCCCACACTCTCCCTGCTCCCCTTCCAGGCTTTTTTGTTTTCTTTCTCACATTCAAAATAAATAAATACACTTAAAATAAATAATAAAAACCATAAATAAAAATCATGAAGTAAAATACAGAATATTTTGATGGACTGATCAGTAGACTGGACAAAACAGGGAAAATAAGCAAATTTATAGGTCAATAGAAACTTTTTAAACAGAAATAAAATGATAAAAAGAACAAAATATAGAAAAGAACAAAACACTCAGTGCTTATGGATTGGAAGAACAAATGTTATAAATCATACTACCCAAAGCAATGTACACATTCAATGAGATCTCTATCAAAATACAAGTAGAGTTTTTTACAGAGCTAGAAAAAACAATCCTAAAATTTGTATGGACCCACCAAAGACCCCAAATACCAAAGTAATAATTTTTTTCTATTTATTTATTTATTTAAATTTTACTTAGTTAACATGCAGTGTAATATTGGCTTCAGTAGTAGACAGTGATTCATCACTTACACACAAGAGAAAGTGCTCATCATAACATGTGCCCTCTTTAATACCTATCACCCATCTAGCAAATTCCACACCCACCTCCCTCCATCAATGCTCAGTTTGTTCTCTATCATTAAGAGTCTCTTGTCGTTTGTGTTCCTCTCTCCTCTTTCTCCCCTTCCTAAACATTCATCTATTTTGTTTCTGAAATTCCACATAGGCATGAAATCATATGATACTTGTGTTCCTTTGACTGACTTATTTCTGTTAGCATAATACATTCTAGCTCCATCCACATTATTGCAAATGTCAAAATTTCATTCTCCCTGATGGGTAACATTCCATTGTGTGTGTGTATGTGTGTGTGTGTGTGTGTGTGTGTGTGTGTATACACACACATATTTCCATTAATCAGTCTGTGGACATTTGGGGTCTCTTCATACTTTTCCTATTGTTGATAATGCTGCTATAAACAGGGGGCTTTGAATCTGTATTTGGATCGAGTTTTATATCCTTTGGGGAAATACCTAGTAGTGCAATTGCTGGATGATAGGGAGTTCTATTCTTAGTTTTCCTAGAAGCTTCCATACTGCTTTCCAGACAGGCTGCACCAATTTGAATTACCAACAGGGCAAGATGGTTCCTCTATCTATGTATCCTTGCTAAAACTTATTGTTCCTTGTGTTCATTTTAGCCATTCTGACAAGTGTGAGGTGGTTTCGCATCATAGTTTTCATTTGTATTTCCCTGATGATGAGTGGCATTTAGCATCTTTTCATGTGTTTGTTAGCC
The DNA here is from genome assembly GCF_024362965.1 of Panthera pardus. Taxonomy (NCBI): domain Eukaryota; kingdom Metazoa; phylum Chordata; class Mammalia; order Carnivora; family Felidae; genus Panthera; species Panthera pardus. Next base: position 4,762,941 of record NW_026526654.1, read on the forward strand.
ATCTAAATGTCTTCTCTGGAAAAGTGTTCATGTCCTCTTCCCATTTATAATTAGGTTATTTGTTTTTTGGATGTTAAGTTTGTTAAGTTCTTTATAGATTTTGGATACTACCCTTTATCAGATATGTCTTTGAAAAAAAATCTGCTTGCATTCCACAGCTTGCCATATAGTTTTATTGATTGTTTCCTTTGTTGTGCAGAAGCTTTTTATCTTGATGAAATCCCAATAGTTCATTTGCATTGTTGTTTTTGTTACCCTTGCTTTGGTTAAAGTGTCTATTAGGAACTTGATGTAACCAAAGTTAATGAGGTTGTTGCTGCTGTTCTTCTCTAGGATTTTGATGGCTTTCTGTCTCACACTTAGATATTTCAACCATTTTGAATTTATTTTTGTGTATGGTGTAAGAAAGTGGTCCAGTTTCATTCTTCTACATGTCAAAGACCAGTTTTTCCAACACCATATGCTGAAAAGACAGTTTTTTCCATTGGATATTCTTTCCTGTTTTATCAAAGATGAGTAGACCATATAGTTTTGGGTCCATATCTGTGTTTTCTATTTTGTTCCACTGATCTATGTGTCTATTTTTATGTCAGCACCATGTTGTCTTGATGGCTACAGCTCTGTACTATAGCTTGAAATCTGAAATCATGATGCTACATTTTTGTTTTTCTTTTTCAGAATTGTGTTGCTGTTCAGGATCTTTTGTGGTTCCATAAAAATTTTAGGATTGGTGTTGTTCTAGCTCTTTGAAGAATGCTGGTGATATTTTGATAGGTATTGCATCGGATGTGTAGATTGCTTGGATAGTATAGATATTTTAAAAATATTTGTTCTTCCATTCCATGAGCATGTAATGTTTTTGCAATTTCTTTGTGTCTTCAATTTATTTCATAAGCTTTCTATAGTTTTATGAGTATATATCTTTAAACTCTTTAGTTGGGTTTATTCCTAGGTATATAATTGCTTTTGGTACAATTGTAAATGGGATTGATTCCCTGAATTCCTTTTCTGCTACTTTATTAGTGTATAGAAATGCAACATATTTCTACATGTTGATGTTATATCCTGAAACTTTGTTGAATTTATGTATAGTTCCAGGAATTTTGTGTGGGGAGTCTTTTGGGTTTTCTACATAAAGAATCATGTCATCTGCAAATAGTGAAAGTTTGACTTCTTCCCTGGTGATTTGATGCTTTTTATTTCGTTGCTGTTGTTGTCTGATTGCTGAGGCTAAGACTTCAGTATTATGTTAAGAGTAATGGTGAGAGTGGACATTCTTGTCTTGTTCCTGACTTTAAGGAGAAGACTTTCAATTTTTCCTAATTGAGGATGATATTAGATGTGGGTGTTTCGTATATGGCCTCTTTGATGTTGAAGCAGGTTCTGTCTATCCCCACTTTGTTGAAGGTTATCAAGAAAGGATGCTGCATCTTCTCAAATAATTTTTCTGCATATATGGACAGGATCATATGGTCTTATCCTTTCTTTCATTATTGTGATGTATCACATGGCTACATTTGTGATTATTGAAGCAAACCTACAACGCACCAAAAAATACCACTGAACGTGGTGAATAACTCTTTCAATGTACTGTTGAATTTGATTTGATAGTATCTTATTGAGAATTTTCCCATCCATGTTCATCAGGGATGCTGGACTATAATTCTCCATTTTAGTGAGTTATTTGTCTAGATTTGGAATCAAGGCAATGCTGGCCTCAGTATGAGTGGAAGTTTTCTTTCCATTTCTATTTTTTGAAACAGTTTGAGAATAGATATGATCTCTTCTTTAAATGTCTGGTAGAATTTCCCTGAGATGCCATCTGGTCCTGGATTTTGTTTGCAGATTTTTGACTACAGATTCAATTTCTTCGCTGTTTATAGGTGTGTTCAAACTTTCTATTTATTTTCTGGTAGTTTGTGAGTTTCTAGAAATTTGTCAATTTTTTCTAGATTGCCCAGTTTGTTGGCATATAATTTTTCACAGTGTTATCTTATAATTTTTCTTTTTAATTTCTGATGTTTTGGTTTTGATATCTCCTTTTCCCTTCATGATTTTATTTGATTGGGTCCTTTTTCTTTTCTTTTGTTGGGTCTGGCTGAGTGTTTATCAATTTTATTAATTCTATCAAATAAATAGCTCTTAGTTTCTTTGATCTCTTCTGTTTTTTGTTTAAGAGTTTGTTTCTATATCATTTATTGCTGTTCCAATCTTTGTTATTACTCTTTCTCTGCTGGCTGTAGACTTAATTTGCTGTTACTTTTCTAACTCGTTTAGGTGTAATGTTAGGTTTTGTATTAGAACTTTCTGGCTTCTTGAATATACCTGTATTGCAATCTATTTCCCTCTCAAGAATGTCTTTGCTGCATCTGAAAATTTTGGAAAGACTTTGTCTTTCCATTTTAATTGTCTTCCATATATATATATATATATATATCCATTTTAATTGTCTTCCTTGTGTGTGTGTGTGTGTGTGTGTGTGTATTAAAGAAGAAATTAATATATATATAATATGGACAGGATATATATATATATATATATATATATATATATAATATCTTCTTTAATTTTCTGGTTAACCCATTCAATCTTTAGTATGATGTTTTTTAATTTCCATGTACTTGAGGTTTTTCCTTTTTTTTCTTGTGGTTGACTTCAAGATTCACAGCATTCTAGTCTGAAAATATGCATGGTATAATCTCAATATTTTTGTACTCACTGAGGCTTAATTTCTGATCCAGTATGCGATCTATTCTGGAGAATGTTCCATGTGCACTTGGGAAGAATGTGTATTCTGCTGCTTTAGGAGGAAATGTTCTGAATATATAAACTAAGTCCATCCGGTCCAGTGTAACATTCAAAGCTGTTGTTTTCTTGTTGATTTTCTGCTTAGATGATGTGACTATTACTTTAAGTGGGATTTTAAAGTCCCCTAAAATTACAGTATTATTATCATTGGGTTCTTTATGTTTGCTACTGATTGATTTATATGTTTGGTTTCGTCCAAGTTGGGGGCGTTATTATTTAAATTTGTTATATATTCTTGATGGATAGACCCCTTATATATGATATAATGTTCTTTTTCATCTCTTGTTACAGTTTGTTTTAAAATTTAGTTTGTCTGATATAAGTATGGCTACTCCAGCTTTCTTTTGATGTCCATTAGCACGATAGGTGGTTCTCCAGCCCCTCACTTTCAATCTGCAGGTGTCCTCTGGTCTAAAATGAGTCTCTTGTAGGCAGCATATAGATGAATCTTGTTTGTTTGTTTGTTTGTTTGTTTGTCTTATCCATTCTGATTACCTGTGTCTTTTGATTGGAGCATTTAGTCCATATACCTTCAGAGTGATTATTGAAAGATGAATTTAGTGCTATTATGTTGCCTATAGAGTTGGTATTTCTGGTGATGTTCTGTAGTCCTTTAGAGTGTTTGTTACTTTGGTCATTTTTGTTTGTTTTGTTTTTTTCCTTTACTCAAAGAGTTCCCCTTAAAATATCTTGCAGAGTTGATTTAGTGGTCATGAACTACTAGTTTTTGTTTTTCTGGGAAACTCTGTATCTCTTTTTCTTAATGATGGCATTCTGGGTAAAGAATTCTTGGCTGGATATTTTTTCCTATTCAGCACCTAATATATATCCCACCACTTCTTTCTGGCTTGCCATGTTTCTGTGGACATATCTGCAACAAACCTGTTATATCTTCCCTTGTAGGTTAAGGCATTTTTTTTTTTTTTCCTTGGTGCTTTCAGAATTATTTCCTTGTCTGTGTATTTTATTTTGAATTTGCCTATGATATGCCTTAGTATAGCCAACTTTTGTGGGATTTCATAAGAGTTCTCTGCATTTTTTTGGATCTTGATGCCTGTGTACTTCCCAGATTAGGAAAGTTTTCAGCTATAATTTGTTCACATAAAACTTCTGCCCTTTTTCTCTCTCTTCGTCTTCTGGGACCCTTATGCTATGAATGTTATTCCTCTTTAATAAGTTGCTGAATTCTCGAAGTTCATATCATGGTCTTTTCCCTTTGTTTCCCTCTTTTCCGCTTTATTATTTCCCATAATTTTATCTTCTATATCAATGATTTTGTACTCTGCTTCATCCATTCTTGCCATCATAGCATCCCTTCTAAATTGCATCTTGGTTATATAATTTTTAATTTCAGCCTGATTGGTTTTAGTTCTTTCATCTCTGAAGAAAGGGTTTTTTTGGTGTCTTCTAGGATATTTTCAACCTCTAGTAGTCTTCTTATAATAATGGTTTCAAATCTCATTCAGTCATCTTACTTATATCTGTGCTCATTAAATCACTGGTCATGAATATCATTGCCTGTGTGTGTGTGTGTGTGTGCGTGTGTGTGTGGTGATGTTCTCCATTTCGTTATTTTGTCCAGAAAAGAAAAGAGCAAAGAAAGGAAAGAAAAGAAATCAAACAAACAAACAAAAATAAAGACATGTTTTGGTCTGCTTGTTAAAACAATCTAGATAAAAGAACATGTATATATAAATTTGTACGTATAAAAATAAAAGGTAAGAAAATACTAATAGTAAAACTAAGTAAACGTTAAGTAAAAATTAAGTAAAAAATAAATAGAAAAAATAAGAAAATAAATGAAAAAAAGTATAAAGAATAAAAGTAAAACAGAAGTTTGATATTATTTCCTCTAGAGCTGAAGCTTTACAGCACTATGATCTGTACACTAGGTGGAAGGGAGATTTTTGTGCTGGTCTTCTGGGGAGAAGAGCCCGATGTTCTCTAATTCTCAGGCTGACCTGTTTCAGAGGAAATGCATCTCCTGGGTATAGGGGGGAGGGGCTTGGCTTAAGTGGCTCCATCCTCCACTAAGTGGTACTGTTTTGCTCCCTGAAGGCTTTCAGCTCTGCAGGGCTGAATGAATATGGCCACACCCTGCTCTACAGTCCAGGAGCTGAGTTTGCACACTGCCCCCACTCTTCAAGGAAACCTCATAGAAGAGCAATTAGTCACCAGCCTTGTGTCCCCAGTTTCCATCAGAACCCCATGTTCTCCCAGCCAGTGTCCTTTCTTTTTTTTTTAAGTTATTTATTTATTTTCAGAGAGAAAGCACAAGTGATGGGGGGTGGAGGAGAGAAAGAGGGAGAGAATCCCAAGCAGACTCCATACTGTCAGTGCAGTGTTCAAACTCATGAACGGTGAGATCATGACCCAAGCCAAAGTCAGACACTTAATCAACTGACCCAACTAAGCACCACTCTGTCCAAACTTTTTTTTTTTTTTAATCTCAGGTGTGCCACTGAGTTTCAAAACTACAAATCTTAACGATCCCATGGTGTGGACCTATGATATTCATCTAGGGGAGGGTCTTGCCATGTTTTCACTGGCTTGTGGGAAAAAGTAGTGATAGGACTATACAGCTGTTCAAAGTTCATATCAAAACAGAGCAGAAATCCAGTACCCCTGCTTGCAGCCCTCATATAGGGCAAATCTCTTCTCTGAAGCCTGGAAACACAGAACTTTGACACTTGGCACAACCTGTTTCTGTGGCCACCTAAGGAAGGGATCCTCAGACCACACTGTCACTCCAGGGATTCTACCCTTCTTCACCACTTGAACACCTTTAAGCCAGGCACTTCCCCCATAGTAACAGACTGCTAAAAGTTCAGATTTTGTGCTCTGCTGCTTATACTACTATGTGGTAACCTCCCTGTGGCTTGGACCCAGAGCACTATCTCCCTTGGTAAACTGCACGTTGTACCTTCCAAAAGGTGGTCCTTTTTTTTACATGCAGTGTTGCAGTTTTTATTCATTCAGGCCTTCAATTGATTTATTTGACATTCAGAATGATTTTATATCTATCTAGCTGTGTTCAAGAGATGAGACAAGCTTAGAGTCTCCCCTCTCCTTTGCCACCCTAAGTCCTCCCTCCTCCTTGGTACCATTTCTATTTACTAATAATGAAGTAGCAGAAAGAGAAATTATAAAGGAATCTGGGTGGCTCAGTTGGATAAGCATCCAACTTCAACTCAGGTCATGATCTCAGAGTACACAAGTTCAATCCCTGTGTCAAGCTCTGTGTTGACAGAGCCTGGCCTGATTTGGATTCTGTGTCTCCCTCTCTCTCTTCCCCTTCCCTGTTTGTACTCTGTCTCTGTCTCTGTCTCTGTCTCTCTCTCTCTCAAAAGCAAATAAAACATTAAAAATGTTTTAAAGAGAAAGATAAATTAGAAAATGAGTCCATTCAAATTGTTTCCCCAAATATAAAACAGATATGAATGTACTTACCCAAAGAGATGAAAAATCTGTACACTGAAAACTATAAAACTCCAATTAAATAAATTGAAGATGACACAAACAAATAGAAAGATATTTCATCTCATGGATTGGAAGAACTAATATTTTCAAAAAGTCCATACTACGCAAAGCAATCTGCAGATTCAATTCAAAACCTGTAAAAATATAAACAATATTTTTCACAAAAATAAAAGAAATAACACTAAAACTTGCATGGAACCACAAAAGACCCTGAAATACCAAAGTAATCTTGAGAAAGAAAAACAGAGCTGGATGTATCACAATTCCAGATTTTAAGATATCTGGAAATAAGCCCACCATTATATGGTCAATTAAAATATATCAATAAGAATATACAATGGGAAAAAGACAGCTTCTTCAATAACTCATGCTGAGACAAGTGTATAACTACATGCAAAAGAATTAAACTGGACCACTTGTTAATACCAAACACAAAAACAAAATCAAAATGGATTAAAGACCTAAATGTATCACCTGAAACCATTAAATGCTAGAATAAAAAACAGGAATTATTTTTTTTTTAACATAAGGCATGGCAACATTTATCCATATATGTCTTCTTAAGGAAGTGAAAACAAAAGCAAAAATAAACTATAAGGAATATATCAAAATAAAATGCTTTTCGCAGTGAATGAAAGCAAGCAAACAAACAAAAAAACAAAAACAAAACACAACCTACCAAAAAAAGTAGATATTTACAAATGACATATCTGATAAAGTGTTAATCTTCAATATATATGTAAAGAGATTGTACAACTCAACACACACACCCCAACCTTATTAAAAATGAGCAGAGTTGGGTATAACAGTAATTAAACAGTAGTGAAATCATATGAAGTCAACTTTAAAGTAAAGGCTGTACCACGAGACGAACTGGGGTGCCTGGGTGGCTGAGTTGGTTGAGAATCTGACTTCAGCTCAGGTCATGATCTCGCAGTCTGAGTTCGAGCCCCACGTTGGGCTCTGTGCTGACAGATCAGAGCCTGAAGCCTGCCTCGGATTCTGTGTCCCCCTTTCTCTCTGTCCCTCCTCTGCTTATGCTCTGTCTCTCTCTCTCTGTCAAAGATAAATAAACATTAACAAAAAGAGAGACAAAGAAAGTCACTACATAATTATAAAAATCAACAAAAAGACATAAATAGTATAAAAATTTATGCACACATGAGCACCTCACTTATAAAAGAATTATTAACAGACATAAAGGAAGATTGTGACAGTAATAAAATAATGGTACGAGTTGTTAACACACCACTAACATCAATGGATTTCCCATTGACAGAAAATCAAAAGGAAACTATGGCTTTGAATGACACATTGAACAAGATGAATCTAACAAATATATTAAGAACTTTCTAACCCAAAACAGAATACATATATTTTCATATGCACATGGAACAGTCTGCAGAAGAGATCACAGGTTAAGCCACAAAACAAGACTCAACAAATTAAAAAACTTTGAAATTATACCATGTATCTTTACTGATCACAATGCTATGAAATTAGAAATCAAACCACATGAAAAAATATTGGAAGGACATCAATACATGAGGCTAAGTAACATGCTACTAAACAATAAATGGGTCAACAAAGAAATCATAAAAGAAAAAAATATATACATGTAGACCACTGAAAAACCCAATAAACAAAAGTTGAAGAATAGATGGCTTCACAGGTAAATTCTAAGAGACATTTAAGGAAGAATTAATACCTATTCTCAAATTACACTAACAACAAATGAAGAGGAAGGAAAACTGCCAAATATTCTATGCAAGCATCATTCTGAGACAAAAAACAAAACACAATAAAAAAGAATACTACAAATCCAAATCTCTGATAACCATAAATGCAAAAGTTCTCAATAAAATATTAGCAAGCCAAATCTACCAATATATTAAATAAATCATTCAGAGTTTGCACTTCTAGTGGGTAATGTGGAAGCTAGAGCATTGGATGCAGTTTAGCAGAAAATCCTGGTGAAGGCCTAAAGGCACTGGACAGGTCATTTGTGTGGGCTAGAGACTCACTGGAAATCTTTAATCCTAAGGTTGCAGGCTCAGACCTTGGTGAAGTGGAGAGTGGCAGGCAGCAAAAGGCATCTATACAGAGCTTCAGGAAGATGTCAGCAGAATAAGGGACCCTAGGCTCCTTTCAACCCATGAATACAAGTAGGTAACTAACAAATTATTCTAAATATCACAGAAACCAACCTGAAGAATGACAGGACACATTTCACAACTAAAGGGAAAGAAACCACCTCAAAGAAGATAGGAAGTATGGAGACATGGGTTAGGAGACACAGATCAGAAATGATGAAAAGTGGAAGGAGCCATGGATGCAGAGAAGGACATGAGAAAGTGAAGCACACAAGGAGAACATTTTCCTAAACTTGTTGTTGGGAAAATGAGAAGGGCTGATTTGCCTGAGTTCTTGAAACTAGTAGGGCTTTAAATCTAGAGTTTGAAAGGTACTAGGTTCAACCGGGATAGAGCCTTGAGGTCACTGTGCTGTTCCTGGAGAGAAGGCAGAAAAATATCCCAGGGGCAGACATCATGGAAACAGCAATTTAAAGAATACCTGGGGCACACAGGGAGGTGATTATTCACTCTTTTTGTCACATGTCCCTGAGATGCAGCATTCATGGAGACTCCTTTCCAGAGATAAAGGAGCTGGCTGGAGAGAATTTTCTTCCCTGCTTGTCAATAAGCACAAAGCCACCTGTTGGAAGGAACTCAGGGTTTACACATGCTGCCTAGCTTGCATATACTGAGCCCCACCCTCCTCTGCTTTATTGGGACTGCCCTTCTTGGTCATGCTTATTTAAGCCCCAATGCAGCTGCACCCTTCCCCAGAAGACCAGGGCAAGCCCCTCTCCACACCACCTCCCTAATTCCTGGGGTTTTAAAAGTCAGTAGGATTGAGGGGTAGGCAGCCTGGAGGGCACTGTGCTACCTCTAGAGAGAGGCAGGCAAACAACTAGGAGGCAGGTAGTGTGGAAACAACAATCTGAAAATCATCTGATACATACAAGAGAGAGATTGCTTTTTTTTGGAGAGCATCCCTGAAAGTCAGAATTCATGGAGACACCTCTTCAGGGACAAAGGAGCTGGCTAGCACAATTTCCCTTCAGCACCCGTCAGCACAACCACAGAGCCACCTGCTGGAAATAGTGCAGTGACAACACTGGCTATGTAACTTGGTTACATCAAACTCCACACCCCTTTGCCCTGACAGAATTGTCTTTCTCAGTCAAGCTTGCCTCAGTCCAAGTGCAGAGACCCCTTCCTGTAAAGACCAACACAAACTCCTGCCCACACTACATCTCCCAACCAGAGAGGTCTGCAGGGCAAGGTTCATTTAATAAGCAGACAGAGGACGTCTAGTCAAAAATCACCACTTTCTCATGAAGAACCAAACACTGAAAATTGCAGGCAAGGAAAGCCTCTGCAGACAGCTTATCTTAATGATTCACCAGCCAAAACACAATAGCAGAGTGCACACAACACACACCAGAGACATTCCCTGAAGAATGAGGCCCTGGACACTGCATGATCTCTTCTTCATAAAGCCATTACTCTCAGGAGCAGGAGATATAAAGGACTTTACTTCACACAGAAGAAGGCAGAGAGGTAGACAAAACACCAATACAAAGAAATCCATACCAATTAAAGAACAAGATAAGGTCAGGGCCAAACAACTGAGCAAAACAGATATAAGTAGCATGATTGATGGGGAATTTAAAGCAACAATCATAATGATACTCACTGGGATTAAGAAAATAATAAAATACATTAAAGAGACCCATACCTCAAAGATAAAAGAGGTAAAAATAATAAGTCAGTAATTAAGAATGCAAAAACTATGAATGGAAACAGGCTTGATGCAATGAACATTAAGATGGAAAAGGCAGAGGAAGAAATAAGTGATATAGAAGACAAAAGAATGGAAAATAATGAAGCTGAACAAAAGTGAGGAGGAAGAATTGTGGAACTTGAGAATAGATATAGGAAACTCTGTGATTTGATCAAGTGTAATAACATTCATATCATAGGAATTCCAGAATAAGAAGAGAGAGAAAATGGTGCAGAAAATGTATTTGAGGAAATAATAGCTCAAAACATCCCTAATCTGGGTAAGAAAATAGACATCCAGATCCTGGAGGAACAGAGAACTCTTATCAAAATCAACAAAAGTAGGCTAACACAAAGACATATTGTAATTAAATTTAAAAATATAGTGATAAAGCAAAAATCTTAAAAGCAGAAAGACAAAATAAGTCCTTAAGTTATAAAGGAAGACCTACAAGGCTAGCTGGAGGTTTCTTAGCAGAAACTTGGCAAGCCAGAAAGGAGTGGCATGATATATTCAAAGTGCTGAATGGAAAAAATATATATATATCTGCAACCAAGAAAACTACTCAGCAAGGCTATCATTCAGAATAAAAGGAGAGATAAAGAACTTCCCAGACAAACAATAACTAAAATAGTTTGTGACCACTGAAGCAGCAATGCAAGACACACTAACGGGGATGATTTGTGTGGAAAGGAGAGACCAACAGCAACAAAAACAAGAAAGGAACAGAGGAAATCTTCAGAAACAATGACAAAACAAGTAATAAAATGGCAATAAATAGATATCTATCAATAATTACTCTGAATGTAAATAGACTAATTCTCCAGTCAAAAGATATACAGTGTCAAGATGTGCAAAAAGAAAAAAAAAAAAAAAAGTCCCATCTATACGCTGCCTAAAAGAAACTCATTTTAGACCTAAAGACACCTGAAGACTGAAAATGAGGGAATGGAGAATCATTCATCATACAAATGGACGTCAAAGAAAGCCAGAGTAGCAACACCTATATCAGACAAACTAGACTTTAATACAAAGACTGTGACAAGAGACAAAGAAGAGCATGACATCATAATAAAGGGGAAAATACAACAAGAAGATCTAACAATTATAAATATTTATACACTCAACATGGAGATGCCCAAATACATAAAATTTTTAGTAAGGAATATAAAGGAACTAATTGATTATAATACAATAATAGTAGGGAACTTTAACACCCCACATACAGAAATGGACAGATCATCTAAACAGAAAATCAACAAGGAAACAATGGCTTTAAATGACACACTGGACCCGATGGACCTAACAGGTATATTCAGAACATCCATCTTAAAACAGCAGAATACACTTTTTTTTTTCAAGTGCACATGGAATAGTCTCCAGATTTGATCACATGTTATGTAACAAAACAGGCCTCAACAAATGCAAAGAGACTGAAGTCATACCATTCACATTGTCTGACCAGAATGCTATGACTAGAAATTAACCACAATAAAAAATTGGAAATACCACAAATACATGGAGGTTAAGTTACATGATATTAAACCATGAATGGGTCAACCGGGAAATCAAGAAGTAAATTTAAAAAATACATGAATCAAATGAAAATGAAACAGCAATGATTGAAATAGTTTGAAATGCAGCAAAAGTAGTATCAGGAGAGAAGTATGTAGCACTATAGATCTACCTCAAGAAGCAAGAAAAATCTCAAATAAACAACCTATCCTTATACCTAAAGGAGCTACAAAAATAACAAAAAACAAAGCCCAAAGCCAGCAGAAGGAAATAAATAAATAAATAATCAAACAATAAATAAATGGCATAAAACTTCAAAGAAAAAAGAAACACAACAGAACACAACAATAAAACCAGGAGCTGATTGTTTGGGGAAAAAAAAAAGAAAATTGATAATAAGCCTCTATCCAGACTTATCAAAAATACAAAACAAGGAATTAAATAAATAAGATCACAAATAAGAGAGGAGAAATAACAACTGACACCACAGAAAATAAGAATTATAAGAGAATATCATGAAAAACTATATGCCAACAAGATAGACATCTTTGAAGAAATAGGTAAGTTTATAGAAACATAAACTACCAAATTGAAACAGGAAGAAATAGAAGACTTGAACAGACCAACTGCCTGCAAAGAAATTGAATCACTAATGAAAACACTACCAACAAACAAAAGTCCAGGGCCAGATGGTTTCACAGGCAAATTATGCTAAATATTTAAAGGAGAATTAATATCTAGTCTTTTCAAACTATTCAAAAAGTAGAATAGGAAAGAAAATTTCCAAATCCATTCAGTGAGGCCAGCATTACCCTGACACCAAAACCAGATAGAAATACCATTAGAAAAGGGAACCACAGGCCAATATCCTTGAAGAACATGGATACAAAAATTCTCAACAAAATTCTAGAAAAACAAATCCAATATTACATTAAAAAAAGACATTCACCATGATCAAATGGGATTTATTCCTGGGTTGCAAGATTGGTTCAATATTTGCAAGACTATCAATGAATTTCATTATATTAATAAAAGAAAGGAGAATACTGAAAAGCATTTCAATAGATGCAGACAAAGCATTTGACAAGGTAAAACATCCATTCATGACAAAAAAAAAAAAAAAACTTCAAGAATGTATGGTTAGAAGAAACATATCTCAACATCATAAAGGCCATATATAAAAATCCCACATCAAATATCATCTTCAATAAGGAAACCCTGACAGCTTTTCCTCTACAGTCAGGAACAAGACAGGGATGTCCACTCTCATCGATGCTATTAAACATAGTAGTAGAAGAGTAGAGGGCCAGGCCACAGTAATCAGACCAAAAACAAAACAAAACAAAACAAAACAAAACAAAACAAGACAAGACAAAACAAGACAAAACAAGACAAAACAAAAACAAAAACAAACAAAACAAAACAAAAAAGTGCATTCAAATCCTCAAGGAAGAAGTAAACTTCCACTATTTGCAGCTGGGATGATACTCCATATAGAACCTGAAAGACCCCACCAACAAAATACTAGAAGTGAGAAATGAATTCAGAAAATACACAGGACAAAAAATCAACACACAGATACCTGTTTCATTTATAGACATACACTAATAATGAAGCACCAGAAAGAGAAATTAAGAAATAAATCCCATTTACAAATGCACCCAAAACAATAGATACCTAGGAATAAACCTAACCAAGAAGGTGAAAGACCTGTATTCTTAAAAGTATAAAACACTGGGGGCACCTGGGTGGCTCAGTCTGTTGAGTGCCCGACTTCAGCTCAGGTCATGGTCTCGCAGTCTGTGAGTTCGAGCCCTGTTACAGGGCTCAGACAGCTCAGAGCCTGGAGCCTGCTTTGGATTCTGTGTCTCCCTCTCTCTCTGCCCCTCCTCCACTCATGCTCTATCTGTCCCTCTGTCAAAAATAAATAAAACATTTAAATTTTTTTTAAAAAAGCATAAAACACTGATGAAAGAAATTGAAGAAGGCACAAAGATATTGAAAGACACTCCATGTTTATGGATTGGAAGAACAAATATTACTTAAATATCTATACTACACAAAGAATCTACACTTTTAATGCAATCCCTATCAAAATACCAACAGCATGTTTCAGAGAGCTAGAAGAAACAATCCAAAAACTTATATGGAACCACAAAGACCACAAACAGCCAAACAACCTTGAAAAACAAAAGTAAACCTGGAAGCACCACAATTCTGGACTTCAAGGTATATGACAAAGCTTTAGTGATCAGAATAATATGGCACTGGCATAAAAATAAAAATAGATCAATGGAACAGAAAAGAAAACCCAGAAATGAACCCACAATTGTATGGTCAATTAGGCTTTGACAAAGCAAGAAATTATATCCAGTGAGAAAAAGATGGTCTTTTCAACAAATGGTAAACATGGGAAAACTAGACAGTAACATGCAGTAGAATAAAACTGGACCACATTCATACACCATACACAAAATAAATTCTAAATGGATTAAAGACCTTAATTTGAGACCTGAAACCATAAAAATTATAGAAGAAAACACAGAAATTAACTTCTTTGAATTTGGTTGTAGCAACTTGTTTTTTCTAAGTTATTTTAATGTTTATTTATTTTTGAGAGACAAAGATAAACAGAGCATAAGCAAGACAGGGGCAGAGAGAGGGAGAAACAGAATCTGAAATAGGTTCCAGGTTCTGAGATGTCAGCACAGAGCCTGATGCAGGGGTCCAACTCATGAACCACAAAATCATGACCTGAGCCAAAGTCAGACACTCAAATGACTGAGACATCCAGGCGCCCCATAAGCAACTTCTTTCTAGATATTACTCCTGAGGCAAAGGCAGCAAAAGCAAAACAATAACAATAACAATAACAATAACAAAAGCAAAAACAAAACAAAAACAAAAACAAAAACAAAGCAAAACTATTGGTGCTTCATCAAAACAAAAAGGATCTGCACAGTGAAGGATACAATCAATAATAAAATATATTAAAAACCAACCCATGAAATAGGATAAGATGCTTTAAAATGATATATCTGATAAAGCGTTATCATCCAATGTATTCATAGAACTTATAAAACTTTACACCCCCAAAATGAATCATCCAATTAAACACGGGCAGAAGACAGGAACCGATGTTTCTCTAAAAAAAGACATACAAATAGCCATCGGACACATGAAAAAATTCTCAATATCACTGAATATCAGGGAAATGCAAATAAAAACCTTGCATCTGTCAGAATGGCTAAAATCAACAACCTAAGAAACAATAGGCATTGGTGAGATGCAGAGAAAGGGGAAAACTTGAAACTGTTGGTGGAAATACAAACTGGTGCAGCCACTCTGGAAAACAATATGAGGATTCCTCAAAAAATTAAAAGTAGAACTACCCTGGGGTTCATGGGTGGCTCAGTTGGTTAAACGTGAGACTTCAGCTCAGGTCATTATCTCACAGCTCAGGTCATGATCTCATGGTTCATAAGATTGAGACCTGCATCAGGCTTTGTGCTGACAGTTTGAGCCTGGAGCCTGTTTCGGATTCTGTGTGTCCCTCTCTCTCTGCCCCTCCCCTGCTTATGCTCTATCTCTTTCTCAAAAATAAATAAACATTAAAAAAAAAAAACTACCCCAAGATCCAGCAATTGCAGTACTAGGTGTTTACCCAAATACAACAAAAATACTAATTCAATGGGATACATGCACCCCAATATTCATAGCAGCATTATATACAATAGTTTAATTATGGAAACAGCCCAGGTGTGCATTGACTGATTAATGAATAAAGAAGAAAAGAAAAAAAAAAAAAGGTATTTACAGATCAGAGGATTGAAGATGGTGGCATAGGAGGACGCTGGGCTCACTGCGTCCTGCTGATTACTTAGATTCCACCACATCTGCCTAAATAACCCAAAAAACCACCAAAAGACTAGCAGAACGGACTCTCCAGAGCCAAGTGTAGATAAAAGACCCACGGAAGAGGGTAGAAAGGGTGGAGAGGTGGTGCGCTCTACACTGACCAGTGGGAGGGAGCTGGGCGGTGGAGGGGCAGCCTGCTTGGCAACACGGAGCACCTGACTCTGACTTGCAAAAGTGGAGGGGCCAGACGGAGTGGCTGGACTTAACATCTGGAATGTTATAAGTCAACAGCTCTGCTCAGAGACCAGGAGGGCTAGAAGGCAACAGGAGGGAGATTGATGAGCCCCAGAGGACAGAGCTCAGCTCCACGGGGAACAAAGGCACTGGGAAGCACCATCTCCCTCATCCATCCCCCAGCCAAAATCCCAAAGGGAACCAGTTGCCCTCACGGAACTTGCTTTCACCGTGAAAACACCCAATGCTGTGCTTCTGTGGATCCATCCCACAGACAGGTCTGTCTTCCTCCCATGCCGCAAGACCTCTCCCACAGGGCACCACTGAAGCAAAGCGAGCTGAGCCTGCCCCTCCCGCACCTGTGTACCTTGCGGGTCCACCCCAGCTAATAAGCCAGATCCCACAGAAGCAGCACCACAAGCCTGTCAATGTGCAAGTAGCCCAGACAGGGACCACACCACTCCACAATGAGTCCTTCCCCTGGAAAAGGGGAAGATAAGGTACACACCAGTCTGACTGTGGACCCAGCAGTGGGCTGGGGACAAACATCAGGCCTGACTGTGGCCCCGCCCACCAACACAAGTTGCTCCAAACATCACAGGGGAAGATCCCTGCAGTTTCCTGCCACTCCACGTACTATACAAAATGATGAAACGGAGGAATTCTCGTCAAAAGAAACTCCAGGAAGTAGCAATAACTAACGAATTGATCAAAAACGATTTAAGCAATATAACAGAAAATGAATTTAAAATAATAGTCATAAAATTAATCGCTGGGCTTGATAAAAGTATAGAGAAGAGAATCTATTGCTACAGAGATCAAGGGACTAAGAAACAGTCAGGAGGAGATAAAAAATGATATAAATGAGGTGCAAAATAAAATGGAGGCGACCACAGCTTGGATTGAAGAGGCAGAGGAGACAATAGGTGAATTAGAAGATAAAATTATGGAAAAAGAGGAAGCTGAGAAAAAGAGAGATAAAAAAATCCAGGAGTATGAGGGGAGAATTACAGAACTAAGTGATGCGATGACACGTAATAATATCCGTATAATAGGGGCTCAAGAGGAGGAAGAGAGAGAGAAAGGTGCTGAAGGGGTACTTGAACAAATCATAGCTGAGAACTCCCCACATCAGGGAAGGAAACAGGCATTGAAATCCAAGAGGCACAGAGAACTCCCTTCAAACGTAACTTGAATTGATCTTCTGCACGACATATCCTAGTGAAACTGACAAAATACAAGGATAAAGAGAAAATTCTGGAAGCAGCTAGGGATAAATATGTTCTAACATATAAAGGGAGACCAATAAGAGTAGTGACAGATCTATCTACTGAAACTTGGCAGGCCAGAAAGAAATGGCAGGAAATCTTCCATGTGATGAACAGAAAAAATATGCAGCCGAGAATCCTTTATCCAGCAAATCTGTCATTTAGAATAGAAGGAGAGATAAAGGTCTTCCCAAACAAACAAAAACTGAAGGAATTCGTCACCAGTAAACCAGTCCTACAAGAAATCCTAAGGGGAATCCTGTGACACAAAGTACCACAGACATCACTACAAACGTGAAACCTACAGACATCACAATGACTCTAAACCCATATCTTTCTATAACATTGAATGTAAATGGACTAAATGCGCCAACCAAAAGACATAGGGTATCAGAATGGATAAAAAAACAAGACCCATCTATTTGCTGTCTACAAGAGACTTATTTTAGACCTGAGGACACCTTCAGATTGAAAGTGAGGGGATGAAGAACTATTTATCATGCCACTGGAAGTCAAAAGAAAGCTGGAGTAGCCATACTTATATCAGACAAACTAGATTTCAAATTAAAGGTTGTAACAAGAGATGCAGAAGGGCATTATATAATAATTATAGGGTCTATCCATCAGGAAGAGCTAACAATTATAAATGTCTATGTGCCGAATATGGGAGCCCCCAAATATATACAACAATTAATCACAAACATAAGCAACCTCATTGATAAGAATGTGGTAATTGCAGGGGACTTTAACACTCCACTTACCGTAATGAATAGATCATCTAGACACATGGTCAATAAGGAAACAAGGGCCGTGAATGATACATTGGATCAGATGGATTTGACAGATATATTTAGAGCTCTGCATCCCAAAGCAACAGAATATACTTTCTTCTCGAGTGCACATGGAACATTCTCCAAGAGAGATCACATACTGGGTCACAAAACAGCCCTTCATAAGTATACAAGAATTGAGATCATACCACGCATACTTTCAGACCACAATGCTATGAAGCTTGAAATCAACCACAGGAAAAAGTCTGGAAAACCTCCAAAAGCATGGACGTTAAAGAACACCCTACTAAAGGATGAGTGGGTCAACCAGGCAATTAGAGAAGAAATTAAGAAATATATGGAAACAATTAAAATGAAAATACAATCCAAATGCTTTGGGATGCAGCGAAGGCAGTCCTGAGAGGAAAGTACATTGCAATTCAGGCCTATCTCAAGAAACAAGAAAAAATCCCAAATACAAAATCTAACAGCACACCTAAAGGAACTAGAAACAGAACAGCAAAGACACCCCAAACCCAGCAGAAGAGAAATAATAAAGATCAGAGTGGAAATAAACAACATAGAATCTAAAAAACTATAGAGCAGATCAATGAAACCAAGAGATGGTTTTCTGAAAAAATAAACAAAATTGATAAGCCTCTAGCCAGGCTTCTCAAAAAGAAAAGGGAGATGACCCAAATATATAAAATCATGAATGAAAAGGGAACTATTACAACCAATCCCTCAGAAATATAAGCAATTATCAGGGAATACTATGAAAAACTATATGCCAACAAACTGGACAATCGAGAAGAAAGGGACAAATTCCTAAACACCCACACACTTCCAAAACTCAAACAGGAAGAAATAGAAAGCTTGAACAGACCCATAACCAGTGAAGAAATTGAAACAGTTATCAAAAATCTCCTAACAAATAAGAGTCCAGGACCAGATGGTTTCCCTGGAGAATTCTACCAGACATTTAAAGCAGAGATAATACCTATCCTTCTCAAGCTATTCCAAGAAATAGAAAGGGAAGGAAAACTTCCAGACTCATTCTATGAAGCCAGAAATACTTTGATTCCTAAACCAGACAGAGACCCAGTAAAAAAAGAGAACTACAGGCCAATATCCCTGATGAATATGGATGCAAAAATTCTCAATAAGATACTAGCAAATCGAATTCGACAGCACATAAAAAGAATTATTCACCATGATCAAGTGGGATTCATTCCTGGACTGCGGGGATGGTTCAACATTCGCAAATCAATCAACGTGATACATCACATTAAGAAAAGAAAAGATAAGAACCATATGATCCTGTCAATCGATGCAGAAAATGCATTTGAAAAAATTCAACATCCTTTCTTAATAAAAACCCACGAGAAAGTCAGGATAGAAGGAACATACTTAAAGATCATAAAAGCCATTTATGAAAAGCCCACAGCTAACATCATCCTCAATGGGGAAAAACTGAGAGCTTTTTCCCGGAGATCAGGAACAGGACAGGGATGTCCATTCTCAGAGCTCTTGTTTAACATAGTGTTGGAAGTGCTAGCTCATCAATCAGACAACAAAAGGAAATCAAAGGCATCAAAATTGTCACAGATGAAGATAAGCTTTCACTTTTTGCAGATGACATGATATTGTACATGGAAAATCTGATAGATTCCACCAAAAGTCTGCTAGAACTGGTACATGAATTCAGCAAAGTTGCAGGATACAAAATCAATGTACAGAAATCAGTTGCATTCTTATACACTAATAATGAAGCAACAGAAGGACAAATAAAAAACTGATCCCATTCACAATGACACCAAGAATCATAAAATACCTAGGAATAAACCTAACCAAACATGTAAAAGATCTGTATGCTGAAAACTATAGAAAGCTTATGAAGGTAATTGAAGAAGATATAAAGAAATGGAAAAACATTCCATGCTCATGGGTTAGAAGAATAAATATTGTTAAAATGTCAATACTATCCAAAGCTATCTACACATTCAATGCAATCCCAATCAAAATTGCACCAGAATTCTTCTCAAAGCTAGAACAAGTAATCCTAAAATTTGTATGGAACCACGAATGGCCCCGAATAGCCAACATAATTTTGAAGAAGAAGACCAAAGCAGGAGGCATCACAACCCCAGACTTTAGCCTCTACCACAAAGCTGTAATCATCAAGACAGCATGGTACTGGCACAAAAACAGACACATAGACCAATGGAATAGAATATAAACCCCAGAACTAGACCCACAAAAGTATGGCCAACCAATCTTTGACAAAGCAGGAAAGAATATCCAATTGCAAAAAGACAGTCTCTTTAACAAATGGTGCAGGGAGAACTGGACAGCAACATGCAGAAGGATGAAACTAGACCACTTTCTTATACCATTCATAAAAACAAACTCAAAATGGATAAAGGACCTGAATGTGAGACAGGAGACCATCAAAACCCTAGAGGAGAAAGCACGAAAAATCTCTCTGACCTCAGCCGCAGCAATTTCTTACTTGACACATCTCCAAAGCCAAGTGAATTAAAAGCAAAAATGAACTATTGGGACCTCATGAAGATAAAAAGCTTCTGTACAGCAAAGGAAACTATCAACAAAACTAAAAGGCAACCAACGGAATGGGAAAAGATATTTGCAAATGACATATCGGACAAAGGGCTAGTATCCGAAATCTATAAAGAGCTCACCAAACTCCACACCTGAAAAACACATAATCCAGTGAAGAAATGGGCAGAAAACATGAATAGACACTTCTCTATAGGAGACATCCAGATGGCCAACAGGCACATGAAAAGATGCTCAATGTCGCTCCTCATCAAGGAAATACAAATCAAAACCACGCTCAGATATCACCTCATGCCAGTCAGAGTGGCTAAAATGAACAAATCAGGAGAGTATAGATGATGGAGAGGACGTGGAGAAACGGGAACCCTCTTGCACTGTTGGTGGGAATGTAAATTGGTGCAGCCACTCTGGAAAACAGTGTGGAGAGTCCTCAAAATATTAAAAATAGATCTATCGTATGACCCAGCAATAGCACTGCTAGGAATTTACCCAAGGGATACAGGAGTACTGATGCATAGGGGCATTTGTACCCCAATGTTTATAGCAGCACTTTCAACAATAGCTAAATTATGGAAAGAATGTAAATGTCCATCAACTGATGAATGGATAAAGAAATTGTGGCTTATATACACAATGGAGTACTACGTGGCAATGAGAAAGAGTGAAATATGGCTTTTTGTAGCAACGAGGATGGAACTGGAGAGTGTTATGCTAAGTGAAATAAGTCATACAGAGAAAGACAGATACTATATGTTTTTACTCTTATGTGGATCCTGAGAAACTTAACAGAAGTCCATGGGGGAGGAGAAGAAAAAAAAAAAAAAAAGAGGTTATAGAGGGAGAGAGCCAAAGCATAAGAAACTCTTAAAAACTGAGAACAAACTGAGTGTTGATAGGGGGTGGGAGGGAGAGAAGGGTGGGTGATGGGTATTGAGGAAGGCACATTTTGGGATGAGCACTGAGTGTTGTATGGAAACCAATTTGACAATAAATTTCATAGTAACAAAAATAAAAATAAAAAAATGAATAAAGAACATATGGTATATATATACGATTATATATTACTCAGACTTAAGAACAAATGAAATCTTGCCATGTTCAATGACATGCATGGAGCTAGAGAATATTATTCTAAGTAAAATAAGGCTATTGAAGAAAGACAAACATCATATGATTTCACTCCTATGTGGAAATTAAGAAACAAAATAAATGAAAAAAGGCAAAGTAAACAGACAAAGGTAAATCAAGAAACAGATTCTTAAGTATAGAGAATGAACTGACAGTTACCAGAAGGGAGTTTGGTGGGGGATGGGTTAAATAGGTGATGGGGATTAAGGAGTACACTTGTGATGAGTACCAGGCGTTGTACGTAAGTGTTGAATCACTGTATTGTACACTTGAAATTAGTATTAGAGTGTATGCTACCTGAAATTTAAATAAAAACTTAGTTTTTTAAATATTTATTTATTTTGAGAGAAAGAGAATCCCAAGCAGCTTCTGCTCTGTAAGCACAGATCCTGACATGGTGCTTGATCTCACAAACTGTGAGTTCAAGACCTGAGCCAAAATCAAGAGTCAGACGCTTAACCAATTGAACCACCCAGGTGCCCCCAAAACTTATTTTTTTAAATAAATTGGTTAAATTCCCTATGGAAATGCATATAGTGGCAAAATGGTTTAAACAAATGATCCAACTAAATGTCTAGAAGACACTTACTATAGGTCCAAGCACACAAACAATTTGAAAATGAAAAAATGAATATGTACACAATATTCAAAAGACAGTTGAGATGGCTATATCAATACCAGACAAAATAAAAATTAAATTAAAGAAGAATAAAACAACAGAATACTGAAACAGTAATCACAACATCTCAACAACACACAGATTAAAATCAAATGTCTAAATATATGAAAGTGCATTAACACTAATCTTTTGAAACCCTTCAAAAAATTCTAGGAAAGGAATAAAGTCCTATTTCATTCTGTGAGGACTGCATTAATCTAATACCAAATCGACAGAAAGTTAATACAAGAATGAAATTCTATGTAACAACATATCTGTTGAATATAGACACAAAAATCATCATTAAACTACCAAGAAACTGAAGACAGCAGCACATTAAAGCAATCATACACCATGAAAAATACAATTTATTCTTGTAATTCAAGGATGATTCAATATGCAATAATCCATAATGTAATATACCACATTAATAGAAAAAAGGAACAAAAAACCTAATTATCTCAACTAATGCAGAAAAGCAATTGACAAAGGTCAAACCCTTTCATGATAAAACAAAATGAACACTCAAAAAGCAGAAAGAATAATATATTACCTCAACATAATAAAAGCCATATATCACAAGCCCACAACTTACATTAATTATACTTAATGGTTTAACAATGTAGCATTTCCCCTATGTTTGGAAACAAGAGAAAGATGATACCTTTCATCATGTCTAATAATATAACATTAGACTTTCTAGCAAGAACAATTGGGAAATAAAAAGAAAAAGAAATAAAAGGTGGGGATAGGAGGATCCTGAGGTCACCTTGTCCCATAGACACACTGAGATAACAGCTACATTTGTAAAACTAACTTAAAATGATCAGAGTACTGACAGTAAACCTGCTTCAGTTAATCCTAGAGAGGAGGCCACATCATAAAGGGTGGAAGAGGCAGAGACACAATTGGGAACCAACCTCCCCTTGGCAAGACTAATCACAAACAGGAAGGACACCACAAGCACGTAGAAATGAGAGGCTCAGACACCATTCCAAGCACTCTAGTCACTGGGGACCTGCATTGGGAAATGAGTTCCCATAACATATGGCTTTGAAAATCAGTGAGGCTTAAATTCAGGCGCTTTTAAAATCAGCAGGGTCTAACCCTGCATACTTAAAAATCCGTGGACTTAACTCTGGGAGAGGCAAGTGAGAAATGAAACTGAGTCCTCACCTTTAAAGACCAAACCTAATAAATAACCCTGTATGACATACAGCACAGAAAGAACAATTTGAAAAGCATCTGGTGTGTACGTGGAGATTTATTTACTAATCTGAGAACATGCACTGGAGGGGCAGGGATATTCAGGAGACTTTTGTAGGTACAAAAGTGCTGGTGGATGTCATTAATTTTCCTCTCTGCCAGCTTAGATAGCCAGACACTTGTCGGAACCAGAACTAACACTGTCCACGTCTCTGACTAACACTATGAGCCCCACCTTCATGTGCCCCTGCAGACAAGCCACATTCAATCTGCCTGCCTTTGTAGGTATCTCCCTAAAGCATCTCTGACTGGCCAGCACCAGTCCAAAGTGACTCCTGCCCTGGGAAATGGGGGAGATAACCCCACACAACAGCTCATAAGCAGTTTCAACAGGCCAGCCTTGTCGCTTGCCCACGATTGAAGCAGAGAGACTAATTGAAGATCTCTAGACTGCTCTCCCTTCTCATCTGTGAGCCCACTATGGCCTCAGGCAGGCACCTGACAGTGCAAGAAACAAAGCCTGACCTGTGCACCCACAGCAAGCAAAGTGGGTCATTGCAGGTGATGAAGATGAAGACAAATGTGGCTCAACCACAACAGTGGAGCATACATAGACCACACAGAAGACAACACCAGACCACCTGGTCCTGTCACCAAGGGGCCTTGTGCTACAGGGCACCACAGGACCTCTTCTACCTTCAAGAAAAAGAGAGGTAGCAAACATTTCTAACACATACAAACAATCACAGAGAGTTAGATAAAATGAAGACAAGGAGAAATATGTCTCAAATGAAAGAACAAGACACAATCACAGCAAAAGAGTTAAATGAAACTGAGATAAGCAATATGGTCATAAAGTCACTCACTAGATCTGTGTGGGGGGGCACTGAATTTACTCAGTGAGAACTTCTACAAAGAGATAGAAAATATAAAACAGAACCAGTCAGGGATAAAGAATTCAATAACTGATATAAAAACACATGAGAAGAGAGTTCTGGTATAAGACGGTGACATAGAAAGACACTAACTCACCTCCTCCACAGAACACAAAAAATGACACCTATTTATAGAGCAATTCCTCCAGAAGAACTGAAGGCTGACTGAACATCTGTGCAATCAAAGAGTGAATATAGAAAGAGAATAGTGATAAAGACAGAGACATTAATGAAAGGGACTTCCACCCCTGATGTTTTGAACTGCCATGGGGAAGGATACTAGTTAGGAAGTGGGAACAGATTTATCTTTCCTTGGGCACAGAAAACAGTCAGTTTTAGAAACAACTAGTTCATAAAAGAGCCAGCCCCAAACTCCTCCAAATTGCAGAGGGGCTACTGGAACTCTCTCTGGGTCAGAAAGAATGGAGAATGACATGGTTTATGCTTCTCCCCACCATCTTGGAAGTGCAGACCAGAGCAGGGTCTGGACCCCATAGCCAGGTTGCTGCTTCAACAAGCCCCAGGTACTGTAGTTCACATTGCCCCTGTCACCCTGTGGCACAATTAAAAAGCTGAGTTTTTAGGGGTGCCTGTGTGGCTCAATCGGTTAAGCATCTGACTCTTGACTTCAGCTCAGGTCATTATCTCACAGTTCTTTAGTTTGAGGCCCATGTCGGTCTTTGTGCTGGCAGTGAAGAGCTTGCTTGGAGAATTCGCCCTCTCTCTCTCTCTCTCTCTCTCTCTCTCTCTCTTTCTTTTTTTCTTTCTCAAAATACATAAATAAACTTAAAAAAAAGTTGAGCTTTTAAGGAAAAATTAACCCATAATAGAGCCAGATCTAGAACTCTCCCAAAAGGTGAAAGAGCTGCCAGAACACTCTTGGGGTGGGATTGGCTAAGACACAACGTTTACATACCCCTACATCTTGAAAGCACAGACCAGTGAATGCACAGTTGGAGCATCCCAACTGACCTGCACCTCAGAGAGCCCAGGGGCCCTAGCCTACACCAGATCCAGCCATCCCACCAAGGTGTCCACAGGGCAGTTCTCACTAGAACACCCTGATTAGCACCAACTGCAGTTCCAGCCTTCATGCCAAGGTGAAAAATGTGCAAAGCACCCCTACAATACTCCAGGTTCATACCACTTTGGCTTCAGACAGCTTGCTAGGGCACCCTTGACACAGAGCACTCCAGAATGCACTGGGTGATATCTACTTCAGATCTATCCACTTTTCCAGTGTGCCCCTGTGCACAGAGACCCATGAACCCCTGCTCATGCCTACATTGACTGTAGTCAGCCATCCATGGAACTCCCTTGCACTGAGCACCTTGGAACAGCCCAGTTTGCACACAAGTCATCATCAGCTGTCTTGTAAGGGCATGCATTTCATGGACAATCCAGATACCACAGCCACTCATACCCATATAAAATTTAACTTTCCTCAGAGGGTACCCACTGCATGGAGTGCCCCAGGACCTCCTAGCCTATAAAACACCTCAGCTCCAGCCACCCCTGTAGGGCACACTCTGTACAGAATCCTGAAACATCTGGGTCTACATCCACTTCAGCTATCCTGCCAAAGTACCTGTGTGTGTGGAACCCCACATCCCCCTAATTTATACACACTTTAGTTTCAGCTATTCTTCCAGGGAAAATGATAAATAAACTTTGATACATCCAAACAATGGGATGCTTTTTTACTGCTAAAAAGAAGTAATCAATCAAGCCATGAAAAGACATGGATGAATTTTAAATGTGTGTTACTAAGTGAAAATAGCCTATATTTTAAGGCTGCATACTTTATGATACCAATTGTATAATATTATGGAAAAGGTAACAATATGGGTAGGGTAAAGAGAGGAAAGATTGATGTAAGAGAGAGTGAAAAGGTCACTGAGAGTCTTTAGGTCAGTAAAAATGCTCTCTATGGTGCATAAGATGTGTACATGGCATTATACATTTGTCCAATCCCACAGTATGTACAAAACCAAAAATAAACTCTACTATAAACATGGACTTTGGCTGATTATGCTATGTGGGTATAAGTTCATCAAATATAGCTAATGCACTACCCTGGTGGGGATTGTTAATAATGACAGTGTGTATGCATCTGTGGGGGAAGGGGGCTATATGGGAAATTTCTGTACTTTTTCCTGCATTTTTCTGTGAACCTAAAATTCCTCTAAATAATTGCTTCAACCTTTAAAAAATCACCTTTTGAAGTTTACATGCTATATTATTCAAAGTATACAACATTCTTGCAATGGCAATATTTTAGAAATAGAAAACAGTTAAGTGATTCTGGGATTTACTGAAGGATATAGAGTGGATGTAGATATAAAAGGGATTCTTGTGGTGATGGTACTGTTCTGCATCTGGTCTGTATTAATGACATTATTGTGCATGTGATCTTTTGCTAAGGTTTTGAAATATTTTATCATTGGGAAAATTCGGTAAGGTATACATAGGACTTCTCTTTGCATTTTTAATGGCATGTAAATATACCGTCATGTGGAAATAAAAATTCAATTAAAATTGTTGAAGCTTTAAAATACATGAACATGTTATTCCTTTCCTTTAATAATACTTTATGTTTCTCTCAACAGTATTTTATATTTAGTGTGTGTGTGTGTGTGTGTGTGTGTGTGTGTGTGTGTGAGAATATGTGTGCATTGCAAAAATTCTCCATTTCTCATATCTTCTATGTGTTCTTTTCTGCATGTTCCAGTTAATGCTTTTCTCTCCCTTTATAGAGGGGAATGGAAGAATGAAAAGCAGTGAAATATTTCACCCCAAAATGTGCCACTTTGATTTATTGATTATTTTTAACCAAAGACAATTAAAAAGCAGTACAAAAAATTTCCACTCTACGCTTAAAAACAGGACATAATTTTGTAAAGGTGCCCCCATCCTCTTTCTAATAAGAAGGGCAGAAATTAATCACTGGAGACAACTCAAGATCCTTATCAACCCAGAGATAGCACCAGAGGAGTCTACAAAACAAACTTTTTATGTTTTATTTATTTTTATTTGTTTAATGTTTATTTTGAGAGTGAGAGAGTGAAGGAGGGGCAGAGATAGAAGGGGACAGAGAATCCAAAGCAGGCTCTGTGCAGAGAGCAGACAGTTTAATGAAGGGCTCAAACTCACAAACCATGAGATTGTGACCTGAGCCAAAGTCGGATGCTTAACCAACTGAGCCACACAGGAGCCCCCAAAAACAAACCTTTAAACTTGCCATATTCTATCATCAGTTTCCCCCATATACTTGATTATCCACAATTTGCCAACACTAAAGGCCCAAAGACTTTTTTTCCCTTTTTCTTGTCACTTCTCCAAAATTTTCATTCTTTGCTAAGATGCTATATAAACTCAAATTTTAACTGCTTCTTGGAGTTATTCATGTATATGTGATGCATTTAATTAATTTATTTATTTTGTGTTATTAATCTGTCTTCTATCATTCTATTTGGAGACTCCCAGTCAGTGAACCTAAGATGAGTTGAGGAATTTTTTCCTCCCCTAGAACTAGCAATATATGAGCCCAGGTATTTAAAAGTATGTTCATATTATTTAGAATTGAACTAAATCAGGCTATTAAAATGCAGTCATTAATAAAATCATGGTAGGGGCACTGGGGTAGCTCAGTCCATTTAGTGTCTGATTCTTGATTTCAACTCAGGTCATGGTCTCATGGTTTCATGAGTTCAAGCTCCACATCAAACTCTGGGCTGGCAGTGTAGAGCCTGCTTGGGATTCTCTCTCTTCCTCTCTCTCTGCCCTTCCCCAACTCACACTCTCTCTGTCTCTTTCAAAATAAATTAATAAACTTAAATAAACATAAAATAAAGAAAAGAAAAGAAAAAAAGAAAAGAAAAGGAATAATGAAATGAAATGAAATACAAAAATTAAATAAAATAAAATAAATTAAATTAAATTAAATTAAATTAAATTAAATTAAATTAAGGTTTGCCTGGGTGACTCAGTTGATTAAGCAGCTGACTTGGGCTCAGGTCATGATCTCACAGTTCATGGGTTCGAGCCCTGCAATGAGCTCTGTGCTGACAGCTCAGAGCCTGGAGTCTGCTTCAGATTCTGTGTCTCCCTTTCCCTCTGCCCCTCCCCAACTTCTGCTCTGTCTCTGTCTTGGTCTCTCTCTTTCTAAAAATTAAATAAAAATTAAAATACATAAATATAAAATAAAATAAAATAAAATAAAGTAAAATAAGATAATAAAATAAAATAAAATAAAATAAAATAAAATCATGGTATTTTATTATCTGGGATACTGTTTGCTTTTATGCTCACTGACTTAGAAGTTTGTTTTCAATTTTGTAATCTAGGCTCAGTTTAAAACCCTTTAAAGTACTTAAAAGGACAGGTACTATGTAAATGTTATTACTTTTGTTATTTTCATTGACTTTTTCATGCATTGACCCAACAACTATGTTGGAGTACCATCATGAGATAAAACTATGCCCACTTTATTTTGTTCCAAGATATCATCTACATCACATCTTCATTTATCTTTCTTGGTAACTTCAAGCTTCTTATAACTTATGCATCCAAATCCATGTGCTTTCTGACCCCTGACTTGATTAACTCCGTTATTTTTCTTCTATCCCCCTCAGACGACAAACCACAGTTTTGGATATATTAATTTTTTGGACCTAGAATAAAACTCTGGCTATACAGAATTGTATCCTCGACTATCTCCCAGGGATGTTGATAAAATTAGACTGAATTGTGACTCCTTTATTATTTATTTTTAATCTTCCCTAAGGTAATTCTAATGGAGAGCTATTGCTCTAGAGCTCCCTGACAGTAACAGCACCCTTTAGGAATGGACTTCAGGCATATCAGCCTCTGACGTCTGACTCTGTTATGTAGAATCATCCTCATTATTAAGAGACTTTGATAGTTTCATTGTGGGAATCAAATGATTAGCTAAAAGTATTAACCTTTATAGATATCCATTCAACTAGAGATGATCAATTAGATTTAAATGAAAAATCTTGGATGAGTTTTGCCAGAAAGTGGCAAAGGCCACTCTTAAGTGCTGTCAATCATTTTTTTTTTTTAAATTTCTCATGGCTTTTTTCCTTTCATACCAATAATTATTTGAAGATGTTAACAGTCTTCTTATAACCATAAGGAACTGGCAGGAGGATGAAGTTATTCTGAGGTCAACAGATAGGAGTTCAACATAACAAGCATTTCCTCCGTACTGATATTTGTTACTTTATTAAATAAAGTGCCTTCATATTTTTGATACGTTTTGTTCTTCTTTTGTATTTTATTTTATTTTTTAAATGTTTTAATGTTTATTTATTTTTGAGAGAGACGGAGTGTGAGCGGGGGAGGGGCAGAGAAGGAGAAGGAGACAGAATCCAAAGCAGGATCCAGGCTCTAAGTGGTCAGCACAGAACCCGAGGAGGAGCTTGAATTCACGTGCTGTGAGATCATGACCTAAACCAGACACTTAAACTGAGCCACTCAGGAGCCCTCTTAGTCTCTATTTTAACAACAGAAATTTAACACATATTTTCACACCAACGATTTTGACCTCTCCAGGAACTCAAATCCCTTGTTATGTTATTTGCAACCAATATTACCATAAATTATTGATTCCAAATCTGTAATAAGGATATGCTTTCTCTTCTGTCACACACATTCTCTTCTATCACCTTCACACCTGGAATAATTCCACTGCCTG
Source organism: Panthera pardus (assembly GCF_024362965.1). Lineage (NCBI taxonomy): Eukaryota > Metazoa > Chordata > Mammalia > Carnivora > Felidae > Panthera > Panthera pardus. The sequence continues at coordinate 4,792,949 of NW_026526654.1, forward strand.
CTAACAGTTCACCAATATTTGAAAAGTTTCATAATTTTGGAGAATAATTTTTAAATTGTGCTAACTTGTTTTATTTTAAATACATCTTCAAAAACAATAAAGGACAATAAACCATAGCAAGAGATAAGATATGACTACAGAGATATTTTAATTTTCCCATTCAAGACTACATTTTACTGGGGTGCTGGGTGGCTCAGTCAGTTAAACATCTGACTCTTGATTTTGGCTGAGGTCATTACCTCCTGGTCCATGAGATTGAGCCCTGTGTTGGGCTCTGTGCTGAGAGCATGGAACCTGCTTGAGATTTTCTCTATCTCTCCCTCTCTCTCTGTCCCTGCCTCCCCTTTCTCTCAAAATAAATAAACTTCAATAAAAGACTACATTTTACCTTCTTTTCACTCTTCATATCAACCTACTTTCTCTGTCACTATTCAACTTCTCAATATGCTCCAATTCATGACTAATTCTTACATTGTAATGAGGAAATCAAAACAGTGAAGAACTCCATGCATTATTTCCATAAAAAATACTTACACTTTCCTCTGTTTATATACAATACCTTTTAGCCTATTACAACTGAGAAATGTACTGATTCTTATTGAAAGCTTTGAATTCACCAATGTTTGCCATTTTTAAAGACCTCAATCCTCATACCAGAAACTTCCTCTGGGTTCCAAAGAGCCTTTTTCTAAATTTAAATATTAGATTCAGGGGGCACCTGGGTGGCTTAGTCGATTAAGTGTCCAACTTCAGCTCAGGTCATGAGTTCAAGCCCCACATCAGACTCTATGCTGACAGCTCAGAGCCTGGAACCTGCTTCAGGATTTTTATCTCCCTCTCTTTCCCTGTCCCTCCCCTGTTTGTGCTCTATCTCTCTTTGTCTCTCAACAATAAATAAATGTTTAAAAAAATTTAAATATTAGATTAAGTTTGCAGACCCATTTAGTACATCCTATTTTTAAATGAATCAAAACATTCCATAATGAAGCATTGTTTCCTTTTCATACCTCAGAGTATTCTAGTAAAAACTTCCACTTTTTCATCTCTCTTCTTTTTCACACTCCAAATGAAATTTTATTCTCAACTAATTCTCTGAAAGAATTGTCAATGTTACTAACATCTCTTTGTTGGGTCACATACATATTTTCTCTTGTAAGTTTCTTACCAGCATACCAAACGCTTGCTGACGCTACCTAGAACTTGGTTTCAAACAAAAACAAAAAACAAAAGCAAAAACAAAAACAAACAACAGAACTCATTTTCTTTTATTTTCTGATTATTATTTATTACTGCCAATAAAATCATCCTCAAATCTAGTGGAAACTACATTATTATTGTTCTTATTTATGAATCAGAAAATTTTACAGGGCTTAGCCAGAATAGTTCATCTTTGTTTCACGTTCTGGCTGTGTGGACATTGAAAGGATGTATTTGCTAGGTGTTTGGCTCTGGTTGGATGACCTAATTCACAGCACTGGAGGGTGGAATGACTGGATCTATCTGGATCTATCTCTGTTCATATTGCCTGTCAGCATTTATCAGTGTGGCCTGAGGTTATTTACATGGAACTTAGATCCCAAGAAAACAAAATAGGTAGCAGCCAAGACTCTGGTGAACTGGGCCCAGGATTCATACATTACAACTAGCATACTCTGTTGACCAAAGCAAGTCACATGACCAGACCATACTGAAGTGTTTGTCTGTGGATGGAAGGCGTAAAAGACATGCATAGTATGAAAGGAACTGGTAATAGTCATATCTGCAAACAATTTACCACACTGTCCAATTTTAATGCTTTGCTGATCATCCCTTTTCCTCTGATTTCTAAACATTAACTCATTTAATTTTTTATTTTTTAAGTTTATTTTTTATTTTGAGAGTGTGTGAGTGAGTGGGGGAGGATGAGAGAGAGAGAGAAAGAATCCGAAGCAGGCTCTGCATTGGCAGCACAGAGTGTGACATGGGGCTCAAACTCACAAAACTGTGAGATCATGACCTCAGCCAAAACCAAGAGTGACAAAACCAAATGAGTTACCCAGGTGCTGGAAACGTTAATTCATTTTAGAACTTAGTTCTAGTCTCTTTCTTTGTTTCTTTTATTTTCCTTAGTATAAGTTGTTTACTTCAGTTATCTTATCTAATTCTACTCCATAAATGGGCAGTAAAATATGCATTTAAATAACATCTTTATACTGGTGAATTTCAATTAACATTACCAATGCTACCTTTCTAACCTGAGGTCCTGACCTTTTACATAACTACCACATTGATATCCTTGTTTGACTATTTTTTCTTTATTCTAAACATAATTTGTCTAAAAAAGAACATTTGAATCCCTACCCCAACTGTATATTTGCTTTTACTTCAATCACTCCCATTCCAGAAAAGGTTCTAATCAACACTTACTTGCTAAAATTACAAATTGCAAATTACATCACTCTTAATTCCTAATCAGTTCTCACTCTACAAATTCCATTAGAAAATACTCCTGGCTTGATCTCTAAAATACATCTTTGATTATAAATTTACTCTTTTCATTGATACTGTTTATTGCAAACCATTAGCTACTGTTGTCTCATTTACTACTATAGTCTGTTTTGCCTCATCTTTGTCCCAAAACTTCCATGCTCTGCACAACAGAAGGAGTGGAACTGTGAAATTGAAAAATCATATTATTTACTTTCTCCACTACTTCTTGTCTTAGTCTGTAACATTACCTGTAAGATTCTTCATGTTCTGGCCTTCTCTGTCTACCTCTTTGATTCTATCTCCACTATTATCTCTCTAGAATCCCACTCCATGAACAATGACCATTCTTCTGACTCAAAGTATGCCAAGCCTCCTCTTACATGGCAAAATTTAAACTTAACATCCCTTCTTCTGGAATGATTGTGACAGGTCTTCATTTTCATCCTCTGGATGTGACTAAAATACTATTTCAATATAGACCTTCCCAGAACATTCCACCTTTCCCAACTTCTTGATTACTTCCCATGATATCAATATAAATGTCAATATATATGTATACATATTTTAAATTTTATTTACATTATCACTCAATGAAAGCTTTATTCTTTGTCATTTATTGTCACCAGCGTAGATATTAGTAGTTAAATTTCACAAAATCAGGATCGTGTCAGTCTTTTCTTTTTAGTGTTGTTTATTTATTATTTTGAGAGAGAGAAGAGAGGGAGCAGGGAGGAGCAAAGAGAAAGGGACAGAGAGATTCCCAACCATGCTCCATGTTGTCAGTGCAGAGCCCAACACAGGGCTTGGTCTCACAAAGTAGCCATGAGATCATGACCTGAGCTGAAATCAAAAGCCAGACGCTTAACTGACTCAGCCACCCAGGCACCCCAAGGGACCTTGTCAGTTTTGATCAAAGCTTTAATCCAGCACCTAGAACAGTGCCTGCGATACAAAAGCCATTCAATAATTCCTATTGAATCAATAAATAGATAATAAGGAATATTAGCTACATTTTTCTGTGAGAGTGTTTTGTTGTTTTTGTTGCTTTTGTTGTAGGACAATGATACTGAAATATAAATTATTATCCATGTTGATAGATCTTATCAAAATTTGTAAAGGTGAATGATTATAATAAAATATTCAATATTCTCTAATGGTTAAACATTTCAGAAAGTCTGGGTAAAAGAAATTTCATTTCAATTTTCTCTCTTTCCTTTCTAGACTGACTAGAAAACATGGCTCTGTTTTTTAGTATAGTATGTTAACCATCTAGATATTTGTACATTAGTAATGGTCAACAGATATTCCTTGAGAATAACCATTTTTGAATATTATAATTTATGTACTTCTGCATGACTTGCACAAAAGAAAACTAAAGATGGACCATAAACTCTGTGATGAAATATTCCCAAACTCTGGCAGATGGTAGTAATGCAAGATCAATATAGTGTAGGATATTAACATAAGAAATCATTGCTATCATTGTGTTAGGTTATAATCTCTTCCTTGAAGACAGATTTCCCAAAATTAATCTTCTCAGTGCCCCCTTCACCTCTTTGTTTCTGAAGGTATAGATCATGGGGTTCAGGAGCGGTGTGACAATGTTGTAGAAAAGAGTGAGAAACTTTCCCTGGTCCTTGGAGGAGCTGGTTCCTGGTTGCATGTACATGTAGATGATGTTTCCATAGAAAAGGGAGACCACTGTGAGATGGGATCCACAGGTGTTGAAGACTTTGTGCCTCCCTGAGGATGACTGGATACTTAACACAGCCCTCATGATGTAGCCATAGGATATCAGGATAAACACCAGAGGTGACAGCACAATGCCCACTGCCAGGATAAAGGCAATGCCTTCAATTGCAGCTGTATTGACACAGGCCATCTGAATCAGGGCAGGCATCTCACACAGGAAGTGGTCTACTTTGCAATATCCACAGCGGGGTAGCCACAGAGTCATTGGAGACATAATCAAAGAGTTGGCCACACCACAGCCCCAAGCAAGGGACACTAAGCCCATGCAGAGACGTGGATTCATGATCACCAGGTAGTGCAGGGGTTTGCAGACTGCAACAAACCGGTCATATGCCATGACAGCCAGGAGCAAGCACTCCACACCACCCAGACCCAGAAACAGGAAGAGCTGGATGGCACAGCCTGTGTAACTGATGGTCTTGTCACGGCCATTCAGGTTATAGAGCAGCTGAGGAATGGAGCTGGTGGTGAAACTGAGGTCCAGGAAAGATAGGTGGGTGAGGAAGAAGTACATAGGCGTGTGGAGGTGGGGGTCCAGTCGGGACACCAGGATGATGGTGGTGTTGCCCACAAGGGTCAGGAGGTATGCAATCAAGATGACCACAAAGAGGATCCTCTCGAGATGGGGACGGTCAGAAAACCCCAAAAGGATGAAATTTCCCTGAGTGCTGTCATTTGTTCTGTCCATCTCTACTGTACCTCAGGAGAATGGGAAATTGGGGGAAAAAGTATTTCACAGCCATTAGCCACTCTTTATGCCACAATCTTTGAAACTTATAATAAAAGCCTGTGTGCATATCTGTGTGCATATCTTAAAACCTTAAAAAATAGAAACAACTAGATAGAAAGTTTTATAATTGTCATCAGTAATCTATTCAAAACAAAACATAAAACTTGAATATCATTTTTAAAAATACAAAATATTTGATGAAAATTAAGAAATAAGTATTATTAATTAGAAAAAAGAATGAAGAGTAAACTGACATGTACTACAGACATTTTCCTGAAAATGGACAATATCTTTAGAATATGTAAGTATCTCACAAAACTTTAATAAGATATTTTTAAGAGAAAATTTGTGCATTCTTCTTCTAGTTCTTAAATATACTGATCCAGGCTATATGTGAACAAGCAAGACATGTCCATTTGTACTGCCCCTTACTCTAGGTAGAAAGTCATGATATCATCCTAAGAGAAATTCATTTTCTCTCCTTTTCAGTGAATACATTTTCTGAATATTCCTGAAACTGCTTCGAAGTGGTTGATAACAATTGGCAGTCATTAATTCCTGTGAAATTTCACCTTTCCCCAAATATATATCCCTAATATGTCAGGTTTGAAAGAGCATACGTTGGGTTCTCTGGTTCTTATGATCTTTAAATACCAGGACCAGATGTGAATTTATCCACCTATTCGATACTACCAGAGATCATGATGTGAGTTGTCCTCTATGATCAATCTTTTAGAAATTGAATATCTAACCTAGTCATGCCCAGATATCATACTTTTCACAAGGTAATACAGTGCCTTGTGTATTTACTTCTCTTGAATCACCCCCGCTCTCCATTCCAAATCCAGTTTTTGAAGATGTAAATGATTATATCACATTCATATTACAACTCCAATCACTGGTATTTGCCCTGTATTCTCATTCCCTCACATTTTCTGTCACCTGGAAATGTCTTTCTACTTTCTATTCATATCTTCGTGTATCACTTAATCTCAAGTTTAATTCACCCTATTTCTGCAGATCATTTTCTTTGATTCACATGTTAATTAGTTTTTTTTTTTTTGCAATAGTTTAATAAATTCCCAGTGGTTCCAGCAGATATATTTAACCCTATTTTTTTAGAATTTGGGAAAAGTTAGATAAAATTTTATTACACAAATTCATGACAAACTAAGTGAAATAACTATTAAAATATGCCTTCCTTATTTTTTGTTTTTTCCTTCGTTAGTGATTACTGTTGTTTTGTATATCAGAGTGAAATGAAAGGTTAAGTCCTTGAAAAAAAATGGGGAAATTGCTCTTTTATTCCTCTTTTCTTTCTTATCCCTGTTAATTTTGTCCACACTGGGAAAATCTTTTATTTTCATTTTTATTTTTTCTGGTTTCCTATTGTTTGTGCCATTTGGTTACAAACCACCATTTCCTAAGACTTGGCCATTTGCCAAAAGTGGTATTAGATCAGACCCCAGTTAATTAAAACACTATCTTTAAATGTCATATAGGTTAAAGTGATTTTCTTTAAATCATCATTAAAAAAAACCTAATCTCAAATTTTTATATAAAATAGAATTTTAAACTCCACATTACTAATATTTAACAAGAAAATACTTGAAGAAAATAAAATAATAAAATAAAAATAAAAATAAGTAAATAAAGTAAGTTAATAAATAAACAAATAGGTGTGCCTGGGTGGCTCAGTGAATTGAGCATCAACTTTTGATTATGTTCAGGTCATGATCCCAGGGGTGTGGGATCAACCCTGCATGGGATCCCGCACAGAGAATGAATGAATAAATAAATAAATAAATAAAATGCATTTTATTTATTTTGAGGACATAAAATCTTTTGGTGTCCAAAGAATAAAACTATAGAAGAATGACAGAATGACCACAAAGAGGATCCTCTCAAGACGGGGACTGTCAGAAAACCCCAATTATAATAATTGTTAATAGTTTAACAATTATTAAAATTGTTAATAATTTGTATTTAAGAATATCACCTAATTCCCTGTTTAATCACAATGTGTATAATTGTTGACTCTGTCTACTCATGCATTTAACTCTGGCTTTGGCTTTATGTCCATTGACCTCTTCCTCCTTTCTTTCCCTCCACCTTCAATTCTTCCTCTTCTTAAATTTCCCATAGCTTTTTTAGTGATTTTTAGTCACTCTTTTAAATTATCCCTCTCTTCCCAAAAAGTTTAAATATTTTCTTTACTTATCTATTGAATACTCTACAAATCTAGCTTGTTTTTCAAAAGCCCTACAATTTGCACTAGCTTATTTTTAAACTTAATTCCTTAATAGTATCCTAGGTATCTCCTGTCTCCCAGTTACTACTCTGGAGTTAAATATTGTACAAACTCTGTGGCATGTATGTTTTTATATCTATGTATAATTTCCTTATCTGGTTTATCACTACTGGACAATTTCATCACATATTTTTTTCAAGATTCAATTGTCTGTGAATCTCCAATTTATATATTTATGTATTCATATACATAGTTATATATCTATTTATTATATGTAGTTATACATATCATACATAGTTATTTTATACATACACAATTAAGTTATGCTATAAAATATAATCACTTTGTACCAGGAAACTTAGTTATTTGGACTACATTGTGAATGTCACAGTTATCTTTATACATGTAATATAAAAAATGCTGTATTTCACTGTTGTTTATAGAACATAATTAGGTTGGTGGCAGTGACAGAAGTGGGTTCCTGGTGCCTGGTTACCCATAATATCAATAAAATGTTTTGATTGTACATTCATATTACTTTAGCTTTCAATTTTAGCACCTCAGTTTTTGTCTTTCCCACATCCAAATTTTGTACTACAGCCAGTTACTATATCTTGTCTTGGTCTTGAATGATAAAATGACTTTCTATGTTATTCCTGGTTTTGTCCTTGCTGTTTTTCCTTCACAAATTCTGTCACCTAGGAATGCCTTTCTACTTTCTCTCCTTACCTTTGCCTATCAGTTAATTTCAAGTTTAATTCATACTATTTCTTCAGGTCATTTTCTTTGATTAACTTACTGCAGTTAAAAATCCTCTGTATTGAGTGCATCTGGGTGGCTCAGTTGGTTAAGCATCTGTCTCTTAATATTGGCTCAGGATTCGTGAGATTTGCTTGGAATTCTCTCTCTCCCTCTCTCTCTGCCCTCCAACCCCTGCTCTCTTTCTTCTCTCTTTCTCAAAAATAAATAAACTTTAAAAATATCTTCTTTACTCTATGGGTCACTGATGTGGCTATGTTTTACTCATTCTATTTTGTGTGATTTTTCATATGCATACCTGTTATTTTATTTGAAGTATAATTCAATATTTATTTTATGTAGTGTATTTTATAAGATAATTCCAATAGAAATAAATTATAATTATACAATTTTATATCTATTTGAATTGGCCAATGTGTGCCATGTACTAATTTCCAAGTATGTCCTGACATCATTAAATTAACTTCTCTAAGAACCAAGTTGGTGCTTCTCTATTTGTGTGTGTGTATCTGTACCTTCTGAAGTATTTCAAAGAATGTTGTGAATTAGAAAACTAATGGACACTCTGAGAACTGAACAAAGTGTCAGAAGAAATACAATATGCAGATCCTTACTATTTTTGGTGGCATATTGCCAAGTGTAGAATCAAAGAAGCTAAAGTTGTCTGTTTATAGATGGTTTAACTCCAGCAAATTACTCTGGTTTGTGATTTCTACCTGCCATTTATCTTCTTGATCTTTTCCCCAGAAGAGGTCCAGCTTAAAACTGGTGGGTTGTGGGTGACTCTACTCAATGTCATAAATCATGAGAGCTATTCATGGGAGAGAGAGATAAGGGGAATACCTTCTGAGCTTTGTCCTTTCCTATGTAACTCCAAAGGACCTAAACTGCGCTATAGGAAGGTTTTTATGGAGATGACATGATCATTACTCTGGAGAGAAGCCTGGGAAACATTGCAGAGAGGATGTAGAATAATAGGGATTTTAATGCCTCAGGAGACTTCAAATTCCCAGGAATCATTAGTGTATAAATTGGAAGGTTCAGAAGCAGAAGTCACAAGGGGAAATCAATCATACTTCTGTGCTTTGGTATAACTATAATAAATATATAACATTATATATATATATATATATATATATATATATATATATGCATATATATGTATATGTATATATGAGTGTGTGTGTACACAGTTATACCAAATATATAATATATAAAGTTATACCAAACATGTATAAATATATTTTGCTCTGCCTATGATAGAAAATGAGGAAACCTGAGGTTTGTTTTCTTCTGTTTTGTTTTGTCATGATTGGAAATGTCCTTATAACTTCCTTTTAGCCAAAAATTAATTCATAATTTCTACAAACTGGATAAACCATTTAGTTCTCTCTTTTTCAAGCAGAAATTTACTATCACAAACAAGCAACACATAGCTATCCCCATATTAGAAGTTACAATGTCTCATTTATCTTCCCCTTTTCCACAGAACCAGTAGAATGAAGGCTCAAATAACATCTGGAGCTCTTCCATGGGGCAGTTTATGGGAAATGACACAGCAGTCTATTTTCATAGACATAGTAAAGAATATGAATTACTGTTTAATTTCTTTTGGATTTGAAAATGGAGAGTCAACACACATGCACTAATGCATTAATTACAAAATCTCACTGAATAAATTTGAACTAGCACATTAACAATAGCCAAATTATGGAAACAGTCCAAATGTCTATCACCTGATGAACTGATAAAGAAAATGTGGTATATATATATTTATATCTATCTATCTATCTATATATATATATTATGAAATAATGACATATTTTTGCAACGATGTGGATAGAATTAGTGTATCAAGCTAAGCAAAAAAAGAGAAAGACAAATACCATATGATTTCACTCATATGTGGAATTTAGGAGGGGGAAGATGAACATAGAGGAAGGGAAGGAAAAAATAAAAAAAGATAAAAACAGAGAGGGCATCTGGGTGGCTCAGTCGGTTAAGTATTGGACTTCAGCTCAGGTCATGATCTCATAGCTCATGGGTTCAAGCCCTGCATCAGGCTCTGTGCTAATAGCTCAGAGCCTGTAGTCTACTTCAGATTCTGTCCCAGTCTCTCTCTGTGCCTCTCCCCCATTCACACTCTGTCTCTCTCCCTCAAATATAAATAAACATTTTAAAAAAAAGATAAAAGCCGAGAGGGGGGCAAACCATAAGAAACTCTTAAATACAGAGAAAAAACTGAGGGTTGCTGGAGGGGAGATGTGTGGGGGATGGGTTAAATGGGTGATGGGCATGAATAAAATGTTGGCTAGCTATATTATTATATTTTAAAATGTGCCCAATTGTCTTTCAGTTTGTTATTAAGAAGTTGAATGTCATTCTGGTCCCTGACACATTTTTCTTTTTAGAGGGGCATGTGAATCTATTATGTATTTTGAGCATACCAAATAGCACATTTTTTTTATCTACTGACCTCAAGGGTCTCAGGAAGCTCTTTAATGTGACCACACATGATTTTTAGCTCTGGGAAATATTCTTGATTCATTGCATTGATTATGTCTTTCCTCTATTTCCTCTGTTCTTCAATTATAAAACTGCTATTACTCAATATTGAATCTCCTATATAAATTCTATTTTTTATCTTATTTTTATTCTTTTGTGTTTTTATGCTACCTTCATGAATATTTCTTCATTTTGATCATTTAACCCTTCTATTGATATTTTTAATTAATCATCACATTTTTAATTAACAAGACTATATTTTGGTTTTATGAATTAAACTTCTGCATACCCTATTTTTTCACTTTATATTTTCTTTCATATATATTAAAATTAATTTCTCTAACATTAATTATTCTTATTGCCCTGTGTTTGTTTCTTCCAAGTTTCACTTTTTTGTTTATTTGGGTTTATATTTTTCTTGATAATGAATCTCCTTAAATATCTAATGATACTTCTCTGCTCATTAGGTGAGTGAGCCACTCAAATAAAGTTCTGAGGAAGGCAAAGCTTGTTATAGGTAGCTAATATAAGTATCAATTGGGGATTTCACTGTATTGTGAGAAATTTTGTAGAGAGACAGGTCCTAAAGGTGCGGTGATGAGAGAATTGGAAAGCAGGGGGCTAAGACTCTCCAGGAGCCAAAGCATCGGTCCCCTGGCTCAAGTCTCTTTTAGTTTTGCAAATTGTCTGGTAACAGGCACACACAACATAATATTTGGCATCTTGACAAGCCATGCACCTGCAGTGTATTCCATACTGGGTCATGAGTACATCTGGCACCAGACAAAACATTCTTCACCCCAGGCCTGGTGCCCGTATGAAGACCTTCTGGAGAGAACGAGCAGCCCTGGCAGCCCACCAATCTGGGAATGAAACTGAAAGCAGTTTCTTGCTGCTTTGTCCCTTTCTTTCAGGACATTCTTATGGTGCCTCTGGCTTCTTGTCCTCCAAAAAATTTAAAATATTAGGTTCTGTTAAAAAATACACACACACACATACATACTAGGGTCTGTGGCTTTATTATCTTCTGCTGGTCAACTTCTATGGATAAGATATTCCAGTCTCTTCTCTAAGGGTTATGAACATGGCTGCAAGTATTGTCAAAAAATTTGGGAATAAATTGGATCTCCAATTCAGGATGAGGATAATTAGATATAGATATAGATATAGATATAGATATAGATATAGATATAGATATAGATATATATTTGGTCTTCTGTCTGTAACTGTGACTGCTACATCCTCCTGTTCAAAACCTCTAAAGGAAAGCTTTTGTTTTTCCAAATAATACAGTGAAGAAATGGGCAGGAAACATGAATAGATACTTTCCAAAGAAGACACCCAATGGCTAACAGACACATGAAAAAGATGCTTAATATCACTCATCACCAGGGAGACACAATAAAAAACACAATGAGATACCACCTCACACCTGTCAGAATGGCTAAAATTAACAACTCAGGACAGAGCATATGTTAAAAAGGATGTGGAGAAAGGGAAACACTTTTGCACTATTGGTGGAAATGCAAACTGGTACAGCCACTCTGGAAAACATTATGGAGGTTCCTCAAAAAAGTAAAAATAAAACTATCATATGATCCAGCATTTTCACACTTTATGCAGAGGTTACAAAAATGCTGATTCAAAGGGGTACATGCACCCCAATGTTTATAGAAGCCCTATCAACAATAGCCAAATTATGGAAGGAGCCCAAATGTCCATTGACTGATGAATGGATAAAGAGGTGGTCATATATATACAATGAAATATTACTTGGTGGTCAAAAAGAATGAAAGCTTGCCATTTGCAATGATATGGGTGGAACTAGAATGTATTAGGCTAAGTGAAATAAGTCTGTCAGAGAAAGACAGATATTATATGATTTCATTCTTATATGGGATTTAATAAACAAAACAGATGAAATAGGAGAAGGGAAGGAAAAATAAGACAGACAAAGGAAAGCAAACCAGAAGAGACTCTTAAGTATAGAGAAAAAACTCAGGATTACTGGAGGGGAAGTGGGGGCATGGGCTAGATGGGTGATGAACATTAAGGAGGGCACTTATTAGGATAAGCACTGGGTATTATACGTAAGTGATGAATCACTAAATTGTCCTGAAAATAGTTCTACACTATATGTTAACTAACTTGAATTTAGGGATTGGTTTTAGCTTTAGTGGTTACTTTGCAGTTGGTTATTGAATTTAAATTTTAAAAAGATTGAAAAAAAAAGAAAGCTTTGGGATTTAATATGATCCTGTCAGCCATGTAAGCCTGAGCTATTTCATGTATTCTCCAAAATTGAAACAATAAAAACAAAAGCATTTAAGACCACCCAAATTTTATGTTGGCATAAAAATAAACACAAAGCAACAAGTTAACTTTGGGGATGATACTGTAACTGAAGGTTGGTAATAAAAAATACAAAGAATGTGAGTGCTATGTGTTGCAGTGTCTGATTTAGTGTGGTAGTCAGAATTCTGAGATAACCCTAATAACCCATTACCTAATACAATCTCCTTCATTTTGTGATTATGACAGGTTATTACCCTCATCCTAAAGTTATGTCAAAAGTGATTTTCTATATGTAATTAAGATTGATTTGCTTCAACCTTAATTTTCCTATTTGGCTGACTTTTAAATACCTATGTATCTATGTATCTATCTATCTATATATCTATATCTCTATCTAGATAGAGATATAGATATATAGATAGATTTCTGACAGATATCTATACCTATGTCTATCCATATAGATATAGATATCTGTCAGATATCTATCTATATATCTATATCTATCTATATCTATATCTATATGTCTTAGGAATACAAACTTTTCTATTTATAATAGTAGTTGCCTAATACATATCAAACTTGCATGTTATGTTTTAATAAGCTGGTATAACCAGATCAAACAAATAAAAGACCATGGGCTTCCAGTAATCTGGTAAGTCATTCTTCACTGAATTTAACATTCTAGCTGAGTTGTATTAATAAGACTTGACACATTTCATCTTATCCAGAATACTAGTTTCCAAAACCTTAATTAGCATAACCACTGAAGCCCCATTTTTTCTAACGCTTAAAAATCTTTGATTTGTTTTTTCTTTAATGAAATAATAACTGAATTTATCCATTGGTGTCTTCCCTTTCATTTTTAGTTAATATATTCAAATATATTTAGCTTTGGAAATATTTGTTTTATTTTTGAACTTTCTTCTAAGATTTTGATCTTCCCAAAAGTATCTCAAAATGTCAGCCTGGGAAGATTGCAGAGTGAGAGGATCATAATTTCAACTTGTCCCTCAAATACACCTACATAATTGTCATATTGGGGCAATTAACCTAAAACAAACAAAATACTAGCAGAACAGACGCCTCACAACTAATCCTGGAGAGGAGGCCACATGGAAAGTGGTAGGAAGGGAGGAGTCCCAGTTGTGTGGGGATCAAATAAATCTTCAAGACTAACCACAAACAAGAGAGACTCCTAAAGCATTGAGACTCCACACCAGGAACCCCCAGATATAGGGACCCTGCACTGGGAAGATAAGTCCCCATAACTTTGGGCTTTGAAAACCAGAGAAGATTAACTGTAATTTTTTACAATTATCAGGGCTTACCACCGGGAACTTTAAAAATCAGCAGGCTTGGGGGTAAGGGGGCTGAAGGGCAATAAGAAAATGAGTCCCCACCCTTAAAGAAAAAGCATAGCAAATAGTTTCCAAGATACAACATGGAAACAGCAGTTTGAAAAGCACCTGGACTATGTGGGAAGGAGATTTATTAACTAATCTAAGAATGTGCACTGGAAAGGAAAGAATCTTTGGGAGACTTCTCCAGGAACAAAAGAGCGGTCAACCACCATTTCTCTTCCCTACCCTCAGTATAGATACCTTAACAACTGTGTGAACCAGCACTCTCAATATAGCTTGCTAACAGTCTGCACCCTGCTCCTGTGATCTCCTGTGGATTTGCCCCATCTTACCTGCCCCACTCAGTAGGAGTCTTTCCAGTGCTACTCCAGCCAGACTCCATTCTTCAAGCAAGGCTGGCAGGGACTTATGCATACCTTGTTAACACCATGTACCCAGTTTCCATGCTCTCCTATGGATTTGCCCCTGTTCAACCCACTCCACTCAGCAGGAGTCTATCCAAAGGGGAATGTGATTCGTCTCATTCTACAAACAGCCCTAACAGTGACCAGCAGAGCTACAAAGTGACTCCTGCCCTGGTTGAAAAGGAAGATAACCACACACAGTTGTTCAACTGTTGCCCCAGCAGTGGAGTAGGGAAGACATTTGATTTAACTCCCAGCCCCAACCACAACTAAAACTTCATGGGGGCAGTAAAAATAGAGAGCCCTATAGTTCAGGGTCACTACAACCCTAATATAGGGGGACAGACAATTTTTCTCATTGCCAGCTCTGTCCACCAGTGAAAGTCTTTCAGGGGACAATTCAGGGAATAGAGACTGCAGATGAGTATTACCACACTTCTGGAAAACTGACTGAAGGCAGACATCTGGGTCTGAGGAAATACAAGTCCAAGGTAGCCCAAGACTCACACCTTAAGACCACAGGGACCAAAACCTGCCCACACCTGGGAAATAAGGCCATTGAAGATGACTAGACTGAAGAAAAACATGGCACTACAGTAGGGCACACAGCACATGCTTCGAGCACCTGCCTCTGGTGAACACGGGAGGACATTTAGGACGTTTTCTTCATAAGGCCACTACTTTCAACATCAAGAGACACAGCTGACTGTCTTAATACATAGAAACAAACACAGAGTTAGACAAAATGAAGAGACAGACAATAGTATAAAAGAACAGAAAAAAATAATATCCAACAGCTAAATAAAACAAAGATAAATAATATATATGATAGAGAATTCTAAGTCATGGTCATAAAGATACTTATTGGATTGAGGAAAGAATGAAGGATCTCAGTGAGCTGTTCAACAAAAAGATAAATAAGAAGCAAACAGAGATTCTTCTTAACTGATGCAGAAAGCAGAGATGTTTTCATTCCATAACTGAAATTACAACTATAGTAGAGGGAATAAATAGTAGACTAGATGAAGTGAAAGAACAGTTCAGTGAGATGTAAGACAACATAATCGAAAACAACCAAGCTGAACAACAAAATTACTACTACTACTATTACTACTACTAAAAAACTCATCACCATGAACCCAGCTTTACAAGAATTAATGTTAAAGAGAATTATTTGAGTGGAAAGGACAAGTTACAGTCAGGAGTAAAATATTATAAGACAACAACAACAACAACAACAACAACAAAAATTACAGGTATATGCAAACATAATAAAGAAGAGTAGACTAAGCACTAGTAAAATCAATATAGAAGTTAAAGCAAAAAAGCAGTAAAATCAATTATATTTATAAAAATCAGTCAAAGAATTCACAAGATAAAAAGATATAAATTATGGTATCATATACATAAAATGTAGGAGGGAGAGGAATAAAGAATGGGCTCATACTTAAATGACCATCAACTTAATATAGACTTCTAATGCATATGTTATGTATAAACCTAGTAATAACAACAAATAAAAAAACAGTATTAGATATGCCAAAAAAGTAGAAAAGAATCTAAGTATATCACTAAAGAAAATCAGCAAACTGTGAGAGAGGAGAGCAATAAAAGATCAAAGAACTACAAAAACAACCAGAAAACAATAAAAAAATAGCAATAAATACACACCTAGAAATAATTACTTTGAATGTAAATGGACTAAACACTCCAATCAAATGAAGAATGATGGAATGAATAAAAAAGCAAGACATATCTATATGCTGCCTAAAAGACACTCATTTCAAACCCAAAGACACATGCAGATTGAATGTGAAAAAATGGAGAAACATTTATCATACAAATGAATGTGAAAAGAAAGCTGAGGTAGCAACACTTATCTGAAAAATAAACTTTAAAATAAAGATGGTAACAAGAGACAAAGAAGCAAGAAAAATCTCAGATAAACAACATAACCTTATACCCAAAGGAGCCTCAGAAAGAACAGCAAACAAAGACTAAAGCCAGCAGACAGAAGAAAATAATAAAGATTAGAGCAGAAATAAATGACACAGAAACTAAAAACAAACAATCCTCCAAACTAACAACAATAACAAAACAACAAGAAGACAATAGAAGAGATCAATGAAACCAGGATCTGGTTCTCTGAAAAAATCAACAAAATGGATAAACATTTAGCCAGACTGAGAAACAAACAAACAAACAAACAAACAAACAAAAGTTAGAATGAGAGAACTCAAATAAACAAAACCAGAAATAAGAGATGAGAAATAACCAACATCACAAAAATACAAATTATAAAAGAATACTGGGAAAAACTATATGCCAACAAATAGAACAAACTAGAAGAAATGGGTAAATCCATAAAATCATATAAGCCACCAAAACTGAAGCAAGAAGAAAGAGAAAATTTGGATAGACAGATTACCAACAATGAACTTGAATCAGTAATCAAAAAACTCCCATCAAACAAAAGTCCATAACCTGATGGCTTCACAGGTGATTCTACCAAACATTTAAAGAGGAGTTAATACCTATTCTCAAACTATTCCAAACTCCAAAAAAATATACGATGAAGGAAAACTTCCAAAGTGATTTAATGAGGTTAGCATTTCCCTGATACCAACCAGATAAAGACCCTACAAAAAAAGGAACCTACAGGCCAATATCCATGATGATCATATGTGAAAAAATCCTCAACATCATATTAGCAAACTAAATCCAATAATGCATTAAATAATCATTCACCACAATAAAATGGGATTTATTCTGTAGATGTGAGGGTAGTTCAATATTTGCATATCAATCAATGTGATTGATATATCACATCAACAAGAGAAAGGATGAAAACAACATACCATAATTTCAATATTATCCACCATAAAAAAGAATGAAATCTTGTCATTTGCAAAAACATGCATGGTTCTAGACAGCATAATTCTAAACGAGATAAGCAAGTCAGGGAAAGAAAAAATACCATATGATTTCACTTATCTGTGGAATTTAAGAAACAAAACAAATGGGCAAAGGAAACAAGAGAGAGAGAGAAACCAAAAATTAGACTCTTAGCTACAGGGAATGAACATATAGTTGCCAGAGTTGGGGTTGATGGGGTGATAAGTGAAATAGGTGAAGGGAATTAAGAGTACACCTATTTTGATGAGAACTAAGTAATATATGGATATGTTGAATCTCTATTTTTTTTACACTTGAAACTCATATAACATTGTATGTTAACTAAAATGAAATTAAATTTAAAAGCAAGCAAGCAAGCAAACGAATAAACATATGATCATTTCAATAGATGCAGAAAATGCAATTGACAAAGTACCACATCCATTCATGATAAAGCCCTCAACAAAGTCGGTTTAGAGGTAACATACCTCAATATAATAAAGACCATATATGAAAAACCTACTGTTAATGTCATATTCCATAGGGAAAAACTGAAAAATTTACCTTTAAGTCAGAAACAAGACAAGGATGTCCATTCTCAACAATTTTATTCAACATAGTATTGAAAGTCCAAGCCACAGATATCAGACAAGAAAAAGTAATAGAAGGCATTCAGATTGGTAAGAAAGAAGTAAAACTTTCACTATTTGCAGATGGCATGATACTAAATACAAAACCCAAAATACTCCACCAAAAAAATACTAAAACTGATAAATGAATTGAGTAAATTCAATACAAAATCAATGTGCAAAAATACACTGCATTTGTATTAACTAGTAATTAAGTAAAATAAAGAGAAATTGAGAAAGTTATCTCACTTACAAATGCACCAAATATAGTAAAATATCTAGAACTAACTTAACCAAGGAGATGAAAGACCTATGATCTGAAAACTATAAAACTATAATGAAAGAAATATATGACACAAAGAAATAGATAGCCCATGCTCATGGATTGGAAGTTAAAATAGGGTAAAATACCCAAAGCAATCCACAGATTTAGTGCAAACCCTCTCAAAATACTAACACATTTTTTTTCTCACATGTAGAGCAAACAAATAAAAAATTTTATAGAATGACAAAAAACCTTGAATAGCAAAAACCATCTTGAATAAGCAAGAAAAAAGATGAAGGTATCACAATTCCAAATTTCAAGTTATACTACAAAGCTGCGAAAATCAAGAATATGATACTAGCACAAAAATAGACACATAGATGAAAGGAAGAGTGTAGAAAGCACAGAAACAAACCCATGATTATATGGTCAATTAATCTTTGACAAATGATGAATGGATATGCAATTGGAAAAAGACAGTCTCTTCATATGGTGTTGGGACAACTGGTCAGTCACATGCAAAAGCATGGAAGTGGACAACTTTCTTGCACACACACACACACACACACACACACACACACAAATACACTCAAAATGGACTAAGGACCTAAATGTGACACCTGAAACCATAAAAAAAACTAAAAGAGCACATGCAGTAATTTACCTGAAATTAGCCATTCAACATTTTTTTCTAGATATGTCTTCTAAGGCACAGAAAATAAAAGCAAAAAATGAACTATTTGAACTACATTGAAATGAAAAGTTTCTGCATAGCAAAGGAAATAACCAACCAAACCTAAACGAGAAAATATGACATACCCAATAAAGGGTTAGTATCCAAAATATATAAGGAACTCACACAACTCAACACCCCCAAACAAGTAATTCAATTACAAAATGGTATATCTCTCAAAAGAAGACATAAGAATGGCCACTGAACACATGAAAGATGCTCCAAACTACTCATCTTCAGGGAATTGCAAGTCGAAACTACAATGAGATGTTACCTCACACTTGTCAAAATGGCTTAAATCAAAAATAGACAAAAAACAAGTGTTGGAGAGGATATATAGAAAAAGAAACTCTCCTGTACTGTTGGTGGTAAGGGAAGTTGGTACAGCCACTTTGGAAAACAGTATGGAGTTTCCTCAAGAAGTTGCCACTTGCAACATGTGGATGGAGCTAGAGTATTGGTAAGCAAAATAAGTCAGTCAGAGAAAGGCAAATGCCATGTGATTTTACTCATATGTGAAATTTAAGAAACAAGGCAAATAAAAAAAAAAAACAAGAGACAAACAAACAAATAAACAAAACCAATCTCTTAAATATAGAGAATAAATTGAAGTTTTCTGGAGGGGAGATGGGTAGTGGAATGGGTGAATATCAACATGAGCACTGTGTAATGTTTAGAATTGTTTGCTCCAGTGAGGAAGCAGAGTGCAGTCACAGGTGCTGGCAGTGTGGTCTGAGGAGCTCCTAGGTTGCTGGGGGAGGGGGGTTCCCCTGCTTGGGGTGCATCCGATACAGGAGATAAGGCCTCTCCATGGGCAAAAGACTTAGTGGGTGACATAGTGCTGCCCTATTCACCAGTATCTGTATATAGGAACAAAGCAGCTGAGGCCAGCAAACCCTGGCACCTACTGTGTGTTGCAATTTGCCATAAACTCTGAGCCTCTGTCACTGCACAGTTGCACAAATACTGGGACAAGCTGGTATAACCACAGTTCAATGAGAACCTCCTGTAGAGGATCAGGGCAGTCCAAGTCAAACGATGGGGCTCTCTGAAGTGTGGGGTTTTGAAATGCAGCCGTGCCTGAGATAAAACTCTGGAGGGAGGTGACACCTGTCAGGCAGACAGCTTAGACACAGTCAGTGGGAAGGTAGGGAGTTTATAGAAGCCAGAGATATGGGAGGGTTATTGATTGTGTGTCTGTGAGAAACCAAACTTCCTGCTCTGGACACTAGAGAGCATGGTGAAGCTGTTTTCACCCCTAGCCTACAAACACAGATAGACCTCAGTGACCTAAAGGGAGCCACCGTGTGAAAAACAGAGCCATTACAACAAGCCCCAACCCCTGTGCCCTCTAACCTCTTCTTTGCTAAGAACAGTACTCCTGAAAATCAAAGCAGCAGGCCCCTCCCCCTGAACACCAGTGCAAATACCTTCCACAGGCCTTAGTCTGCTGATCATAGAGTGCTGCAAAATTTCAGCTCCTGGAGAAACTGGATGTGGTCTCATTTATTTGCTTCTTTGTTCTCTTTTATTACTTATTCTTGGATGCAGAAAACAACGTATTTTATTTTATTTATTTTATTTTATTAATATTTTACACTTTTTATTTTTCTCCTCTTTTTTTTTTTCTTATCAAGCTTCACTTATAAAGTGTTGTAGGGAGTATGGCCAGAGTCGCAAAAAATGTATCCACAAAGTGCAGTTAAGTGAAGATCCTCATACTCAAGTCGGAATGAGGCCCCGACTCTAGAATGAAGCCTGTTTTTATTAGGATAATTGCTAAAGACTACGTGCATAAAGTCAGCTAAGCAAGTGTGTTAATCAATCTAATGGTTTAGCTTTTCAAGGTTGAATTTTGAGTTAATTGGTTTCTATAACATGAAAAAGGGTCAGGTGTGAAGGATGATCCGGCCCTGGACAATGTTAATGGCTCTAGACATTCCTTACAAGCTGCAGCCACAGCTGTGTTCAGCTGTGTAAACATGTCCTAAGGCCTTGCACCTTCTCCAGCCCTTCCCTTTTGAAGTATTTTCCTTTGATGTTTCTCTCTGGATCTCCCACATCTCCCCCTTTTTCTTTCATTTGGTAAAGCTGGAGGGCAAAGAGAGAGGCTTGTGAAGGATATTCTCGGTTTCATTGCTGTCCTCTTCTCCAGGCTAGGTATATGCAAAGTAATAAGACAAAGATTAATATAAAAATACCAATCGCAGAAAAGCTTAAGGGTTTTATATAATTCATTGGATTCAATTCCAAGATTCGATTAGTTATCTCAGATAAAGGAGCACAAGAAATCTCAAGCTTATTTTTGAATATTTCATAGATGTCCTTTTGCAATTGAGCTATATCAGCAGAGGTGTTACCTTGATTAAGAAAGTGTCAATGCGGAGCGCCTGGGTGGCTCAATGGATTAAGCTTCTGCCTTCTTCTCAGGTCATGATCTCGCGGTTGGTGGGTTCCAGCCCCTCAACGGGCTCTGTGCTGACATCTCCAAGCCTGGAGCCTGGATCCTTCTTCTGATTCTGTGTCTCCCTCTCTCTCTCTGCCCCTCTCCCACTCATGCTCTCTCTGTCAAAAATAAATAAACATTAAAAAAATTAGAAAAAAAAGTGTCGACGCACCAGGTCCCATGACATCTTAGACTGATTATATACATGGGGGTGATACAAAAGCTGGTTATGTTTCAATCACATTGAAGCTTTATCTGTTGTTGTAAACTAATCAATCGATCTCCTAGAAAAGGAACAGCTTGTGGCAAGTCAGATAATTGGCTCTCTATTCGGCTATCAATCAGCCGTTGGCTGTTCTGTAATGCCCCCGATTTCGACTCCAAGAGACCAAGAAGCCGATACCGATGCAAACGCACAAGGGTTTATTTGCAAGCTCGAGTTTGGGCCCAAGTATACCTGACACAGCAGAGCAGAGACTTGGACCCTAGGTTAAGAGGCCTAGCAGTTTTATAGGGGTCGGTGGCCAATGAGATTGTAACACACACAGAAAGTTGCATAGTCCTGTCAGTCCACACGAAGGTGGCCAATTGAATTACAATTTACCCTATAGTAACTGTTTACTGTTTACTGTTTACTGATAGGCTAGTAACTAACCTATCACTCTGGTCAAAATTGGCGCGCAAGTTTGGCGGGCAAAAGGCAGGGTTTAAGAATTGGCGCACAAGTTTGGCAGGCAAAAGGCAGGGTTTACATTCTTTGGCGGTTAGGGGTTCCACATTCCTATATGAGCCGGTTTCCAGTAAGGGTGTGCTCAGTGGCTTGACTAGGGTTGGGGAGTGTCTTAAGCAATAAGTAGGTCATGTGGGGGTTATACATGAGATGGTGGGTGTAGTACAAAATGGAGTTAGTCTTGCTCTGCTTGTCCAGGGGTAGGGGATTTTTGTTAAATTCCTTGGGTCCCACATTCCACAGCCTTTCTGAATCTTGATGCCAGTTTTGTATAAAGTGGGTGGTTTGTATAGTCTGATGCAGTGCAAAACCAGCTGTTGCTGCTGTAGCTGTAATGGCTATAATTCCAAGTACAACAGTTACCAGTAAAGCTACAAACCATCGGATGCGGTGTAAGACACGTTTCAATATTTCATCTATGAGAAACATTTCAGGGGAGTGTTGCCAAGACCGATCCATGATTACAGGCATCCGAACCCCATTTCTTGCCTTAAGGATATGTAAGCTTTGTTTTTCCTGGTTAAAAGAAATAGTAGAATTAAGACAAGTATAAAAGGAACAATTATGGAAAGTAAGATGATTGTTATCAGGGTCCCAATGAGGCATGCCTAACATAATCAGAAAAGAAAGTCTGACACTTGTTGAATTTCATGAGTCTCATTTAATCTAAAAGAGATAGAGAATTTATTTGAAATATTCATAAAGTGGCCTTTCCAAGTGGCCATGCCTAATAATCCAGTACCAATTTTCCAAAGTTCTGAATGAACTGGCTCATCAGGTAAACATGGTCTGGGGGGAGTCATCGTCCTTCATGCCATATAATGGGTTCAGATGTTACATCTGAAATTATGTTTTCTTGATATTGTAGCCATCAGAGCTCTTTTTTGGAGTATTTGGTCTGAGCAGAGCCTACAGAGGCCCAATTAATGACACTTCCTTTGGAAGTATTAAGAAGAACTCTACAAACCTCTCCTCTTGTTATGCCCAGAATTTGTGATCCCCAAAGACTGCCAGGGAGCCGAGTCCGATGTAAAAGCAGAAGAGCCTTTATTCGAGCTAGCTCGAGCTCAATCTCCTACCTGCACCGACACAGCGGTGAGATACCTGGGAGAGAGAGCGAGTTTCAAAAGGACAAAGGTTTTATTGGGGCCTAGGGGCAGTTGGTGAGGTAATGGCTGTGGCCTCAGCCGATTGGCTGGGGAAGGGTCTGAGTCCTGTTAGGCAGGTGAGGGGGGGGGGTTGCTCAAGGGGAGGAGGTGTGGTCAAGGTGAAGGACACAGAACAAGATGGATTCGGCGGGCATTGGCCCGCCCTTTCACTCTACAGATCTCCCAATTAACCCGTTCCTCAGGATTTATGATCTTTCTTAATTGACATCGAGGCAATTTAGGAGGGTGATCATATGTAATTCTTTGACTTCCCATGGAGACTCCCTGTAGTAAGTACAATATAGAGACATTAGTCCCATTGGGTATTTCTGCTATCCACACCTGTGAACAAAATTTAACACAGTGGTCGCCTGTTCCAAAGCATATAGGTGGCCCATCTGCACCTACAGAATATTCAGGAATTATTTTTCCTTCTTCTTCTGGTTTAAATGGGCGTCTATTATCATAAGGTCCAGGCAACCAGACCGAATCATTTACATAAACTGAGAAAGAGGGATCATCCCATGTAACTAATCTATTAAGAGGTGGATTTGGAATATAAGCCCAATATGTGTGATTCTCTTTAGTACTCACGGTTAAGGTAAGAACTGACATCATGGTACTGAATAGAGTAGTAGAAGTCTTAGGTGTTCCTGTTTTTTGGAGGATCTGTTCTGCTTCTAGAGTCATCTTCTTTGTCCCCATGTCAGAGGTTTGGCTTTTGTTGTTTTCTCTGTTGTTTTAATCTCCCATTCAAGGCTTAATTCTTCCATATCTTTCTCCAGTGGTCGAAAATTGTCCCTCTTTTTCTCTTCGTCCATCTGTTCATATTGTGGTTTTAATCACCGGGCTGGGAGCCAGATATACCCGGTATCTGTGCATACAAGAGCAAATCCTCGGCCCCACAATTTAACATACCTAGGGTACCATTGGTTATTATCATTTTTTCCAAAATATTCGTTGTGAAAGGGGTCTGGTTTTAGAGACTGTGTGATATTTTTCAGCTACGGTGAGCTCGTTTACCTCTTAAATCCAAAAACTGAATTGTAAATAGTGCTTTCATTAATTGATTCTTTGGATTCAAGGCCATAGACCCCTGTTTTTGTTTTTGTAACATGGTTTCTAATGTACGATTAGCACGTTCAATAACAGCTTGACCTTGTGCATTATAAGGAATGCCTGTAGTATGATGAATGCCCCATTTTTGGCAAAATATAAGAAAAGTGTGAGAAGTATAAGCCAGACCATTGTCAGTTTTAAGATTCCAGAAGAGTCCCATCGTGGCAAATGCTTCTAAAAGGTGTTAAATAACGTAGGCCATTTTTTCTCCTGACAAAGGTGTAGCCCTTATAAAACAAGAATATGTATCTATTGATACATGTACATATGCAAGGTGACCAAATTGGAGAACATGAGTAACATCCATTTGCCATAAATCATTAGGTTATTGACCTCTGGGATTAACCCCCTGAGAATATGGAGGAATGACAATAGGCCCACAAGTGGGGCATTGTGTGATAATTTCTCTAGCTTGTTTTAGGGAAATAGAAAAGTGTTTACTTAAGCCTTTAACATTAAGATGAGTCAGATTGTGAAAATCTTGTGCTGTAATAACAGGAGCTGCCAGTAAGGAATCCACTGTAGCATTTCCTTCTGCCAAAGGTCCAGGGAGGCCAGAATGAGATTGTATGTGAGTAATATATATAGGATGGGATCGATGTTAGACACAATTTTGGACCTGAAAAAAATAAGTCAGACAATTCTGACAATTCTGACATCTGAATAAATATTAATGGTTTCCAAATTTTCAATCACTTGTTTAGAATAGGCTGAATCCATTAAGATATTGATGGAGGAGGGAACATCCTTAAGCAATAGAAATATGGCAAAGAGTTCAGCCTTTTGTATTGAGGCTTATGGGGATTTTATACATGTAGAAGTAGGACCATAATATGCAGAATAACTGGATTTCTTGGCGTCTGTAAAATAATTAGGTCCATTTGCAGGTACTGATTGTACAATTCGAGACATGATAAAGGAGGTGGTTTTAATAAATTCAATTAATCTGGATTTGGGATAATGGTTGTCTATGTGACCTATATAATCTGCAACTCCAAGTTGTGTAAGGGTTAAATTGTAGTGTAGAGATAATGCTTAGCTTGAAAAATAACAGCTTTGTGTTGACACTGAAGGTTAAGAGATAACAGCCTTGCTTTGCTCTGGTAAACTATGCCTCATACCCTTGTAAATTAGGCTTCACCAACTAAGGCAACAAAAGTTCAAAGAAAAGAGCATCAGAGGCAGGGTCAAGGAGATCCACTGGTTGCAACTTAGAGGCAGAAAGTCTAAAGTAAGCACCTCATTAGGCAACTGTTTCTAACTCATCTTGAACCTGTTTCTTTGTTCTGTTCCCAGGTGATGATAAAACGATGTGATCGGTTATAAAAACTCTGTCCCCCGGCTGTTCGAGGCCGCACTCTTATCAAGAGTGTTGGTCCCAATCGGTCGGCCTTGCCTCTCATTGTAATAAACTTTGTTGTGACTGTCACTGGTGCCCATAGCATTCTGTTTCAGGAGTCGTGTGGATGCAACAGTTGCTATGAAATGCATTGCCGATATGCCTTGGATATTTGTGCATGACACAGAGGTACGATAATTGTCTCGGGGTCTTGTGTTGTTATTTCCTTAAGTCTTTCTTGACTCTTAAAAATTAACATTCCTATTTTGTCTAAATATGTAGCTAATTTTTTTAAAGGCTTTGCTGGAAAGAAATATCCATTCTATGATTCCATTAGCCTGCCAAAATACTCCTGTAAGAGAATGAGGTGACAGTAAAATTAACAAGGAAACAGGTAGCATGGGGTTAATTAGAGTAAGCTGACTGAAAACGATTTTTTTTTCAGTCCATTGTAATTCTTGGGATGCTTCCAGAGTTACTTTTCTAGGGCTATTTAAATTGGAATCCCCTTTAAGTATATCAAAAAGATGAGTCAGTTGATAAGTAGGTATACCTAGAGTAGGACTTAGCCAGTTAATGTCTCCTAATAACTTCTGGAAATCATTTAAAGTATGCAAGGTATCTTTATTAATTTAAACATTTTGAGGCATTGTTGAATTTTGCATTAATTTTTGACCCAAATATAATAAGGAATCATCAAGTTGAATTTTGTCTTCTGCTATAATAAGGCCATATTCTGAGAGGGTTGTCTGAGCTGCTAAAAACAGTGCATGTAAATCATGTCGTTCTGGTAAAGCTAATAGGATGCCATCCATGTAATGGATGATCTTAGCATGAGGAAACTGAGATCATAAATATCGGAGAGGTTCTGCAACAAAAAGCTGACAAAGAGTACGACTATTTAACATTCCTTGAGGTAAAATTTTCCATTGAAATATGTTTATGGGCTCCTCATGATTAATTACAGGAACGGAGAACACAAATATCTTTGAATCTTTAAGATTTAAGGAAATGGAGAAAAACCAATCCTTAAGATCAATAATTATAATTTTTCAATCTCGAGGGATAGCAGCAGGTGTCGGAAGGCCAGGCTGTAGAGCCCTCATAGGTTGTATGTTTTTATTTATGTCTCGGAGATCACTCAGCATTCTCCATTTTCCAGATTTCTTTTTTATAACAAAAACTGGAGAATTCCAGGGACTAGCTAAAGGTCCAATATGTCCCACTTCTAATTATTCAGTAACAAAAGATTTTAAAGCTGCCATTTTTTCTTTAGAAAGCAGCCACTGCTATATCCATATGGGCTCATCAATAAGCTAAGGGCTACCTTCTCTCCTTCTTTCTGTAACCACACAGCAGGAAATGTTCCTCATTGTACAGAAGGCTGATTTTCCCATCTGTTCTCCTTTCTCTTCTGTCTCCTAAAAGAACTGCCTCCTGGATCTGGCTACATGTTTCCCTGCCCAGATTAGGAAAGTTTTCAGCTATTATTCCTTCAAATAGATTTATCTGTTCCCTTTTCTTTCTTTCTTTCTCTTTCTTTCTTTTCTTTCTTTCTTTCTTTCTTTCTTTCTTTCTTTCTTTCTTTTTCTTTCCTCCTTCATATTCATTCTTTTCCTATCTCCTACATCCTTTACATCAGTAATTAAACAGCTCTAGTGTCAGTTACTCTGCATTCACTTATTCTGTTAATACTTCATTTATTTAAAAATATTTCACCAGGAAGGGGAAGAGTGCACCAGGATGGCTCAGTTGGTTAAGTGTCCAACTCTTGATTTTGGCTCAGGTCATGATCTCACTGATTCATGAAATCGAATCCTGCATTGGGCTCTGTGTTGACAGTATGGAGCCTGTGATTCTCTCTCTTCCTCTCTCTGCCCCTCTCCCCTGCTCACATACTTCCTCTCTCTGTCTCTCTCTCTTTCTTTCTTAAATAAATAAATAAATAAATAAATAAATAAAATATTTTATTAGAACTTAATGGCTACTAGCCCCTGGAGATTTCTTGGAGTTTACACATTGGAAAGATTTAATTTTCTTTCTCATTAGTAAGAACTTTGTTTTTATTGATAATTACATCCAGTAGTTCTTCTCTTTTACAATTTATTTTTGTTTATTTATTATTTGAATTAAAATGTAAATTAAGTCATATATATCACTACTTCTCTTGCTATGACATGCTACTGGCCACATTATCTCTCCACTTTTAATCACACTCTCAGACTACTTTCAACCTTAACATCATCTACTAACACTTTTTTTTTCATTTTATTTTTTAACGTTTATTTAATTTTGAGACAGAGAGACAGAGCATGAACAGGGGAGGGGCAGAGAGAGAGGGAGACACAGAATCTGAAATAGGCTCCAGGCTCTGAGCTGTCAGCACAGAGCCCCATGCGGGGCTTGAACTCACAGACCGTGAGATCATGACCTGAGCTGAAGTCAGACGCTTAACCAACTGAGCCACCCAGGCGCCCCTACTAACACTTTTTAAAGAAAAACAAATCAATTAGCACAGAGCTCGTTTCTTCCATTTCTAACTCTGGACTCAATTATAACTTTATTTTCTTCTCTTACAAAAGAAGAGTCTTGTCGCCTTTTAAGTCTACAGCACATAGAAATCTGGCTTCTTCTCTTTAAACTTTCTTAACACTGCTTTGATTGAAGGTTACGATGTCTTTGTGATTGTCACAAATGATTCACTGGGAATTTTGCAGCTTCCTTTTACTGAGTCCCTGGCATACTGGAAATGTCGATGCTGCTTCCTTTTGGAAATTTTCTTCTGTCACATAAGCTTGTTCTGTACCTCCTTTTTTTATTTTTATTTTACTTCTTTTATTTTTTATTTTTTTTATTTTTTGAGAGGGAGAGAGAGAGCTCACACACAAGAACAAGCAGGGGAGAGGCAAAAGGAGACAGAGAATCTCAAACAGGTTCCATGTTCAGTGTGGAACCCGATACAAGGTTTGATCTCAAAACGCAAGATTATGACCTGAGCTGATGCTTGACTGAGCCATTAAGGCACCCCATCTGTACCTCCTTTTCAGTCACCTCTTTTTTTTGCCCCTCATTAAGTCTTCTGCCTCAGCTGAGTATATCAGTATTCACTCTTCCTATAATTATTCATTTGGCTTTATTTCCTAGATGGTTTTAACCAATATTGTAAAAAACAGTTCAAAAATAAATAGCTGGCATAGACTCTACATAGAAGTTCAGATGGTTTTATACAAATGAAAGTTTCCAAAAGGCACTCTGACTCAACATGTTAAAAAAAACTACTCAATGGGGTGCCCGTATGGCTCAGTCAGTTAAGCATCTGTCTTCAGCTCAGGTCATGATCTCACAGTCCATAGGTTCAAGCCCTGTGTTGGGCTCTGTGCTGACAGCTCAGAGCCTGAAGCCTGCTTTGTATTCTGTGTCCCCCTCTCTCTCTGCCCCAACCCTGCTTGGCTCTGTCTCTCAAAAATAAATAAACATTAAAAAATTTAAAGAAAATTACTCAAGGTTTGCAACCTTAGGGTACCCAACTGGCTTAGCCACTAGTGCATGTGGCTCTTGATCTTGGCGTCATGAGTCAAGCCTACATTGGGCACAGAGCTCACTTAAAAAAAAAAAAAATGCACCCCCTCAAAGTTTGTAACCTGCACAGAGATACCTGGCCCCAAATGTATCACCTATAATTTTTTCATCTAATAGTTTTATACCTTTCTTTTTATATTGTATATCTATACATTTGTGTGTGTTTTCAATCTTATCCAATAGCAAGGAATTTAGCAGTCATATTTGCTTCTATAACTGTTGCAGAATCCCAAGTTTGTCTGCCCATCACTCAAAGGTCAATACTCAAGAGATAAAGGTTGATTGAAAAAGAATATGAGCCATATTCAGGGGGCCATCTACCTGGGGAGAGGTGGACTTTTGTCCCAAAACCAAATTGGTGGTTTGTGTCTAACCAAGAGGACTTTAAAGGAATGGGGGTAGTTAATCAATGAGAGTGTACAGTGATTTGTAAAAATTCCTAATCGTGTGTAGATTTGGTAGTGGCTGTTCACAGCTTTCAGTGCTTGCTTGAGTGTTGTGCAAGACATCTAATTCATGTTCTGGAATTCCTGGAACATGGGGGCTTTCTATTCTCCTTCTAGAAAGGAAAGTAAGATTTATAGATACACAAGGAATGTTAGTAAATTAATCATATAAACTTAAGAACACCTATTAAAGATCACCATGCTAATTAAGAAAGTCAAGGGGGCTTCATAACCCTAGTCTCTGAAAGAGTAGGTCCTCAACAGATTGCTTAACTGATGAGTGCATCAGTGGAAGGAAGATGCAGTTGTGGTTCCCCTT
Organism: Panthera pardus; assembly: GCF_024362965.1. Taxonomy (NCBI): domain Eukaryota; kingdom Metazoa; phylum Chordata; class Mammalia; order Carnivora; family Felidae; genus Panthera; species Panthera pardus. The sequence continues at coordinate 4,823,123 of NW_026526654.1, forward strand.
GGTAATACCTTCAATGGAAATAAAGACTGTTGATTGGACTCATAGATGAGAATCAATCCAGTGATTATGACACCCCTTTTGGCAGGATGGTGTGGATGGGACAAAACACAACAAAGTACAATTTCCTAGTTCATGTCCCATTTTACTTCTTCAAATGCCTGTGTCTTTTTTGGATATGACATATTTGACACTGATCATAACAAAAGAGCAAAGTTAAAAACATCAGTGTCAAAGACAAGGTTATAGCTACAATAATCCAGTTGTAATAACTCAAGAGAGATGTTTTGAAAGGGAATTTTCATCAAGCAGTATTTGAAATAAATAAAAAGGATGGATGAAATTGAGAAGGAAGAGCTTACAGTAATCAAATGTTTGGGATACAGAATAACAAAGAACTTTACTTTTTCAAACTAGAAAAAAAGCTATGATAAAGGAAGAATTCAAATAAGTCCAAATGTAGTGGAAAATTTGATGTCAATATATACTGAGTCAGTTGATCCATAAGTTTTATGGCTATTGAGTACAAAATATGTTTAAAAAAATAAGCCAAAAGGTAGGCCATATTTCTTGTTTTGATGGACATTAAAATCCCCCCCCAAATCATATGAAGCATAATGAATAACTATTTTTTCTCCACTAATGCTACCCAATGAGTGTAGATTATATATACATTACTTGTAACAAACTTCCTGAGCAACTCCTTTATCTTAAATGCACATGTGCATGTGTACAAACAGACACACAAACACACACACACACACACACACACACACACACACACATATACACACACACCATGTATATGCAAAGACAGATATACACACAAGTGTGTGTATAAATATTGTCAGGGACCAATAATTCCCATACCCTTTACAGTTCTAGCCTAAGAATCAAATGGACTTGAGGAAGATTAACAGGAGAAAATCAAGCTAATAGTGCTCATAAGGGAATCCACACAGACATAGAAATTTCAAAGGCAGTGAGGTAACATGATGCTCGTGAGCTAAGAAGGATGGGAGTCTGAGAATACAAAGGGGAGGAAAAACATTAGTAGGAAGGTAAAAGGAGATGTTTAGAAAGCAAATGTTGTCCTATTATGTAGATAAATACTTTAGTTAAAGAGGAATCTCTATTATTAGCTCTCTTTCTGGTATAGACAGTTAGTTGAAGGGGTAGAAAAAGAGCTTTTTCAGAATCTAGTGGGTTTTGGTTGCTTTTAACTCAAATAATGTTCATGCCAGATGGCCCATCTTGGGTAGCCCACCTATTGCCCCTGCAATATTGTGTGTATATATTTTACCTGTGTGTGTGTATGTGTGTGTGTATGTGTGTGTAATATGTAAAAAGAAAATAAGTCACAGATTAAATAGATATGTAAATAATGTGTTTTTAGATAGAAAATGTTGTTAATACTTTTATGTAAAATATTCCATATGAGATTAACTGGGATTTAGTAGAACACTAGAGAGCTCTTCCTATGACTGGGGTAGGGGTAGAGTCAGTAAAAACCTTCAGTGGGAATGACACCAACACGTGTGCAAAGGTAAGAAAGTGAAACAAAAATCAGAGGTAAAAGGAATTTTATCATCAAATTCGACTTCATAATTTTGTAGACTGTCAGCAGTAGAGTGCCTGCTGTGATTATGTTTCCCTTTGAAAATATTCCATAATACAAGATTTGGTCTCTTAGGGACATTAAATTTCTGTACTATAAATTTTCTAAAAGATTATGGGAATTTTCCTTATGTGGTGGATGCGTAATTTCTGCCAGATCAGATATTATTGGCAATATCATCGCCAAAGGAGAAAAATTAATTTTGGGAGTTTAGAAAAATATCAGCTATTGTAGTTATTTTTGATCCTTCCTTAACTAATAAATGAATTTAGATAGGGGACCTGGTTCAGAAATTAGCAGAGATAATTTTATCTGAATGACCTACCTATATGGCATGGAAAACATCTAGTTACTAAGCTTCTTTTTTTTTTTTTTAATGTTTATTTATTGTTGAGAGACAGAGACAGAAAGAGACAGAGAGACAGAGCATGAGTGAGGAAGAGACAGAAAGAATTCAAAGCACGCTCCACATTGTCAGTGCCAAGACTGATGCAGGGCTTAAACCAACTAACAGTGAGATCATGACCTAAGACAAAGTTGGATGCTCAACCAACTGAGCCTCCCAGGTGCCCCAAACATCTGCTCTTCTTTCTGTCCTGTGAATCACTTTTCCTCCCTAGGAGCCATCCCATTCCTTAGTTCAAAAGGGCATATCAGCCTCAATTGCCTGATTTGTCCTTAGGTCTCACATTTTTAGGGGACCTCTACACACATGTCACTAATGTTTTGGTTTCTTTTTCTCTTATTAATCTGTCTTATGTTACCTGATTATTAGAGCAAACAAAAACCTAGAAAAGTAGAAGGAAAAGCCTAAGGGGAAGTTATCAGGAAAGAGTGGACTACCTCATCTACCTATGGGGGGATGGGAAGGGTCCATGTGGCAGATTACCTTACTGGTACCAACAGAAAATTCCAGACTGACCAGTTAAATCTGTATTCCTGGGGAAGGTGGAAACTGGGATTGAGCCTTGTTTCACTCTTGTGGACTTAGTATAAGTGACTCTATTTTGGGTCTGCTGTTTTGTTTTAACCATCTCCCCACTGTTGATCAAACTCTGTTTATCTGACAGTGTGATCAGAATTTAAGGCCTTAGCACTATCCTCAGCTACTGCTTACTGCTTTGGTTGATTTTCTGTAGTATCCATAGGCCATGACATTTTTGTTTAATCTCTGTGATATTCATGGGTCATGGTTTCGGGTAAACATTTTTTTTTTTTTTTTAGTATTCCTGTTCTGGCAGTCCAGTCTTAGGGAGATAATCTGTTGATGGCTAACAGCTTCAAACATGTGTCTAAGGTTTTTGAGAGGATAAAACACACCATGGAGATTACTATGGTGGTTATAAGTAGGATGGTTTCCAATATTTGGAGCACACTTTGGAGCCATGGTCTCCAAGATCCAAGTCAATAAAAATCAAATAATTCAGATAAAACCTACTGGAGTTACCTCTTTAAGCCAAGTGGCTTGCTCAGTGATTTTACTTAGTTGAATTTCAACTTCCCCAGAAGTTTTAATCCAATTACAGCAGGTGGTATTTTTCACAGCACAGACACCTTGTCCAACTAAAAGATTATCAAGGGCTATCCTATTATCAAAAATAACTTTGGACAGAGAATCTAAGATTCTTTCTTGGGCAGATATTGTCTTAGCAAAAAAATTCCACAATACTTTAAAGAATTAAGGAGAGGTTCCTGATTATAGCCTCATTTACATTTACTCCTAAACCTGGAAATATGACCCTGTTAAAGGAAGTGAATCTGAATCATGAATGCCTCCTTAAGTTCTCATTGGAATCTGTCACTCAGGACACAAGTAGTTTTATTCTGGATACCCATGACTTGTGTCCCTTTCTTGGAACAGAGTCTAGACATAAGATTCCCCAAGTTTGGGATTCTTAACCAGAGGCAAGGAAAGGGCCCAGGGGATCTCTAGCACCATAAACAGATCAGAGGGTTGTTTTGTTTTGTTTTGTTTTGTTGACAAATCCAATAGTCTGAAAATTTATTCCCATTAACAATGGCCTGGAAGATTATGGCATTATCTTTCCAGGCCAATGCCAGAATAAAGGAAAGAAGAGAGAAATAGGATTTTATGTTTATTTAAAGCATGAAGTTTTGATACACTGTCTCAGGAGGAAGCAGCCTGCCTTGATGTCAACTACATCTCTTCCTAGTCTATTTGATTTGGAGGTCTGCAGTAGTGAAATAGGGCCTAATGTCACACAATGTCTTCTACAGCTGTGAGACGTATATCTTGGGTTCAAGGCCCTGAAGTTTGGCTGTCATCCAAGTAGTGAAGAGGACTTTGTAGAGTCCCTTTCAAGGAGATACAATGGCAGTCTTTGTTCTTAGTGATTTCAAATCAGAACAGTTAGCTAAAACTGGAAAGGTTAGTTTGGAGGAATATAGCCAGATATTTGATGAAACTAGGAGAATTCAGGATACATCCCAGTTTACAGGTATGTAACAAAACCTCAGAAACAAGTAACAAGATTAGAATCTAATATTTTCAAAGGTACAAATATATTTTTCTTTCTACCATCCCCCAATTTTTAAAAGATAGTAATAGTAAAAAAATATTTTTTTAATCAAACTTGGCCTGATTAATGACATAGATGCAGCAGGAATAGTGATTTTACTCTTTTTGAAGCTACTTTTAAGACTGTTTTGCTGGAAATTTGTAAGTAAGCTACCAAGAAAATTTTCTGAGGGGCTTTATTGGTTTCATAGAATCCACCTTAACTTCTGAAACCTGTCCAGTCATATGAACATCTCTCTCAAATGTGACAAACTAATCAAATCCTTGACAAAATAGCTGATAATTCCAAATGTGTCCTACTACAAGGAAAAGAGGTTCTCATTGAACTTATAAAAATAGCTTACGGTACTGCCAGGAAGAGACTACTAAAAAGAGTTTTCTGAAATCTATTTGGGGCAGTTAGGGGAAAAAGTAAATGCGTCACCTTTGTCTACAAATGTATACTTTACCATGTTGTTGTAAGTCATAGATAGCTGAAGCTAATAGGTTCCTTAATACTGGAAAAGCAAAGCATTAAAGAACCAACAATGTTTCAAACAAGAAGTCATAAAAATTATGTTTCCCTCAGTTCATTCAGTCCCATGCTGTTAATTCTTATTCTACTTTAATCAAATATTGCTATAAGTTTTGGTAATTCTTACTCAGTTCAGTTTTATGACCTTAAAGTTATGAGAGCCTGTACTTGTGAAAAGTCTTTTCCTTGAATCTTCTTGAATATGGAGCACTTTCACAGGAACACTTTTGCAAAGTATCAGAGTAAAACAACAACTGTCAATTAAAAAAGACTTTTTACATGTCCATTGTTAAAGATCTAGTGAGAGTTCTTTATAATGAAATTGACAAGGAAATTTTATTATATCTGCAACATGCCACATTTTAATATAACAACTGGACTTCTTACTGATAACATTATACAAGAACATATCAAACTTCAGGAATTTCATACTATTTATAAAACTCATAACATAGTTATACAAGTACTACATAAAAACAGCTTATTACTTCTTTTTTTTTAGTCTTTTTTTTAGTCTTTTTAAAAAAAATTTTTTAATATTTTTATTTATTTTTGAGGCAGAGAGAGAGCATGAGTAGGGGAGGGGCAGAGAGAGACGGAGACACAGAATCTGAAGCAGGCTCCAGGCTCCGAGCTGTCAGCACAGAGCCCAACACGGGGCTGGAACTCACAGACTGTGAGATCATGACCTGAGCTGAAGTCGGATGCTCAACCGACTGAGCCACCCAGATGCCCTATAAAAACAGCTTATTATTACTTGTTATTTGACAATACTTCCCGCATAATTTAACTTATCAAATAAGCCTAAGTAGTTTAACATGTCCTTTTTTTTTCCGGTTTTTTTTTTAAGTTTATTTATTTATTTATTTATTTTTTGAGAGACAGAGAGAGAGAGAGAGAGAGAGAGAGACTCCCAAGCAGGATCTGCACTGTCATCATGGAGACTGACATGGGGCTTGAACTCACAAACTGTGAGATCATGACCTGAGCTGAAATCAAGAGTTGGAAGCTTGACCAACTGCAACTGAATCATCCCAGCGCCCCTAATATGTATGTGTGTTGTGTGTGTGTATATATATATACATATATATACACATATATATGTATATATATATACACACATATATATGCATATATATGCATATATACATATATATGCATATATATGTGTGTATATATATGTGTGTATATACATATATATACATATATATGCATATATGTATATATGTGTGTGTGTGTATATATATATATATTTCTAGTAAAGAAAGAAAGCTTTTGGAAATTTTCCAGGGACCCTCTGGAAGTTCTAAAAATTGTTTGAGATCAAAGAGACTTCATTCAGAATTTGATTGGAGGAAGTTTGTCAAAATATCAAAAGGTTTAAAACACTTGGTCAAACAGAATCATAGTTCATTGTTAAAGAATACTTAGCTTTATAACAGAGAATACTTAATTTTCTAAAGTAATTAGAGACCTGATTAAAAAAATGCAGGGAATTATTTTGACTAAACATAAAATATGTACTTTCTGGATAGATAAGTTAAAAAGTAAAGGAAAAAAAAAACCTTTATTTAAATTCCTCATTAAAAGCAGAGCAAAATTTCTAAAAAACAAAAAAACAAAAAAACTTTGCCCTTTATACCAACTTACTTTCAATACTAAAAATTATTCAATTAAATTTACTTAAATTTATTCCATTCTTAGCCAGCTCTATTTTTTTTATTAGTTCTAGTGTTTCAATTACATATATTATAATTTTCCCCCTTAGAATTCTTTAAACTCTAGTCAAAACTAAAGAGTAAGCAATTATGAATTGTCTTTTATATTAGCATTCTGTAGATTGGCAAATTTATAAATACTTCTCATAAGTTCTAGAAACATGGGCTTTTTAATGAAAATTTCTCAGCATGGCATAAAATATATTTACTAATAGTCTCCAAATATTTATTTCCTCTGCAATAAGAAGTGAAAACTAGGTAATCCTATGTTCAATAATTAATGTTGCATTGTCTTACATTTTTTGGAAATGATTTAGCTATGTAATGATTATCCAATATTCAGTTTAACTTGGTAAAACTTCAAGGATTCAGTTTACAAAAAAAAAAAATTGAGGAAAACCTTTTAAAAATCACCTAAAACTTTTATCTTGTTCTCAACAATTATTTTTGCATTACTTATGAAATTTCATCATAATATCTTGTTTTTATTGATGACAATTTTTGGGCAGAGGTAACATAAACTTATTTGACAAATAAACTCAAATAAACAAAAAGTACATGTCTGCATTATATTCAATGTTGATAACTCTAGACATTCCATTTTAATTAAACCCACAAGACTAAATTAGCTTTCATATTGAATATTTTCCCATATCATGTCTTTATTACATAATAGTTTTTATTACATTTCTGAGAATTTTAGGGGTATTTAGTTCATATAACAACTTTATTTTTAAGTGAATTAGATACAGCTGTTTCACAAATTAATTTTTGCAATATCATCTAGATGTAGAAAATACCACACATCTACAACATACACACACACACAAATATATATACATACACACACACATACATGAACATATAGGCAGATGCAGACAGCTCATAGTTTATGTGGCTAAAGGTTTTTATTACTAATGTTTTTGGAGAGAACACATAAGATTTGTATATGTTCGGGCTGCCTGAATGGCTCAGTAAATTAAGCATCTGACTTCAGCTCAAGTCATATCATTGTTCATGGGTTTGAGCACCACATTGGGTTCTTGTTGGGTAGGTAAAGGGAGTGTGTACACTCTCTCTCTCAAAAATAAATAAACATTAAAAACAAATAATTTCTGACAGGAATATGTGAGTCCACTCTAGTCTTTATTTCCAACTTGTCCAAACATGTCCCATCAATCTAATACCTTAGTGTAGTACTTCTCCATATTTAAAAAAAAAAAAAAAAAGTTTTGTAAATGTTCTGATAAGTAAATTTATGGAAGTTGTGGAACATATTTTAGTTTTTAAAAACTTCTTTAACCTTTTGTTATTGTTTTTTGTTTCTTTCATCTTAGTAATTGGGGCTGGTCTAGATAAGAATTCCTGAAGGAATCATGTAGAAGGAATACAAGTTTCTCAAATAGAGCTTTGGTCTCCCAATGTCAATATTTACAAGGCTTGTGAGATAAGGAAGGTTTTTAGGAGTGGTAAAAAGGAATAGGTAAAGTTTGAACTGCCTCTAGAGCTGCATTTCTAGTTTTGCAAAGATTTCTAAGCTGTCAATTTCTGAGTACTGAGTTGCAAACTAAAAGGCCTCATAAATGACATCCACACATTCAACTACACTACCTTCAGTTGCTTAAACGAGAAGGTCTAAAACAATGATTACTATCAGGCTCTGAATATGAGCTTCCAATTTGGCCAACCTTTGTTTAGAGAGCAACTTATAAATTTCTTTTAAATATCTTGCTGCTTTTGAGCCAGAACAAATACAGGCAATCTGGGAGGGCTGACTTATAAGAATATTTAGATATTTTTGTCAGTTTGTCAAGAATCTGATCTATAGCTTCTGAGTGGGGTTTTAGTGGAGAATTATAACTTCAATATTTACCAGAATTTGGAAAGGATTTATTAATTTTAAATTTAGTTTCCCAGGGCACCGGGGTGCCTCAGGTTGGTTGAGTACCAGACTTCAGCTCAGGTCATGATTTTACAGTTCATGAGTTCCAGCCCCACACTGGCCTCTGCTTACAGCTCAGAGGTTAGAGCTTAGGATTCTGTGTCTCCCTGTCTCTCTGCCCTTCCCCGCTTGTGCTCTGTCTCTCTTTCTCAAAAATGAACTTTATTATTATTATTATTTTAATTTAGTTTCCCTCAGCTGTTTAGGGAATGATGTAGCTGTTTATCAGAAAATCCCTCAGAGTCTCATCATCTCTGGAATGAGCCCCCAGGGGCCTCCCTCCAAAGGTAGATATGGGGCTATCTGTAAGGCCATTAACAGACAGACTTCTGTTTATAGACTGGTAGTCTCTTCAGATTGTAAAGACAACTCAATAGAGGGTTATTAAAATGAGTGTTCAAATACAGGAGCAGTAGGAATTACATCAGTTTTACAATATTTTGTATTAGGTACCTCTTGCACTTTTACTTTTTTTTTTTATTAGCCTTTTGTAATAAATCTTTGTAATGAAGCTATTTTGGAATTTTGAAGAATTCTGGAGGCACCCTTACTTTCAATTGCACTTAACTAATCTTATCTAATTGGAATTTTCCTCATAATGGCCCTTATAATTTCCCTGAGGGCCAGCAATAGTTTGGTAGGACCCTTAGCTGTAAATGGAATTTAACCCACATTTCTGTCCAGTCATACCTGGTTACAAACGGGATGCAAACCACATTTCTGTCCAGCTCTATTTGGAGGCCCACAGCCCGATGCTTACCAAGCCAGTCACATAGGCGACTTCCTGGTAAGGCTGTAAGTCTGTAGAACTCAGCCAATGAGGAATCAGGGGAGGGACTTGCATACTAGGAGATAAGTTGCCTCCCATAACTGCCCCCAGCGTGTCTGTCCATCAGACATCTGCTCTTACAAGAAAGTTGATTAAAGCCTTGCTTCTCTGCGCTCTGAGTCTCCTCATTCCTACTTTGATTGGGTCAGTGGGCTTATTTATCACAGTAACCAAGTGATGTTACTGTCTCCTGACCAAGAGAAGTCCCTGTGTACACAGCCAACAATTCTCAGAATTTGGGACTGGGGAATGGATTGAACAGGCAGAACTTAATAAATAACGACTGCTGACTGAGTCCAAACAAATGAGGAACTGCAGCCAGCAGTTCTCAATGTGGGATAGGGACAGAAGAGAGGGCCGAGGTTTCCAATCAAATGGAGAATTGTGGACTAACCTTTCAGCAGTTCCTACTGTGGAAATAGTGATTTCAAACAAATGGGGAACTTACTGGAAAGCCATTTAAAGAGGTTGATGCAAAAAGAGCAGAATACTGAGAAGAACGTAATTACCTACAGCCCTCAGAAATGGTGAGGAAAACAACTCAAAAGGGTTCACAGGCACCATGCCTGTGTTTCCCATTGTCCCCAAATGGAAACACTGTGAGAACTTTCCTTTGGATCCCACCATCACTGACCCAAATCTTTTAAATAACAAAAATTCACTGGAGTTTCACGTCTCTCAGAGATCGAAACTTTCACCAGCCAACCAGAAATTGCCTGGTCAGCATTCCTTAGGTGGTCTGCCTGAGAAGCCTCTGCCATCTCTTGAAGGAAAGCAATCTTGCAATAATCAGTTCACTTTTGCCTAGAATGATTTCCCTGTTCCTGTTCTCTTCTGCCTATAAAAGCCTCTTATTTTGCACAGCTCTTTGGAGCACCTTTCTATCTATTAGATTGAATGCTGTCCAATTTACGAGTCACTGAATAAAGCCAATAAGATCCTTAAAATGTATTCAACTGGGTTTTGCTCTTAATAGAGGAAACAACAAAATTACTTACCACAGTGCACAGGACTACTTTTATTTCTTAGAGTTACGCAAACCTTCTTTATTCCCTCTGGTACATTTTTCCAGAGATAGAAACATCGCAACTTCAGAGCCCATGTGGCTGCTCCTCAGGTTCACTCAGGGCATCCAACAAGGTATTGTTTTTACAGGGGGTGGGGTGGCTCAGTTGGTTAAATGTCCAACTCTTGACTTCTCAGGTCATCATTTCACTGTTCATGAGTTCAGGGCACATATCAGACTCTGTGCTGACAGTGGGGAGCCTGCCTGGATTATCTCTCTCCCTCTCTCTCTGCCCCTTCTCTGCTTGCTCTCTCTCTCTCTCAAAATAAAAATAAATAAATAAATAAATAAATAAATAAATAAATAAATAAAACTTAAGAAAAGAATATGGGAGGGATGCCTCGGTGGCTCAGTCAGTTAAGTGTCAGACTTCGGCTCAGGTCATGATTTTGTGATTAGTGAGTTCAAGCCCCATGTTGGGCTCTGTGCTGACAGCTCAGAGCCTGGAGCCTGCTTCAGATTCTGTATCTCCCTCTGTTTCTCTGCCCCTCCTCTGCTCATGTGCACACTCTCTCTCTCTTTCTCTCTCTTAGGTAAACATTTAAAAAATTTTTAAGGAAAAAAAAGAATATGGGTTTGCAGAAGTCCTGGGGCCACTTCTCAATTCTCTATTAAATCACCCCTTAGACTGTGTATCAAGGATGCATTGGGAGGAAACCCTAACTCTCCTACAGATAACTCCCATCAAGCTATTGATACCACTACTTCTTTAAAACAGCAGTTTTGAATATTCAGATAGGGATCCCCTTGAAACATGGTATGCCTTCTTTCAAAAGGCCCTGGATTTTCCACAATTAAATGATCCTCACTAGGGCTGGCACCATTTGAAATGAGATGAGGTGAGAGAATAAAGGATGTTAGAAAGTGAGGGTGGGAATGACAGGTCATTGTGAAATAGGGAAGAATATGAAACTTAGTTACTGAGAATGGAAGTAAGGATATCCCTCAGCCAGGCTCTTTGCCTCATTTCCTCCTCATCTTATCTCCCCTTAGTCTATGAATCCCATCTCAGCTTATTCTAGAATGTGTCTGCTCTCCAAATGCTTGCAAAAAGAGCTAAGGGTGTTCTTTATGCTATGTCCTTAAAGTGTGGTCTGAGGGTCAGCTGTGAATAAGAGTATCCCCTGGGAGGTTTGCAGAAATATAGAATCCCAAGCCTGTCCTAGGACCACCTAAATCAGAATCTGCATGTTAGTAAGATTGCAGAGAATTCATTTGCACATTAAGTGGAAGAAGCCCTTGATGGGGTTCAGTACACACTACCTCAAAATATGGCACTTTGGTGTACTGAATGTTTTGAGATAAAGGAATTTGTGAAATGGCTTTGGAGGAAGGACTTTCTGATCTTCTCCCTGAAGCAGGTCAGAAGATCCTCATGTGGGAGCCCTCCCTGTTCCTGGAGGAAAGGGACATCTTTATTTCCAAGAGGGAGGGACCCTGAAATGAATCTGAGGACACAGGCATTATTAAGGTTCCCCCTGTTTATTAAATTTTGTTCATATCTCCACTTGTCCTATTGTATTTCTCCATCACTGTCTACTCTTTATCAAATCTAGCATGACAATCATACTTTGGGGTTTTCACCTTATGAAAGCTTCCATGTCATGTAAAACTTACATCAAAGAAATCTGTCTGCTTTTCTCTAATTAATATATCTTTGTCAGTTTAATTTTCAGACCAAGACAGGGACATGAAAAACGTCCAGGAAACTATTTGTCCCCTACACTCTGTATTACATAAGTCATGCTCCTTACACCTACAGGGTTTTTGACAACTTAAATTCTTAAGGATTTTTGCTCTCTAAATGTTCTTGTAGCAGTAGAAGCAGCAGGAATTGGGGGTCAGACAAAACTTGGAGTAAATCTCTGGTTCATTTCTACTTGAGCAAATGATTTAACCTGAAGTCTCAAGTACCAGATAGGTAAAAATAAAGATAATGATAATCATGCTGATCTCTGACAAATGTGGAGATGATTAGATGAATTAAGAGCACTTGACTCATAGTAGGAACTTAATAAATATCAGGGTTTTCTCACCAATGAAATAAAAACATACTTGAGAAATAATAGTACATTAAGATGTGAATGACCCACATGTCATTTGTACAAGTTAACTTCTTGGTTTATCTAAAATTTAAACCCGACTTGGGGGACAAAGGGTAGAAAAAAATATGATTTGATGAAAGGCTTCAGATGAGAATTTGAAAAAAAAAAATACTCAATGTGTTAAATTCCCATATTGGATGGCTGTCATGTAAAAGATCAATCTGTGATCATTCTGACAAAAAAAAAAAAAAAAAAAAAAAAAACAACCAGAAAGTTAACCAATTAAAAACAAACAACAAAAAAGAAAAAAAAAATCTGATTATGAAAAGTAGTTTTCTATTTGGCACTCTGGTATAAGTTGTGAAAACTCATCTTTATAACTATTGATCACACATTGTTCTTCAGACCTGTTTGATAGATCATTTGGTGGTTTTGGAATGCTATGTGTTGTGCAGTTCACTCATTAAAACATAGTATTGGAACTGAAACAGTTATAGAAGTCTAAGAAAAGTTATATAAGTTGGGAAGAATAGATTAGATTATTGTCTGGTCTGTTCCAATAGTTCCAGATGCCGTCATTGGCCCCTGATGGCGTGACAGCCAGATGGAGATGTTGGTCTTTCATTCTCACTTAATCCTTTCCTACCCCTCTGTTATCCAGCAGCATTCTCCTCAGTGCCCCCTTCACCTCTTTGTTTCGGAGGGTGTAAATCAGGGGGTTCAGGAGTGGTGTGACAATGTTGTAGAAGAGTGTGAGGAATTTGCTCTGGTCCTGGGAAGAGCTGTTTCCAGGTTGCATGTACATGTAAATGATGTTTCCATAGAAAAGGGAGACCACTGTGAGATGGGAGCCACAGGTGTTAAACGCCCTTTGTCTCCCTGACACTGGCTGAATCTGTAACACAGCCCTTACAATGTAGCTGTAGGACACCAGGATAAACACTAGAGGTGACAGCACAATGCCCACTGCCAGGACAAAGACAGTGCCTTCAATGGCAGCTGTATTGACACAGGCCATCCGAATCAGGGCAGGCATCTCACACAGGAAGTGGTCCACACTGTGGCGCCCACAGCGGGGTAACTGCAGGGTGACTGGGGACATGACCAAGGAGTTAGCCACACCACAGCCCCAGGCCACCAACACTAAGCCCATGCAGAGACGTGGATTCATGATTACCAGGTAGTGCAGGGGCTTGCAGACCGCAACAAACCGGTCATATGCCATGACAGCCAGAAGCAAGCACTCCACACCACCCAGACCCAGAAACAGGAAGAGCTGGATGGCACAGCCTGTGTAACTGATGGTCTTGTCACGGCCATTCAGGTTATAGAGCAGCTGAGGAATGGAGCTGGTGGTGAAACTGAGGTCCAGGAAAGATAGGTGGGTGAGGAAGAAGTACATAGGCGTGTGGAGGTGGGGGTCCAGTCGGGACACCAGGATGATGGTGGTGTTGCCCACAAGGGTCAGGAGGTATGCAATCAAGATGACCACAAAGAGGATCCTCTCGAGATGGGGATGGTCAGAAAACCCCAAAAGGATGAAATTTCCCTGGGTGCTGTCATTGGTCCCATCCATCTCTACTGCACCTGAGAGGAATAGTGATACTAATAATACTTATATCCATTATAAGGGAACACTTACAATGAGCCAAACATTCTTCTGTGCTTCTTTACATTTATTTACTCATTTAACCTCCAACTACAATGATTTGCAGTTGGCATTCTTTTTATTCCTGACTTACAGAAGAGGAAACTGACACAGATATGTGTTAAGCAAATTATCATTTTCTAGAAAGGAGCAGAGCTGGTTTGGAACCCAGGGAATGGAACTGAGAACCTTCTTCCTTTACTGCTGGAACTGATTCTAATTCCAGTGACAGGAAAATGTTCCTAAGTTCCTGCTCAAATCTCAAAGGTCCCAGATGGAGCCCCACAATAACCAATTAATAGTATTTACAATATCTCCACTATATGCAGAATACATTATCCACTCTTTATCCAAAAAGCAAATCTCGGGGCACCTGGGTGGCTCAGTTGGAGAAGTGTCCAACTTCAGCTCAGGTCATGATCTCACGGTTTGTGGGCCCGAGCCCCACATTGGGCTCTGTGCTGACAGCTAAGATCCTGGATCCTGCTTCCCATTCTGTGTATCTCCCTCTCTCTCTCTGCCTCTCTCCCGCTCATACTCTGTCTCTCTCTCTCAAAAATAAATAGACATTGAAAAAAAAATTCAAAAGGTAAATCTCATTTATTTCAGTATTATTATTGAGGAAATTTTATAGCACCTGAGTAGATAAATAATGTATGATACAATAGAATATTAGTAAAGCAACATCCACATAAAATTATTCCCTCTCTACCCCTCTCCCTCTCTTTCTCTTGCTCTCTCTCATTTGGGTATGGTATTCAAGAAATAGAGTATTTTTTCTTCCACAGTATTATACAGTGTTTGAGGGGAAAAATCACAATATTATGCAACAAATAATAAAACTTGATGTGATAATCACATATGTGTGTAGAAACATCTACCAAATTGCAATTCCAAGAATGAATCACATTCAAAGCAAAGCATTTTTGAGAACATAAACCACAACTCTTGCAGATCAATATAGAAGAATAGATTTAAAATATCTTGGGCTATAACTCCAATCTCCCATGTTACAATCCTTTAGCCAACAAGAGACAATTATGAAACCTTGGAATGTTCCTTTACCGTTTTATAGTTTTCTCATCTAAAATTGTAATAATCAAACTATCTTATTTATTTTACAGGTAAGTTTTGGGATTTTTTTAATATGAAAAAAATATAGCAAATATGAAAGTTTATATGTATGTCACATAAAGGTTATGTGTTATACAAATAGGGAATGGGAAAATAAGCCCATGAGAAAAGTCAAGGAAATTATGAAGACAAAAAAAAAAAAAAAAAAAAAAAGTCTAGTGAGAGGAAACTATCCTTAATATACATCCAGACATACTATGGAAATGCAATAATTAAAACATGATCAATGACGAGGAATTTGGAGTGGGTAGACCATAGATCCTTCATTCATTTTTTTTCATAAAAGCTTACCATAAAAACTTATTTAGACTTATTTAAAAAGATAAAACTACTATATAGGAAAGAATCATAGTTGTTCTCTTTTTTTCCTGATTATCTTAGATCTCACTAAACAAGTTGCAACTATCAAAAGGTATGAAGCAAAATACAAATAAAGTTGATTACATATTTTTAAAAAAATCTATAAGGAATCCTACCACAGAAAATACTAATACAAAGCCTAAGGAATAATGATAATACTAGAGCAATTCAGTATGACAGCTGAAAGGCTACCTTGTTTAGTAAATTTTTTTCAAGAAATTGGAGAAAAAACATGTAATGAAAAATAGGCAGCGACTTGAAGAAGTTCACAGGAAAACAAATGATTTACAAAACATGATTTAAAAATATTAAAATCATTCTCACTAATGACTAAGAGTATAACATATAAAGTTATTTACTTTTTAGATTGGTAAGTATTTAAAGATGTGATACATACACAGCTGGGAAAGTATGGGGAAATAAACTCATTACCTTTTGATAGGAATAAATTGGAATATTAACTATGGAACACCTTTATAAAGATCATTAATTAAAAGTACACATATATCTTGAGGTTGTATATGTAATTTTAACAAAAGAAACACCTATTATAAAATTTAAAATTACATGTTATTTTTCTGACTTATTAATTGTGAATCTAGCAATCTATTTTGCATTTATTAACCCACATTATGTAAATAAAAATCAAGAATCTTTATTATAACATTGATTGAAATGGATAATAGAAAAATATGTTTAAAGTTATTGAAAAGATTAAAAATGACAATTTTATGAACTAGAAACAACTACTAAATGAAAATAAGTATAGGTACATAACTTCACCTGCAATTTTTTTCCAAAACCTAGATTAATTTCAAACTAGTGAAAAGTGAAATATAATGTATAATCAGATTATATGTACCTTGATGCCATTTTTTGGTCACAAACTCTATGTATTATATATTTTTCTATGTATAAAATGTACATTAAAATAGAAACAATATCTGGAAGTATGCACTGAATTGTTGAAAAGACCTACTTCTCAAGAGTATGATGCATTTTAAACAAGGCTTTCATTTGTACATGATTCCTTCTTTATTAAATAATCATCAATAATCATGAATTATGAAATTAGATAGAACACATGCCCATGCATGTATTTAGTATAATATAATATTTAGGAAATTCCCCTATGGTTATTTTTCTGAATTTGTTAATATGTCTTTTTAACTTTGTCATTCCTCCTTTAGAGAGATCATTGTCCCATCTGACTTAAGAAAATCTGATTTTATTAACAAACTAAAAAAGGCATGATGTAGGAAGAAAGGCAGGAACAAATTTTCAATCATTGTAATGGTGTCAGTGTTTTATAACAAACAACTGCACAACTTCATGGTCCTAAAATTATGTTTTCTGTGAAATAAGAGAACAGTAGAAAGAGGAGCAGAAAATGAGCCATATGCTTATGAAAGGGCATGGGTTTGTCTTTCAAAATAACTTGAGTTCTAATCTCCTGAATTGTTTTCACAACTTTGTTTTTAAGTTTATGTATTTATTTTTAGAGAGAGACAGAGACAGGGAGCTCAGGGGAGAGGCAGAGAGAGAGGGAGGCAGAGAGAGAGGGCAGGCAGAGAGTGAGAATCCCAAGGAGGCTTCTTACTGTCTCCTGAAGCCCAGCAAGGTGCTGGATCTCACCAACCACTAGATCATGACTTGAGTCAAAATCAGGAGTTTGTCGCTAACCTACTGAGCCCCCCACTGCACCTGTGTTCACATCTTCTATGGGGAGGCAAGAATGACTTCACAAAAAGACTTGCAACAATGGAAACTCAGAATAAATGTTATTATGTTACACCATTCCAGCTTCTAACCAGGATGCTGCCTCTTTTTGGTTTTTAATATTTTTTAAGTTTATTTATTTTGAGAAAGAGAGACAGAGGGAGTGAGGAAGGGGCAGGGGGTGGGGCAGAATATCGGAAGCGGGCTTTGTGCAGATACCACAGAGTCCAATGTAGGTCTTGAACTCACAAACCATGAGATCATCACCTGAGCTGAAGTCCCACACTTAACAGACTGAGCCGCTCAGGCACCACTCTTTGCTTGTCTTTAGAATGAGACAGAAGTCACTTGTCCTGCCCCTGGGGCTCTGACAGGGAGGGTCCATGAGGCCAGCTGCTAGCACACACTTCTCTCCATGGAAGAAACAGGTCTCTCATGGGGAATATGGAATATGGTCATTTTCTGAATGGTTCTGGGGATGGGACAAATATTTTCTCCCTTTAATTTCAAACTTTGAAAGGAATAGAAGCAGTTTTCTTTTCTCTGTGTAGAGATCATTCTCAGCATATTGGTTCTGCATGAACAACCTCCCCACCTTCCCCACCTCCCAATGCAGTTTTCTCTTCATAACTGCCTTCTATAACCACTGTGAATATCTTCATATTTAACCTAATTGTGCACCTGTTCCTGCACATAGCAAATTTTACCGTATGTTACGTGAATTTGTCATTATTCTCCTGGTGAGGAGAGAGATTGGGCAATATCTATCATTTTATCATTTATACATGGACACAGCTCAAAAGAATAAACAACGAATTGCTTAACATGGCCTTTCAGGTTTGCCTTACCCTGGAGAAGCATTTCCTCTTCATTGAACAAAACCAGAGAAACTTAAAGGCTGTATCAAACTCTGAACTGGAGAGAACTGACCTCTCCCCACACACTAACGATTTGGTCTTTCAGACATAATTTTGTGTGGAATTGGAAATAAAAGAGCAGCTCACCTGCACAAAGGGAACTATTACCTTGTAAAACAACCGCTTAACTTGTGTATTTGGCAGTGTGTGTGTACCAAAGGATAAAATACATTTCTCCCTGTAGGTGCTGGTCAAACACTGGAAATACCATTGCATCCAAATGCACCATTCTATGGCAAAAATGCCCACACTGAAACCATAAGTCAAAGAAATTGTACTTTTTTCAGTTCCTGGAAAGTAGATGGTCATATAATCAAAGATTTTAGTTTATTTACAAAGTATTTTTAAAGATTAAAGAGTTTTAAAAATTTTTAACATTTATTAATTTTTGAGAAACAGAGACAGAGCATGAATGGGGGAGGGGCAGGGAGAGGAAGACACAGAATCTGAGGAAGCAGTCTCCAGGCTCTGAGCTGTCAGCACAGAGCCCATTGTGGGGCTGGAACTCAAGAAAGGTGAAACCATGACCTGAGCCAAGGTCGGAATCTTAACTGACTGAGCCATTCAGGCATCCATAAAGATTAAAGAGTTTTAAGCTCACAAAAAGTAGCTGCAATGGCAGATGATAGGGACTAGGATTGATGTTTTGATGCAGGAACGGTTCAGACTTATATCTTCCCAAGCAAGGGATGACGTTTCCCCATCTCCCTCCTGGAAGCTGAGAACACCCTTTTCAATATTTTTTTTTTTTCTCCACCAAAATGAAACTCCCATCTCAGATATCATTTTCTCACGTCTGCCTGAGAAATCTATCTTCCTTGACACCAATTCTAACATTAAAAAAAAGTGAATTTGTATATTGTGTTTCTTCATATTTTGTCTCTTTAGCACTTTTACTTGTTTATCTTTTAAAATGATTTTGTATTGGTAGATTATTGCTCTATTATAGCTAAATAACATGAGTTGTGATGTATGTGCTTATGTGTAGCTTTTCTCTTGGTCTTCTGTCATAATCCATAAATTTTCCAAGAGCAAGGAGGATACTCCTCATTTTATATTTTTGTGTTCCGTTGATTCATCTCATACAGCTTTTTTTTAACAAACCAAAGATAACTGTAGATTTATGAGTCGAGTCCCTAAATCCAGAAATCTACTCACCATCTTTATTTGTGTGCACCAGGTTCCACTAAAAGTCAGAAGTCAGAATGTACAGATCTAGGTGGAGGACCTCCATGGATTTTACAATGCCCTTTCCATGACTACTGAGTTCACATGGGTGTTCTAGCCAGGTGTAATTCCAGATGTGGAGGAAATGAAAGCACCTCTCCTTGGCTTGGCTCATTCCTCTTTAAATGCAATTGACCACAATATTTATGCTGAGGGCAATGATAGTATGATGTAGCTCTCCTGAGGAAAGACTGGGGAGGTATTATAATGGTGGTCTTGATTCATCAACAGCCTTAAGCTCTGGGAAAACTTCTGAGCCCACAGGGGTCATTAGTACATACACTGAGGTGTGCTGTAGATATCTATCACATTGTGTTCAATCTCCCATAAGGTCCAGACAAAAAATGAGTACCATGATAATTTGTCCCTTGTATAAAAAAAGATTTATTACTTCATGTAAGTAAAACTAAAGCCTCAATCCATTGTTGTTTTATAAACATAAATCCTGATGGGCCATTTGCTCCCCTGTTACCAAGAATTTTTATGTGCCTGAAAAACAATTGAGGACTAATCAGTTCCATACTACATGGAATAAGATCATGCTTTTTTTTTTTTTTTTCCTTTTTTTCCTCCTTAGCAAAAGAATTTTGACTTTTTTTTTTACTAAAAAATTTTATGTATGATGACAAAGAACTCTTTGTCTTAGTGAAAAATGTCATAAATGCATTAACTAATATACATTTTATTATTAATTTAAGGAGCTAATAGGGTGAACTATTTTGTTTAATTCATTTATTTACTTATTTATTTTTAGATCTGAAAGGAAGATGTCAGCATATATTAATTTATACCTTATAGTTTCAGAAAAAAAAAACACTAGAGGTAATTTGAGCAGTTATTATGAAATTCTAACTTTATTAGATTGTGGATACATGACCATGTTTTTAATGCCCTTATTGAGGCAAATATGACATCATGAGGTTGGACTTTTTTTAATAATACTAAAGTAAATATATAAATAGAAATTGAATCCATGCAATCAGCCAAGAAATATCAGAGAAAAATCAGACGAGTTTGAATCAACTAGTTAGAGAATTTATCAAAAGGATTATTTGGGTACTTTTGAGTACATATGGTTACAGAGTCAGGGAACAAAGAAGATATTTCATATAAATGAATCAATATAACTTGTAGGTTTCTAGAATGTGCCCATACATATTCAGACCACCTCCATTGTTCCTTCTTCCCTGTTGAACAATTCCACAGAGGGACCCAGTAGCGCACAGAAAATGTGCATGGAGGGGTCCATGCTTGAAGAGCAGACAGGTTTAATAAATCCCAGCATTCCCAATTTCTGTGCCCTTTGGGACACTAAGAGTTGAAATTACAACTCTCAATTTGCTAAGTTCTTTCTAACTCCTAATGCAGCTATTTCACTTCCTATGTCCAACCAGCCCCATATATCTCTCTCCTCCCTTTTTTCTTCATTCAGGACCTTCTTAACATGTTAGAATCATTAGCTTATTTGGTTAACTCACTTGACAAACCAGTCACCTGATTGAGGGGGTGGAGTAGGAAATTATCAAATTAGGTATTTGAATAGATTATCCAGTCTTGTTAAACTGTAAACCTAACTCTGAGAGCTGTAGCTTCAGAAAAACTATAATCTAAGGTTTGTAGTTGACTTTTGAATCATTCTTTATGATTTTAGTCATTCCTTAAAGTGACCTGGGCCAGACAAAAAGTCCAATGTATAATAACAGAGACATGCATGATGGTAAGGAGTGATGGGGAGGAGAGGAGACCCAAGACACCCTTTAGCTGTTGGAGTTGGCTCTTCTGTGAACCTCAGATCAAGAGGGTCTCATAAAGCATGAAAGATTCAATTTAAAAAAAGGTTTTAGTCCATATAATTTTACAGAATTCTCCCCACACCCTTAGTGGGTATGAAAGGTGGCATATGGAGTGCATATGAAGTAATGCATAATTCAAAAGTGTTGGCATATTGTCATAGGGAATCAAAGCTACCGGAGGCTCAATAAGACCATACCTGGGAATGGCAAGTCATCATGTTCCTAGAATTTATTACCTTCACAAATTGATCCTTCTTTTCAAATTTTCTGTATAACTAAAATTGGATTCTACTCATTTAGCACTTGACATTAAACTTTATTGGACAGTGATTGTGTACTTATAAATAATAGTAATAATAATAAAATACTAATTAAAATAGTATAATATGTTACATTTCAGAAAACACTTTTAGATCTATGATTTAATGCTTCCCCTGAAAGTCAATCATTTATTATTCAACAAATATGAATTGAGTGATAACCATGTACAAACCAGTATCTGAGGTGCTTGAGATATGTTGGGAATACTGTTATCAATAGACCGATATCCCTCCCTTCAGAGTGCTTACATTCTACCAATAAAAGGCAAAACAAACAAACAAAAATAAACACAATAAATAAGATAACAATATAATAGAATACATTTAGAAATTGTTAACTACAATATTGGAAAAAAAGGCTCCATTGGGCCTGGTAAAGGGGACTGGGAGAGTGGGTTCTGGGTGGACTCCAAGGTGATTCAGACAGTTTAGTTGAACTGAGAAGTTGGATTTGAGCAGGATTAATGAAAAAAATGGGATAAGTAAAGGAGATATGTGGGAAAATGGAACCACAGGTAGAGGGCTCATCTGGGAGAAAGACCCATGGTGGGAAGTGCCTTGTCTGATGTAAACCCAGCCCAGGTGCCAGGATAGAGGGAGGAAGATAAAAACAGAAGCATGTGGAGGGACACAAAATCAGAATCAGGTAAGGAGCTGGTGTTCAGATACTCCAGGGTTTGAAGTTTTACTGTAAAGATTATCTAAGTTGAATGGAAAGTCATTGCAAAGTACTGTCTTGGGAGCTGAAGGATAACCCAGCTGCAGCATCCATAATGGATGCACAAAGGGCTGGAGTACAGCTAATGTTAGGAACCAAATGTAGCAACTCAGTGGAAGAGGATGGAAGTTCAGACTAGTTATAGCAGCAGAGTGGTTAGGACTGGCTAAGCTTTGTATATGTTCTGAAGGTAGAACCAAGGGTTTGCTGATGGTTTGGATGAGGGCCAAAGAAATCAAGAGAGAAGTCAACCAGATTCTTGGCTTGAGTGACTGAAAGGATGGTGTTGCTTTCCACTGAGATGGAGAAGTCTGTGTGTATGTGTGCATGCATGCGTACATGCACACTCTCACATTCCTATATGTTTCAGGAGAATAGGAAAAATCTTTAAATAGGATTTAAAGAAGTTTGCTGTTAGTGAACCAGAATTCCATAAAGAACAGAAGAAACCTTTAGGAAGACACACAAAACCTTGCAAAGTTTAGGAAACAAGGGATGAAGGCACACTTAAGTTGGCTTAATGATTGACATAAATCATAGTAAGATGCAAAGTAAGATAACAGCATTAGAGAGAAACAGTGGAAACCAGGATGTTTGCTTTCTCATAGGAACTGGTTATTCTCTGTTCACACCCTGACTATGTGGTGTTGTCCTTCTACCCATTAAGCATAAGTGAATGGGTGTTGGAACCCCCAAGGAGGTGAGATCTCAGAAAAGTGACTCTGTTTCTCCTGATGTCTATGTGGAAGGGTCTCTACTGCTCTGAGTGTATTTTCTCTGCATTGACTCCTGTCATGGATCCTGGCCTTACAGTAACATCAACACTCAGGTGTTACAGTAAGTTGCCAGCTCCTGTTTAATCCCTGATGATGGGGAAGCATGAGCTGAAACCCAAGGCATGAGCCTCTTCTCTACTCAAACCATGCATGGAAGAGGCCTAGGGCATTCATGGTCTATAAAATGTCACCAAGATGGAGATAAGAATACATTAATACCCCCATTTGGAAAGGAGGGATGGAGAGAGGAATTGTTTGCTTATGATCAAATATAAACATACCAAACATGAATGTATATAAATCTTTTTTAATGCAAGGATTCATCAATAAAGTTCATAGAGTCATTTGGTAATAGTTTATGAGATCATACCATTTCTAAAACTATTATATTTCATGATAGTCCTCCAAATGTAAGAAAAATGTCTGGAAAGAAAAATATTGAAAAATTGCAGAAAGAAAACTATGTTAATAATATTATTGGAAAGTAAGTGAAAGATTTTAGTCAAAGAGATCTCTCTGGAAGAGAAAAATACTTTAAAATTCAAGGTAGAATTAAAGTGGAAGATTAAAATGTTGGCAGATTATTATCAAAATACTGTTAACTAAATTTGCCATTCATTAGTAATTGTTTGGCACTTAAACATTTGAATTTTAGCATTTGCCTCACATTTTATTAGACAGATACAGAGAAATATAACAGCAAAGTTAGCCTTCAATGACTTAAGAATTTTGTTAGGAAAGTAGAGAGTATATTTTAAAGATAAGTGAAATATTATTAGCAGATCATCATCATAATCGTCATCATCATCTTTATATTGTATTTAAGTAGAAAGTTTAATTCAAACCAATCATATCAATCATGATCTTAAGTATTTGCCATAGAATTCTAAGATTCATATCATTTTTTCCACATATAGGAACCATATTAAGTAGCTGAGACCTAAAGAGAAAGGTGTTGAGGTCTTAAACTAGTAAATGGCTAAGTCAAAGAACTAGTTGCATCAGAATTCTGAGAAATTCCTATTCTAAAACATGTCTCCAAAGATAAAGGGAAAAATGACAGTCTCAGAGGGGTCTGGTGTGGTAATCAGTTATATCAGAATGAAAGAAATGGATTCCAGAATCCAATTAGTCTCAGTACAAAGAGGATTCAAAGAGTAAATGAATGTAGTCATAGGAAAATTGAATAAAAAGAAATGGTCCTGAATTTGTTAATCTAGAAAAAAATGGAAGGCTGAACAAGAAGAGGTAGAGAGAAAAAAAAAAAAAAAAGAGCAAGAAAGAGAAAAAAGTTAGAGACGGAGACAAACACACAGAAAGAATGAGAGAAGAGAAGGGAAATAAGAAGAGGGAGAAACAGAATTATAGATCTGATGCTGTATTGGACTGTTCTCCAATTTAGGAATTGCCATTTCTAAAAAAAAAAAAAAATGACATTTCTTATTCTCAATATATCGAAGACTTGGAACAAAAGGATATAAAAATGAATGTGAAATTATAATGAATGAATAGAAATCTTTGTTTAACACCAGGTCCATTCACTTGAAGAAAGCCTCATCAAGAAAAGCTGTAGCACCACCTGGAAAGACTTGAGGAGATTGCTGCATTTCTAAAATTATTATGCTCTGTAATCCTCCTCCAGATGCAAATATTTCATATTTTCTGTTTTGTCCTCAAGGAAAAATGTCCATAGCAATAAGGATTAAAGTGCTGATCTAAATGGGGACATTTTGGGGCTTAGCATATTTGCATCCTCCCGATTCCACTCCAGGAAAACTTGCTAGGCATAAAATTCTCAGGAACAGAATTTTAGGAATGATCATGTCCAACATTAGAAGCAGAGTAAAGATGACCCCTGGATGCCCAATTTTCTGACTCCACATCTGTCATAGGTGGCAAGGTAAGAGGAATCGTGTCACAGATGAAAAAGTAAGGTCGGAGAATACCAGAGAACAGTTGGTTGAATGTGTAGATGTAAGACCCATTTGTTACATTGTAAAAGGAGATTTCACCTGCTTCATAGTCCAAAAAAATCCCAATGCAGTGAGGCCGTTCCAGGTGGAGGAGAGGTACAGATGGGGAGGCAAGGACCATGTACTCATTTCCTTTCAGCAGCCACATGGCCCAGACTCCGTTCTCAGGAGAGGGTGTGGTCTCCCCCTTTCTCAGCACCGTCTCTCGACAGACACCTACACCCCACTCTGCTCTTTCTCCTACCATGACCTCCCAGTAATGCCTTCCTGAGGAGAAGTTCTGCAAACCCAGGACACAGGGCCATGTATCAAATCGCTCCGGGTTGTTGGGGAGATCCCTCCACAGCTCTCCGTCCTGCACACTGCGCAGATCAGCAGTCAAGAGGAGGCTAGGATGCGCTGTGACAGGGTCCAGCTTGACATCAACTGTGGGAAGAATTTTGTGGGACATATGAAACGTCAGAAAAGACAGGTGAAAACTTAGGAAGCCACAATATTATGGATAATAGTCCATAATACTCCCCATTTCTCTCTCTCTCTATTAACTCCTAGAGAAAGCGAAATAAATATTTTACCTTGCAGGTGGCTGACTATTTTCTTCATCACTCACTTGTGTATTCCTCAGTTACCTCTACATGATTCAGAACTCATTATTGCCTCAATAAAAACATAACCATTGATAATATGACAAACCATGTGCATGACCATTTAGATTCCTTTCATCTAAATTCAGAGCACTTGGGTGTTCTTAGGAAGATCTTCCGCATTTATTTATTTTTTCTCAAAATCCATAGGAAAATTTCATTAATTTGAAATCCACTACTTTCAAAGTTATGTTACTGTGGTAGGCAGAATTCTAAGATGAGCTCCATGACCTTCAGACCCTGGTGCTACTCTCAGGATTATGTTATGTTTTTTCAGAAGAGGAAGATTATCTGAGTGGATCTAATATAATCACACGAACTCTTAAAATGGGGATCTCAGCCTTACAACTGTCAGGACTACATTATGCCTATAAACTGAATAAACTTGGGAGTGGATTCTTCCCCACACTCTTCAGAGAAGACCAGCTTGGCCAACACTTTAATGTTGATCTTGTGAAACCATAAGGAGAAAAATTAGCTGATCCCACATGGATGTCTGATCTGTATAATTATGAGCTAATAAGCATGTGAGGTTTTAAGCAGTTTAAGTCTGTGGTAATTTGTTATACACCAATAGAAAACCAATATTGATGCTGTGAAGTCCCAGTCAGATTGATGTGAAGTTTTACTTGTGCATGTGTGAAATCTCAGTGAAGAAGGAAGGATGTAAAATATTCAGTGTCGTGTCTTATAAATATTCAAAATAATAAATTTCATCAACATAGTTTTATTTTTAATATCATAATAACAAATACTATTCCAATGACCACTTCTAGTGATCTTGTGTTGAAACCCAAACCTGAGTTGGTCACATAAATAATACCTCATCTCTGCTAATGCATTTACCCACCCACAGGGTGGCCATTATCATCCCCACATTACAGCTGAGGAGACTCAGAATCAGAGCTTATGTGGTCTCTCCATATTCTAGAAGTCATAAATAACAGACTGAGACATGGTTTTCCATGGAATTGTGCTAGGTGTATGTGATGTGTGTTATGTCTTTACACATTATTTCCCAGCCACCACACTTCCTTGCTCCATTTATAAGACAATAAATCTGTGACATGGTTTTTAATATGGTCTGTCTCCAATTCTTTCCCCAACACTTCTCTGTTAGATTCAATTGCTCATCATGATATAACAACACTGTAATCAAACTGTCCGTGTCCATCTCCTCAGTGACCTCCACACTGATGAGTTCACCTTAAATTACTTCTCTGTAGCATTAATGCTGTTGAGAATACCCTTGTTCTGAAAAACCTCCTTTCTCTTTCCCAAAGACAGCCATCATCATGATTTCCTTCCCTCTTTTCTCCTCACTCGTTCTTGATCCCCTTTCCTGTTTTCTCCTCTTCTCCATCACTGCCATTGGAAAAACCAGTGGTCTCAGGACCTGGACCTCTTCTTTCTGACTCAGCACACAATAGTTCTTGGGCTGGTTGGCTCACTGATTTAATTTAATTCCATTCAAATGCTTACTGACTCCAAATGCATATCTCTACCTTAGACCTTTCTCCTGAAACTCCATATTTGCAAAATCATTTGCTTACCTGACATGAAACTTTTGATATTTAATACTCATCACAAGATTGATATGCTCAAAACCCAACTCCCCTCCTTCTGCCTCACCTGCCCTTTTAACCATCAATATAAATGGCAACTTCCTTACACCAGCTCTAGAGATTTAAATCTTTGGGTCATTTCGGACTTTTCTCTTTCTCTGACAACTCACATCTAATCCAACAGCAGATCTTGCCAGCTCTACCTTCAAAATATGCCAAGATTCTGTACACACCTCAGCACCTCCAACAGTACCACTCCGATCCAATCCACAATCATCTCTAATGGAATTATTGCAAAGGCTCCTAATTGCTTTTCCCACCTAAAGCCTTGCCCCTTTGCATTTATTCTCAGTGAAGCATACAGAGTGAGCCTCTCAAAACATTAATATAATCATGCTATTCCTCCATTCACAGCTTTTTATTGACTTCCTGTTTACTCAAAGGTAAAGCATCCTGCTCACAGTGACCTGCCCATACCACCCTGTGCTAATTGGTCTTGTCTTGGCCTCTCTGACTCTCCCCTTGTTAATTCTTCCCCAGCTACAAAGACCTCATAGTTACTGAAACACATCTTCTATATTTCTGTCTCAGGCATGGGCACTCATCATTCCTATTGCCTGGAATGTTTTCTTTCAGATTAGATATCTGCTGAGTTATCCCTGAAGGGGCCCTCCTTTATTGTCAAATTCAAGTTTAGATGCCCTACCCCACGAACTTCTGGCTACCCTTACCTTATATTCTGTATAATCTTCTAACATTCTGTGTATTTTGCATAATTTAAGTAAATATTTACAACACAAAGTTATGGATTTGTAAGATTTTTTGTTATTGTTCAATAATATATTTCAATACTTAGAGTAGTGAGTGGCATAAATTCATTTTATTGAATTGATTCATTAATTATTTAATTCAGTAAAAGAAATGGGAATATTATGACACTGATTATGAGAGTTTAATAAATTGTAACAATTCATGCAGTTGGTATATATTAATTTTCCCATCATTAAGCAGGAGCAGGACTGGTAATATGGGTTTTCTCAATATGGGTCAAAGCTGTCTCCCTGTAAGTAGTGAAACCAGTATTTAGCCACAGTTTGTTTTCATTGCTGCATATAACGTGAATTTTAAAAAATAAATACAGTGGTACCTGGGTGGCTCAGTCAGTTGAGTGTCCGACTTTGACTTAGGTCATGATCTCATAATTTGTGAGTTCGAGCCCTGCATCAGGCTCTGTGCTGACAGCTCAGAGTCTGGAGCCTGTTTCAGATTCTGTGTTTCCCTGTCTCTCTGCACTTCCCCTGTTCGTGCTCTGTCTCTCTCTCTCTCAAAAATAAAAATAAGCATAAAAAAAACACAAAATAAAAAATAAATACAAATATTGAATCTATATTGTTTTAAAGAACAGAATAATCAAATCTGACAGACAAATTTATGTCACCACAGTTATTCATACACAAAAGTAATTGATTGAATATCATTGGCTCCTCCTCAAGTGACAGATAATAAATCAAATCCCGGGGCGCCTGGGTGTCTCAATCAGTTGAGCGTCAGACTGCGGCTCAGGTCATGATCTTGCGGTCCATGAGTTCCAGCCCTACATCGGGCTCTGTGCTGACAGCTCAGAGCCTCGAGCCTGTTTCAGATTCTGTGTCTCCTTCTCTCTGACCCTCCCCCATTCATTTTCTGTCTCTCTCTGTCTCAAAAATAAATAAACGTTAAAAAAATTAAAAAAAATCAAATCTCTTATTTGATGTACCTTAAGGCTTTTATATTGGTTATTTTTCTGCTTTCAAATATCATTCATTTAGTTTTCCAAACAATAATACATTTTTCAGCATTTTATAAACAGGGAAATGAATATTCATTGGAACTAATTTTACTCAAATCACAGTTAATAAACTAAGAACCACACTTTCAAGTCTATATTGTTCTAACTAAATGTAGCTAAAATGTGTGTTAGTACCTCTGATATTTTTTATAATTATACACATATCCCAGTTTTCTTTCTTCTGAACAAAGTGTTCTTTCCCACCCACCCTTATAACTTGGCATGGCCATGTGATTCACTTTACTTAATAAAATCTTTAGGGAAGCCAGTGTTCCACTGTAGTGTGGTTGCCTTTACGAGCAGTGCCCAAATCACCATAACCGTGCCCTTTCCCAAAGCTACCAGCAACAGAAAGGAGGTTGGGCTCTATCTGCATGGCTCCCAGAGGGAGATGAGGTGAAACAAAAGCCTTCACAATCCAGAAAGAAACCAATGACATGATTTAAAAATAGCCCTTTACTGATTTTAGTCAGTAAACTTTGGGTTCTGTTTGTTTCTGCAGACTGACTTCTGCAGTAACACATTACAAAAACAGCCAAACCCTGGGCTCCATAGTTCTCCAAGCTCAAAGATGCAGCCTACCTTGGAACTTTCTCAACATTTCCCTCATCCCAGGGATGTGACACATTGTCTTCAGCTCCATGGGGATGTTCTCCTGTTCCAGCTGCATGACATCCTTACTTCTGAGAAGGACACAGAACCAATAATTCTCAGTAGGACTTATCAACCACCTTCCTTGTCATCTCCAAACCCATTCCCTGATTCAGAAAGTAAACATACCTGCTCAATGCTTCTCTCACACCCTGAAAGTAAAAGAGAAATACAAGCAGGTGTGAGTCAGCCCTCTGAACTGCTTTTGACAGATTGGAAACAAACTATGAACATCTCTTTAGGAATGATCAGAAATAATTAACTATGAAGACGAAAATAGAGGAGACATGAATCTCTCTTAACCAAATCCAAAACTTGGCTGTTGACTTTTCTCATGAATTTTAACATAATAGAATCAGTTTGCCTCTATTTGAATAGAATCAGACTACACAAAGTTTAGGTTAACTCCTATGATATCAACCAACTTAATTATTTTTTGAATTGATAATTCTGACATTTGGATATTTTAATAGAGAAATACATTCTGGTAACTAATGTGGATGAAATGAAGGTAAAAATAGACCATAAATGTCTCCAGAATTCATTTGAGGGATGATGAAAGGTATAGACAAAAAAATATTACTCTCAATGTCTCTGTAAGAAAACCCTAAATTCCTCACTCGTTGAACCAACCTACCATAGCTACGAACTCATATGGAAGTAGGTTTACTAACTGGATAAAAAAGAAAGTCATTAATTAATAGCAACATTTTATCTCAAAGGAGATTATTTAAATAAATCACCTGCCTTAAATTTTCCTTTTCCCTCTAAAAAATACCCACGTGGTAGATAATTTTCAGAAGGCATAAACGCAGGGAAATAATTACTTTTTATGGGACTGGCAGGCTTTGGGGAGTGAGAGGGTAAAATGCCGCTTACTGGTACTGAGGAAGAAAGGCAAAGGTGGATATAACAATCAACATAAATAATTTTAGAATATATTCTCCCTAAGATTTGTACTATAAATCATTTTAACAACTTTTGGTGCTAATAAATGCTAGTTTTAAATTGTGTGTTTTGTGGGGCACCTGGGTAGCTCAGTCGGTTAAGTTTCCAACTTCAGCTCAAGTCATGATTTCACGGTTGGTGAATTCAAGCCCCTCATCTGGCTCTGTGCTGACAGCTCAGAACCTGGAGACTGCTTCAGATTCTGTCTCCCTCTCTGTACCCCTCCCCAACTTGTGCTCTCTCTCTTTCAAAAATAAATAAATGTAAAAAAAAGTAATGGTGTGTTTTGAGATATAGTAAGATAAGATGATGAATATTATTATTGAAAATGTTAAGGGCACCTGAGTGGCTCAGTCGGTTGGGCATCTGACTTTAACTCAGGTCATGATCTCACAGCTTGTGTTTTTGAGCCCTGTGTCGAGCTCTGTGCTGACAGCTCATAGCCTGGAGCCTGCTTTGGATTCTGTGTCTCCCTCTATCTCTCTGCCCCTCCCATGCTCACACTCTGTCCCTCACACAAAAATGAATAAACATTAAAAATATATATAAAAATTAGAAAAAAGGAAAATGTTAAACTTTCTGTGTATATTTACTGTCTGAAATTCAGAAAATTAATTCCTTTCTCATACTTAGTTTGCTCACAAGGAAATGACCATAGTAATAATAATAATAATAATAATAATAATAAATTTTGTGTAGATACAGATATATTGAAGACAAAATGAATTAAATTAGACAAAATAAATAAAAATGCATTGTAAGTTCATTCATTCAATGACCTCCCCCAACTATGTAACCAGTGCTGTTTATTCATTGTACTTGTAAACATTATATAGATAGTTAATATGAATATTTATTTCATGGTACTTTCAGTGTCTGGAACTAACTCAGACAAGGTGGAATCTGTGGGTCAGTGGCTAAGGGATGATATGAATTACTTAGTTCAGAATATCCTGATGAGTCACTGGGGATGAGACAGAATGAGATATGCCCAGAAATCTTTGACTGCAGTAGATTCTATCATGATAATATGCGTACATTAACAACAATGACTTTCTCAGTTCACTTGGGATTTTGATGACCTCCTGGAGGGTTAAGAACAAATATTTTTTCTTGTTATTTGTGTCTCTGCTGTATAATCCCTACTGATTATAAGGAAACTGCACAAAACCTACTGAATCCCTCTTCACTTTGCCTGGAACAGGCATGCAATATGGACAAGGAAATTAGTGTTTGCCATAAGATTTAACAGGAAAACTTCAAGCTGAAGAAGTTAAACCATCATTCATATTTTCAGCTCTGACATTGAAATGGATTACCAAAGACTTTTGGAATTGGCCATCACTGAAATACAGCATATCATCATTGACAGATTGACTGTGAAGTTTTAAGAAGTGTTTTTCATGAAGCCCCTGGGTGGCTCACAGTTAAATGTCTGACTTAGGCTCAGATCATGATCTCAAGGTTCATGAGTTTGAGCCTGGCATTGGGGTCTGTGCTGACAGCTCAGAGCCTGGAGCCTGCTACAGATTCTGTGTCTCCCTCTTTCTGCCCCTCCCCTGTTCTCTCTCTCTCTCTCTCTCTGTCTCTCTCTCTCTCAAAAAAAAAAAAAGGTAATGTTAAAAAATTTAAAAAGAAGTATTTTGCAGGAAACAGCATAGATTGTCCATTTTCTGGTTAACCTTATAGGTAAGATACCGAATTAATTTTACTTTTTAAAAAATACTTAAACTTTTCTCTCTACTATGACTATTTTATAGAATTGTGTAGGGTCCGTTCTCATTCTGATGCTAGGACTTCGAATTAAGGTGCCTCACACATACATTCTAGAGTGTCCTTTTGCTAAAAAGCATGAATGACTATGTGACTTGTCTCTGAAAGCGGCTATTTGTCCCTGTGGTCTGGCACTTGAGCCTCCCTGTGCCGGAGGCGCCCAGGCTTACCTCCAGCAGCCCCAGAGCTGGGCGTTGGAACCTCTCCTCCAGCTCCTCAGCCAGCTCCTTCAGAGCCCTGCTTTGCTGCCCCAGAAGGTTCTTGCTGTGCCGCAGTTTCTGCAGGGTGGCTCGCTCCTCCTCCTCCATCCTCCGCAGCTGGAGCTGCTCCTCATGGGCCAGGAAGCCACGATACTTCTCAAACTCCAGCCTGAAGCGCTGCCTCTGCATCTCCACTTTTTCCTGGAGTGACACAGGGGATCAGAGCATCAGCAGTGGGGGCACAGCGTCTGGCTTCCCCATACAGGTATGGGACAGTGAGGCTGGAGGCAATGTCTGTGAATGAATGGGCTGCATTTTAACAACATGCAAGAACCAGAGGCCACTAGAATTTGAGAAGACAGTTGGATTTGGGTTCCCATTTTGCCATGGAGTTGGGTGCAAGGCACTTTTATAGGCAAGTTTTGGTGCCACATTTTAAATATGGGGAGAGGCACCTGGGTGGCTGAGTTGATTGAGCATCCCACTCTTGATTTCGGCTCAGGTCAGGATCTCGTACTTCATGAGTTCAAGCCCTGTGTGCTCTGTGCTGACAGCATGAAGCCTACTTGCAATTCTCTCTCTTCCCCTCCCCCACTCACTCTGTCTCTCTCAAAATAAATAAACTTTATTTAAAAAAATAATAAAATAAAATATGGAGAGAGGCACCTGCATGGCTCAGTCAGTTGAGCCTCTAACTCTTAATATTGTCTCAGATCATGATCCCAGGGTGATGTGATTGAGCTTGCAGAGCATGAGGCCTGCTTAAGATTCTCTCTCTCTCTCTCTCTCTCTCTCTCTCTGGGCACCTGGGTGGCTCAGTCTGTTAAGTGTCTAACTTCGGCTCAGGTCGTGATCTCACGGTTCATGAAGTGGAGCCCTGCGTCAGGCTCTGTGCTGACAGCTCAGAACCTGGGGCCTGCTTCAGATTCTGTGTCTCCCCCCTCTCTGCCACTCCCCCTACTCATACTCTGTCTTTGTCACTCAAAAATGAGTAAATGTTAAAAAAATTTAAAAAAAGAAAAAGATTCTCTCTCTCTCCCTCTGTCCCTCTCCCCTGATTGTGCCTTCTCTCTAAGATAAAATAAAACATAAATAAAATATGGGGAAACAGGTGTATGGTATGGGAATTAAAATTGGATATCTATTAAACTGCTGAGCAGAATGACTAGCAAGGAATAGTTGCACAATGAAGTTAAAATACATTATTATACTATACATAAAATACATTATAGATTATTACACTAGAGGGACATCTGGGTGGCTTAGTTCCTTAAGCACTGGGGTCAGCTCAGGTCATGATCTCAAAGTTGGTGGGCTCAGGCCCTATGTCTGGCTCTGTGCTGACAGTGCAGAGCCTGCTTGGGATTCCCTGTCTCCTTCTCTCTCTGCCCCGCCCCCCCCCACTTGCACTCTCTCTCAAAATAAATAAATAAACTTAAAAAAAAAGAGCCTGATTTAAAAAAAAAATAGTCACTAGAATGAGAACAGGGTGAAAATAACTTATAAAAAGAGCTTACAGAGACCTAGATTTGTAAATGTGAAAAAGAGTCTTAGAGAGTAGAGATGTGAATATTACTTAGTAATATCGTAATTGTGAAACCTAAGGCTAACATTCTCTGTATAGCCCAAAAGTAAATAAATGATTGTCAGACTATTTACTGCAGAGTTGACTTCAGGAAATTAATACTGATTTCCACCCAAATCTCACATCTACATTTTTTAAATAGACCTAAGGAATATACTTTGTTGCAGCATTATACACAGAGACATAAATTTTATTCTCTTCATACTGATATGTGTAAAACTAGCTTTAAACTGAGTATAGGAGGCAAGTTAACCTCCCACAGTCTCTCATTTTGGATTCCCAGGCTCATTGCTAAACATTATAATGCCTTGGTTTGATTAAAGGGCATAAGCTATCACTTTTTATTTTATTTTTTTAATTATCATTATTATGTTAGAGACAGAGAGCACAAGTTGGGGAGCAGAGCAGAGAGAGAGGGAGGGAGAGAGACTTGGATTATTAGCCCAAAAATAACAAAAATTATCATTAAGTATTTAACTACATGTAACTACATACATTAACTATATATTGCATAGCAAGAGAAAAAGATAAGACTCAACACAGAAGAAAAATGTAGCCTAAATGGTCCTTATGGAAATATCTGTCTGAGGATAGTGTGTAAAACAAAAATTTTAAGAAAAGAGTAAGGAAAGAATTAGAAAAATATAGGAGCACCTAATGGCTCAGTCCATAGGTGAAAGAGCCTTTGACTCTTGATTTCACTCAGCTCAAGTCATGATCTCACAATTTGTGAGTTCAAGCCCCACGTTGGGCTCATCACCATGCTGACAGTACAGAGCTTGCTTGAGATTCTCTCTCTACCTCTCTTTCTGCCCCTCCCCCACTGTGGTGTGCATTCATGTGCTTGCTCTTTCTCTCTCTCTCTCTCTCTCAAAATAAATAAACTTAAAAATATAATTAGAAAAATTATAGAATATGATCACAGAATAAGGGTTATTTGGAGACAGAAAAATAATAGAAATACTCTATAAAATAAATCCTATATATGTTATATATTATTTACATATAACTTCTATGTATAGTTTCTCAATCTTGACCCTAATGATATCTTACCAGATTATTCTTTATTATGAGCTTCACATTATTTTTTTTTTTTTTTAATGGGGCGCCTGAGTGGCTCAGTCAGTTAAGCATCCGACTTCAGCTCAGGTCATGATCTCAAGGTTAGTAGGTTTGAGACCTGCATAGGTTCTGTGCTGACAGCTCACAGCCTGGGACCTGCTTCATATTCTGTGTCTCCCTCTTTCTCTGCCCATCCCCCACTCACGATGTATCTCTCTCTCAAAAATAAACATTAAATTTATTTTTTTTTAAATTATGAGTTTCCATGGGCTGTCCTGTGCTTTGTATGGTGTTTAGCAGCACGCTTGCCCTTCACGCATGAAATTCCAGTAGCGAGCCCACTCCCCCCCCCCCCGCCGAATTGTGAGAACCAAAAATACATATATTGTAAAATATCCTTTAGAGGGCAAAATCACCGCAGATTGAAATCACTGTGTGTGGTATGTGTGTATGTGTGTGTGTGTGTATGAAGAGTTAAGTGAAAAAACTGATGAACTTTAAAAAAAAAAAGGACATATATATGAATTACTGAAAAGAGGTGAAAGTTCACATTATCTTCCTATCTGTAAGATGATCACTATTAGCTATATTTCATATCTATCAATGCTGCGAAGTATTTATTATGCCATTCATCCTATATACATATATATATACATATATATATATATATACACATATACACACACAAATACATATATTTTAAACTAGTGATGATAGTATGAGACTCTTTTCTAGGTATTAGGAATAGAGCAGTAAATTATAGTAAGATTAAGATCAGTAAAACTCTCTATTTACAATTTGGATTGGGGTACTATTAATAGAGATAAAAAGAACACACATACCTGATGTAATTTGCGGGGATGGGATGACCCAGGATGACACTGAGATGTTTCCCAAGAGCAAGTATATAAATGGAACAAAAGTAGTGGAGCAGGGAAAATGGTTGAACAGTAATTTAATGACCCAAACTTGGATCTTTTGGAAAAGCAAGCCTCCTGAAGTTCCAAGAATCTCTTACCTTCCAAATGATAGTTTTCTTCCCCACATTGACCTCCTGAGTCAAGGCCTCCTCCATCTTCTTTCTTACCATTTCCAGGGCCCTCTGGAGCTTTACCTGTTTGGAAAGATACACTGAACCCATTGTATATGCCCTATTTCAGTACCTGGCATCAACTAGGTTAACCAGGAAATACAAAGATCAATTAAAACAGGCTTTAGTGAGCACATAAAAATGTTTAACCTCATTAAGGATTAAGTAAAATATAAATATATTTTTAAGTATTAATGCCAGGTATAATTAAATGTTTATCTAAATATATGTTCATTGCAGCATAATTTAAAATAGTAGGACTCTCTTTCCCTTGGGCTGTGAACATACCATCCATATTGCAGAAGATCTTGAAGCTTAGGGGCCACATGAGCCACAGCCATGGCTGCACTGGGAAGCACAGAAGCACCCAGGAGGCCAGGGTAATGCTGGCCTCTTGAATCACCATAGTTATCAGCCAACCTCCACAAATATTGCCCAGGTTACTTTGGAAAAGGTGGTATGAGACATTACCACTTAAAGAGGAACCAGAGTGTCTGCCCTACTGTTAGCCTTGATAAATAGTGGACACGTCAGTGAGCAGACACCGGGAAATGCTGTGAGAAACAAGACTGGAGCTGCCCCTATCATTGAGGTGGTATGATCCGGCTACTACAAAGTTTGGGGAAACAGAAAGGTCCCAATACAATCTGTTGTGGAGAAGGTCAAATTCCTCAGCAGAAGAGCTGAGAAGAAGATTAAGGGTGTGGTGATGGGGTGTTGGGAGGTTGCATCCTGGTAGCTTGAAATGCTAACAAGTGCTTTTCAAAATAAATAAATTAAGTAAGTAATAAAATAAAATGAAATAAAATAAACAAAATAGTAGAATTGTAACTTCAAGTGTCAACAATAAGAGAGTGAGAAAAATATATTTTATATTAACATGATGGAACTAAAATAGTGTGTTGCAAAATACTGAATGACAAGAAATATTCACAACTATAAAATAAATTGAAATAAGTGTATTTTATATAATACACCACCAATTTTGGGGGAAAAAAAAGTACTTGCAATGGATATATAAAAATTAGTTAGCATCAAATGTTCAGTAGACAAAATTGCATCTTAATTAGTGCTTGGTTGAAAGTGTGTACCTTTTTTTAAAATAATCTGATTTAACATTTACTTATTTTGAGAGAGACAGACAGAGTGAGCAGGAGAGGGACAGACAGAGAGGGGGAGAAAGGATCCAAAGCAGGCTCCGCACTGACAGTAGAGAGCCCAATGTGGGGCTTGAGCTCATGAACTGTGAGATCATGACCTGAGCTGAAGTTGGATGCTCAACTGACTAAGCCACCCAGGCACCCCAAAAGTGATTTAATTCCTTGTATCTATATATTTAAACTTCTTAAAATTATTTATTGATTTATAATAAGAAAATTGTTTATTATTATTTGGTCAACTGAAACCTTGCGAATTACTAATGCTTAAATGAAAAGAAGATAGAGAATGTCATAAATCTTATGAGGAATTAACAAAAAAAACCCAGAAACTATATCTCCTTTCAACCACTGCTAGAAATAAACACATACATTTTATCTACAGAGAACACCCATAAAGATACGCAATATGCATATTTTTAAATTTGTCCCAAGTCATTCAATAAATCTTAGGAAAAATGGGGGGGGGGGAACTCTTTCTAAAGCCATTTAATAAGTCTTAAACAACAACTGACTTTAAAAAGAGACTTCTATAATCTTATCCATAGCGCTCTACATAAACTAGCAGTAGAATTTATGGAAACGTTTGACAAGATGGGGGAAGTGACATTGGTTTTAGTGTTTGCAAGAAATAGAACTGTGACACTGAGAGGAAAGCTCCCTTGGGCAGAAGAAACTGTGAGCAAAAGCAAGGAGGGGAAAAACATGTGGCCTGTTTGGGGACCACAGTGATCAGGCTGGTTTTGTTGGACCTCATGGTTGGTTAAGACAAGAACTGTGGAAACAGAAGTTGGGGCCCTAGAAAGTCTTGACTGACAGGTGAAGGAGTTTAAAACATATTTATCTGGCATTTAATTAAGGACTACTGAAATATAAGGAACTTCTTGAGACATATTACATGCAATCAAGTTAGATTGAGGTAACTTCTGGATAAAAAGAAAGCAGGGACAACATGCTTCAAAAGTGTAGGTAGGAAGTAGCTGGCACCTGAATTTTGTAGATGACAACAACAAAAAACAAACAAACAAACAAACAAACCAACAAACAAACAAAAAACTAAGAGATATTTCTAGGTATGTCAACAAGGAAGTTGAGGTAAGAAATGTCTCAAAACCTTAATTTAAAACAAAGTTAAGGGGCACCTGAATGGGTCAATCGGTTAATCATTCAACTTTGGCTCAGGTCAAGATCTCAGGTTCCTGAGTTTGAGCCCTGAGTCAGCTCTGTGCTGACAGCTCAGAGCCAGGAGCCTGTTTCCGATTCTCTGTCTCCCTGTCTCTCTGCCCCTCCCCTGCTCATGCTCTGTCTGTCTCTCTCTCAAAAATAAACATTAAAAAAAATTTAAAAAGTAAAACAAAATTAAAATAATAACATTATTATTATTTTAGAAATTCAATGTTTGCAAATTATTTCATTGTGATAGTATTCAGTTAGACATGTCAGTAGATTAAAGATGACTTTGATCTCCTTTGTGGTAGTAGCTGTTCCAGATGTTGGGAATTTAAACATGATCAGATGGGCTGCCTGGGTGGCTCAGTCAGTTAGGCATCCGACTTCAGCTCAGATCATGATCTCACTGTTTGTAAGTTTGAGCTCTGCATCAGGGCTCTGAGCTGACAACACAGATCCTCCAGGCTCCAGCACAGAGCCTGGAGCTGTTTCAGATCCTCTGTCCCCTCTCTCTCTCTCTCTGCCCCTCCTCTGCTCTCTCTCTCTCTCTCTCTCTCTCTCTCTCAGTCCCTCCCTCAAAAATAAATAAGCATTAAAAAAAAAAAGACATAATCAAGATATGTCAAAGAACTCTTGAAAAGCAACAGTAGGGAAAATTCTATTAGAGTTTCACAGATGCCACTTTGAGGGCCAAATACTCCAATACGAGTCCTGTCTGCATTGAGGATGCTCACATCATCAGCTGCCAAATAGGTGTTGAATAGAGACTGGCCTGTGTGCTTACCTACTGGACTCTTACTTCAGGGTACACATGCATCTGCAGGGTACACATGCATCCAAGTGATCAGAGCTGTGTACTCACAGACACTATTCTTAACACGTGTCCAAACCCCGGCATTGTTTTGGTGACAATATTAATCAACATAGAAGCATTATGAAAAACCAAGGCATTATACAACTGGGAGTTATTAAGAAGTATTTAAAATAAAGACACACACCTGTAGCCAAGAACCAATTGGATAACACAACCCTCCACACCAGAGGTCTTGCTGTTGGAACCAGAATGTCAGCATCAGCAAGAATAAAACCAAGAGAAGGGGCACCTGGGCGGCTCAGTCAGTTGAGCATCCAACTCTTGACTTGGCTCAGGTCATGATCTGAAGGCCTATGGGTTTGAGCCCCACTAGGGGCTCTGCACTAAGCCTGGTTGGGATTCTCTCCCTTTCTCTCTGCCCTCTCCCCTGCTCTCTCTCTCAAAATAAATAAATAAACTTAAAAAAAAAAAGATGAAACTAAAAAGCTAGGGAAGGCTTCATGGGAAAAAGGACAGTCTAAAATAAGGGTGCATTTGAACTCCTGAATAGAGGTCCCAAAAGGGGGTTACTATAAGGCAAGGAGACCGAACTTGAATGTGGGCTGTGAGAGACAGGATGTGGGAAGGGCACAGATCAGGATGGTATCATGTGGGTTTGTCCCTAGGGTTTGTCACTAACACCTGTGGCTCAGTCCGCTCGGATGTCTGGGCCGCATTTGCAGACTCGCAGTGGGGGCCTCTCCACGTGCGCTTTGCAGGGTGCGCACAGGGACTCTCACCTGGTAACACCGAGCTGCCTCTTGCAGAGGCATGGTGTGGTGACTCCTGTGTTCAGCAGTGGTGTCACAGACCCAGCACAGTGCCTCCTGGTCCACTTCGCAGAAGAGGGTCAGTTCCTCGCAGTGCTGCGCACACAGGCGCACTCCCACCCGCCCCGCGCCGAGCCCCAGCTGCCGCACGCTGTCCACCAGGCTGGCCAGCTGCCGGTTGGGCCGAAAGCTCTCCAGCCCAAAGGGGCCCCGGCACTGCGGGCAGGCATAGAGGCCGCCCTGCGCGCTGTCAGACTTCTCACAGAACTCCGAGATGCACCTGAGGCAGAAGCTGTGGCCACAGGCCACGCTGACCGGATCCTGAAGGAAATCCAGACACACCGGGCACCTAGCCTCCTCGCGCAACCGCTCCCCAGGTGCCCCAGAGGCCATGGCAGGCTGGAAGTCGCCTGGCCCCGCTGATAGCAGCGCTCTCTTCCCCAGCTGCGCACGCTATCTGGGCCAGTGCTCTGGCACAGAAGGGAGGGACTCTACAGCGTCAGAAGATGCAGGCCCAGGAAGGGTTTTATCCACTGGCTCAGCTCCAAGAGTCCAAACCAGCCACTCCCTGGGAAAAGTCATAGCTCAGACAACCCTCAGTTACAAGGATAAAATTAACATTTTAACATAGTGTTTAATAATGTTAACCCTGGCCTCCTGGGAAACTGAACATTTCTAACGGAATCCCTCACACTGTACCTTAACAGAGCCCCTAATCTCATGTTTTCACTGTCAGTGCATTTGGAGAATGGCTGAGCTCCTGCCTTTCGTTACTTTCTGAACTATTCCATGGTCTCCTTATCCTTATAAGACATAATAAGTTCTTAAAATATGTTCCAAACTTTAATTTGTCTACTCCCATTTAATTAGCTCATGATAAAGAAATGAGTAGGGGAACCTGGGTGGCTCAGTCTGGTAAGCACCTGACTCTTGATTTACGCTGACGTCTTGATCTCTGTGTTTGTGAGTTGGAACAGTGGGTGGCGCTCTGCCCTCCCAGCACAGAGACTGTTTGGTATTCTCTCTCCCCACTCTGTCCCTCCCCACTCTCTCTTTCATTCTTTCCCAAAATAAATAAATTAAAAAACAAAAACAAAAACAAAAAAATGAAATGAGTAGATGAAGTAGGCTGCTGTGCAGATGTTGCAAATGTGTGTAGGATAATGATAGGTGTATAGACCAGCAATGATTCAGAACGTAAGTATCTGGCATAGTTCAATGAGGGTCCCATAAGGACTGCATACTTGTTATTACTGTTGCAAAACTGTAGGCTGAGGCTTTCCTCAGAAGGAATAATTCAAGCAGAGTCCATCAGTGCTGCTCCTTCACCTCTGAGATGGGGAGACTGAGAAAGAGGCATAAGGAGCAAGATAATTTGAAGACAGGATATGATGCCACTCAGGATAAGCATGGTGAGGCCATTAGGTCATCTGGAAGGTGGCAAATACAGGGAGTGTCTGTCACTGTGCAACATGTAATTTCCATTCTGTGGAGTTTGGAGTGATGGTGGGTATGCCTGGACCTAATTATCTGGTCTCCCTCAGCACACGTGTGTCAGTAGTCAGAGTCTCAGACACAAGTGTAAGAGAAAGATATAACCGGCATCTCTCAAGGAGCCTTAAGACACGTCATGAGCACTCAGGCAATTACAAAGAACTAACTAGGAGAAAGGATGTTCACCCATGCACAAGAAGATAATAGAGGACTCTGAACTAGCCTGCATGGTTGGGCTGTAGCCCTCAGGGAGTCTCTGAGCTAACAACTGAGGTGTGAGTACAAGCAGAAAGCAGGAAGGGAAGCCACACACAGAGGACACAGGGTGCACAGAACTGAACTGTATGGGAGGGAGCAACATACACCACCTGACAGCCATCCAGGCAGGCTGGTATGTGGGACCAGATGACGATGAGTGGCTGCCGATAAGGTCCCAGTGAGAGGCTGGGACACATGACTCAGGTGTTTGGGGCTGATGTGAGGTTTGTGTGTCCTTATTCTAAGGATAAGTTCTTAGCCTGAAGTTTTGGTGGTGGGCAGGGTCTGAAAGGTTTATCTATCCAGAGTATCGGTGGATAAAAAAAAAAAAAAAAAAAAAAAGATCCTTTGAGAACAAACAGATACAGGTATGAGCTGAACAACAGAGATGTGGAGTTAGAAAAGAAAGCAAAAAACAGAGGGCTTCTCGCTAGAAAAGCAGACCCTGGCCCAGGCTGAATGAGCTGGTTATTTTTAAGAGCACCAGTTAGGGAAATTCTATTTTCTAGCTAACGAGGTTTAGATAAAGCCAAGTCCACATTTCTGTGCCAAACTTCCTCTAAAATATGAGGACATTGTTAGTGCCACTCATACAGGACTGTTCAGAGGATCAAATGAATTCATAGATACCACACATTCAGGTCACTCTCTGGCAGTAAGTATATTTAATTCAAGAAATAGCAAAATAGCAAAGGGGGTGCGCGGGTGGCTCAGTCAGTTGAACATCCGACTTTTGGTTTTATCTCAGGTTGTGATCTCATGGTTTCCTGGGTTCAAGCCCCTCATCGTGCTCTGTGCTGGAAGCATAGAGCCTGCTTGAGATTCTGTCTCTCTCTGTCTCTGTCTCTGTCTCTCTCTCTCTCTCTCTCTCTCTCCTCTCTCTGCCCCTCCCTCACTAATGCACATTCTTTCTTTCTCAAGGTGAATGAATAAACCTAAAGAAAAAAAGAGAAAAGAAAAGTAGCAACATAAATGGAAGAAGCCTGGTGAGACACTTTAAGCACATTGAAATAAGGAGGTTGTTTGTTGTTGTTGTTGTTGTTGTTGTTGTTTTTTTTTGCAAAAGGTGGGGGGTTCTGGTTTTTTTCAATGCTGTGTCCCCTGGTACCTT
The DNA here is from genome assembly GCF_024362965.1 of Panthera pardus. Taxonomy (NCBI): domain Eukaryota; kingdom Metazoa; phylum Chordata; class Mammalia; order Carnivora; family Felidae; genus Panthera; species Panthera pardus. Next base: position 4,866,135 of record NW_026526654.1, read on the forward strand.
GAAGAGTGATTGGCACATTTGGACACTCAGTAAATACTAATTGAATAAATAATAAATGAATGAAGAATCAGTACAGTTTATCTTAGAAGATAATGGATGAGGGAATTTCAAAGATGAAAATATTATGTCAAAAGTGAGTTCCAGGGTGCCTGGGTGGCTCAGTCGGCTGGGTCTCTGACTCTTGATTTTGTCTCATGTTATGATCAAACCATGAGTCGGGATGAATGTGGAGCCTACTTGAGATTCTCTCTCTCTCTCTCTCTCTCTCTCTCTCTCTCTCCCTCCTGCCCCTCTCTCCCAGTTGTGCTCTGTCTCTAAAAATGAATAAAACGAAAAAAAAAATTAAAAAGTGAGTTCTATATTTTTCTAAAGTTTACAAATATTAGTTTGTTTGTTTTATTTATATTCCTGAGACTCTCAGTGATGCTAGAAACTTTTGCATTTTATTGGGAGACACAATAAAACAATATATTTGCTCAAATGTATGGATGAATTTGTAACACAGCTCACTTGCGTGTAGATTTCCTAATTCTTAGGAGGCTTAGAGAAGCTTGCTGGCTTCCAGTTTAAGAATCACAGTGGTTTTCAGAAGGGTGAGGCATAGTAAGTGAATTGATGTCAGATGGCATTTCTTCCCACTGATTCTAGGCTAGCAGCGTTTAAGATCTGTTTTGTCTCCAGACTTGTTAGCCTAGGAATGAGGTCTGTGCCTTCATTGCTGTTAGAAAAACACATTCCCTTGTACAGATAAATTGTGGACTGGATTATAATTTGATTTCATTGTAATTAAAATGCTATGTGAAGGGACTCCCTGAGCACTGTCTTATTTAATAGGGTTGGTCTAACTTAAATTTGTATTTTCTCATGATCTTTCTTCTAAGGTGAATAAAACACCTCTGTGTGTTGATACAACCATATTTTGGTGAACTCCTCTCTTACTTTGGGCTCTTTTTCAGGTTGCATAGCTCCAAATGCCCTCCCCAAACCTCACTAATATTCCTTCTCTAATTCTCTCCATTTGTGTCCTGCCATCTCTAACAATATGGGGTCCTCCACCTTTTAGTATTCCTCCCTAATCACCTTTCCTAACTTCTTAGGCATAAAAGAAGGCTCTCTCAGGCATCCATATTTTCTCCCCCAGCTTGAGTTCTATGTCCTTTCACCAGGACTCTCAGCCCTCCCTGGTCATACCATTTGCCTCAGCTCTGGGGATTCACTATCTCCTGGACCCAAGCTCATCCTACTCCACAGGAAAAAAAAAAGTGCAAACCTCAAAAGCAACAGCCACTGACACAGCACATTACTTCCTGTTTGTGGCTTTTAAAAGGATCTTGGTTGGTTTTCATTCAGCAGTTACACCCTGCATTTTTGTGGTTCCTTTTTCCCCAGAGACCACATTGGTGAGTCATTGAGCTAACATTTTCAAATGTCTTCTATGGACACAGCCTCAGTTTTCCTAGTTAGGTAAGAGGCACCTGCATCCAGTGTGCCTCCGTGTTTTCATGGAAGGAATCCAAAAAGAAAAGTTGAAGTAGAGAAGTTTCCTCATGACTATAAGGGAGAACCAAGGGTACAGTGGGCAAATGCCACCACTTGGCCAGTTTCACACACACATGAGCTCTGTCTGTGCTTGTTGACAGATAAAGACTTATGTAGTAATGTTATCTATATTTTTGTTAATGTTTATGACTTTTATTTTTGGGGGGGGGTAGTGAGCAGGGGAGGGGCAGAGAAAGGGAGACAGAGGATCCAAATCAGGGTCTGTTGCAGGGCTCAAACCCATGAACTATGAGATCATGACCTGAGCTGAATTCAGATGCTTAACAGACTGAGCCACCCAGGTGCCCCAGTAAATTTATATTTAAAAAGTGACTTACATTATAATTTTCTTGTAATTAATTTGATGTATTGAAGGACAAAAATGTATCCTGTTCATATTTTTATTCCAAAGTCCCTTCACTCTGGGTTTGCCCAGAGTAAGGGCCCCATGCAGCTTCTGGAATAAAATAACAAATACAATGTCCCAGGTGAGATATGCAATCTTTCTCTGAAAGAAATGTTGTAAACCCCATCCATATATTAGGAGATATCTGAGATGGGAACACATGCAGGGAGTGGAAGCAGACCCTGTCTTAACTGTTCTTCTATGTCTAATGTTTGATGATGATGCTAGTGTCCTCTGCAGGCCTGTGCAGATATGACACTCCTCTTCCGTAGACAGGGTTAGAAACGTGGAGCCAGGTATTGGGATCAAATGCAGAGCTAATTAAGAGGGCACCTGCGTGGCTCAGTCGGTAAAGCACCTGACTGTTGATTTGGGCTCAGGTCATGATCTCTCACGGTTCATGAGTTCAAGCCCTGCATCAGACTCTGCACTGACAGTGTGGAGCCTGTCTCTGTCTCTGTCTCTTTTTTAAAAATAAATAAACATTAAAAAAAATTAAGAGGAAGGACTCAGAGTTACATCCAGCTATAAGAGAGAACTGGCACATGGACAAAATAACAAGGTGATGGCACATGTTACCAGGTGTTTGTAGGATGGACAAGCAGGGCAACCAGAATGAAGATACCATGTATGTGTAAGCATGTGGAGAAAGGGGTCTGAAAAAGTTCATAAAGTAACTACTACTGGAACACAGTGTCCAGGAAGACCTGGAACTGTCAGCTTGCCTTTGTACTTCTGGTGGAATCAGGCCAGAATAAACACAAGTGCAAAATCCAGGGAGGTATGAAGCAACATTGGGTGTCTTGGAACTTCCTGTAGTTTGATGTGGCTCCTGTTCAGACTGGGACTGAGGCAAGACCAGCTGATGACCAGTGTTGCATGCTATGCAAATATGTTTAGATTTTTATTTGTGGGTAATGGTTACTGATGACAGATTTATACCCAGCCCTCGCTGTTGTCTTTTTTAGTGGTTTGGGTGTCGAAGCCCTATGGGTCACTGTGAATTAGTACTGATGACAGATTTATGCCCAGCCCCTGCTGTTGTCTTTCCTAGTGGTTTGGGTGTTGGAGCCCTATGAGTCACTGTGAATTAGAGGCTTTGCCTGTCCTCAGGGATGCTCCAGTGTGGCTGGAGACATGGGGGGAAATGGTACACATATGTTTTTCCAAAATTGTAGAGGCAGTCTGGACTCAATTGTATTTATATAGATTCCATTAATCTGTATCCAATAGACCTTCTAGACCTCTCTGGCCACGCCAAGCAAGGCCCATGAAAGACTCTTCAATGAGTGCAATGTTATCCCAACCCCTTAGTCTATCTCCATTCTACATGAGAAAAGGCACTGAGGCATTTCCTCATTTATATGTAGATTTTCACACACTCACAATTAATGGTCTAGTATGGAATCCAGTGTTTCATATAATGCTATTGTTCTAAATCATTTTGTTACAAACATATGCATTGTCACTTAGTACTCACATGATATGCCCTATGCTAAGAATGCCTGAATTCAACAGTCTTCTACAAACCCATTATAGCATAGGGAGAAAAAAATGAGACATAAAAGAGAATTTTTTCCAGCTTCCTATAAGATTTAAAAGAGAAGATAACATAGTTTTAATTAGTGGCAGGGTGAGAGAGAAATCAGGAAGAATTCATGGTGATATTTGAAGAGGGTTTCCCAAGAGTGGAAATAGCAGGACACAAAGCACTTAATTTAAAAAAAATTACCAAGTTTAGCCTCATTTTTTTAAAAAATAAGTGAACGTTTTCTGAAAGTATAAGTAAAGAAGTGTAATGTTCATATGAAACCTTTCATGAACTGAAATAGCATAAAAAAAACTTACACAGAAACATTTTTGAAGATTCCCAGACCCACAAAATAATCTTAGGCTTGTCTGATAGGGATGCATCTTGCTGACAAACTCACAAAACTAAATAGAGATAAAACACAGAGGTTCACAAAGTTCAAAGCTATGGTGGCTTGATGCTGAGTATAGTTCCTGGGGAAGGAGCTTGGTGGGGCCACTCTTGTGCACAGGGTGCATGCTACCTCTGTAATGGCTCCCCAAAAAAACAAACAATGAATGTGATTTTTGCTTTTCACCATTTTTTGTAAAAGTGAAAATCCTCCTCAGATTTCTTTTGGTTAGCAAAAGCAGATGTATGTCTCTCATAAAAGCCAAATGTAGAAATTCACACTTTGAAAAAGCAGGGAATACCTGTAATATCCGGTTTGGGCCTCTTAAAAGTAAAATTTAAAAAAAAATCAGAAACAATTCAAAGTAGTTTCTCTGAAAAGCAGATCTTCCTAGATGAATGTCTTGGTATCAGCCCCAGGAGCTATATCTGCACATTCTTCCTAGTTCCCTGAGGAGGGCTTTTTTAACCACCCATCCCCTCAGATGCCACCTCACCACTTCTGTGGTAGAAATTCTTTTTACTGCAGATATAAGTTTCTTCCTCATTTTTGTCTCTGGGTAGCTCCTGCATTAGCCAGCAGGATAACAAACCTTCTATCATTAGTATAATGAGCATTTACTCATTTCCTTTGGTATCCTTTGAGCTTGATTCCACTAATATTGCTGGTACAATTCTCAGAATTGCCCTAAGAGCAGAACATTACTATGGATTTGAAGCTGAAATAGATCTGCATTCAAATATTGGTGCTCTGACCCTGGTGAGTGGCATTTTGTTATGCAAATACCCCTCTGGTGACCCTGGTGAATTATGCAAGCCTCTCTGACTGTCTTTGTGGGTGAAATGGGTCCTTACACAAGCCTTATATGGGTTTTTGTGCTTGGAGGGCCTGGCATCTAATACACACTCAACAAGTCTTGTCTAAAACCCTCACTCCCCAGTCATATAATACACCTGAGAGAAAGTAAGGAAAGTGCAAATCTTTGGGGACATAATCTGTTCAGTTCCATGCAGGGGTAATTGTTCTGAATTTCCTTGTCTCTATAGTCTGTTCAACATGGAGATGTTCAGAAGCCAACGTTTTCTTCATCATTATGTGCTGGAAGTTTATCAAGATAATAACACATTATCTGCTCATTTTAGAACATGGCTGTCTTGAAAAGAATAATTATTGACGTCTGTACTGGCTTTTGGCTGGTTGCTTCAGTTATTTCATCAGCTTTTTTCAGTTACTTGAATCTAGAGAGTAGCTGTAAATTATTAAAAAAAACACATTGCCCAAGTTTGTCCTTGGATATTAGGGATTTCTAAAAAATACAACATCATCAATCACTGTATTGCAAATATAGCACAAAGCATCCCTTATACCTATAATGGACTAACCACATTATATGAATATGTACAGAATGCAACAAGCAATGAGATATAATGTTTGGATAATTCTCATTGTTATTTTACAAAAAAAAAAAAGTTAAACAGATTTGAAAATAACTCTGTAAATAATTTAAATTGATGGACTGAGAATTCTGTCTCCATCCTTCATTCTTCAAGCCCCTATAAAAGATAAACAATGTTACGGGATTAGAATGGGATTTTAGGGAGGTGGTGACTCCACTTTGGAAATAAAGTTCTGTGATGAATGCATTCTGGAAAATCCCCCTCATTTCTGTAGTTCTACAAAGGCAGTATCATACTGATAAAGTTGAATTTAGATGTTGTCAGAAAACTATGCCCCTAATTTAATTAAAAAAAAAAAACACTTTTGTCTATGATATCATAGAATCACATTTTTCAAAACACTTGGATATCTATTCTCTCTATTCAATAATTGTTTCCCTGTATAATACCTAGGCAAGTGATGATATTTCCTGAGTTTGAACAATATCAACCCTGAGTTTTAGAATGTCCTTGTTTTTATTGAATGAAAATATATTTTGCTAAAGGCACTATCTGTTAATGGTATCTCTACTTTTAAGATGAAATAGAGTCATTTTAACTTCTCTTATAAAACTATTTAATACCTCCTATAAAATCATCCATGTTTATATTCTTCAAATCAGATGAGATACTCCCACTTCTTTTTCATTCCATAATTGTAAAACCTCACAACTTTCACCATTGAGCATGTACCATATTGTCTAGGAGTTTCTCAAGAATACCCTCAAAAGTAAAGGCAGTGGGTTCCAGGAAGGCTGCAAATGAAGCTGTCTGTCTCCATGGTTAAATGTGAGTCGTCTATTGATTTACACATACTTGCCTCTCCTTCCTTATTTTGTAAACAAGTATATTTCATAAGACAAGGCTCTATCACTCTATACCTAGAGAAACAGGAAAGAACTCTGTTCCAACATGGCCTCTATATCCAGACATTCTAGTTGGAATTTATGGTTTCGTAGTGTCCTTGAGCTCAGTTACCTTGATTGAATCACTTATTTCTAGGCCTTAGCTTTCTTACTTGTAGATTGGTGCCCAATATGTAGACCTATTGTTAATGTGAGATGAAGTAATACATATAAAGCACCATGACTCAAATTAAACAAATGGTCAAGAAATATTGGTTCTATTATATAATAAAAGAATGATTATTTTTCATTTTACATTGAAATTACGTTGTTAATACAATGGAATATTATCAATTTTTTTTAATTTGAAAGGATTTTTGAAACATTTGAAAGGATTTTTAGTAACATTTGGTTAGTTCTAAGCATCCGTTTTTATCTATATCTGTATGAATATATATTGGTTACTATTTAATATCTATAATTTTCACATAATCCTTCATATCAAAGTGATAATTACTGAATTTCAAATTTCTCTGTGCATTGATAAACAAATCAATCATATGTCAATGAAAAAAACTCTAAAATATCAACTTTACTGGGAAATATAAAAGAGGAATTTTAAAATGTTATTCTGGATGAAACTTTGAATATTTAAAATTATCTGTAAATTTGTTTTGATAGAAATGGATATTTATTTTTAAGGCAACAATATTGTTAATTAATATGCAATAAACTTTAGTTAAAATAAGCTTATAATTTTTGAAATAAGAAATCAATAACAGAATTCTTCCTGCACTATGAAATAAAATACAGAGCAAATGGCCATCATAAACATTTGTTAGGATAGATTGTGTATTGCACTATCAGAAGCCATGATGCTTCTGGGAAATAAAAGCTACTGGATAGAATACCCAAGATAACTGAGGGCCAGCAGTAGTGAGGGAAAGATGACCCAGTGAAGGAGAGAAACAGAAAGAGACCTCAAAAATTAAGTTATTGGGGTGCCTGGGCGGCTCAATTGGTTAAGTCTGACTTCAGCTGGGGTCATGATCTCATGGTTCCTGAGCTCAAGCCCTGCATCCGGCTCTGTGCTGACAGCTCAGAGCTCGGAGCCTGTTTCAGATTTTGTGGCTCCCTCTCTCTCTGCTCCTCCTCCTCTCGTGGTCTGTCTCTCTCTCAAAAATAAATAAAACATTAAAAAAAATTAAATTAAGTTCTTAAGGTACGCATTTGTAGGTTTTTAAGTGTTTATGTCATTAATATCATTTGAAACCTACAAATGTACACCATAGCTTGCAATTTATATATTTCATGATATGTTTTTAATTCTCATTATCCACCTTAGTCATAGAGGCGATGTCTATCCACCTGTGCTCTAATATCTTCTCTTGACAGAGAAGAGACACCCACGTTGTCACAACATGCTTAAATGATAGAAAGAAGCTTCCTGGTGCCCCCTATCTCCCATGGTTCGCTCTCACTAGGCAGCCAGGCTGATTTGTGAAGCCTAACACTTTCTGGTAGTAGGTATATATATATATATATATATATATATATATATATATATATATACATATTGCTCATGTTCCATGCGCCCTCTGGCTGGCTGTCCCTCATGCATTGGCAGTGATGATCTTTGTAGGAATGGACACTCTTCCATCTCCATGAGTAGAGCCGTGGCTGAGGTGTATAGATAAAAGTACTAGTGAAAACTGTCAAAGTATATATCTGCTTTGAAGACTCTATCATGTCTTTTTTCTTTTTTCTGCAAACATACAGGAATTAAAAATCTGGATTTGAGATTAGATATGAAAAGCCCAGGGGTGACTGGGTGGCTGAGTGTGTTAAGCGTCTTACTTGTGACCTTGGCTCAGGTCTTGATCCTCAAGGTTGTAGGTTTGAGTCCTGCATTGGGCTCCATGCACAGCATGGAGCTTACTTAAGAAAGGCAGGGGATGGGGGGGGATATGAAAAACCCACCTCACTTAAGACTATGTCGTTTATAAATGGTGCTTAACTTTGTTTTCCCAAATTTAATAGCACTATAAAACAGCTATTATGGAAATTAGTTGTAAAAGTAGTGTCAAAAATGCCAAGATATACAGACTATATAAAATTAGCTATAAAAACAGCCAAGATATAGGCTATACAGTACTGACCCAACTGTATTACCCATATGTAGAACACACACACACACACACACACACACACACAAAGTTTGGAAGGTAAGACATCAGGTAGATAACTCTGGAAGACAGTACTATAAAGCCAACCCCCAAGTAACCTGGATATTCTTCATAATATTTTATTACCTGTGAGCACCATAGCTTCTGATAGTATGGTATACAACACATCCGAAGGAGCATCCCAAGGCAATTTGCTATGCATTTTATTTCACCACAGTTTCTCATTTAAAATTATTTTTACTGTAATTTACTACATATTAAGAAAGATGTTGACTTAAAAATAAACATCCATATATGTGCATCACACCAAAATAAATTTACTGATACTTTTGTCTACATCTATTTCCAAGTTTTCTGAAAACTATACACATGAATCATATTATTTAAAAAAAAGTTATATTGGGGCACCTGGGTGGCTCATTCAGTTGAGCATCCAACTTATGCTTAGGTCATGATCTCACAGTTCATGAGTTCTAGCCCTGCATGGGGCTCTGTGCTGACTGCTCGGACCCTGGAGTCTGCTTCAGATTCTGTCCCCTTTTCTCTCTGCCCCTCCCCCACTTGCTCTCTCTCTCTCTCTCTCTCTCTCAAAAATAAATAATATTAAAACAAATTAAAAATTAAAAATATATATTAATTAAATAACATATCAATGCATCAGATTATAATGCCTTTCATACACTTGGATTTATGTGTGTGTGTGTGTGTGTGTGTGTTGCTTGTTATTGTTTTATTTTAGTTTTTGTTTAGTGTTTTTTTTTTACTTTGTATGACTTTATATTTTGTATTAATTTATTTAAATTCAAGTTAGGCAACATACAGTATACTATTGGCTTCAGGAGTAGAATTCAGCGATTCATCACTTACGTATAAAACCCAGTGCTCATCCCAGCAAGTACCCTCCTTAATACCCATTAACCATTTAACCCATCCCCCCCCAACCTCCCCTCCAAGAACCCTCTCAGATTGTTCTCTGTATTTAAGAGTCTTTTATGATTTACCTCCCTTTCTGTTTTTATCTTATTTTTCCTTCCCTTCCCCTATTTTCATCTGTTGTGTTTCTTAAATTCCACATACAAGTGAAATCATATAATATCTGTCTTTCTCTGACTTATTTCGCTTAGCATGATACACTCTAGTTACACCCACATTGTTGCAAATGGCAAGATGTCATTCTTTTTGATCACCAACTCATATTCCATTGTATATATTTGGCACATCTTTTGTTTTGTTTTTAGTCTTGCTATGCCACAGGCAGATTGAAAACCTTTTCCGTTCCAATTCCATCTTCCAAAACCCAAACTAAGACAACCTCTCAGACAAACTCAGATACTGCATTTTTTGTTGTTGTTGTTAAACTGACAGAGTCACATTTAGATTAAGCTTGGGTACTGACTGCTTTTGTTGCATGAATTAATTAAATTTCAATCATAAATTATGTTTTTGCTTTTCATTTAGTTGTAATTGCAATTAAAATATGATGGCAAAATGCCACTCAACAAAAAGTGACTGTCAAATGTCCAATTCTCAGGATAGGTGATTCACCATTTGCCTGCTTGCAATATTTTAGCAAAGAATTCTTGTTTGATTCAATTTTTGAGACAAATTCTAATTAAAAAAAAACTCCAAAAGAATGTAAAAATTCATCTATCCTGAATGTATTATAGATATCCAAGCCTCAGTGGGCAGAGTTGAATCTCAGAAGATTCATTCCGTTGTTTGATCAACAAATTACAGAAAAATATCTGGGGACCAGGATTCTCAGAAGGGTCAGGTCCCCAAGATACCCAGTTATTGAGAGGAAAAGCCTGCTTCACCCAGCATCAAACCCCAGCAGAGGACATGGCAAATTCCAACTTGCAGGAGGAAAGCCCACATTTGGGTATGAGGAGGGCAAGGCAGGTTGTGGAGCAGTGGCTCATTAGGGCTCTCCACGTTGGGAAGAAAGACAGGTAAGGGAGGTTCATGTAGACAGGCACAAAGGTTTTCAGATGGAAATCAACATGGTGTATGTTTTAGTGTCACGTGACATAAACGCTATTGTAGTGTTTGCTTTGGTTGTTGATGTTGAATTCTAAAATTATAGACTTCAATAAATTATTCCTCACTACCAAGGCAGTTGGAGCCTTTGCTGATGTAAAAACTAAGTAAATGATTTTACCTCAATTGCCTAGCATATAAATCTGTAGTAACAGAAAGTAATCAAGAAAGAATTCTTAGGGAGTCAAAGGCCATTTAGTTGGTCCTAGGCAAGATTGCAATAATAACATTTTTAAAATTATTTTTTAACGTTTATTTATTTTTGAAAGAGAGAGAGTGTGAGCAGGGGACAGGCAGAGAAAGAGGGAGACTCAGAATCCAAAGCAGGCTCCAAGCTATTAGCTGAGCTGTCAGCACAGAGCCTGGTGTGAGGATCAAACTCATAAGCTGTGAGATCATGACTTGAGCGGAAGTCAGATGCTTAACTGACTGAGCCACTCAGGCGCCCCACAACAATAACATTTTTTAATGTTTATTTTCATATAGTTTCAAAAAGAGCTACGGAATTACATCTAAGCTTATACTGGCTGCTAAAGTGGACTCAGCATTTTGGGAGGCAGACCTTTTCATTTTTATTTGTTTTATTTTATATTTTTAAATATTTTTTACTTCAGTATAATTAAGGTACTTCTAGCATTTGAATCTTGAATTGATGTCCTAAGCTCCCAGAATGGCTTAGAGAAGGTGTCATGGAATTGGTGATATCTGAGCAGACTGAAAGGATATAAGCCACTTAGAAATATACAGGTATAATGTCCCAAAAAACTGAATGTGTTGAATAGAAAGGGAGTCAAGACTTATGCTATTTGGGGGCACCTAGGTGGCTCAGTCAGTTGAGCATCACACTCTTGATTTGATCTCAGGTCATGATCCCAGTCGTGAGATTGAACCCTGTGTTGGGTTCTGCACTTAGTGTGCAGACTGATTGGTATTCTCTCCCTCCCTCTGCCCCTCTCCCTGGTTCATGCTCTCTCAAAAAAAAAAAAAAAAAAGACCCATGTTGTTTGAACAATACTGAGGGAGCTGGAATTCTGGAAGCAGAATGAGAAAAAGTATACAAAGAGATTGCAGAGGAGATGGGAGGAGACAAGTAGGGTCTCATACACTGTGAAGTCTTTGGCTTTTCTTTCTTAGGCTTTAAGTAATCACATATTGTATAGTTCAAGATGTATAAGACACATCCAGTATTATGTCTGATAACAAGTGCATAGATTTTGTTACAGTATTGTTTTCATTCTATATGAATTTTTCCTGGTCAAATGAAGATAATCTTCCTAAAGATTTTGCTCAAGTATGTAAGGAGGAAACAGAAGACAGCAAAACTAGTAAACTAAAACAACACTGAATTGACAGAACAATTGATTCCTGATGTGTGGATAAATCGGTTGGCCACGTTATTTTATTCACTTGTCAGGAATGATTCACAGGACCATATGTTCCCATGACACTCTGGAGGCTGAGTGCCACTGTTGGCTTTGAGCGGAGGAGTGACACACTCTGCACTGTGTTTCAAAGTCTCATTCTGGCTGCTTTATTGAGAATTTCCTGAACCAGGGCAGATGGATACAGAGGGCTGTAAGGAGACTATCAAAGAATCCAGGTGAGAAGAAGTGGCCCTCTTATTTGGAGTAAGTCGTAGGAAACAGACACAGAGGAACAAAAGGAGGTTGGGGAATTTAGTGGTCTGAGGATTTGGATATTCCCATTGGAGGATTTTAGTGTTCTCTTCAGAACTTTGCCAAAGGCATAGATAGACAAGGAAGTGTTGAAAGTTCGAAAAGAGAAAAACACATATGAAACAGTCACTGAGGAGAATGGAAGAGTAAATAGATGCAGGAAGTGTGCACTCATTGTTCCATGGCACTAGAGACACACTGGAGTTATTGGTTATGAATTTTGAAATAGCAACATTATGTGTTGTCTCTCATTTCCTTTATTGCATGGAAGCTCATGTATGGCAGGTGGATGTTGCCTTTAACCAGGACTAGCCCTGACAATGAAGAAAAGGAAAGTAAAGAAAAGTGACACGTTAAATGAATATAACAAAGAGTGATTACAGTGGCTGAGCATTGTATCCACCTGGGCAAGAAAGGACAACAGTGGACATGCAGGTTAGCTCAGCACAAAGCTTTACACGCACGTGCACACACACACAAACACACACACACACACACACATGCACGTGCACACAGAGAGACAGAGAGAGACAGAGAGAGCAAGGCATCCATAAATACTCTTTGTGAGGAGAATGGATAAATTTCCCCAAGATGTCATAGGAGATATGCTTTGTCTGACTTCTTTATCAGACAAAACCCATAGGTGAGAAAAGAAAACCATTGCTTCCATATGTACCTGCTTTAAAAAAATGTTGTTGTTGCTATTCTTAGTTTCCAAGTTTGATGTCCATCAGAGATTTTTTTCATTTTGTTTTGTTATTGTAGTTTTATTATTATTGTTGTTATTTTTTTTAATCTTTGGACCAGAGACTTCTAAATTTCAGAAAACACAATGCATGGAATTTGCTGAGGTTCTTTCCAAGATCTATCATCCACGTTCAACTTGTGATATGAAAAATATTTTTGCATAAAATCAAGATGAAATTATGCATTTTTCCCAACAAAGTGTTGTATATAAAGTTCTGAACTACTTTTAATCATCTCTGAAGCTCTAAACATCAATAGCTGCAAATATTTGCATGATTTGTGTAAAGTGGTTTTCCAAAATATTTTCCCTTCCACAGGTAATGATGCCTCTAAATGTGTCCAGTGTCACTGAGTTTCAGCTTTTAGGATTCCAGAACCTTCTTGAATGGCAGACACTACTCTTTGCCATCTTCTTGTTCATCTACTTTCTCACAGTAACAGGGAATGTTGTCATTATTACAGTGGTGAGCCAGGACCAGCGACTCCACTTGCCTATGTACATATTTCTCAAACACCTCTCCTTTCTGGAGATCTGCTATACATTCACTATTGTGCCCCTTCTCCTAGCCAACCTGTTCTCCCATGGACAAGTCATCTCCTTCTCCACCTGTATGGCACAGCTTTACTTCTTTGTGTTCTTTGGAGCTACTGAGTGTTTTCTTCTGGCCATGATGGCCTATGACCGATATCTGGCCATCTACAGCCCACTCCACTACTCTTCCCTGATGAGTCCTGAGATCTGCACCAAGTTAGTGGCAATCTCCTGGTTGACAGGTGTTGGCACAGGGCTTCTGCCCTCCCTAATGATTTCCAAGTTGGATTTCTGTGGGCCTAACCGGATCAATCATTTCTTCTGTGACCTCCCTCCCCTCATGCAGCTCTCATGTTCCAGTGTGTATATCACCAGGATGGTCATCTTTATTCTGTCAATTGCAGTGTTGTGCATTTGCTTTTTTCTCACACTTGTATCCTATGTTTTCATTGTGTCTACCATATTGAGAATTCCTTCAGGCTCTGGCCGGAAGAAGACCTTTTCCACATGTGGCTCCCATTTGGCTGTTGTCACTATCTACTATGGCACCATGATTTCCATGTATGTCTGCCCCAATGACCACCTGTCACCTGAAATCAACAAGATTATTTCTGTCTTCTACACTGTGGTCACTCCACTTCTGAACCCTATTATCTACAGCTTGAGGAATCAAGAATTCAAAGAGGCTGTTAGAAAAGTCATGAGAAAAAGGTGTGATATCTATGGAGGAAAAGTGAAGGGCAGTTTCTTTATTAGGTAAGGAAAATTAGCACAGAACATGCCATAGATTAAGTTTGGGAATACATGAGTGAAAGGTTCAGAGACTTCAAACTTGAATGTCACCCTTGCCACTATGTTAAATTCCACAAGCCATAATGAAAGTTTTTTCATGTCCCCTTGCCAACAATTGCTCAGAAAATAAATTGCCTCTATCAAATCGTTTTGGGGGGAATTTTGTCCTTTGACATGTTCTTTCATCTTCTAACGAGAATCTAATTGTACAGTTCCAGGACATGATGATTTCAAACATTACTTTCGGATTTTTCAGTAATATTCCTCATGAATGCAGCATGTTATACATCTTTTAAGCATTGTTAGGAGATTGGCCTTATAAATTCAGTTCCTGGTGCTATTGGTGCTTCTTAAATGTTTGTGGAATGGGACTTGTGGGTGGTTCAGTGGGTTAAGCATCTGACTCTTGATTTCAGCTCAGGTCTTTATCTCAGTGTCATGAGTTAAAGCCCCACATTCAGCCTGCACCTATTTAATAAAATATATTTATTGGAATAAATGAATGAAGGTATATAATGATCATTGACTTAAATCATCTCCTAGTGAAAGAACAAAGAAAGAATTTTGAAGTGCCAAAGATTTATTTACAGTAACTTAGACTTTACATATTTTTTGTGTTTAATAAAATTCTATGAAAGGAAGGAAGGAAGGGAAGGAGGAAGACAGAGGGAGGGAGGCATAGGTGGAGGCAGAGGGACAGGTGGAGGGGGAGGAGGAGAGAAAGACAAAACAAAGAGAGACAGAGAGAGAAGAAAGAAAGAAACAAAGAGACAAAGAGAGCAAGCATACAAGCAAGCAGGGAGAGAGGGAAAAAAAGGAAGGAAAGGGAAAGGAAAAGAAGAGAAGAGAGGTCAACGTTTCTTTTTTGTTTGTTTATTCATTTTGAGAGTTGGGGAAGGGAAGAGAGAGAGAGAGAGAGGGAAAGATAATCCCAGGTAGGTTGTGTACTGTCACCACAGAGCCTGACGGGGGTGGGAGGGCTCCATCTCAAGAACTGTGAGGTCATGACCTGAGCTGAAATCAAGAGTCAGATGCTTAATCCACTGAGAAACCCAGGTGCCCCCAAAATTTCTTTTATTCAGCCAATATTTAGAAGACATCTAGTAATCCTGCCTACTATTTCATTCATTAATTCCACAAATATGTTCAAGGACTCTATCTAGCCAATCCCCTGCTTCAGCCTGAATTCCCCTGGGACATAATGGTAAAGAAATGGCCAAGGAAGGTTTTGCCTTAGTGGAGCCTTTACTTTTGAAGGAGAGAGAGATGTAATGACTTATAAAAGGAATAATTGACTTATAACTATTTGTGATGTTTGCTGTGAAACAAAGTGTAAGATAATGCATCTACATGGAACAATAAGGTCTGAATCAGCATAGAGGGTTAGGAGAAGTTTCTAAGTTTATATTGTACTTTAACCTACACTTTAAGGGTGAGGAGAAAAGAATGGAAGTAGTAGCTCAGGCAGAGAGCGTGGTATGAATGTCAGGAGAAGAAGCTTGCAGACTTGAGGATGGAAGGAGATAAGTTTGTAGAGAAAGGCAAGAGCTAGTCCCTGTAGGTCATTAAAAGCCCTATTAGGGTTTTTAGATTTTACACCAAGAAAATGATTATCAAAGGGTATCAAATAGGATATGACATTATATATTTTACATTTGCAAATCTCAATGCCATTTAGAGAAAAGAGTGAAAGAAATCAAGAATTGTTGGAGCCATAGCAGTAGTCCACATGAGAGAGGAGCTTGGCTTGATTTTAGGTTTGATTATGCAACTCAGCACAGGAAAATCCTCCCAGATGGTGAGGTTAGGAGTGAAAATTCTGGACTCATTCACTAATTTCTTGCAGTGGGGCCATTTTGAGGTCTCTTCACAGATTCATATGTTCCACATCTACCCCCAAGCTTTAAGAGTAAGTGTACTTTGACCCTTTAATCATGAAATTTCTTCTTACCGCATGTTTTTCATTCTTTTTACCCTCTTTCTTCCAGCCTTCATTTCTTCTTCTCCCAGAATTTGACCTGTGAGGACTGTTGTTAGTCGTTATCAGATCCAACTGTTTCAAATGTTGAATAAAAGGAAAAGGAGGCATTGGAATCTGAGATAGAACAGGAAATGGGTGATATAGGAAGGGAATTATCATTGTTCTGGGCTTTTGGATGGAATATCAAGAAACAAACAAATATCTTACCTTTCAGATGTCCATCACTGATCAATATATTATGTGCCTTATATTTAAGCAGACTTCTGTTATCTATCCAAAAGCTTCTTCTAATTTTAAACTTGATAGGTACCTGGCTCTGTGTATGTCTTTCCAAAAGATTATTGACCATATATGAGAGATTTCAAAACTTGATGCCAAGTGGACGTTTGGATGCCTGAAACTGGAGCTCAGAGGAGTAGCCTGAATGAAAGCCAAAATTTGGAGGTTTTTTAAAAACATATAGATCATATTTGAAAATGATAGAGCATGGAGGAATTACAAATCACAAATTTTAAGTGGAGTAGAAGTACCTAAAGGTGAACCAAGAAGGAACAGCCATAGAGATGGAAAGATATTTGTAAGGTGGCTGTGTAGACTCTTTTTTTTTTTTAATTTTTTTTAAGTTTATTTATTTTTGAGACAGAGAGAGACAGAGCATGAACGGGGGAGGGTCAGAGAGAGAGGGAGACATAGAATCTGAAACAGGCTCCAGGCTCTGAGCTGTCAGCACAGAGCCCGACGTGGGGCTCGAACTCACGGACCGGGAGATCATGACCTGAGCCGAAGTCGGACGCCCAACCGACTGAGCCACCCAGGCGCCCCTGTGTAGACTCTTCTAAGGGAAGAAAATGTTTTGGAAGGAGGAGGTGGTGAGCATAGAAGGTAAGGATTAAGAGGTTACATGGAAGTTCCCAACTCAGAAGTTGCTGTTGTTCCTGGAAATGGAAGCTTCTTTTCACTGGGAGTAGATTGCAAGGAAAGGAAGGCAATTGTGTGTATGCAAACAATTACCCTGAGAAATGAAACTATGAAAGACTGAGATAAAAGTGTCTATATTGGAGGGATCACTGCAATTTTGCAAGATGTAAGATTTTAACATCTGAGTAGGTTTGAACACTTCTAGTAAGAATCCATTAGTGAGCAAAAGTTTGAAGAATGGACATAGAAGTAATAACTGACAGTCCAAAGTTGAAAAGAGAACGATTTGAGGCAAATGTTATTCAAATCAACATTCAATAGGAAAAAAAAAATATTTACTGTGAAAGGCTGAAGGGAGAGGATATTGTAATCTGATGGGCATTCAAAGAAATAGTTGGGACTTGTACACACTCTCACCTGAGGACTTACATGGCTTGTGTTTCTGAGATAAGGTCAACTGCTCTCCTTTAGGTTTGAAGAAAGTGGCAATGGCATTCCAAATTCATTTTTTAAATTTTTTTATGTTTATTCATTTTTGAAAGACAGAGAGAGACAGAGCACAAGCAGGTGTGGGGTGGAGAGAGAGGGGGAACACAGGATCTGAAGCAGGCTCCAAGCTGTCAGCACAAAGCCTGACGCGGGGCTCGAACTCACCAACTGTGAGATCATGACCTGAGCCAAAGACGCTCAACTAACTGAGCCACCCAGGTGCCCCACCAAATTCATTTTTTTTAATGGAATTGATAGGTATCTGAAGACAGGTGAAATTGGGTGCAAAAGGAGTGCCTGGTTGAAATAGGATAACACTGATATATTGTGAAACTAAGCTGCTGGTCTTGCCCACAGCTTTAAGACCACTCAGCTATCAGGTGGTATCTCATCATGGTTTTGATTTGTATTTCCCTGATGATAAGTTATGCTGAGCATCTGTCCATGTGTCTGTGGGTCATCTGATGTCTCCTTTGGAAAAGTGTTTATTCATGTCTTCTACCCATTTATTAACTGATGAAGGGATAAAGAAGATGTGATATATATATATATATATATATATAGTGATATATATATATATATATATATATGTATACACACACACACAGTGATCAAAAATAATGAAATATTGCATTCTCAACAACATGGATGGAACTAGAGTGTATCGTGCTAAGTGAAATAAGTCAGTCAGAGAATTACAACTATATGATTTCACTCATATGTAGAATTTGAGAAACTCAACACATGAATGTAAGGGAAGGTAAGGAAAGATAAGATAAAAACAGAGATGGAGGCAAACCATAAGAGAGTCTTAAATACACAGAACAAAAGGAGGGTTGCTAGAGGTGGGTGGGTGGGTGGGTTAAATGGGTGATGGGTATTAAGGAGAGCACTTGTTGGGATGAGCACTGGGTATTATAGGTAAGAGATGGATCACTGGCTTCTACTCCTGAAACCAATACTGCACTGTGTTGACTAACTTGAATTTAAATAAATTAATTTTTTTTTTAAAAAGACCACTCAGCTGTTAGTGCTCAGGCTCATACAGTGAAAGACAGTGTTCATTTTGGGTTGAGACTTAGGTCTGTGGATAGAGTTGGGAATAAATGCAAGGACAGAATGCACTTTTGAGTCTCAGACTGTTAAGAAGACATATCAAGTAGGGAAGTGAAGCAAATATATATAGTAGGGAAGTGAAGCAAATAATGACTAGAATTCCAGAGTTAAAAAAAAAAAAGCAGGGTTGTTTTATAGAACTGTGTTATTTATTATAGGATATTTGTGTTATATGGATTGATAGGAAGAGACACATGAAAGTTTACTGGCTTAAAATAGTAATTTAAGATAAGATTTAGTTTTAGGTGACAACAAAGCCAAAAGTATGGCTATAAGAATAAGTGAGAGAAATTGGATCATGAGAAGAAAGATGGATTGGGCACATGGCTGGGGACAAGAATTCCAGCAGGAAGAAAAACTATGGTTCTTGTAGTCAGTAGTTTATCATATAGTCAGTAGTTGAGGGAGTAGTCAGTAGTTTAGTAAATCATCTCAATGAGGGGGGAATTTATTCAATATCTTTTTATCATGAAACTTAAAAAATATGTATATACGTATATGTGTGTATATGTATCTATGTGTGTGTGTGTGTGTGTGTGTGTGTGTATTTATTTTATTTTTGGGAGAGAGAGAGAGAGAGCTTGAACTAGGGATGGACAGAAAGGGAGAGTGATAGAGGATCCAAAGGGGTCCCACACTGACAGCAGTGAGCCATGAGACCACAACCTGAGCCAAAGTCAAACCCTTAACCAACTAAGCCACTCAGGTGCCCCAAGTGTGTTAACAGGGAGAGAAATATCCCAAGGACAAGGAGTTTATCATGTCCACAGACTGACCCTGAAAAACAGAGAAGGGGAAAAGTTTAGCAGTTCCAGTTAAGAAAATTAGTGTTTGGTTTCCATTCAGGCAAGGAGGTGGATAAGATTCATGAAATGATAGCTGAAAGAGACATGAGTTCCAAAGGCAGGGCTTCACTGTGGTGAATCTCGGGCTGTCAGTTTTCTGAGACATCTCGTGATGTGAATCCATCACCATTCTCTAAAGGCTGGCATATTCCAACCTTGCATTCCTTGCATGGAGTATGCCAGGTGGAACATGTCAGAGTCTCCATCTTTGATGGAAGTACATTTAACATGTTTTAAGTTAAACACAATTTGATTCTCAGTTTCTTTTAAGAGGGACTCTAGGCCATTGTGTTGTGGCATTAAAAGAGCCAATGTTACATGTGTTGTTGATTATTTACTTTTTTTCTATGTTGTTCAAAAACTGTGATACACTGAAGGGTAATATGCTTGAAGGAATCATCTCAGAAATTAGAAATGTTTTTGTTATAGCATGGGCCAGGAAAACTACATGGAGCTGTTAATGAAGTTCATCCCTGCTAACTGCAAATAAATTTCTGTAATTAAACATTTTACCAATAGAAACAAACAATATATCATTTTCCTAATTGTTGTTTAATCAGGTGGTTGATTGTCACAGACTTTGAATCAGGAGTTCTCTCTTGTCCAGTAAGAGAGTGGACAGAGAATTGAATATGAGAGAGGCTAATGTCTGGGAGGAGGCAAAAGCCCTGAACAGGGGTTTCATCTCTGTATTTATTGAGCTCACAAGATATTAGCCACGTGGTAAACATGAAGAAAACAAGATCTTACACGTGTGAATGTGGAGAAAACAATCAGACAGTAATCTTTAACTTGTATGTGTAAGAAGCAAAGGGTCTGGGGGGCAAGTGGAGTTTATGATCAAAGTACAATAGTATTTTGGCGTTAAATGGAAAGTAATTTCCTGCAGGTGATAGAACAAGTTACTCGTGATTCCATCACAATATCTTGCTAGCTAACCTTAGGCACTTTAACCCTGTGGTGGCGGTTTTCTTCTTTAAGCTTTTTTCTAACCCATTTACATAAGTAGAACCTATTTCCACACAGTTGATCTTTCTATTAAATGTACAAAATAAAAAAATAACATTCAATATGATGTAGACATCAATTTTTGTTAAATATACCATTTTACCAACACTATAATGATTTTAAAGAACATTGAAATTGACATTCAATTGTTTCTATCTCTAGCAAACACAGAACTAAAAGTGATTTTGACTCCCAATGGCTCCAGCTAGACCTTGACCCATGTCTTTTTTTTTAACATTTATTTTTGAAAGACAGAGAGAGGCAGAGCATGAGCAGGGGAGGGGGAGAGAGAGAGGGAGATACAGAATCCAAAGCAGGCTCCAGGCTCTTAGCTGTTTCTTAGCACAGAGCCTGATGCAGGGCTCAAACTCATGAACTGAGAGACCATGAACTGAGCTGAAGTTGGACGCTCAACCAACTGAGCCACCCAGGAGCCCCTATCTTGACCCATTTCTATGTGATAATGTGACTTATATGTTTTCTTTAAGATTAATTACCCCGAATATGTCTTTTGAAAACAAGGATTATGACTTTATCTCTGGTTTTAACTCATCATCCTACTCACAACAGGTAGAAAATGAATGGACACAGATGTAGGACCAGACAGAAGTAAGAGAGACAAGTTACTGTTGACCCCATACCAGCCCACAGTGTCTTTTGATTGACCCATTGTCCTATAACATCTGTCATATCTGTCAATGGAGTTGGGCTGATTAGATTATCATTTCATTTAGTGCATAGTATTAACAATGAATACTTATTACACAACATAGTGGTCAAAAGGACATGTGAATTAGATATTCATTTCTTCAAATTCTAGCTCTTCCACACATGTGGAGCATGACATGTCATATACCATTTAATCAATGTCACCTTTAAGTAACTCAGATTTTAAAATAAGGAAAATAATATTCACCCCATAATAGTTTTCTATGTAAATTCCTTCAGGGAGCTCTGCATATATTACATTATCTATTGTAATATTGGATTGTCTGTGGAGTGGATATATTGATATTCAATACAGGTTCCCAATTAAGGCCACAATACCTACCTGCTGATGATGACTCACACCCGCATTTTCTATGGGATGTACACTGGGCTGCTGAATCTGATTTTATGCCCCTTTCAGGGGAATTCTGTAGCCACTGACTAGATACAAAGACCTTCCCTTTTCCCCCAGTTTTCCATGGCATGCCCAGGGCCTCAGGTATAGCCATACTGTGGGGAAGCTTCACCCTTGTCTTATGCCTGCCTCCCTCACTTGCTACGGATGTATCTCCTAACAGGGATTCCAACCATCCTAATGCCCCAGGTACTCACTCAATACCTACCCTTAAGAAGCCATGTTAAAAGCAAGCATAGTGATACATATATCAATTTCAGTTGATGTGAAACAAGGAGGGAATGGAAGGAGGTTACAACACATAGGACTTCACACAATGTGGGAAGATAGTTTTGCTACCATAATATAATACTCATGCAATCACATTTATATTGTAATCTTAAAACTGGGTTCACATCTTGGTGGCCATCAAGCCAAAAGACATAATCAAGCCTAAGAATGGAAAATGAAGGATTGTACTTTCAAAAGATAAGGAAAACACCGGGGATATTTCGCAAAGCACTATCTCCATGAACAACAAAATCAGAATTTTTTTTCAAGTTATTTATTTATTTTGAGAGATAAAGAGAGAGAATCCCAAGCAGGCTCTGCATTGTCAGTGCAAAGCCCAATGCAGTGATCAAACTCACAAATAATGAGATTATGGCCTGAACCAAAGTTGGATGCTTAACCAACCAAGCCACCCAGGTGCCCCCAAAATTGGGAAAGTTTTAAGCTCAGTGTGCATGTATATTCATAAAGGGGGTTGGCAAAGGAGAATGAAATGTGAATTTGGGCAAAAAATATCCTAAGTTGACAGAGTCCCAGTCCTAGTTCACAAGGGCCAACAAGGGTAGGCATCCTCAGTTCTCTGGCTCCAAATCAGTTCCTTGTCTAAGTGCTCAAGTGGTCTAAATCCTGTTAAACAACTCAAGAATATGGGGGGGAGGAATGTATTAAGTAGGTGATAGGGATTGAGGAGAGAACTTGTGATTAGCACTGGGTGTTGTATGACAGTATTGCATCACCACATTCTATACCTGAGACAAATATTACATGTGAACTAACTGGAATTTAAATAAAAACTTTTGGGAGACACCTGGGAGGCTCATTCAGTTGTTTCCAGCTCTGGACTGTGGCTCAGGTTAAACCCATGATCTCACGATTCGTGGGTTCAAGCCCCACATTGAGCTCTGTGCTGACAGTGTGGAGTCTGCTTGGGATTCTCTCTCTCCATCTGTGTCCCTCCTCCACTGTGTTCTCTGTTTCTGTCTATCAAAATAAATAAATATACTTAAAAAAAATAAGTTTGTTTTTTTTAAAAACAAAATGTGCATTAGGTCAATCTTTACTTTCAAAACAGCACTGGGAGTTTTACCACTGATTTATTCTATGATATGGTTAGACTATCTCCTGGCCTAGTAGTGGCTATTTGTTTTTACATTTGTTTTTTCTTTTAAAATTGTTACAGAACCAGGCTGGAACGTTGGCGGAAAAACCAAGCAGCACTCGGAGATCTTGATGGATCAGAGATTTATTTAACACCGGCAGGCTCAGAGGAGACCATTTCTCCAAAGTCTGAATGCTGAATGGAAGTGGGGAGGGTAATTTATAGTCATCAGCTTCCATATCTGTGGGGGTTTTTGTGCACACAGCAAACAAAGGAAGAAGAGCCCGGAGGAGGGGTCTGTAAACTCGAGACCAGAGTTTGTTTTATCCCCATTTTATCCCTATCTTTGGCATACTTTATTCACTTCTCCAACATTCCCCCCTTTGATGCCTTTAAAAAATACTTTTAGTAGGCATCACCCTTCAGTTTTACAGGTTGGTACTCTCTGAAGGCTAAGATACATGCAGTAGTTTGGTAAGCAACAGTGTTTTCAATAAAACATACCACAGCATTAAGTATACAAGGGCTGATGGATACAAGTAAAATTATGGAGAGGAGGGGCCCTGCCAGGACAGGAAGCCAGGATGCCCAATCTGTGAGATCCCATCCTTTCCATTGATTGATACTTTCCTGTTGTCTATGTTGAATTCTTTCCTTGAGTTCCTTAACCTTAGTTGTAATTATTCCTGACTGGTTTATGAAATAGCAACATTCCTCCCCCAGAAAGATGCAAGTCCCTCCTTTTCCTGAAGTGAGGAGGTCAAGGGCTTGCCTATTTTGGAGGGTCACTGCCACCAGAGAGTTTATTTGGCTTTGTAAGGTTACCAGCTAATCTGCCACCCGTTCCATGTCTTCATTTAGCTCTTGAGATAGTCTATGGTATAGTCCTATAGATGAACCTACACCCCCTATTCCAGTTCCTATTCCTGTCACAATTCCTGCTCCTATCAGAATGGGTAGCAGGATTGCTTGTTTAGTCCAGGACTTGGGGCTAAAGTCTGTTAGGAGCTGATCTTCAGTGTATATGGATATCTCTGGGGTTAGGAAGATGAAATAACATATCTGAGTCCAGCTGGCCTCTAATCATCAGTAGGCTGAATTAGAACACAGATAGAACACCCCAGGGGTTAAACATAGGATTGCATTCCTCTTTAAGGTTATATTTCTTCCGCATAGAGAGGTACCATTCATACCTTCAGGGACTGTACAGATTAGATTGTTGGCATTTGTGAGATGGACCCCAGTGGCCAGGGGTCCAATTAAGACAGAGGTGTTGGTTTTGAGATTTTCAGGAGGTTCCCAGGTCAAAGGTATAGTAGTGGCTAAGTAAGCCATTTTCCTGAGGGGCAAGCACATCTGGTAGGTTTGGGTGTGAGTATCTGTTTTATGGAGGATTTGTAGAGTTGTGTTGGCCCAACACTGAAGTGGAGAATTGGTAAGCATCTGATTGAGGGCTGAAAGTTTCGAACCCTGGTAGGCTGCCTGGGGAGTGGTCGCCTTTATGGCTTGTATTTCCCTGTCCTGGGTATCCTTTATAAACTTTTGAAGGGCCCTGTCATGCGCCCCTCCCACTCCTGAGATTGCCCATTCAGGAAGGTAAGTGTAGCAAGCTCGATTCCATCTCTGGAGCCCTTTGTTGTGACATGGGTTATTTTGAGTTATCGCTATGGTCCAATACTTAGTCCTTGGGGCACTGGGTGACTGACAGATAGTTGGTGTTTTTCCATAATAGCAATTTTTGTGGAAGGAGGTGAAGGAGCTGAACGCCCTTAACCCCCATATTGTCATATAACAATCCTGGGAGCAAAATGGGTAAGAGGCAGTTGTGAGGGTGAGAGAGGTTACCATAATATACAGGCAATACTTAATAATCTTCCCATCCAGAAGAGGTATGTGAGACCCAGCATGCATCTTTTGTCTCATGTCCAGCTTGTTGGTGTAGTCTCTGTCAGCCCAAAAGTAAGAAGTAAGATCAGGACTATGATGCCAGCAAGGGGCAAGGGCTGGCAGGGTTGCATCCAAACCCCTGGGCTTGGTCAACATGTTGATTCCTAAAGCTTCTGCTGTGCGCAGGCCAACCAGCTTCTGGTGTGTGGCTGGGGTAGGGCTGAAGATCTCAGGGGCCAGTGTCTTTTTGAGGATCAACTTAAGCGTGTTGACTGGATCTGGAGCACTTTGCCAGGTTGAGGGTTCCTCTGAGTTGGCCTTCTTAACTCTGGAGTGCTGGATCCATGTGGTGATACCTGAAACTGAATCATCTATTTGGTTGTGAGTCTGTAAAGTCCACCTCCAAGTCTTCGAAAGGGGCGGGATTCTGGTAACTGTCAGATCAGGTTTAGGGAAAACATGGTTTGCATATTTAGAGATCCATCCTGTTTTCCAGTTGTTTAAATAATCATATGCCCATGAGGTCTTATTATTATCCCCATAGAATAACAAGCACAGAAGATTGCCTATACATAAAATACTGTGACATTTTTTTCTGAAGTTTACCTCAAGTTGTCTAGTTTAGGCAAATGACAAACATTTAAAGACAATCATAACTAGAACTTAACATCCGTAACGGTGTATTGTTGAAACATAGTTGTTCTCTCTAAAAACCCCTCCTTTCCAGAGATAGCCAAATTGAGACTAATACATTTGTAGAACAAATCCAGTCTTAACAAATCTGGCTTAATTATTTACATAAGCTCAGCAAGAATAGCGATTGATCATGAGAACCTTTTAAAGTTTGCTTTGCTGGAATCTTTTATAAGGAATCTCCAGGTTGAACTTTTAGTAGCCTCTCCAGGCCAGAAGCCAAGCCAAATACTTGCCATCAGACAGGCCTGCAATAACTGTAGAATTGGGCAAATTCCTCTTCATGTGTTCCACAAGATATCCTGAGGTCCCTGCACCTGCCAGGAAGTGACCTTCTTTACTCACCTGGTGAGGCTACTGGGAACTCTGTAAGCAAGGCACCAGACCAACATTTCCAAGAGGCTTTATGGCACCATGTTTAATAAGGCCAACCCTAATTCCTTAAAGCTGTCTGGTCATATCTGAGTCTATGAATGTCACCCTCAAATATGACATTCCAGCCAAAGCCTTAGTAAAATAACCAGTATTTCCAATGGTGACCTGTTACAAGATGAACAGATTCTTAGTGAACTTATGCAAACAATTGTAATTGCCATAAAAGAAAGAGTATTCATTGAGAGTTTTTGAGTTTCAGGGGAATTATGTAGAGAGAAAATATAAATGCTTTAGTTTACAAATGAATACTTTATGACATTTTTGTATATCATAGATATCTTAAGAGAAAGTTTCCTTACCTGGAAGAAGAAACATTAGAGAACCAGCAATAGTTTCAACAAGAATCACAAAACTATAATCTTCCTCAGTTCATTTAATCCCATGTGCCTAATTCTTGTTCAATTTGAATGCAGCTTTTCAGTTCTGGAAATTCTTACCCATTTTAGTATTAATCTTAAAGGTGTTGAATACGTGTATTTGTACTCAAAGTCCTTTTTATAAATATCCTTGAAGGATAAACATGTTTTGTGAGAGAATAAGAATGATTATAAATGGCAAAATCTCAGAAATGGACATCGGTAAAGATCTGATGAGAGTTCATTATGTTGCAGTTGACAAATAAATCTGGTTATCTCTGTGACACATAACATTTCAAGTAATCAGAATATTAAGTGATGGCCTTATATCAAAACATTAAAACTTTAGGAATTGCATATATTTGGGCAGTTACAGCATTTACCTGTGCAATACAACCTAAGGTTTACAATTGTATGACAGTGCCTGTCCAAGTAATTTAGCATCCCAAATAAAAGGGCCTAATTGGTCAAGAAGACTTCATTTACCATTTAAATCCTGAGAAGTTTGTTAAAACCTCAGAAGTCCTAAGTGCATCCTAAATAGGATTATAGATCATTACAAATCTTAAAATTTTATTTATTCAACCAAAGTGGCAATGAAAGATCCCAAAGATGAATGTATAGCATTATACAGTTGTTATCAAAACCTAGCTCCTTTAACGTTGAGAAGTTTTAACTAAGTAATCAAAGACCTGAAAAAGATGTAACCTAAAACTTTGACTTTCCCAGAGGATAAACCTTTGTTTGCATTGTCTTATCAAAAGCAGATCAACAGTTCAAGAAAACTTTGTAATTTGAGCAGAGAGAAAAGCAGAATTTCAACCTTATACCAGTGTACTTTAAAAATTCTATTCATCTCTTGGGGCGCCTGGGTGGCTCAGTCGGTTGGGCGTCTGACTTCGGCTCAGGTCACGATCTCATGGTCCATGAGTTCGAGCCCCGCGTCGGGCTCTGAGCTGATGGCTCAGAGCCTGGACCCTGCTTCTGGTTCTGTGTCTCCCTCTCTCTGCCCCTCCCCCATTCTTGCTCTGTCTCTCTCTGTCTCAAAAATAAATAAACGTTAAAGACCATTTAAAAAAAAAATAAAAATTCCATTCATCTCAACCTTCTACAACTTTCTTTTGCTTTCAAATTTTATCCCAAAGCCATTTCTTTCCAAATATCCAGTCTCATTTAGGACAAAATTACTTTCTTCTACCCTCAACAAAACTGTATTTCCATTCCTTATATCTTTCTTATATACCTCCTACTTTCCTACATACAGGATTGCTTTCTTTATTTTCCTCAGTCTTAAGTAAACTTAGCAAAATTTTAACTCTTAGGAAACCTTAGTCTCCAATTGAGGACTTAGCAGCCGACTGAGAGGTGTTTACATCAGAATTTTTTAGATGGTAAATTCATGAACCAATTAAGTACAAAGCATGTTTTCCAATAGGTCCAAATAGCCTTAGTTTCTCAGCAATAAGAAGTTAAAAACACAAACCTATGTTCAATAATCAAAGCTTTAGCATCCCATCCTATTTGGAAAGTTTCAGGTTACCAAGGACCTTGAAAGTTATCTTAACAATTACCCATGAAAACTTTGAGACAGACAAAATTAACTATCATTAACAAATTGCAACAGAGATAACATGAGCTTATTTGACCTTTGCTGATAACTTTAAAGACAGGTCCAGTAAACTTAAATTAGTTTAAGCATTCAGTGTTCCACCTGTGTCCACCTAAAAGTCCATGAATTTTTCCCCATTGTCAATTTTCATTTTGGGGCACCAGTGGAGATATCTGAAATGGGTGGTCCAAGGGATGTGCACTTTGCTCCTTGATTTGGAAGGTGGGAGGAGGAACCAATGGTGCCTGAGACACTGAGGATGGTATAGGACCACACCCAAGTTGGTGCAGAAACATGAGGGGGAGGGGAAGGCTGAAGCAGCAACTGCTTGGGAATATTCCTTAAAGTCCCTGTCCTGAGGTAGACTAACCACAGTTGGCTCCAATTATAGCTGTTAACCTGGGAAATGAGGGAGAATCCCTCACATCTATCAGGCAGAGGAACAGGGAGAGAGAATCACCGTCCCCTTTTAGTCTGATTCTATCTCGGCTAGACCACTAAGGTCCCCTTCTCCAGGTTCCTCCTGATATCGTCTGGGTTTTTGGGACTCTCCCTGGTTGGAAACCTATTCTTTTCAATGTTCTTTCCCCTTGCAGTAGGTTCATTGGCCTCTTGCTAAGGAGGTTCTAGGCCTCCCCCCTTTTGGCGGCTAGACCTTCCCTGTCCTTTTGTTATGGCTTTTCTCTGTCTCTGGAGCAAACAGGGTGTAAGCCTCACATAGTGTCTTATAATAATCCCTGGGGGGATCCCCTTGCTGCTGGGCATATTCATGGGCTTCTCAGCCTCTGCTCTGATCCCCCAGAAAGCCTCTTGGTACCAGCAGATGTGGACCAGCATCTGGAGAGACTCTGTGCCTTGCTGAGGGTGCAATCTGGCTGCTGGTCCTTGTGCGGAAGGGTTCTCCCGGCCTGGAAGGGGAGGAGAAATTGGTAGTGGCAGTGGCAAGACAGACAGGGGAGGATTTTCAAGCTCAGGGGAGGGGGGAAGGGAGCCTAATGAGTCCTTAGGAGACAGAACACTAGGGGAGGGGTGCTTCGCTTTTTTGGCTCCCTGGGTGAGTCTCTGGATAAAGCGGCTAAAACCTTTGCCTGGCTCTGCTTGTTATGGGTGAATTGCACCCAAGGCGGAGGATTTTGGGCAATTTCAAGCCAGGAGTTGATGCATGAGAATTGATCAGGGTGACCTGGGTCTCTGGAGACAATATGCCAGATGCAGCAGATCATCGGACATCCAAGGTTCCCCCAGAGGGCCCCCCCCCCCACCAAAAGTGGGCCATTCCAACTCACACAAGGTAATTGCTATTGTGTATATATATATATATATATATATATATATATATATATAATTTCCCTTTAGGCTAACCCATGGGTCTTTTGGAGCCATACTAGTACCTAGAAGAGATGTTATTAAGGTTGGGGACCATGTATTGTTTTACAGTATATCTCATAACATGGACGTTTTCTTGAGATTGGCAGGTGACTTAACAGCTTTTAAGTCCTGACACATGCCCATCAATTTTGCAGCTGTGGCTTCTAAGATATTCCTTAGCAACAGCTTTTACCTCATGTGCACACTAAATGACATAAGACATGGACAAAAGAAAAACAAAGACAATCTCTGGAAGCAAATATGTTAGTAACCAAAGAGTACTCTACCAAACTTAACCAAAGAGTCAATAGTCCCAAGGAAATAGTTCCACAAATATTTTCTGTTAATCTGTAGGGAATAAGTTTAAGAATTCTCTACACTTCCACCAATGGGTTAATAAAGTTTAGGAGGGGAAGCCACTACAGGTCAAAAGCTCCCAGGGCTAGTCATTAAGTAAAACAAAGCATAGGGCAGAAAGCCAGTCCAGGGCAAAAGAGCCCCAGGTTAGCTAGAAAGAAAAATACCTTGTTCACTGTGAGGTAAAATGCCCCATTTATCTTAGTCCCTAGAAAAGTTAAGACAACAGACAGAGTGTCTGCAGTAAATGGCCTTCTGCTTGGCACCTGAGATGTTGATCTGTCTTGACCCTTACTCCCTATATTGCATCCCTTCAAAACCCCTTTTATTCTCACACACATAAATTAATTATTGCTGTTTTATTGCTTCTTTCTGCCGCTCCATCATGTATATAAGCCTTCTGATCCTAATAAGTACAATGAAAGCACCCTTACTCAGGGCTCTTGTCTCCTCCAGGACATTAGTCTCTCTAGTTTTTATTCCTGTGTCTGCTCTCTTGCTGGACAAGAGAACTCTAGACTCAAAGTCTGTGACATTAATC
Organism: Panthera pardus; assembly: GCF_024362965.1. Classification (NCBI taxonomy): domain Eukaryota; kingdom Metazoa; phylum Chordata; class Mammalia; order Carnivora; family Felidae; genus Panthera; species Panthera pardus. The sequence goes on from NW_026526654.1 coordinate 4,896,351, forward strand.
TAAATTTAGAAAGAGAGAAAAAGGACTCTCCCCACTCTTGCTCCACTGTACTCTTCTACTGATTCCAGGATGCTTACATGGTAAGAAAATCTTACCTTATGACGGCTGTTTTTCAGATTTCCTGAGGATCTCTCAGTTGCAACAGTGTCCCCAGGGTTGAGCGGTGTCCAGCTAAAGTATCCAGCCAATTGGACCAACTATTGGGAAGGAAGAGTTTTCTCTGTCTTTAAGGCCTTTCTAGCTGGATTTAGCATCAAATTGACATGAAACAGATTAATTGGAGAAAATCAAATTTAATAATGCACGTATAGGGAATCCATACAGACATTGAAATTGTAGAGACTGTGAGGCAACATGATGCTTGTATGAGCTAAAGAGAAAAATGGAGGTCTGAGGATACAAATGGGAGGAAGACTATTATTAGGAAGATGAGAGGAGGTGTTTGGAAAACAAAGGTTATCAATTATGCCTGTAATTTACTTAGGGAAAGAGGAATTCCTCTTCCTACAGGCAGGCAACTGAGGTGGAGGTGAAGAGCTTTTCCTGGATCTGCTGGGGTTTAACTACTTTTATTTTATTTATTTTATTTTTATTTTTTAATGTTTATTTATTTTTGAGAGAGACAGAGACACAATGCCAGTGGGTAAGGGGCAGAGAGAGAGGAAGACACAGAATCCGAAGTAGGCTCCAGGCTCTGGGCTGTCAGCACAGAGCCCAACGACAGCCAACCCGGGAGCTGTGAGATCATGACTTGAGCCGAAGTCGGATGCTCAACAGACTGAGCCATCCAGACGCCCCTCTGGGGTTTAGCTACTTTTAAATCAAAATAATGTTTATGCCAAAGTGGCCCATCTTGGGAGGAGTGGTCCCTGCCTTTGGCCTCTGAACCAGGAAACCACTACCTTACTCCCTCATTAAAGGAAGCAGATGCCACAGAATTATAGGAATATTCTACAAAATTTCCCCTGTAAGTGTAGTTTGGCTCACTCAGCCTGCACTCAGGATCCTCTTTTTTGCCTATCTCTACAGAGGTTATGAAAACTCTATTGCTTACAGTTTGAGATGATCATTTGTCTGAATTTTTCCACATTTATATTATTCTTTATTTTTTCCTGCAGTTGGCCACCCTTCAAGATATTATCTACTAAATGTGGTGCAAATATTTTCCTACTTTCATTTTGTTTATGATGATTTTCATTACAAGATTTTAATTTTTATGTAACACCCAGTCTTCCATATTTGCCCTTTACAGTGTCTGGGATCCCCTTCTTGATTAGAAAGCAAACCCAACACAAGACTAATTTAATTTTACTTCTTATATCTGTTATCTTATTATTCACATCATATTTTTAATTACAGATGCATGATTTTTCCCCTGTTGAAGATTTTATAGGTGAACAGGCAGTAACAGATGGTGCTTCAGCATTTCTAGAGGAGTACTCCCTATTTTATAATATTTAATATAAAGCTACAGTGATCAGGATAGTGTGATATAGGTATAAATATAGGTACAGAGATCAATGAGACAGAGTACTGTGTCCAGAAATAGACCCATATCTATCTATCTATCTATCTATCTATCTATCTATATCTATATCTATATCTAATTTAATGGGAAAGGATAGTCTTCTCAATAAATTGTGTTAGTACAACTGGATAACCAAATTAAAAAAAAAAAAGAATTTGTATATATCTCACACCATTTTCACAACTTAATTTCAAACAGATTATTACTTAAATGCAAACCTCAAAACTACAAAATTACTATTAGAAATCATAGAAGATGGGGTGCCTGGCTGGCTCAGTCAGAGAAGCATGTGACTCTTAATCTCAGGGTCATGAGTTCGAACCCCATGTTGTCTATAGAGATTACTTAAATAAATAAACTTAAAAAAAAGGAAACTATAGAAAAAATCATTGAGACCTTGGTTATGCAAGCACTTTTTAGATAGACACATAAGATATGAACCCCTAAAGAATAAGAAAGACAAAAGAAGATTATACTTACTGAAAGATAAAATTTCTGATTTCAGAATGGTTCTGCTAAGAGCATAAAAAGACAAACCACAGACTTGGAGAAAATATTTGCAAATCCCATAACAGAATAAGAATTTATGCCTAGAATATATAAATAATGCTTACAATTCAATAAGAGGAAAAACTCAATTGTAAAGATGGACAAAAGATTTGAATAAACACTTCAGTAAAGAAGAGATAGGAAGGAAAATATGCACGTTATAAATTTGCAACATTAGATTACAGCTCCAAGCCAAGGTGGTCATGGACTCTGAATTCACCTCCTCCAGGGAACAGACCAAAGTATACCTATTTATAGAGCAAGTCTTCCAGAAGAGGAACTGAGGGCTAAATAAAAAGCTTCTATAAAAGCAAAGAAGATGGCCAAAAAGAATAGCAAAAGAGATAAAGACATGATAATAAAGAGAATCCCCACCCCTTACACTGTAAACGGTAGTGGGGAAGGACAGTACTGAAGGACAGGGAATGGATTCCTCTGTCCTTAAGCACAGGGGGAAAATGTGGTTCAAAGGAGCAACTAGGATATAAAAGAGAAAACACTAGAAGTCCACCTAACTGTGGAGGAACTGCAGGAATGCTCTCCAGGGCAGAAGGACTGGAAAACCAAGTACACACCATCCTTGGTTAAGCTGGGACACAGGAAAAAAAAAAAAAAGCCTTTGTTTGAAAGGGCCAAAGAGCTGCCAGAATGCTCTCTCCCTGACCACCTTAAATGTCCAAACTGGAACAGGATCCACTGTGAGCTTGTGACCTCAGAGACCCAAGGCGAGCTTGTGACCTCAGCAAATCCAAAGTCTGAAAACTCACACCAGCCCTTGCCAGGTTGAGACATAAAAAAATAAACCACATTTTTTTCTTGTCTTATTTCATTAAATGTTTTTTTGGTTTTGTTTTTCTTTCTTTTCTTCCCTTTTTTTCTTCTTTTCTTATTCTTTTTTTAATATTTAACTCTTTTTTTAAGCTTATTTATTTATTTTGAGAAAGACAGAGTGAGTGGACGAGGGGCAGAGAGAGAGGGGGATAGAGAATCACAAGCAGCCTCCACACTGTCAACACAGAGCCCAACACAGGGCTCAAACTCATGAACTATGAGATCAACACCTGAGCTGAAACCAAGAGTTGGACTTAACTGGTTTGAGCCACTCAGGAGTCCCTGCTTCTTCTTTTTTTTTTTCTTCTCTTTTTTTTTTCTTTTTTCTTCTTTCTTTGTTATCTTACCATTTTCTTTATTACAAGCCATAATTTAAAAGAGCAACTAGTATATAAATAGCTAATGGACACAGTCTGTACTTCCCCTTTACCTTACAAGGACAGAGCAGTGCAAAATGAGTGCCCTAATTGCCCTGGTGCCTCAGTGAGTCCTGGGCCAATAGCCCACACAGCCCCAGCTGTCCCAAAAAGGAGGCCTCTGGGTAGTACAGAATGGGACATGCTTCGTTAGCATTCACTATAGGCCCACCCTTAGTACCAAGATGAAATAAGAATGAATCACACAAAAACACTGCAGGCCCACACTACTTTGGTTTCAGATGGCTTGCTAGGGCAAAGCCCTGTGCAGAGTGCAGCAAAACATCTAAGTTGATGTGTGTTTCAGATCCAGCCACTGTTTCAATGTGCCCCCAACCCAGAGCACCCCGAGAACCCCAGTCCCATACGTGTATCAGTTTTAGCCACCCTGGCAGCCTCCCTCGTGTGTGGAGCACCCCAGAGTACTCCCACCCTTGCTAGCCTCAGTCAGTTCCAGCTGCCCAGCCAGGGAATCCACTGCGCTGAAAACCATGGGATACACAGGTGTGCCCCCAATTCAATGTAAGCAGTCTTGACAGGACATATTTTGTGTACAGAGCCCAAGAACCACATTGGCCCATGCCCACTATAATGTTAGCTGTCTTGCCAGGACACCCTCTGAGTAGAGCACCCCAGGATCTCTAAAACTGTACTCTTCCACAACTTCAGCCACCCTATCAGGGTACTCACTGTACATACAGTCCAGGAATATCCCAGTTTACATCCATTTATACTTTATCTTGCTAAGGTGTCATGTGTGTGTAGAGCCCTAGGTCCCCTTGCTTTGCACTCACTTTATTTTCAACTACCATTCTAGAGCACCTTCTCACAGAGAGCTTAGAGACTTCTTGGCCCACACACTGAATCAGCTCCACGTATCGCACTAAGGCAGTCACTGCACAGAGTGCCTTAGGACACCCAATTCAGCTTCAGCTATCCTACTAAGGTGCGTAGAAACTAAGGACACCTTGGCCTAGATCCAATTCAGTTGTAGCTGTCCTGACAAGGTGCCCTCTATGTGGAAAGCCCCAGGACCCCTGGCACAAACCAGCCCCTGCTCCAACAAGGCACCAAGTCACCAAGCACACTCAGTCTACATAAGGAAAAACCATACACAAAACCATCACTTCAAGTTTAGTAGCTGTTCTGCCTAATCCATAAACAAACACAGAAATTCATACCTACTCTGAAGAAAGAAATATGCTAAAAAAGAAAGAATAATGAAAAAAAATCTTTAAAAAAGGACTAAATGAAATGAAGATAATATGCCTGATAAATAATTTAAAATAAATATTGTAGGGGCGCCTGGGTGGCTCAGTTAAGCATCCGACTTTCGTTAAGCATCTGACTTTGGCTCAGATCATGATCTCACAGTATGTTGGTTCAAGCCCCATGTCAGACTCTGTGCTGACAGCTCAGCTCATAGCCTGGAGCCTACTTCAGATTCTGTATCTCCCTCTCTCTCTGCCCCTCTCCCATGTGCGTTCTGTCTGTCTGTCTCTCTCTCTGAAAAATGAATAAACATTAAAAAAAAAGAATACTCCATCCACCATGGCTATTTTTCAGACTTGAGAAAGACTGAAGGGAGCATAAAGTTCCCTACACAAACAAAATATAAAGGAGTTTATCACTGCTACGCAAGTGTCACTAGAAATGTTAAAAGGACTTCATTAAGTTGAAAAGAAATACCCTTATATAGGCATAAGAAAATTATGAATAAAGAGATATAAAATATGGTAACATATACATTAAAAGTGGAGGAGAGAATAAAAGACTGAGTGTGTGTGTGTGTTTTAGAATGCGTTTTACAGAAAAATGACCATGAAATTAATATAGACCCCTATTTACTTAAAATGTTATGTATAAACCTCATGATAACCACAAATCCAAATGATATATACCTTATGATAGAAACATAAAATAAAAAGAGAAGTAAAGTTAACATAACATAATAAAGTAAGCATAACATCATAGAAAATCATCAATCACAAAGAAAAAGAGCAAGAGAAGAAGAAAGGAACAGGGAAAAACTGCAAAATGAGTCAGAAAGCCAGAACAAAATGGCAATTAACACATACTTATCAATAATTACTTTACATGTAAATGACCTAATGCTCCAAGAAAAGACACAATGGAAAAAAAAGGGTCATCTAAATACTTCCTACAAACAATTTACCTGAGACTTAAAGAAATGTGGAGACTGAATGTTAAGAGATGGAAAAACATTTACCATGGAAATGGAAGTGGAAAAAGAAAAACAAAACAAAACAAAACAAAAACTCCAAGGCAATAACACTTATGACAGACAAAATAGGCTTTATACAAAGACTCTAATAAGAGGCAAAGAAGGCCATGACATAATGAGACAGGCATCAATCAACCAAGAACATATTACAATTGTAAATATCTATGTACTCAACATTGGAGTACCTAATCACATACAACAAATATTAATGGATATAAAGAGAGAAATTGATGGTAATATGATAATAGTAGAGGACTTTAACTCTCCACATACATCAATGGACAGATCATCCAGACAGAAAATCCATAAGAGAACAATGTCTTTGAATAACACAGTAAACCAGATGGACATAACAGATATATACAGATCATTCAATCCAAAAACAACACAATACACATTCTTTTCAAGTGCACATGGAATATTATCCAGAATAGATCACATGTTAGGCCATAAAACTAACTTCAATAAATTTAAGAAAATTGAAATCAAACCATGCACCTTTTCAGGTCACAATGATATGAAACTGGAAATAAATCATAAGAAAAAGTATTACACAAAAGTATTCCCCTTGCATACTTCTGACTTCTGTAATCTTACTTACCTCCTGTGTCTACAACTACCCGGATAGCACCACTGATAATTGTCCCCTGCCCTTTTTTTTGTCTCTCAACCCCCTACCATCCCAGCCATAAAAGGAGGCTGATGCCAATGTATGGGGTTCAGCCTTTGGAGGTGACTCTGCTAGCATTACACCAGTGTGCAATAAACAATCTTTTCTTGATTCCCTGAATTCATGTGGCCTGTCTCTTCCTGGGCATCAAATATTTGCTGTAACAACATTACAAAGTGTTTTATGTATTAAAAAGTGTTTCTTGCACATTTTTGTTGTTGTTGTTGTTGTTAATGGGGAAACTAATGCTTCATGAAGTTACTTGACGCCATAAAGAATAATAAATAATTAACACAGTATTAAAATCTGTATTTTATTTGGCAAAATTATAACTTTTCCAATGTAAGTTATTATCATTTGCCCTTTTGGATTCAGGGACACACAAAATTAAGAAAGAAAAGAGAGGAGAAGAGAAGAGAAGAGAAGAGAAGAGAAGAGAAGAGAAGAGAAGGGAAGAGAAGAGAGAGAAGAGAAGAGAAGAGAAGAGAAGAGAAGAGAAGAGAAGAGGAGGGGAGGGGAGGGGAGGGGAGGGGAGGGGAGGGGAGGCAAGGGCAGGGCAGGGAAGGAAAGGGAAGGGAAGGGAGGGGAGGGGAAGGGAAGGGAAGGGAAGGGAAGGGAAGGGAAGGGAAGGGAAGGGAGAGAAAGAAATAATGAAAAAAAGGGAATAAATATTTTTCTTAGTGGAGCTCCCAGGTGACTCAGTTGAACACCAGACTTTTGATTTTACCTCAGATCATGATCTCAAGGTCATGAAACCAAGCCCCACTTGAGACTCTGTGCTGAGCATGGAGTCTGCTTAAGATTCTTTCTCTCCCTTTGCCCTTCCCCCATTTACACATGCTATCTCTCTATATATAGATATAGATATAGATAGATATAGATGATATAGATATAGATGATGTAGATATATAGATGATATAGATATAGATAGATATAGATATAGATATAGATATAGATATAGATATAGATATAGATAGATATACATAAAAGAGAAAGAAATATTTTTCTTGTGGCCTGACCACTATTTTCAATATCTTATTTTTTTAAGTACTGATATAAAAATACTACCATTTATTACAACCAAAATATCACAAATTAAAAGTACTTTAACTCCAAAAACAGAAAGGATAACACAATGAAGATGAATATTTTACATATAATCAACATTTTTGTTAAAGTAATAAATATTTTAACATGTTTGCTTTTATTCCTGGAATTCAAATTTTACCTACAATGTTTATTTCTTCTTCTCTTTCTCTTTCTCTCTCTCCCTCTCCCAGTCCCTCTCTCTTTCTTTCTCCTTTTCTCTCTCTCTCTCCCTTCAAACATAAGATCCTTGATTACAAAAATAATCTGATAAAAATACTTTTAAAAGTCAGTGATGAGGGGCACCTGGGTGGTTCAGTTGGTTAAGCATCCAACTTCAACTCAGGTCATGATCTCGTGGTTTGTGGGTTTGAGCCCTGCATTAGACTTTGTCTTGACAGCTCAGAGCCTGAATCCTGCTTAAGATTCTATGTCCCCCTCTCTCTCTGCCCCTGTCTTGTTCACACTTTGTCTTTCTCTCTCCCTCAGTAATAATAATAATAAACATTAAATTCTGGAAGCCAAGCTATCCAACCAGCCTGATGGCAGGGCCTGGGTGGTGGACAGATCGGGACTGCATGGTGGCCCACTGACAGTGAAGCTCTTGTACTCCTGCTTTTATGTAATTTGGCCTTAGCCTTGGTTGGGGCAGCCCCCTTACCAATGAAAGTACCTGGGGATTTGTCGGTTGGGGAATTGGTCACAATAGGCCCCCCAGAAAAGAACCATTGGGGAGAGAAATAAGATTCCGCAGGGAAATTATGCGGCCCTACATTTAGCCCTTGCCACCCCCTATAAAGACTCCTCTACCTAAAGGAAGTATAGCCCCATATATTTCCCAGCCAAGGAGGGGACAAATGGGTTCGAAATCCCCACTCCGGAAACAAAGTAGTGTATCTATGGATACAAGTTACTCCAACCCCTAGGCCCACTTGGCCCCCAGGAGGCATTCCAGATGATTGGACCTGGTGGGTTAAGGTACAGAATGGTTCATTAGTTCCTAGGTATACATTGTCTCTCTGGGAACACATAGGCATGTGTTCCAGGGCCCTCTTGGCTCCCTCCCCACACCCCAGACCAAAGCGAATACTTTTGTTCCTTATACAGTAAATGGTTCAAAGAAACAATTAAGAAGCCATGTCCCTATAAATGTTCCACTTGAGGTGTTGAGAGATAGATGACCTTTCATGAAAATAGCAAAGCAAATGCTTTATAGACAAACATAGATACATAATGAAAATAATATGAAGAAATTAATCAATAAGTAAAGGGCAAGAGGGAACATTACAAGAAAATAACCATGTTGTTCCTTAATGGGTGGTTACACAAAGGAACAGTTTTAGAATTAGGTAATGCCGAGAAACATAGATGACGCAAGTTACAAGGAAATTGCTAAACAAATATAATGCCACGTTTGCACAATAAAGCGGCCAGTCTAACACACTGCTGTTGTCTGTGTCCATTTGTTATTTTCACCGACACCGTTCGTCCTTCAGGAACTCCTGGACCTGCTGGGGCTGGACCCCGGCAATTAAAGAAAATTTTTAAATTAAAAAAAAAAAAGTCAGTGATTAGCCAACTGACTGAACCTAACAAAGAATGATCTGTCTCTCTCCTAATAAAATGCATGTTCTAGAGAGCTACTTTGTTTTCTCACTTTGATCTCTGGCTAGAATGAACTTATAAGCTTGAAAGAAAGGTGACAATTATTCTTTCAGAAGATTTGGCCCCAGAGCAGCCTCTAAAGGAATATTTTAATGTCTTTGCTTCTCAGGCTGTAGATGACTGGATTTGTCAGGGTGCAAAATTGTGTAGAAGAGGGACAATATCAGGTTTATGATTCCAGGGGACTGTAAATACATAAATGACAAAACAGTTATAAAAGGAAGTCCTGTGACAGCCAGGCAGGGGCAGGTGGGTTAAAAAAGACTTTCTACTGACTGGTTTTCAATGGGATCCTCAGGATGGTGGAGAAGTTGGAGCCACGGAGACAAACATGTAGAAAAAGCAGCCAAAAGCTAAGACCACATTGTAGAAGAAGGACACAGTTTCTCTGGAGGGTTGATGGAGATTAGCCTGGGAATGCCACGGAAGAACTGGTTGGTGTTGGATTCACAGAAAGTTAAAAAGAAAAGGCCAGCTGTGTGCATAATGGCAGTTGAAACTTCAGTGAGCCAACAGGAAGCCATTATGCCCAGTCAAGACCCAGGGTAGTACAGAGGGTGGCAAAGGGCAGCGAAGTGGTGGTAGCTCATGGCAGTGAAGAGGAGGAACTCCATGGATGCCAACAAATCCATTGAAAACATCTGTGAGGTACAACCTGGGAGCAAGATGGAACTCCACTGAGTTGGGGCATTGTGGATGGATTCAGGGACAGGTAGCAGAGATGATGGAGAGATACAAAACATACAAGTTCTTCAGGAAGAAATACATGGGAGTGTATAGGTGTTGGTCCAGGCTAGTCAGGGGGAGGGGGAGGAGGTTTCCCAGCACAATGTCTAGACCAATGAGTAAGAAGAGCACCACCTCTAAGATGCACAGCTTCCAAACCTCAAAGAAGGAAGAAAATGTCCCTGGAGGAAAAAGTCCATCACCATTGTGAGATTGGACATTCTTAGGAATAGAACCATCAAAAAGTCAAAGAGGTTGACCAGATCAACACATATGGGTGTTGCTCCAGTATTCATTGTCGCTTATAAATTCAACGACAAAATGCACAATGAAATGGTAATTTTAATTTAGTTTATTGATCATTACATAATTTTTAAAACCAGTTTTGCTGCTGAGTGTCTTCAAACTTAATATGGCAAATATGTCCATGAGAATACTGAGGTTCATTTACTTCCGAGTTAGGTCAAAAGAGATGTGGCATCAACCAGCCATAAGCAAATAAGTTCTCTGTTTCCTGTGCCCTTAATTTTACTTTTATCATTGTTTGAGTATTACTGTTTCCAAATACAATTGTTTCCTCCATATGTATTTTGTTATTATTTTTTTTTACCTACTCTCACCCTTCTTTCATTCTTTCTTTACTTTATTTCTTCATACAGTAATGAAGGAAACATTTAAATATATTATTGAGACACTGTTAAAATGTTTAAGATCTTTTGGAAGCAATATATTAAATAAGTATAATTTATACTCCTATCTTTTGTAAACATCTGGGTTATATTGACCTGATACATAGGAGAAAATGCTGTTATTGATATATCTTATAAATGCCAGAGGCTTAAATATTATAAATGACAGAGAACAAGGATTCAAATAGAAAGTTGCCCCTTTAAGGGCCTACCTGTATTTGATCACCAATAAATAGAAAATTATATTATAATTAATATAATATTAATTATATTATATATTTTAGAGAGTTGTTAACTCTGATCAGTGCTATCTCACTGTGGACATAGACTATTATATTTTTTAAATCAAGGAACTCAAATAAAGAACGCTCCTGTTTAAGTACTATCTGCACTAACCATACCACTTAGTAAAATGCCCGCTGAGCTGTTAGCATTTATTTCTCTACCATGGGAAGAAATATACATGTCATGTGGGTATTATGAATACTACAGCTTTTTGAAGGTTAGAAGATAACAAGAATAATGACATTTTTATTCTCAGAATTTGTCACTAGAAATGATCTCTGGAGAGATGTATTCTGAGTCATGGACGCATCCCAAAGGAACAGCGTCACGTGCCAATATCATGCAGAAAAGCACAGCATTCCAGGACTTAGTTTCATAATTATTGCATACTGAATATACCTACTGAACAACCCGGAGGAAACTGAGACATTAATTTACGAGACAAATTTTTACTGAGCTTCCTCTCCTTGCCAGATTTTTTCTCTGGATAGGAGCTGTGGATTCAATCATGAAGAAATTAGCCATGTTCTATGAACTCAGAGATTAAAACAGTATCCCAAAACTTTTAATAAAATAATGAGTGATATGCCCCAATTCGAGAGACCCCCCGAAAACAAACCACCAGAGTCCAGAGTCAAAGCCAAGCGGCAAGGGTCGTTTATTGCAGGTTCGAACCCGGTCCTCTGCGCACTCGTTGCCGGTGATGCTAAGAGGCCCCCCCCCCTCCCCCCAGTAAAGATCTTACAGCTTCTTTTATAGACAGGCACAAACAAGTTAGGGATTTTTTAGAGGTTACAGAGCTGTTGTTGGTTGACATTTAAATGTGAACGCTCAGCAGAACTTGATTGGTTCCCGCCTTTATTTCAAACCATCCAGCAGAACTTGATTGGTTCCCGCCTTTATGTCAGACTACAACCTGGCACGCCCTGGCTGGTTTTGGGAACAGCGGGGGGAGGTCTTTTCTTTGCAGTTGTGAGTACACCTGGTAATTTTTCTCTTAGTCTCTCAATGAGATGAGGGGAAAAAAGTGCAGTGGTGTACATTTTATAACAGAAAATAAGAACAGCAATCTATTCTGAGACCAAGGAAGGCTTCGTAGAGGAAGTGATATTTAAGTTAAACCCTGAGGGCAAAGCCTGGTGAATAAGATCAGGAAGAATAGTGGCAAGAAAAGAGATCAAGACCTAAAGAATAGCGTGTGCAAAGATCCTGAGACTGATGAGTCAGGTCAGGACTTGATAAGAGAAGTAAGGACAGTGTATAATGCACAACACAGAGCTTAGGGAAGATGCTTAGGGCTGGCAAAAAGAAGATAAGCAGGACCAAATCATGCATTAAGCCATCTGATAGGATTCAAGCTTTTCCTTCTTTCCTTAGAGCACAATATGATCTCTTAATGCATTAGGGTTTCTATCTTAATAGTCAGACAATTACATGATTTTGAAATAAATTTTGCTATTGTCAAATAATGTTTCCACATTGGCTGATGTATTCATAAAACTAGTGTTTTAAATACAATTTTTAAGAAAAATACTGTGTTTCTGATTATATGAGACAGCTTCAATATCTAATATCCAGGCATACATGAAAAACGAAAATTAGTAGATAAATTATTCCAAAGATATATAGGCTTCTGGTATGTACATGCATAACATTTTTAAAAGTTTTTTAATATTTATTTATTTTGAAGAGAGAGAGGGGAACAGATTGCAAGCAGGAGAGGGAGACACAAAATCCGAAGCAGGCTCCAAGATCTGAGTTGTCAGCACAAAGCCAATGTGGGACTTGAACTCAAGAACCACGAGATCATGACCAGAGCCCAAATCAGAAGCTTACCAATTGAGCCACCCCGGAACCCCAATGCATAACATTTTTAAATAAATACCTTTTATTAAGACAGGTTATTAAGTACAAGGCAATTTGGAAACATTTGACGACCTGTCTCAGTTTTCTATCTTATGTATCAAAATGTGGTAGGAGCATTATTACATTGCTAAAAACAATGTGCCTTAGAACATTACCTGAAATTAACATGAACTATAAGTGAAGTTGTTATTCCTGTTAAATAGAAGAGAAGGAACAGAAGTCACTGTTATATGCATTTGTTTTGATGATTGAAACAACAGGGAAAGAGCTTAGCACATGCAAGACAGATACTGAATTTTCACTAGCAGCTAGCGGCTGTCATCACCATCAGAGACAGCATCTTGCAAAGTAAGCATGCACAGGAAATGTCCATCATTATTACTTCCTAGGGCTTAGCCTTAAGTACTTCTGTGATCTTTTATCAGTATCAAATATTCTAGGCCACTGAGCTTAACTGAGTCATGGGTCCTTATCAGGGCTCCTACTTTTTACTACTGGCTTTTTACTGATGATGGTGATTGTCTCCAGGTCATCTTAGCTGGGCTATGGCCTGCAAGAAGGCAGAGTAAAACACGTAGAATGAGTTTATCAACAGAGGTTTAGAATGAAAGTACCTGCACAGCAATTGTCATGTGCCCTAGTGTTTTTATTTTATAGCATTTCTGATACCAACAATCATAGCATCTCTCCTATGAGAAATCCGTGGTATACTTATGCAGAGAAGTAGGAACTTCATCAGGGTGACTTGCTAGTCACATAATATTGCACCAGCAGTGGGTTCTGGGATTTATTCTGCTAAGTCACCACCATTGTCCTCCAGTAGACATACTCTGGGATATCTACAGTGAATGGAAGAGTTCTCTGTCTGCCTTCCATGTGCCTTCCTTCTTCTCTGTCTTTACCTGCATCCCTTTAGTGTCCCTTCCTCCCTGTCATGCTTTCACCATTGCACCTTTCCTTCTTACTTTCTCTCAGGGCTCTCAGTATCACTTGAATTTCTCTTGATTGTCTCTTCTTGGAAGAATTCATGATGAAATACTACATAGGAAACCAAGATAATATTATGTATATCCCATGATAATGGAGCATACAAAAATTAGTAAGCCTATTGATTCATAAAGGTGTAAAAGTATGAGAAGTTGGAAAGTGAGTTAAAGATGAGGAGGTCAGTTTCCCTAAGAAGCAGCCTCCGAGATGGAGATTTGCTTTCAAAATGTTTATTGGAGAGTACTATGAGATTAATCTCTGCAAAGGGGTGAAGGGAGCTAAACTGCAACACTGAGGCTTCAGCCAATTCCAGAAGGAGGTCTGGAGCTGGGATGGCCCCTCAGAGGGGTCCTAAATGGAAGCTTGGAGGACAGACCTCTTACCCTCTAATGACCAGTTTTAGAACATGACTTGCCCTCCCCACCATGTAAGGGGTTCTTTTCTGGCAAGAGAAATTCCTGGACAGTAAGCATCACCTAAAAGTTGTCAGTTACAAACATTTCCAGCAGTTGGGGAATAAATGCTTTCATTCTACAGATGGGGTCTGGGTAATCACCATAGTATATACTGTACCATGGCAACATCAAACAACAGGAAAATAAAACACACAAAAACTTTAATTAGTACCTTAAAATTTTATTTGTTACATAGAATTCTCAGAAATTAAAAGAAAAAATGCAACTGACTATTCATATAGTATTTGGTTTCATTCCATGTAATCTACCAAGTAAATCCAGCATTATCTGTCACTCTTAAATAAACTCAGTAAATTGTTAAGAATATAGATCACCATTTTCAGGTGCTCAATTACTTCACTGATTTTATTTCATTCAATATGATCAGTGTGCCCTTAATCTGAGGCAAACCCATATCATACTTTGGCACAGGTAAGGTACAAGTCACTGACAGCCTCTAGGAGCTTAAAATAGAGTGAAAGTTGTTGGATTCACAGTGAATAACAACAAAGCAAAACAATGATTGCAATAGTGGGGATTGATCCCAGCACTGTGTAACAAGTAGAGAAGATGAGAACCACAACAGCTAACATTTCAGTTGAATCAGATGTTGACAGTTTGATTTAGCATCTAGGTGAAATACCAAGTCATTTAGTGTAACAAAAATATCATTGAAGGTATTACATGAAGAGCAATACATCCTAACAAATTAATTTGAAAGTGAGTCACCTAAATGATTTTTTTTTTTTAATTTTTTTTTTTTCAACGTTTCAACGTTTTTTATTTATTTTTGGGACAGAGAGAGACAGAGCATGAACGGGGGAGGGGCAGAGAGAGAGGGAGACACAGAATCGGAAACAGGCTCCAGGCTCCGAGCCATCAGCCCAGAGCCTGACGCGGGGCTCGAACTCACAGACCGCGAGATCGTGACCTGGCTGAAGTCGGACGCTTAACCGACTGCGCCACCCAGGCGCCCCACCTAAATGATTTTTGATGGCTTGAATAAGCCACTGATTTTATAAACAAACTTAATTCCTAACCTAATAGACTGCACAAGTAACCTACTTTATAAGTATGCTTTGAGTGTTGTGACACCATATTGTGGATCATTATTAAGAAAATAAGCATATATTTGATATTCTTCTATGGGAGGAGGGCAGACAGACAAATGGAGAGTAAGTGATGGAGTGCCTCCCTCTGAACACCAGAAGAGAACTCTTGGCTTTTACCACATCTGTTCCTTTGCTCAGGTTCTTATTGGTAGATCTTGTGCAGTGATACATTGTCAAAGACAGGGAGACTTGTCACACTTCTACATCCTTTCACTCATTAGGAACTAGTTTTTTAATAGCTCCAAAATGACCTCAAGATTCTCCGTATTTTTGTGGATCTCCCTTATGCTCTATGACCAACAGAATGCCCATTATGTATCACTTTTAAAAATGTGATAGTTGCTGTTCTATTTAGGGTACATCCTTTGATTAGAGTACATCAAATCTGTGATGGTGTGCATCATTATTGTCATAGGCTACTGTAATTTATATAGTTAGCCATTGAATTTTGTCTAAGGGATAAATAACTGCGAGGAAAACTTCAAAAATGTTAATTGTTTACACTTATTATAATAATACTAGCAATGAGATTATGAAGCTATTCTGTTTTACTATAAACAAACAAGTAATTATGTTAATGACTACAGGAAGTAAGATTTTTGTAATAAGAAGGAAAAAAGAAATAAACACAATTAAAGAACAATGTTTAAAATCCTATCATCCTAAATTCCAAATGGAAATACAATTGAAAATTATTAACTTAAAAAACACATGTTTCCAAGTTTTATAGCAGTGAAAAAAAAAACAGGTGTTAAGAGTAGGATCTCAAGATGCCATCCAATCCCCCATAAAAAATAAATGGAGCAAATTTGCACAGAAAATGGCCAATTCCATATCTGGAACAGGGGTGTGCAGGATGAGCCTGAGTCATCTTGATTTTCAGCTGGTAATTATCTGTCAAAGACAATGAAATTGTGTTTAAAATATTATACTGGACAATTTGAGCATCATAATAAGTATTGATGTCAGTGAATTAAAATATATTAGATATCCCTCAAATCATAATGACACTAAAAGAAAGTGACAAACAGAAAAAAAAAGACAACTTACTGGATATTCCTTTGACATAAGCTCACTAGTCAGAGCATTTATAATTAAGGAAAAAGCTAGAAATACAGTGACTATAAAACAAAAGAATCAAAAATCTGAGGAAATTGAATTACTAATGTACTAAATGGCAGTCATTTTTAAACATCCATTAAACATACAAATAGAGACATTATTTGTGATTTGATAGAACTTGCAGCACATTGAGAAATGAAGATCCCAAGATCTTAAATGAAGAAACTACCAAGATCTTAAATGAAGAAATAGGGACAGAGCACAGAGTATATGAAAATTTCGCATGCACCTCATGAGTTTCATCCTGAGATTGCAAGGCTATGGAAAGTATTCAAAGAAATGTCAACGAAGGGAACATTGCCTCATTTTATTCCATTCCATTTCAATTTTAAATTGAGATTAAAAGATTTAGGTATAAACATTGGGGTACAAGTGCCCCTATAAAAATACTGATGGGGCAGGACTAAGAAACAGCAGAATGCTAGAGACAGAGAAATACTGTCCTTATGGCAGCAAGCGTCATGAGGTGGCAAGGAAAAACTCACCCGAGAATATCCATAGATTAAAAAAATATTAATAATGGAACTTTCTGTATGAACAGGATGTAGTATAAGATGCAGACACAGAGATGCACTTAAAATTTAAAAGAATAGAGATAAGAAATCCCTACCTCTGGTTCTTTCTATTTACTCGCTTCCCTCTGAAACCTGAGATAAAAATGAGTCCTTGGAGGGGCGCCTGGATGGCTCAGTCGTTTAAGCCTCTGACTCTTGATTTCAGCTCAGGTCATGATCTCACTCTGAGTGAGATCAAGCCCTCCACCCCCACTCCTGGCTTGCTCTGTGCTGACAGCACAGAGCCTGCTTGAGACCCTCTCTATCTTTCTCTCTCTGCCCCGCCCCTCTCATGCTCTCTAAGTTAATTAATTAATTGATTGATTTTTTTTTTTTTTTTTTTGCAAAATGAATTATTCAGAATAATACAGGAAATAATAGGAGGGCATTTGTCCACAATGGTTAAGAACTAGAATCTCTGTTAGGAGGATGCATTAGAGATAATAGGAGCATGAAGGGGATTGCTGGGCATACTGAGAGTACAGTGGGCATAAGAGACCCGTGCATGCAGTGGCTACACTTTTCTCTATTTTGTCATTTGCTCCAGTGTTGCTAACTCAGAGAAGTCAAGAAGACTATGGCTTAAGTACGATCCAAGCAACATCATGGGTTTGGCAGACAGCCGATTTCTGTCAACAAAATGTATATATGATGAGAGATCACACATGGATAAAATCTGGAAGAAGATAGATCTGAGTGGTTTTGTTTTGTTTTGTTTTGTTTTGTTTTGTTTTGTTTTTGTTTGTTTTTTGAGTAAGTAAAATATGTCAAATGAGTGGATAGTGGGGACGGCTGATTTGGGGTGAAATACAAAATATTTGCCTACTAATCCTGGCACACAAACTTGTAAGGGTCATAGAGTTTAAGAAGCTCTATCCACATCTCTTACACCTCTGTCAGATTTGAGGGCACAAAATGTTTGTTCACCTTCACTTTGAAATAGAGAGGAGAGAAATTTTCTGATTTTTGTTGAAAATTAGTGTGAACATTGAGAAGAATTAACTCCATTGGTCACTGTGGTATTTCATTCAACCCCCCCATTTTTTTTATCACAGTCAGAGGCACTTCCTTTTTTTTTAATATGAAATTTATTGTCAAATTGGTTTCCATACAACACCCAGTGCTCATCCCAATGAAATCTGACTCCCCAGCGTGCACCAAGAACTGTGGCAATAATGAGCAGGTATAGCTTCACATGTGATACACATGTACACACCTGCACGTACATGCTTTCACATGCACATATGCACCACGGTGAGATTTGCTGACGAACAGTTTGGAGAGCCTTGGGAAAGATTTAGATAGAAATGTTTTTCAGGGTTTTACAATAGTCATACATAATTGTAATTGAAATTACCAGCATTGATGGAAACTTGAGGTACTCAAAGTTTGATGAAGGTAGGTAATTTAGAATGGCACTAAGCCATAAATGGCCTTGTACATAACAAAGTGCTATTATATATACTTAAAAACAACTTGAAAATAAAAAAAAAAAATCCTTTCCCCAGGCAATTAAAAGAATATCTTTAAGGTACCCTCAGTTGCACTCAAACAAATTGAGACAACAAACCATTCTTGGTTTTGTTTTTTCAAGACCATGATAAAAATTGTGAAGACTAGGAAACTGTCCTGCAAAGAGTTGTGTGTCCTCCAGAACATTTAAATCCTTTGGCATATTCTTCCTTGACATCTTGTCTTCTCAATGGTGCATCTGATCTCTCATTGAATTATTCCACAATGCTTGTTGTATTTGTATCTATAATGTCTTTTAAACCTATCCCTTCTCCATTCCCTTTACTCAGAACATTAAACTTCTATTATTTCTACTGAATCATTGGTGTAGTTATCTGTGTCACACAGAATGATTGCAGTTATGTGTTAAAAAAGAACATCCACATAAAGGTAAGTAAAGATGAAAAACACGTAGGGGAAGTTTCCATAGTATGTTAATTTAAGAGTCTCAGAAGGAAACTGCAGAGTTGGTATTTCTGAGATCCTTTTTGTTTCCCCCAATCACACATTTATGGCATCACTTAAAATACCATAATGCATCTTCATGGATTGGAAGCCTTAATATTGTCAAGATGTAATTCTTCTCAACCTGTTATATAGGTTCAATGCAGTCACAATAAAAATCCCAGAAAATTATTTTCTGGTTATCAATAGCTTTTTCTAAAGGTTATATGGAGAAGGAAAAGACAGAGAATAGTCAACACAATATTCAAGGAAATGAACAAGTTGGAGAACATTAAGAAGTTAAGAGAGGAGAAAATCTGGGGCATCTAGCATATGGCAATGGCTTTCTAAATGCAACACCTAAGGAAGAATCTTGAAAGAAATAATTGATAAACTGGGCTTCACTAAAATCAAGTGTGCAAAAGACACTCTAGAGAATAGAAAGATAAGTCAGTCTGGGAGAAAATACTTGCAAAAGACAAATATAGCAAGGGACTATTGTCCAAAATATATCAATAAATCTTAAAAGCCAACAATAAGAGAATAAACAACTTGATTAAAAATGGACAAAAGTTCTGAATATACACCTCATTGAAGAAGACATACAGATAGCAAATAAGTATATGAAAAGATGCTCAATATCATGCTCAATGGATTGCAAATTATAACAGCAATGAGATACTACTACACACCTACTAGAATGGTCAAAAACCAAAACATTGACAATATCACATCCTAATGAGGATGTGGCAAATAGGAATTCTCATTCATTGCTTGTGGGAATGCAAAATGTTACAACCACCTTGAAAGACAGTTTGGCAATTTCTTATGAAATAAAATATAATCATACATTCTATCAATAACTTCTCTTGATATTTACACAAAGGGGGTTGAAAAATTATGTTTTAGTAAAAACCTTCACATGAATTCTTATAGCAGTTTTATTTATAATTGCCCACACTTGGAAGTGATGAAGATATCTTGGTGAATGGATAGATAAACTGTGGTACATAAAAATAATGGAATATTATTCAGTGCTAAAAAGAAATGAACTAGCAAGCAAAAAAAATACATATAGGAAACTTAAATGCATATTATTGAGTGAAATAATCTGAAGAGGCTACATACTGTAGGATCCCAGCTATATGATATTCTGGAAAAGGCCAAATCATGATGACAATACAATATCAGTGGTTTCCAGACACTGGGGGGGTGGGGGGGGTGGGAGGGGTAAACATGTTGAAGACAGGATTTTGAGGACAGTGAAATTATTCCTAATGACACTATAAATGTGGATTAATGTAATTATACATTTGTCAAAAAATACAGAATGTACATCAGGATTAAACTCTAGTGTAAATAATGCACTTTAGATGACAATGCTTTCTCAATGTAGGGCCATGGTTTTTAACAAATGTGCCACTCTGATGGTGATCATAATGGGGGAGGCTGTGAATGCATGGGGTTGAGAACTTATAAGGACACTTTATACTTTCTGATCAAGAATTCTGCATATATATATATGTATATATATATATATATATATATATATATATATATATGCTTTAAAATAAAATCTACCAAAAATATTGAGAATGATTTTGAAAGAAAACATAGCATATTAAACGTATGGGATTTGCTAAGGTGGCATTAAGGTGGAAATATATAGCTATAAATGCTTACACCAAAAAAGAACATTCTCATTTCAATAGCCTAATTTTATACCTTGAGGGAAGTTTTAAAATAAATCAAATAAACCCAAAGCTAGCCAAAGAAATAAAAAAAAATAGAGTGAAGATAAATAAAATAGGGAATAGAAAACAATAGAAAATGAATCACTGAAAAAAAATGTTGTTTCTTTAAAAATAGCAACAAAATAGACAAACTTTTATTTAGACTGACAAAGAATATAAGAGAGAAGACATAAATATTTATTATCAGAATTAAAGTGAAAATACTATACTGAATTTACAAAAACAAGGAGGATCACAATAGAATACTGTGAACAGCAAACTACACCAACCAATTGCATAGCCTAGATGAACTTGACAAAATTTTTGGAAATATTCAAATTCTGAAAATTGACTCAAAAGGAAATATAAAATAGCAACATCATCGAATAAGAGATTAAATCAGTATTCAAAAAAAAATGTACTACTCTGGTGGGGATATTGATAATGGGGAAGCCTCTCAACAAAAGCCTAGCATCAGATGTCTTCAGTGGTAATCACTACCAAACTGTTAAAGAAGAATTAATACAAATCTTTCACAGAAAGTTCTAAAAATTGAAGAGAAGGGAAAAATTCCTAACTTATTTTGTCAGGCCAAATTAACACTAATATCAAAGCCAGGAAGTCAGGGTATATATCCATGGTATATAAAGAACTTAGAAAACTCAACATCAAAAATATCTGATTAAAAAATATGCAATAGACATTTTACCAAAAAAGTATATATATATATATATATATATATATATATATATATATATGTGTGTGTGTGTCTGTGTGTGTATGTGTGTGTGTGTGTGTGTGTGTGTGTGTGTATCCAACAGATTCATGAAAACATACTCAACAGCACTAACCATCAGGGAAATGCAAATCAAAATGCAAGTCAGAATAGCTAAAATCAAAAAGACAAGAAATAAAAAAAAAACACGAGAAATAACAAATGTTGATGAGGATGTGGAGAGAAAGGAATCCTTGTGCATTGTTGGTGGGAATGCAAATTGGTGGCAACTGTTGTGGAAAACATTATATAGGTTCCTCAAAAAGTAAAAATAGAACTCCATAGTATCTAATAATTCCACTACTGGGTTTTTACCCAAAGAAAATGAAACACTAATTCAGAAAGATATATGCATTTCTACTTTTATTGCAGTATTATTTACAATAGCCAAGATATGGAAGCAACCTAAGTGTCCATCCATAGATGAATTGATAAATATATATGTCTTGGAATATTACTCAGCTATAAAAAAGATGAGATATTGTCATTTGCAGCAACATAAATGGACCTAGAGTATCTATAGCTAAGTTAAATGAGTCAGTGAAAGACAAATACCCTATGACTTCATGCAGTTGTGGAATTTAAGAAAGAAAACAAACAAACAAATATAAAAAATAGACTCATAAATAGGGATAACAAACTGGTGCATGCCAGAGGGGAGCTGAGCAGGCAGATGAGTGAAATAGGTGAAGAGAATTAAAGGTATACTTATCTTGATGAGCACTGAGTAATGTATAGAGTTGTTGAATCACTTTGTACTACATACTACGCTGTACATGTAAATCTAATATAACACTGTATAACACTGGAATTAAAATAATAAAATGAATAAAAATGAAATTAATCTTTCAAAAGAACTCCACATATAGAAATATCACAAGGCATAATATAAAAAAAAAAAAAAACAAGCACAGCCATATCCTGTTAAATGTTGGTTAGAATAAAATAAAAACTATAAATCAAAGAAAGGAGCATACTTATTGTGATGAACACTGAGGAATGTATATAACTGTTGAATCACTATGCAGTGCACCTGAAACTAATATAACACTGTATGTTAATTATACTTCAATAAAAATAAATACAAAATGAAAGTATGATACATAGAAAAAATTAATGATGAAAGGTAATACATGCAGATAATAAAATACAAAAACCAACTCAGTGATTATATTTTTCAAAAGCCAAGAAATCAAGAAAGAAAAGAAACTACAGATCATTATTCCTAATTATCTGATCACAGTTGCAATTTTCTTTCTTTTTTTTTTTTAATTTTTTTTTCAACGTTTTTTTTTTTATTTATTTATTTTTGGGACAGAGAGAGACAGAGCATGAACGGGGGAGGGGCAGAGAGAGAGGGAGACACAGAATCGGAAACAGGCTCCGAGCCATCAGCCCAGAGCCTGACGCGGGGCTTGAACTCACGGACCGCGAGATCGTGACCTGGCTGAAGTCCGACGCTTAACCGACTACGCCACCCAGGCGCCCCAACAGTTGCAATTTTCTAAGCAAAATACTAGCAAACTGAAATCAATGACACATTACAAGGATTAAACACCATGACCAAGTAGATGTATCCCAGATGTACAGCGATGATTCTACTAAGAAAATCAGTCTATGTAGTACACCATGTGAATAGAACAAAGGAAATAAATACCTTCTCAACTGACAAAGAATTTAATAATATCCAACAGTCTTTCCTAATATAAGTACTCAGAAAACAAAGAATAGAGAGGACTTCCTCAACATAATAATGTAGTAAAGAGCTTTAATTTTTTTTAATGTTTTTATTTATTTTTGAAAGTGAGAGAGATACAGAGCATGAGCAGGGGAGGAGCAGAGAGAGAGGGAGACACAGAATTTGAAGCAGCTTCCGGGCTCTGAGCCATCAGCACAGAGACTGATGCGGGGCTCGATCCCACAAACTATGAGTTCGTGACCTGAGCCAAAGGCAGATGCTCAACCAACTGAGCCATCCAGGCGCCCCTGTAGTAAAGAGCTTTAAAAGTTGACAGATTTTATGCTTTTTGATGGCAATATTCCATAGCATATATATACAACATCTTCTTTATCCATTCATCAGTCGATGGATACTTGGGCTGTTTCCATAATTATGGCTATTGTTGATAACACTGCTATAAACACTGGGGTTCATGTCTCCCTTTGAATTAGCATTTTTGTATCCTTTGGGTGAATACCTAGTGGTGTAATTGCTGGATCATAGGGTAGTTCTATTTTTAACTTTTGAGGATCCTCTAAAACTGTTTTCCAGAATGGCTACACCAGTTTACATTTCAACCAACAGTGTAAAATTGTTCCTTTTTCTCCATATCCTTGCCGACACCTGTTGTTTCTTGTGTTATTGATTTTAACCTTTCTGACAAGTGTGACATGATATATCATTGTGTTTTTGATCTACATTTCCCTGATGATGAGTGATGTTGATAATCTTTTCATGTGTCTGTTGGTCAACTGTATGCCTTCTTTGGAGAACTGTCAGTTCATGTTTTCTGCCCATTTTAATTAGATGATTTGTTTTTTGGATGTTGAGTTGTACCATATTTTATATACATTAGATTCTAACCCTTTATCAGATATGCCATTTGCAAATATCTTCCTCCATTCAGTAGGTTTAGATTTATTGATTGTTTCTTTCACCATGCAAAATGATTTTATTTTGATGTCATCCCAAAAGTGTACATTTGCTTTTATTCCCTTTGCCTTATAAGACATAACTAGAAAATTTTTGCTATGGTCAATATCAGAGAAATTACTGCCTGTGCCCTCTTCAGGGATTTTTATGGTTTCAGGTCTCACATTTAGGCCATTAATTATTTTTGATGTTTATTTTGTGTAGTGAATGAAAGTGGTGCTTTTTCATTCTTTTACATGTTGTGTCCAGTTTTCCCAACACCATTTGTTGAAAAAACAGTCGTTTTCACATTGTGTTTTCATTCCTCCTTTGTAAAGGATTAATGAACCATATAACTGTAGATTGATTTCTGGATCTTATATGTTTATTTTATGACAGTACCATATTGTTTTAATTTAATTAATATTGCTGTTTGTAATTTAACTTGAAATCGGAAATTGTGATATTTCCAGTTTTGTTTTTCATTTCAAGATTATTTTGGCTTCATGGTCATTTACAATTCCATACAAATTTTAGGATTTTTTAATAGTTCTGTGAAAAATACTGTTGGTATTTTGATAGGTATTGTATTAATTGTGTAGATTGCTTTGGGCAATGTAGAAATTTTCATAATATTTATTGTTTCAACCCATGAGCATGGATGCCTATCCTTTTCTTTGTGTCATCTTGAATTTCTTTCATCAGTGTTTTATACTTTTCAGAGTACAGGTCTTTCACTTCTTTGGTGAAGTTTATGTTTAGATATTTTATTGCTTTTAGCGAAATTGCAAATGGTATTGTTTTCATAATTTATCTTTCTACTGCTTCATTACAGCACATTCCTGTATGCAACACATTCCTATACAGTGATTTTGTATCCTGTGACTTCACTGAATTCATTTATGAGTTCTAGAAGTTTTTCAATGTTTTGGTTTTCTGTATATAGTATCATGCCATTTGCAAATAGTGGAAGTTTTACATATTTTTTACTAATTGGATGCCTTTTACTTTTTCTATTGTCTGATTGCTGTGGCTTAGGACTTCCAGGACTGTGTAGAGTTAAAGTGGTGAGAGGGACATCCTTCTCTTGTTCTTGACCTTAGAAACCAAGCTCTCCCTTTTCCCCATTAAGGAAGGTGTATGCTGTGTGATTTTCATAGACGACCTTTATTATGTTGAGGTATATTCTCTCTAAACCTACTTTGCTGAGTATTTTATTCATGAATGATGTTATATTTTGTCAAATGCCTTTTATGCATCCATTGAAATGATGACATGGTTCTTTTTTCAATTTATTTATTTAAATTAAATTTAGTTAACATACAGTGTAGTGTTGGTTTCAGGGGTAGAACCTAGAGATTCATCACTTACGTGTAACCCCCAGTGTTCATCCCAGAAAGTGCCCTCATTAATGACCATCACCCGTTTAGTACATCCCCCACCGCCCCTCCAGAATCCCTCAGTTGATTCTTTTTATTTAAAAGTCTCTTATGGTTTGCCTCCCTCACTGTCCTTAGCAACTCATAGGATATAAAACCAATGTACAGACATCAGTTTCATTTCTACACACCAATAATGAAGCAGCAGAAAGAGATATCAAGGAATTGATCTCATTATAATTGCACCCAAAACCATAAGATACTTAAGAATAAATGTAACCAGGGGCGCCTGGGTGGCTCAGTCGGTTAAGCAGCTGACTTCGGCTCAGGTCATGATCTCGCGGTCCGGTCCGTGAGTTCGAGCCCCGCGTCAGGCTCTGTGCTGACAGCTCAGAGCCTGGAGCCTCTTTCAGATTCTGTGTCTCCCTCTCTCTGACCCTCCCCCGTTCATGCTCTGTCTCAAAAATAAACGTTAAAAAAAATTAAAAAAAAAAGAATAAATGTAACCAAAGAGGTGAAGACCTATGTGCTGAAACCTATAGAAAGCTTATGAAAGAAATTGAAGAGGAAACAAAGAAATGGAAAAACATTCCATGCTTATGGATTGGAGGAATAAATATTGTTAAAAAGTCTATACTACCCAAAGCAACGTACACATTCAGTGCAATGCCTACCAAATAACACCAGCATTCTTTACAGAGCTAGAACAAACAACCCTAAATTTGGAAACAGAAAAGACCCCCAAGTAGCCAAAGCAATCTTGAAAAAGAAAACCAAAGCTGGAGGCATCACAATCCCAGACTTCAACCTGTATTACAAAGTTGTAATCATCAAGACAGAATAGTACTGGCACAAAAACAGACACATAAATCAATGGAACAGAATAGAGAACCCAGAATTGGACCCACAAAGCATGGCCACCTAATCTTTGATAAAGCAGAAGAATATCCAATGGAAAAAAGATAGTCTCTTCAGCAAATGGTGTGGGAAAACTGGACAGTGATAATCAGAATAAAACTGGACCACTTTCTTAAGCCATTCACAAAATAAATTCAAAATGGCTGAAAGATCTAAATGTGAGACAGGAAACTTCAAAATCCTACAAGGGATAAGAGGCAACAACTTCTTTGACCTTGGTAGCAGTAGCTTCTTACTAGAAATATCTCCAGAAGCAAGGGAAACAAAAGCAGAAATGAACTATTGGAACCTTATCAAGAAAAAGCTTCTGCACAGTGAAGCAAAAAAAATCAACAAAACTAAAGGGCAACTGGTAGAATGGGAGAAGATATTTGCAAATGACATATCACATAAAGGATTAGTGTCCAAAATCTATAAAGAACTTACCAAACTCAACACCCCCCCCCAAAAATAAATAACCCAGTAAAGAAATGGGCAGAAGGCATCCAGATGGCTAACAGACACATGAAAAGATGCTCAACATAACTCATCGGAGAAATACAAATCTAAACCACAAGGAGATACCATATAACACCTGTCAGAATGGCTAAAATTAACAACTCGGGACACAACAGATGTTGTAAGGGATGAGGAAAAAGGAAAACACTTTTGCACTATTGGTGGGAATGTAGACTGGTGAAGACACTCTGGAAAACAGTGTTGAGTTTCCTCAAAAAATTAAAATTAGAGCTACCCTATGACCCAGCAATTGAACTACTAGATTTTTATCCAATGAATATAAAAACTTGAAGGGGCACATGCACACCAATGTTTATAGCAGTGCTATAAACAATAGCCAAATTATGGAAAGAGCCCAAAAATCTGACGTCTGATGAATCGATAAAGAAGAGCTGGTATATATATGCAATGGAATACTACTCAGTGATTAAGAAGAATGAGATCTTGCCATTTACCACAACGTGTATGGAACAAGAGTGTATTATGCTAAGTGAAATAATTCAGTTAGAGAAAGAAAAATATCATATGATTTAACTCATGTGGAATTTAAGAAACACAACAGATGAACATAGGGGAAGGGAAGCAAAATATGATAATATGGTTCTTATTATTTATCTTATTGATGTACCTTTTCATGTTGACTGTTTTGTGAATATTGAACCCCCCTTGCATCCTGGGAGTAACTATCACTTGGTTGTGGTAATGATTTTTTAAATGTATTATTGGATTCTGTTTGCTAATATTTTACTGAGAATTATTACATATATTCATGAGAGTAGTTGGCCTGTTATTTCCTCTCTCTCTCCTCTCTCTCTCTCTCTCTTTACTTTTCTTGTGGTGTCTTTATCTGGTTTTGGTATTAGGCTAGGTACTAGCCTCCTAGAATGAATTTGATACTTTTTATTCTTCTTGTATTTTTTGGAATAATTTAAAAGTTCCTCTTTAATGCTTGGTAGAATTTCTCTGTGAAACTGTCTGAACTTCTGTTTGTTGGGAGGCTTTTATTTTATTTTTCTAATTTAATTTCATTGCTGGTAATTGGTCTGTTCAAATTTTCTATTTCTTCCATTTCTTCCTGCTTCATTTTTGGTAGGTTATATGTTTCTAGGAATTTATCCATTTCTTCTAATATTTCCAATTGTTGGGATATAAATTTTCATAATATTTTCATAATTATTTGTATTTCTGTGGTGTTGGCTGTTTTTTTCTCCTATCTCATTAGTAATTTTATTTTTGTCCTCTTTCTCTCTCTCTTTTTTCTTTTTTGTTGACCTTTTCAAATAACCAGCTCCTGGGTTCATTGACCTCCTCTAGTGTGTGTGTTTGTATGTTGTTTTGTTTTGTTTTGTTTTTAGTTTCTGTATTATTTATTTCTGCTCTAATTTTATTATTTTCTTCCTTTAGGTGGGTTGGGGTTTCTTTTGTTCTTCTATTTCTAGCTCCCTTAAGTGTAAGGTTAGGTTGTTTATTTGAGATTTTTTCTTTCTTCTTGATGTTGGCTTGTATTGCTGTATGCTTCCCTCTTAGAGCCACATTGCTTCATCCCAAAGATTTGGACCATTGTGTTTCATTTTCATTTGTCCCCATGTACTTTTTAATTCTTTGATTTTTAGGTTTAGCCACTCATTGTTTAGCAGTATGTTATTTAACCTCCATGTATTTGTGTTCTTTCCAGAATTTTGATTTTGATTGATTTCTAGTTTTATAGCATTGTGATCAGAAAAGATTTATGGTTTTGACTTTGATTTTTTTTTTATTTGTTGAGACTTGTTTTGTGGCCTAAAATGTGATCTATTCTGGAGAATGTTCTATGTGAATCTGAAAAGAATGTGTATTCTGCTCTTTTAGGATAAAATGTTCTGAATATGTCTGTTAAATCTATCTCATCCAGTGTGTCATTCAAATCCTTACTTGTTGATTTGTTTGGATGATCTGTCCATCCATGTAAGTGTGGTGTTAAAGTCCCCTAGTATTATCGTATTACTACCCAATATTTTCTTTATGTTGTTATTAATTGTCTTATGTATTTGTGTGCTCTCATGTTTGGTGCGTAAATATTTATAATTGTTAGATTCTCTTGTTGTATTGCCTTTATGATTATACATGTACTTCTTTGTCTCTTGTTATAATCTTTGTTTTAAGGTCAATTTTGTTCAATGTAAGTATTGCTACCTAAGATTTTATTTGTCATTCATTTGCATGACAAATATTTCTCCATACCCTCACCTTCAATCTGCAGGTGTCTTTAGACTTGAAAAAAAGTCTTTTATAGGCAACTTATACATGGATTTTTTTAATCTTTATTCTGATATCCTGTGTCTTCTGTTTGGAATATATTTGCATTCAAAATAATTATTGATAGATATTTATGTATTGTCATTTTGTTACTTGTTTTGTAGTTTTGTTTTTTGTTTTTTGTATAGATTTCCTCTGATTCTTTCTTCTCCTGGTCTGTTTCAAAGTTTGTTGGCTTTCTTTAGTCATATATTTTGATTCTTTTCTCTTTATCATTGCATATCCCATAGTGGTTTTTGATTTGTGGCTACTGTTAGGGTTGTATATAACATCTTCTGCATAAGGCCGTCTATATTCAGTTGATGGTTGCTTAAGTTTAAAACCATTCTTTACTCCACTCCCCCCGCTGCCGTGATTTAGGTACATGGTGTGATATTTTACATCCTTTTATGAAATATTGACTTATTTTCACAGAAATATTTATTTTTACGGTTTTGTGATTTTTAGTTTTTATAAGCTCACTTGTGCTTTCCTTTCCACTCAAAGAGTCTCCTTTAATATTTCTTGCAGGATTCGTTTAGTGGTCACAAACTCCTTTAGTTTTGTTTGTCTGAGACATTCTTCAACTCTCCTTGTATTCTGAATGATAGATCTACTGGATGGAGTATTCTTGGATGTAGAATTTTCCCATTCAGCCCTTCAAATACATGATATTACTCTCTTCTGGCCTGCAAACTTTCAGTTGAAAAACCCATTGATAACTTTGTGGAATTTCCCTTGAATGTGACTGTCTTCTTTACTGTTGCTTATTTAAATTTTTTTCTTTATGGTTACTTTTTGCTATTTTCATAATTGTGTGTCTTGGTGTGGACTTTTTTAGGATGAATTTCTGGGGAGATCTCTGTGCCTGCTGGGTGTGGATGTCTGTTTCCCTCCCCTTATTAGGACACTTTTCAGTTATTATTTCTTCAAATTCACTTTCTGCCCCCTTTTTTCTCTCTTCAGGGATTCCTAGAATATAAATGCTATTATACTTCATGAAATCACTGAGTTCCCTATAACAATCTCAACTTGAATAATTGTATTTCCTCTCCTTTGCTCAGCTTAGTTATATTCCATTATTCTTCCAGGTCATAAATTTGTTTATCTGCTTCATCTGGCCTGCTATTTATTCCTTCAAGTGTATTTTTCATTTTATTTATTGTGTTCTTGATCTCTGATTGGTTTTTCATCTATGTTAAGAGTCTCACTGATGTCCTCTACTCTTTTCTCAGGTCTACTGAATATCTTTATGATCATTACTTTAAATTACCTTTCAGGTATATTAATTATATTCATTTCACTTTGGTATCCTGTTATGATTTGGTCCTGTTATTTCACTTGGGAGATATTTCTCTGTCTTCTCATTTTATCTGACTTTCTGTGTCTGTTTCTCTGTGTGTTAGGAAAGTCAGCTCCTTCTCTTGCTTTTATAAATAGCTTTATGAAGAAGTGGTCCAATAGTGCTCTGCAGTGAAGTGTCCCCTGTTCCCCAGGGCCTAGTGCTTTAGGGAGTGTTTCCTGTGTATGTTATGTGTGCTTTGCTGTTGCATATTGGCTTATTTCTCCTTTAGTCCAGTCATCTGCAGAAGCTCTTTTTGCCTAATGTGGGCAGCTTTTTGTCCCCAGCAGGGGTGGGGCTTGTTGTGACAAGGTGTGTAGTTGTCTGCTTAGGAAATGAGAGCTGCCCCACTCTTGCCAGACTGAGGTCCCACAAAACATGAAGATCAGGAAATGTGGTATAAGCATGGTTTGTGCTGGTATTTTTAAGCAGGCGCCTGCAGTGCAGGGCCTACAAAGGGCATGACTCCCCTGATGCATGGGTGGAGGCTTTTTTTAAGGAAGTTAGATAAGCAGTACAAGTTCCCACAGGTGGCCATTGTTTATGCTGGGGTTGGGAGAGGTGGATGGCACCTACCACCTCCTTTGTTACTGGAGTGTGATCCTGGTCTCTCTGGGCCATGGTATGAGGTGGACAAATCACTCTTCTTTCTGTTTGCCCCCTCCCTGTCATTTTTCAAACTACTTGTTGTATGCTATATCTGTAGTGGCTATTTGTGGTGCTTTTTCTTTAAGCAAGGGAATCCTGCTTCCTAATGCCTTTTGAGATCTCCCAGAACCTAACCCACTGATTTTTTTTTAATGTTTATTTATTTATTTATTTATTTTTTCAATATATGAAGTTTATTGTCAAATTAGTTTCCATACAACACCCAGTGCTCATCCCAAAAGGTGCCCTCCTCAATACCCATCACCCACCCTCCCCTCCCTCCCACCCCCCATCAACCCTCAGTTTGTTCTCAGTTTTTAACAGTCTCTTATGCTTTGGCTCTCTCCCACTCTAACCTCTTTTTTTTCTTTTCCTTCCTCTCCCCCATGGGTTTCTGTTACGTTTCTCAGGATCCACATAAGAGTCAAACCATATGGTATCTGTCTTTCTCTGTATGGCTTATTTCACTTAACATCACACTCTCCAGTTCCATCCACGTTGCTACAAAAGGCCATATTTCATTTTTTCTCATTCCCACGTAGTATTCCATTGTGTATATAAACCACAATTTCTTTATCCACTCATCAGTTGATGGACATTTAGGCTCTTTCCATAATTTGACTATTGTTGAGAGTGCTGCTGTAACATTGGGGAACAAGTGCCCTTATGCATCAGTATTCCTGTATCCCTTGGATATATTCCTAGCAGTGCTATTGCTGGGTCATAGGGTAGGTCTATTTTTAATTTTCTGAGGAACCTCCACACTGCTTTCCAGAGCGGCTGCACCAATTTGCATTCCCACCAACAGTGCAAGAGGGTTCCCGTTTCACCACATCCTCTCCAGCATCTATAGTCTCCTGATTTGTTCATTTTGGCCACTCTGACTGGCGTGAAGTGATATCTGAGTGTGGTTTTGATTTGTATTTCCCTGATAAGGAGCGACGTTGAACATCTTTTCATGTGCCTGTTGGCCATCCGGATGTCTTCTTTAGAGAAGTGTCTATTCATGTTTTCTGCCCATTTCTTCACTGGGTTATTTGTTTTTCGGGTGTGGAGTTTGGTGAGCTCTTTATAGATTTTGGATACTAGCCCTTTGTCCGATATGTCATTTGCAAATATCTTTTCCCATTCCGTTGGTTGCCTTTTAGTTTTGTTGGTTGTTTCCTTTGCTGTGCAGAAGCTTTTTATCTTCATAAGGTCCCAGTAATTCACTTTTGCTTTTAATTCCCTTGCCTTTGGGGATGTGTCGAGTAAGAGATTGCTACGGCTGAGGTCAGAGAGGTCTTTTCCTGCTTTCTCCTCTAAGGTTTTGATGGTTTCCTGTCTCACATTCAGGTCCTTTATCCATTTTGAGTTTATTTTTGTGAATGGTGTGAGAAAGTGGTCTAGTTTCAACCTTCTGCATGTTGCTGTTCAGTTATCCCAGCACCGTTTGTTAAAGAGACTGTCTTTTTTCCATTGGATGTTCTTTCCTGCTTTGTCAAAGATGAGTGGCCATATGTTTGTGGGTCTATTTCTGGGGTTTCTATTCTATTCCATTGGTCTATGTGTCTGTTTTTGTGCCAATACCATGCTGTCTTGATGATGACAGCTTTGTAGTAGAGGCTAAAGTCTGGGATTGTGATGCCTCCTGCTTTGGTCTTCTTCTTCAAAATTACTTTGGCTATTCGGGGCCTTTTGTGGTTCCATATGAATTTTAGGATTGCTTGTTCTAGTTTCGAGAAGAATGCTGGTGCAATTTTGATTGGGATTGCATTGAGTGTGTAGATAGCTTTGGGTAGTATTGACATTTTGACAATATTTATTCTTCCAATCCATGAGCAGGGAATG
This sequence comes from Panthera pardus, assembly GCF_024362965.1. NCBI lineage: Eukaryota > Metazoa > Chordata > Mammalia > Carnivora > Felidae > Panthera > Panthera pardus. The sequence goes on from NW_026526654.1 coordinate 4,929,122, forward strand.
TCTTTCCATTTCTTTATATCTTCTTCAATTACCTTCATAAGGTTTCTATAGTTTTCAGCATACAGATCTTTTACATCTTTGGTTAGATTTATTCCTAGGTATTTTATGCTTCTTGGTGCAATTGTGAATGGGATCAGTTTCTTTATTTGTCTTTCTGTTGCTTCATTGTTAGTGTATAAGAATGCAACTGATTTCTGTACATTGATTTTGTATCCTGCAACTTTGCTGAATTCCTGTATCAGTTCTAGCAGACTTTTGGTGGAGTCTATCGGATTTTCCATGTATAATATCATGTCATCTGCAAAAAGCGAAAGCTTGACTTCATCTTTGCCAATTTTGATGCTTTTGATTTCCTTTTGTTGTCTGATTGCTGAAGCTAGAACTTCCAGCACTATGTTAAACAACAGCGGTGAGAGTGGGCATCCCTGTCGTGTTCCTGATCTCAGGGAAAAAGCTCTCAGTTTTTCCCCATTGAGGATGATGTTAGCTGTGGGCTTTTCATAAATGGCTTTTATGATCTTTAAGTATGTTCCTTCTATCCTGACTTTCTCAAGGGTATTTATTAAGAAAGGGTGCTGGATTTTGTCAAAGGCCTTTTCTGCATCGATTGACAGGATCATATGGTTCTTCTCTTTTTATTTGTTAATGTGATGTATCACGTTGATTGATTTGCAAATGTTGAACCAGCCCTGCATCCCAGGAATGAATCCCACTTGATCATGGTGAATAATTCTTTTTATATGCTGTTGAATTCGATTTGCTAGTATCTTATTGAGAATTTTTGCATCCATATTCATCAGGGATATTGGCCTGTAGTTCTCTTTTTACTGGGTCTCTGTCTGGTTTAGGAATCAAAGTAATACTGGCTTCATAGAATGTGTCTGGAAGTTTTCCTTCCCTTTCTATTTCTTGGAATAGCTTGAGAAGGATAGGTATTATCTCTGCTTTAAACGTCTGGTAGAACTCCCCTAGGAAGCCGTCTGGTCCTGGACTCTTATTTATTGGGAGATTTTTGATAACTGATTCAATTTCTTCGCTGGTTATGAGTCTGTTCAAGCTTTCTATTTCCTCCTGATTGAGTTTTGGAAGAGTGTGGGTGTTTAGGAATTTGTCCATTTCTTCCAAGTTGTCCAATTTGTTGGCATATAATTTTTCATAGTATTCCCTGATAATTGTTTGTATCTCTGAGGGATTGGTTGTAATAATTCCATTTTCATTCATGATTTGATCTATTTGGGTCATCTCCCTTTTCTTTTTGAGAAGCCTGGCTAGAGGTTTGTCAATTTTGTTTATTTTTTCAAAAAACCAACTCTTGGATTCGTTGATCTGCTCTACAGTTTTTTTAGATTCTATATTGTTTATTTCTGCTCTGATCTTTATTATTTCTCTTCTTCTGCTGGGTTTAGGCTGCCTTTGCTGTTCTGCTTCTATTTCCTTTAGGTGTGCTGTTAGATTTTGTATTTGGGATTTTTCTTGTTTCTTGAGATAGGCCTGGATTGCAATGTATTTTCCTCTCAGGACTGCCTTCGCTGCGTCCCAAAGCGTTTGGATAGTTGTATTTTCATTTTCGTTGTTTCCATATATTTTTAAATTTCTTCTCTAAATGCCTGGTTGACCCATTCATTCGTTAGTAGGGTGTTCTTTAACCTCCACGCTTTTGGAGGTTTTCCAGACTTTTTCCTGTGGTTGATTTCAAGCTTCATAGCATTGTGGTCTGAAAGTATGCATGGTATAATTTCAATTCTTGTAAACTTATGAAGGGCTCTTTTGTGACCCAGTATATGATCTATCTTGGAGAATGTTCCATGTGCACTCGAGAAGAAAGTATATTCTGTTGCTTTGGGATGCAGAGTTCTAAATATATCTGTCAAGTCCATCTGATCCAATGTATCATTCAGGGCCCTTGTTTCTTTATTGACCATGTGTCTAGATGATCTATCCATTTCTGTAAGTGGGGTGTTAAAGTCCCCTGCAATGACCACATTCTCATCAATAAGGTTGCTTATGTTTATGAGTAATTGTTTTATATATTTGGGGGCTCTGGTATTCGACGCATAGACATTTATAATTGTTAGCTCTTCCTGATGGATAGACCCTGTAATTATTATATAATGCCCTTCTTCATCTCTTGTTACAGCCTTTAATTTAAAGTTTAGTTTGTCTGATATAAGTATGGCTACTCCAGCTTTCTTTTGGCTTCCAGTAGCATGATAGATAGTTCTCCATCCCCTCACTCTCAATCTAAAGGTGTCCTCAGATCTAAAATGAGTCTCTTGTAGACAGCAAATAGATGGGTCTTGTTTTTTTATCCATTCTGATACCCTATGTCTTTTGGTTGGCGCATTAATCCATTTACATTCAGTGTTATTATAGAAAGATACGGGCTTAGAGTCATTTTGATGTCTGTATGTTTTATGCTTGTAGTGATGTTTCTGGTACTTTGTCTCACAGGATCCCCCTTAGGATCTCTTGTAGGGCTGGTTTCGTGGTGACAAATTCCTTCAGTTTTTGTTTGTTTGGGAAGACCTTTATCTCTCCTTCTATTCTAAATGACAGACTTGCTGGATAAAGGATTCTCGGCTGCATATTTTTTCTGTTTAGCACACTGAAGATATCGTGCCAAGCCTTTCTGGCCTGCCAAGTTTCAAAAGAGAGATCAGTCACGAGTCTTATAGGTCTCCCTTTCTATGTGAGGGCACGTTTATCCCTTGCTGCTTTCAGAATTTTCTCTTTATCCTTGTATTTTGCCAGTTTCACTATGATATGTCGTGCAGAAGATCGATTCAAGTTACGTCTGAAGGGAGTTCTCTGTGCCTCTTGGATTTCAATGCCTTTTTCCTTCCCCAGTTCAGGGAAGTTCTCACCTATTATTTCTTCAAGTACCCCTTCAGCACCTTTCCCTCTCTCTTCCTCCTTTGGGATACCAATTATGCGTATATTATTTCTTTTTAGTGTGTCACTTAGTTCTCTAATTTTCCCCTCATACTCCTGGATTTTTTTTTTTTAATTTTTTTTTTTAACGTTTTATTTATTTTTGAGACAGAGAGAGACAGAGCATGAACGGGGGAGGGTCACAGAGAGAGGGAGACACAGAATCGGAAACAGGCTCCAGGCTCTGAGCTGTCAGCACAGAGCCCGACGCGGGGCTCGAACCCACGGACCGTGAGATCGTGACCTGAGCCGAAGTCGGACGCTTAACCGACCGAGCCACCCAGGCGCCCCAACTCCTGGATTTTTTTATCTCTCTTTCTCTCAGCTTCCTCTTTTTCCATAACTTTATCTTCTAGTTCACCTATTCTCTCCTCTGCCTCTTCAATCCGAGCCATCGTCGTTTCCATTTTGTTTTGCATTTCATTTAAAGCGCTTTTCAGCTCCTTGTGACTGTTCCTTAGTCCCTTGATCTCTGTGGCAAGAGATTCTCTGCTGTCCTGTATACTGTTTACAAGCCCAGCGATTAATTTTATGACTATTATCCTAAATTCACTTTCTGCTATATTATTTAAATCCTTTTTGATCAGTTCATTAGCTGTTGTTATTTCCTGGAGATTCTTCTGAGGGGAATTCTTCCGTTTGGTCATTTTGGATAGTCCCTGGAGTGGTGAGGACCTGCAGGGCACTTCCCCTGTGCTGTGGTGTATAACTGGAGTTGGTGGCAGGGCCGCAGTCCGACCTGATGTCTGCCCCCAGCCCACTGCTGGGGCCACAGTCAGAGTGGCTTGTGCCTTCTCTTCCCCTCTCCTAGGGGCAGGATTCACTGTGGGGTGGCATGGCCTGTCTGGGCTACTTGCACACTGCCAGGCTTGTGGTGCTGGGGATCTGGCGTATTAGCTGGGGTGGGTAGGCAAGGTGCATGGGGGCAGGAGGGGCAGGCTTAGCTCGCTTCTCCTTAGGTGATCCACTTCAGGAGGGGCCCTGTGGCAGCGGGAGGGAGTCAGATCCGCTGCCGGAGGTTTGGCTCCGCAGAAGCACAGAGTTGGGTGTTTGCATGGAGCAGAGTGAGCAAGTTCCCTGCAGGAACTGGTTCTCTTTGGGATTTTGGCTGGGGGATAGGCGGGGGAGATGGCGCTGGCGAGCGCCTTTGTTCCCCACCAAAGTGAGCTCTGTCGTCCGGGGGCTCAGCAGCTCTCCCTCCCTTTGTCCTCCAGCCTTCCCACTTTCTGAGCAGAGCTGTTAACTTATGACCTCCCAGATGCTAAGTCGCGCTTGCTGTCAGAACACAGTCCGTCAGGCCCCTCCGCTTTTGCCTGCCAGACTCGGGGACTCTGATTGGCCGGCGAGCGGCCCCTCCACCCCGGCTCCCTCCCGCCAGTCCGTGGAGCGCGCACCGCCTTGCAGCCCTTCCTACGCTCTTCTGTGGGCCTCTCGTCTGGTGCTTGGCTCCGGAGACTCCGTTCTGCTAGTCTTCTGGTGGTTTTCTGGGTTATTTAGGCAGGTGTAGGTGGAATCTAAGTGATCAGCAGGACGCGCGGTGAGCCCAGTGTCCTCCTACGCAGCCATCTTCCCTCCCTCCCTGTTTTCACCCACTGATTTTTAAAATTCCAAGATTTAACTCCCACTGATTATAAGAACTCACTGAATTCAGTCCCTCTAGCTTTCAAAGAAAATATAATAGGGATTCATCCTCCCCTTTGTAGGCTTCCCAGTGTGAATGTCTGTTTTCCACCCTTCTTTGTACCACAAACTCCCTCCCCACTGTGAATAGCCACAGTCAATTTTCTTCCAAGAAGTCTCACCCTTCCCACCATCTTTGATTTTTTCTTCCCTACCTTTAGTTATGGAGTTTTTTCTGCCACTCTTCGGCAGATTCTGGGTGATTTACGCTACTGTGAGTGTCAGCTAGTTGTATCTGTGGTACGAACCAACTTTAGGGTCCTCCTACCCTGCCATCTTTCCAGTGAAGCCAAAATTTTGAAATACTTTACTCTAAAATCAAGAACAGAACAAATTAGGGATGCACTTACTATTGTCACTTTTACTCCACATAGTATTGGAAATACTATTCAGAGAGTTTAAACAAATAACAGGTATCCAAGGTGGAGAGAAAGATCTATACTCACAGTTAATACAATATTATATATAGAAAACCCCAAATAATATATTAAATAACTACTTGACCTAATCGATTCATACTGTGTATGGTACAGAATGAACACCTAAAAAACAATGAGCTACTATATGCAAGAAATGAACAAACTAAATAAAGAATTGTATGGTTAATTTTATATGTCAACTTGGCTGGGCCATGGTTGCCCAGATATATGATATATGGTCAAATATTATTCTAGATGTTTTTGTAAGAGTGTTTTGGATGAGATTAACATTTAAATCAATGGATTTTGAAAAGAGCAGATTTTCCTTCCATGATGTGGGTGGGCTTTATTCAATCATTTGAAGGCCTAAATAGAGCAAAATATTAAAGTCTCCTGACCAGGAGGGTATTCAGCAGGTAGAAGACCTTTAGATATCAACTATAGCATTAGCTCTTTCTGAGTTTCCAGCATGTTGGCCCATCTATATGTTTTGGGTTGGACTTTGACTTTCAAGCCTCCATAATCACTTGAGATAATTCCTTAAAATAAGTTATAGATATAGATATAGATATATAGATATATATAAATATATATATACACACATACATAGTTATATATAATATATAATATTATAATTATAATATAATTATATATAAATTATATATTATATATAAATAAAATATAGTAATTATACTATAGTATATAAATATATGTGTATATATATGTATGTGTGTATATGTGTGTCTATATATATATACATATATACATTCTTTTTACTATACATATATGTTGTATAGATAATATATACATATATAATACAGGCAGTATTAGGACCCTTATTTTCCTCTGAAGTGGTATATTCTTGTTAATTAATATATCGAAATTTCCCCAGATAAGAAGTGACACACTAAGAACATAAAAATGATTTATCACTGTGGAAAATTGTTAAGAAACAGTTTGGCACATGTCATATCCATCCTCAGTAGAGATACCTAAAATGTGCTGCCAATTGGGTGCATATACCTTTTAGAGGGATCACAAGTTAAATGGATATTGAGGTTTTTTTGTTAGATTTTATTTATACTCTGTAACATTTGATAAGAGAAACAACTTCAGCAAGGGGAATATTATTTAAGAGGTTGGAGGTCCCAGTATAGGTTGAGTAACAGAGTGCTAGCAGTGTCTTTTTTTTTGAGAGAGAAAAAGAAAGAAAGAAAGAAAGAAAGAAAGAAAGAAAGAAAGAAGAAAGAAAGAAAGTGCAAGCATGCACAAGTGGGAGGCACAGAGGGAGAAGGTGGGAGAGAACATCAAGCAGGCTCCATGCTCAGCAAGGAGCCACACACCAGGCTTGATCTCACAACCATGAGATGACCTGAGCCAAAATCAAGAGTCAGACGCTTAAGTGAGCCACCCAGGTGCCCCAAGCAATGTCATTTTCAAATGAAATGGAAAGAAATTTAGAATGGAATAAGACAAAAAGAGAGGGATATCTTGGTGACTCAGTTGGTTAAGCATCTGACTTCGGCTCAGGTCATGATCTCACAGCTAGTGAGTTCAAGCCCCGTGTAGGGCTCTGTGCTGCTCTTTCTCCCTCTCTCTCTGCCCCTCCCCTGCTCACATTCTGTCTCTCTCTGTCTCTCAAAAATAAATAAACATTAAAAAATTTTAAAACAAAGAAAAAAGAGAAAATAAATATAATAAATATATTTTCTGAGTAAACATCATTAATTCCTGATACTGAGAACATTACTTTAAAGACACTAAAATTTATGTTGCCTTCAAGTATTCACAATGTATTAAAATTTTACTTGGTTAGATCCTACAACACAGTTAATTATCAAGTCCATATATTTTACGCACACACACACACACACACACACACACTCCTTGCAAGTCTGCCCTCTTTGTAAGCTAAAAAGAAAGAACTTAGTGGGCATATAATTTACTTACCTATGTAACTAGTCATTTCTTCTCAAATAATCAAAGTAATGTGTTTAAATTTCAAAAAAAGATGTCTTCATTGGTGTTTGAGACGGTGTGTTGAGGCAAAACGAAGAAATACCTTTCCCTACCATGATCTCATTAAGATGTGTGGAAAGCCTATGCTAGTTACTTGAGCAAGAAGTATCTCATAATTAATTCTTAGAGAAACTGATTTCCCTCCACATCGTTTTCCCATAATTGCTCTTTCTTGTCCATTTGTATTCTAGCTTATGGTTTCCAGTAACAGACCCATTGTTTGCAAAATTGATTAAATTACCTATGTCAACATATTGTCAAAATTAATCATGTCAAAAGCGAGTTCAAAATTAATTTTTGCGGGGCGCCTGGGTGGCGCAGTCGGTTAAGCGTCCGACTTCAGCCAGGTCACGATCTCGTGGTCCGTGAGTTCGAGCCCCGCGATGATCTCGCGGTCCGTGAGTTCGAGCCCCGCGTCAGGCTCTGGGCTGATGGCTCGGAGCCTGGAGCCTGTTTCCGATTCTGTGTCTCCCTCTCTCTCTGACCCTCCCCCGTTCATGCTCTGTCTCTCTCTGTCCCAAAAATAAATAAAAAACGTTGAAAAAAAAAAAAATTAAAAAAAAAAAAAAATTAATTTTTGCTGTGGGAGCAAAATTTGGTTTAACCAAAGATAAGAGTGAGTTAATCAAATATTTACTGGATTAACAGTGATAATAATTTAATAAACTAAATTGATATATTTTGTGTTTTTTATATAATCCACGAGGTGAACAACAGAAATCTCTAGAAAGCAGACAAAATTTATATTCTCAGGAAATTTTCATTGAGAGATAGCTAAATATTCAACATGAAATTCAAACACAGGGGTTTGGGGAGGCTATAAACTTTCCCTGAAAAATACTTTTAATCAAAGTCTTGATCTATGATTATTATTTCACACTTAATTTATATTTTGTTATTTAAAAGTCATTTTACTAACTATGTTGTTAATTTTAAGCAATAACAGAAAAATAACTGGTCTTACTCTATATATGTTGGTTCTAGAGTCACTTGATTACTACCACAGTCTCACATAATATTCTTGCATTGCTGACAGTGAGTCATGAAAGATTCATTGGAACTACTTTTTAGTTAATTTTTTTAATGTTTATTTACTTTTGAGAGAGACAGAGACAGAATGTGAGTGGGTTAGGGGCAGAGAGAGAGAGGGAGACACAGGATCCAAAGCAGGCTCCAGGCTCTGGGCTGTGAGCACAGAGCCCAAAGCAGGGCTCAAACTCACGAGAGCTGTGAGATCATGACCTGAATTGAAGTCAGTGGCTCGGTAGGTTGGGCGACAGTTCTGGTACCCCAGAACTATTTTCTAGTTAAAAGGAAGGATCATTTTTCAGTGAACTAAGGATAGTTTTGTCATTGATTTCAAGGTATATATTGAGTTAAATTCAGTTTTTATTCAGGTCTTTTCACTCCTTCCTTTTCAAACGATTTCCCCAGTATGTTCTGCTTGCTGCATAAATGGTTATAAGAGCAAGATACAATGTTACTATGTTTTGGTTTTGACGACAACATTTGGGATCACTACAAATATTGTATTATTTTCAAGAAAATTCACTAATATAGAGCCACTGTTAAATGAACTTGGAATAAAGAAAACCATCCACATGCGTAGTTTGTACAATGTTGCCATGGAATCCTAAGTATTGCAAAAAAATATTACAAATCAGACACCTATTGCTTCATTCCACATTAAGATTTGTTTCCTTTTTTTTTCCTTATGAATTATACATTGGGATTTAATAAAATTTGATGACAGAGGAACAAATCCTGGTTCTTCCATATATTAGAATTAAATTTCTTTGAAGAAGTCAGAAGGCTGCTACACAGGCATATGTTTTAGCCATCCCCTGGTACACAGGTATGAAATATGTTAATTGGAAACATTAAGTTCTTTGGGCCTCATACTTAGACACATGAATACATCCTCTAGATTATTCCAAGTGTACAAACCTAACCTTGAAAAGAGGAATTTCCACTTTCATGGGAACATCAATTTCCAACAGATATTAGAAAAGATAATCTGAAAAATTTTTTATTTAGTGTAATTACTGTACATTTATTTTCTTTCTAAAATATTGTAGAATCTAGCACAAAGTTTTTCTTTTTTTCAATAGCAGATGGAGAATGATCTTGTCTTGTGTGTTTTAAGCCTCTCCCATAGTTTAGTTGTATTATATGTGTTCACTTTTACACTCCTATACATTGCATTTCCTGATTTTTCAAGTGGGATATTAAAGCACAGGGAAGATTTTGATAAAGGACATGCACCAACTAAGTGATTGAACCTAGGATTAGCTCTTAAGTTTGCCTCCAAATCTAGCAGTATTAAACTAATTAGCATATGGCTCCTCAAAATACTATAGTTGCAAATCTATTGTAGCCAACGTGTTTAAATAGCTAAAAAGTTAATAAATTAAATGACGGTTAGTATTTACTCCTGCAAGCTATTTTCCATATGGAGATAACTAAAGTTTAAGTAATTGAGAAGTTTTTTTCTCGTTTTCAATTTCAAAAAATCATACCCTTTTCCTAAAATTGGAGACCAAAAAGTAAAAGTTTAGATAAATAAAAAGTAAAAGCAGTAAAATGGGGACAGAGTTTTATATTTCTTTAAAAAATTCTCATTAGTAATTTCAGATATATTTTCTTTTTGTAAGAGTTAATGACATGTATTTCAGAATTTAGCCTGCCTTTTTTACCCCTGTAAAGATCTGAGACTTGTATCTTCAGATTTATATCCCTCAAAGGATGGAGCATATGAGTAGAGTAGGATTGGTCACCTTGTCATAATTTTAAACTTTGCAAAATAAATGGAAAAATAGAGAATAAAATACTGTAAATTGAGTGGCTACAGAGGATAAGAATGTGTTGACCTGGAATTCATCGTGCAGGTCACAAACTATTTGATTGAGTTGATATAACAATGTTCTAACACTTAAAGAACAACTATACATAAATATTAACTCATGGGAGAAATCTGAACTGGAAACACTTGAGGAGATTTGTAAAAATGTAATGACTACTTTCATCTGGAAGTCTGCCAAATCCAAATTACTTGGGGTGGAGCTTAGTCTCATAGTATTTGGATATGAACACAGGTTAAAAAAATAAGCATTGCCTTAAACGCTTATAAGAATACTTATAAGAATGCTTATAGATTCATAAAGATTCTAGTCTGTGATTTGTTGTTTTGTTTTAATTTTGTATTTGCCCATAACTTTTTTCATACCCTCCTTCATTTCCTTGTTCCTTAGGCTGTAAATGAAAGGATTCAGCATAGGGTTGATGACTGCGTAGAACACAGAAATGAGTTTGTCTCCCTCTGCTGAATAGAGGGACTTGGGTCTTAAGTACCGGATCATTCCTGTTCCATAATACATGATCACAGCAATCAGGTGGGAAGTACATGTGGAAAAGGCTTTTTTTCTGCCCTTAATAGAGTTTATTGTCATCACAGCCACCAGGATGCGAAGGTAAGAGAGTATAATGAAGAGGAAGGGGAATAACACTGTTCCAGCCCCTCCTGTGGCCATTATGGTCTCCAGCAGGGATGTATCAGCACAGAACATATGAAGAAGAATGGGCAATTCACAGAAAATATAGTCAACAACATATGGACCACAGAGTGGAAGAATTGTGAGGTAGAGAGGCACCACTGAGGCAAAAAAGCCAACGGTCCAGGCCCCCAGAGCTAATGCCGCACACACAGACCAGTTCATGATGAGCAGATATCTCAGTGGGTAACAAATGGCCACATAGCGATCCAAAGCCATTACTGCAAGAAGAAAGCACTCAGTTGACTCCAGGAATAAGGTGATGTAGGTCTGAGCAATACAGAAGTTGTAAGATATAACTTTCTTGCTTGCGAGAAAATTAAAAAGCATCTTGGGGACCACAAATGTGCTAAAAAATATGTTGAGAAAGGCCAGATGACAGAGGAAGATGTACATGGGTGTCTGGAGAGAGAAATCTAGAATGACTAAAGTGATGACAGTTGTGTTTCCAAAGAGACTTGCCAAGTAGACCAGAGAGAATAGAAAAAAGAGTGGAATTTCAGTCTGGGGGTAATTGGAAAATCCTACAAGGATCAGCTCACTGATGACACTGAAATTCCCATGACCCATTTTGACTGTTGAAAGTTTCCTGCTGAAATGAAAGGAAGGCAAAAACCAAAAATGGTCTTATTTTAAAATTGCGACATTAAATCTATTCCCATATTACATCAACTACAATGCTAGAGATAAATGTATCTTAAGTTGGATAAACAATTATTTGTGAAATTTTGTTGGACAAATATTCTATTCAAAGGAATAACAACATTTCCAAATCACTGTCTGCATCATGCAACTGCTTGTTTTTGATGAATTACAGGGTTTTGGTTTCACACTGAGAATTTCTCCCACCTCTACTCATTGTATCATATGTACTACACAGCACACTTCTACATTTTACTAATCAAATATTAATATCCATTTTCTAAAAAGGAACTAGAGATTCTGCAAAATAAAATGATTTTACCAAATTCCTAGTATAAAATATAAGTTAAAAATAATTCCATTCTCTTTCTACTATAAGAAAAAAATCATCAATAATAATAAAGTTTACATTTAGCAAGACAAAGGATTGATTGTTTTGTTTTAATTCTTAGTTCTTATGGAACATAAATTCCAATGTCATAAAAGTACAATAATACACAAAATCTACTTATTTTAACTACTTTCATTACTTCAATATTAGAAGGAATAATATAATTAATCCTCTAAACAATTGAACTTCCAAATTTATAGTAATGACCTTAGAAAAGTAATTGTTTCAAAGCTAAGCTTTTTTTACCATTTTGAAGTCAGTGTGAAATTGCTTATGGGCCTATGTCTCCTTTGTGGATATATATTTTTAGTGATACACTTGTGTTCTTTATCAAAATCTTTGAATTAAATTTGCTAGCCTGTGCTTAAATGGAAGATATAGACTGGTTATATAATGTGTTGACTACCTTCCATACCACACACACACACACCAATGCTAGATGCTATTAACAAAGCACCACAACACTAACCAAATAAAAAGAAAGTAAAATGATTATGAGAATCTTTAATCTTATGAGAATATTTAAACACAAAGGAACATAAATGTAAAAGATATAGCCTGAAGTTTGCATAAAGTCCTTTAAACCCTCTGTACTCTAACACCTCTCTTTTCTCCACTAATTCATATTTCCAGTGTGTCTTTTTGTCCTGCCTTTATTTCTTCTTTTCTGTTATTTCCTTGTAGACTTTTATGTGAAAGACTTTCCTAGTCCTTTTTCTAATTCTCTATTGAATATTTTTTGCTGTTTGCACAACTTAAGTTACTAGGCGATCAGATCACAGGACTCACACAGCAACAAGACAGGGGGAGGGAAGGGTAGAGAGAGAGAAAGGAAAAGAGAGACAGAAACAGAAAGAGAGACAGAGAGAGGGAGAGAAAAACAAAGAGACAGAGAAAGAGAGTCCATAGGCAGAAACCAAGAGAGTGAAACACAGAGAAAAGGACAGAGAAACAAGAGACAGAGAGACAGGGAGAGGGAGAGAGATAGTGAAAGACAGAGACAGAGTGTCTACAGGCAGAATTTCAACTGCATACTTGTGGAAGAGAGTGCACCTAGGAGAAAAAAGCAGTTGACATACCTGCCCTATTTTTTTTGTTGTTGTTGTTGTTATGAAAGCTTTTCTTCTATAGTCTCCTCCGTACTGGAAACTGATAAATGAACAGAGGGTCTTGGACAGGGTCCAACTATCAAATCTCCACCTGTAAAGGAGACAGCATGAAAACTATAGCCACTTGTCAACCACTAGAATTCATCATATTTAACCCTACCCAGAAATTGTCTTTTGAAAACATGCTCTTCAGTTATGTTGAATAGAAAGAGGCAGCTATGGCTGGTGATATGCAAAAACTGTTCCCCTGATTTTATATTATTAATTTTAGCACACAAATTATTCATATTTCATTCGTTTTCTTAATTATCCCAAATTTATACGAAATATAGTGGAAGAAGAGGGTAGGGTAAATAAAGATTATTTGCCAGGAATTATAAATCCAGAATATATGCTTGAGTGAGTAAGTGAAGTCTATTTATTAACAGAGGAAAAGTTTTAAGTTGGACCCCAAGGGGAGCTAGTTAACTTCATGTAAGAAAGAAAAACAAAATAATTTATACTCCTTTTACTGCTAATGACAGCCAGCTCATTAAATGTAATCCTTAGCTTTCTATTTATAGTGACACCTGTAAATTCCATTATTTCTCCAAGAGAAACATCTCAATTTATCAGTTCTAAAAGTTAATGTTAATGGTGTATTTTTTAAGTAAACATGAATTTTTCTGGGTACCTGGTGACTCAGTGGGTTTAGTGTCTGATTTGATTTCAACTCAGGTTATGACTTCATGGTCATGAGATCGAGCCCTGCATTGGGCTCTGCACTGAGCATGGAGCCTGCCTTGGGTTCTCTCTCCCTCTCTTTTTGCCCCTCCCTAAGTGCATTCATGTTCTCTCTCTCCCCCCAAAATAAATAAACATTAAAAAATAAAATAAACATGAATTTTCTTAAATGAAATTTTGTAAAAACTCTAGAGAATTCAACTTTGTCAAAGTTGTCTGCTTACACTTTACCCATTGGAAAATATCATTTTCATTTTGTTAACATAAAAGCAAGTTATAGCAACATGTCTATGTGTGAATAAAATATGAGTAATTTACAAAGAAAATTCAAACTGCTTAAACAAATTTCAGTATATATTTTTTTCATAATTATCATTGTGGGAAGAGTTATAGTGTAATAGAGCATAATAGGTCTACACATCAAGGGTTCAAGGGGTGATGTCCATGAATGTGTGAATCAAATCACAGAGCAGATTCTTGCTTGACTTGGAATGGTTGTGTTTTGTTTTCAAGTTTATATTTCAATTCCAGTTAGTTAACATAGAGTGTAATACTAGTTACAGGTGTGGAATTATGATTCATCACTTACATACAACACCCAGTGTTTATAACAGCAAGTGCCCTCCTTAATCCCCATTACCCATTTTACCCATCTCCCTGCCCACTTCCTCTCCAGTAACCCTCATGTTTTTCTCTACAGTTAAGAGTCTGATTCCTGGTTTGCATCTCTTTTTTCCACTATTTTCATCTGTTTTGTTTCTTAAATTCCAGATATGAGTGACATCATATGGTATTTGTCTTTCTCTGACTAATTTCGCTTAGGATAATATGTTCTACCACCAACCATATCCCACATTTCTTTATCCATTCATTAATCACTTGCCATTTGGTCACCAGTTCTCTCCTGTGTTGTTAAATTTAGACATTCTGACTGTTGTGAGGAGATATCTCATTACAGTTTTGATTTGTATTTACTGGATGATGACCGACGTTGAGCATCTTTTAATGTGTTTATTAGCCATCTGTATGTCTACTTTGGGAAAATGCCTATTAATGTCTTCCTCACATTTTTTTATTAACTTGTTTTATTTTTTATTTTTTTTAAATTTACATACAAATTAGTTACCATATAGTGCAACAATGATTTCAGGAATAGATTCCTTAGTGCCCCTTACCCATTTAGCCCATCCCCTCTTCCACAACCCCTCCAGTAACCCTCAGTTTGTTCTGCATATTTATGAGACTCTTCTGTTTTGTCCCCCTCACTTCTTTTATATTATTTTCATTTCCCTTCCCTTATGTTCATATGCTTTGTCTCTTAAAGTCCTCATATTAGTGAAGTTATATGATTTTTGTCTTTGACTGACTAATTCCACTTATGATGTACAATCTAGTTCTATCCACATTGCTACAAATGACAAGATTTCATTATTTTTTATTACTGAGTAATATTCCATTGTTTATATGTATACCACATCTGCTTTATCCATTTATCAGTCAATGGACATTGGACTGTTTCCATACTTTGGATATTGTTGATAGTGCTGCTATAAACATGGGGGTGCATGTATCCCTTCAAAAGAGCACACCTGTATCCCATGCATAAATGCCCAGTAGTGCAATTGCTGGGTTGTAGGGTAGTTCTATTTTTAGTTTTTTGAGGAACCTCCATACTGTTTCCAGAGTGGCTGCACCAGCTTGCATTGCCACCAACAATGCAAAAGAGATCCTCTTTCTCTTCATCCTCACCAACATCTGTTGTGGACTGAGTTATTAATGTTAGTCATTCTGGCAGGTGTCAGGTGGTATCTCATTGTGGTTTTGATTTGTATTTCCCTGATGATGAGTGATGTTGAGCATTTTTTCATGTGTTGGTTGGCCATCTGGATGTCTTCTTTGGAGAAGTGTCTCTTCATGTCTTTTGCTTATTTCTTCACTGGATTATTTGTTTTTTGGGTGTTGAGTTCGATAAGTTCTTTATAGATTTTGGATACTAACCCTTTATTTGATATGTCGTTTGCAAATATCTTCTCCCATTCTGTTGGTTGCCTTTTAGTTTTGCTGATTGTTTCCTTCGCTGTGCAGAAGCTTTTTATTTTGATGAGGTCGTGCACCTGTCCTCTGTCTTCAGCTTTCATCCACTTTCCGCTTCCTCACTGTCTGTTACCAAGCCCCAGGGAGCACCTCTCTCCCGAGTTTTGTCTCAGATGCGGCAGTTTTCCCCGGCCCCTTACTTCAGGAGGACTGTGGCTTTGACCCATTCCTCCCCTCCGCTGGAGGGTCTCACTGAGCAATGCCAAAATGCTGGCTGCACCCAGGAACGCTTGCTGGACCCTGCTGCTGCCGGTGCCTGAGACTGCAGCCAGGTGCCAGCCTGCCCCAGAAAAAGTTCGTGAGATAGTGTAGCAACAGTGTTTCAGGGATTGTGGAAAATCACAACACACATCTGGCACACACAAGTCTTCACCCTTAAGGACCTTGTTCCAGCACCAGCGAATGTGGCAGTCTTCTGGGACCAGGTGGCTTCAACATTTTCTACCAAATATCCTTCTAGCAGCGAAACCGCTTTTCCCTGTGTGGCCCAAGAACCTCCCAGACCCCACTCTGTTCCTGGGGATTCGCTGTTCCTACCAGAGCACCGCCAGGTATGGAGCTGCAGAGTTGCAGACTTTGTGCTCCCCTTGTTTACAGTCTTAATGGAATTTAAACCCTCTCCTTTCTCCTTTCTCCCTTTTTAGTTTAGTCCCTGTGGCTGTTTCCAATTTTCCACTTTCTCTCCAGCTGCTTTTGGGGAGGGGTGCTTTTCTGTATTCTCTCCCCTCACCCCAGTCTCTGCCCTCTCCCCGCCTGCAAAACTGGCTCCCTCCCTGCTGCCAGCTTCTTTCTCCCCAAGTTCACCTCTCCACACCACTCACCTGCTGAATTCTTTGGTTCATGTTGTGCAGATTGTTGTGTTAATCCTCCAATCAGTTTTGTAGGTGTGTAGGATGGTTTAATGTTGGTCTGGCTGTATTTCAAGGACGTGAGACACACAAAAACTTCCATACTTTTCCCCCATCTTGGCTCCTCTCCTCTTCTTCTCATTTTTAACTAGGTTATTTGTTTCTGTTTGTTTGTTTGTTTGTTTGTTTGTTTGTTTTGAGTGTTTAGTTTTATAAGATTTTTGGTATGTTTCGTATACTATCCCTTTATCAGATATGTCATTTACAAATATCTTCTCCCTTTCTGAATTTTGACTTTTACTTTTTTTGATTGTTTACTTCTCTGTGCAGAAGCTTTTTATATTGATGAGGTCCCAATAGTTTATTTTTGCCTTTACTTCCCTTGTCTCAGGAGGCATATTTAGTAAGAAGTAGCTAAGGTCTATGTCAAAGAAGTTACAGCCTGTGCTCTCTTCTAGGACTTTTATGGTTTCCTGTCTGACCTTTAGGTCTTTCATTCATTTTGAATTTACATTTGTGTATGGTGTAAGAAGGTGGTCCAGTTTCTTTCTTTTTCATGTTGCTGTACAGTTTCCCCAGCACCATTTATTAAAGAGACCATTTTTTTAGTTGTTTCTTTTGTTTTGTTTTTACATTGGATATTCTTTCCTGTTTTGTCAAAGATTAATTGACCATGTAAATGTTGGTTCATTTTGCATTTTTTTTATTCTGTTCCATTTTTCTATGTGTCTGTTTCTGTGACTGTACCATACTATCTTGAAGATTATAGCTTTATAATATAAGTTGAAGTCTGAAATAGTGATGCCTTCTTTTCTTTTTCAGGATTGCTTTGGCTATTTGGGGTCTTTTGTTGTTCCATACAAATTTAATGCTTGTTCTAGCTCTGTGAAAAAAATGCTGTTGGCATTTTGATAGGGATTGCGCTAACTGTATTGATTGCTTTCAGTAGTATGACATTTTAATAATATTTGTTCTGATCCATGAGCATGGAATGTTTTACCGTTTCTTTGTGTCATCTTCAATTTCTTTTATCAGTATTTTATAGTTTTCAGAATACAGATGTTTCCCTCTTTGGTTAGGTTTATTCCTAGGTATCTCATTGGTTTTGGTGCAGTTGTAAATGACCTTGATTCCTTGATTTATTATTCTTGTTGCTTCATTGTTGGTGTATAGAAATGCAATAAATTTCTACAAATCTGTTCCATAGGTCTAAAAATGGAACATTTTTTTATCCTATGACCTTACTGAATTCACATATCAGTTCTAGCAATTTATGTGTGCATAGTATTTTGGGTTATTTATTTATTTATTTATTTATTTTTAGTTTTGTGTAAGATATAGAGAAACAGAGCGTGACTTGGGGAGGGGCAGAGAAAGAGGGAGACACAGAATCCAAAGCAGACTCCAGGCTCTGAGCTGTCAGCACAGAGCCTGACGTGGGGCTTGAACCCACAGGCTATGAGGTCATGACCTGGGCCAAAGTTGGATGCTTAAGCAAATGAGCCACCAGATGACCCAGGGTTTTCTATGTAGAATATTATGTCATCTGCCAATGACATAAAAACTAAAGAAACAGTAAAATAGATCAATGAAGTGGCATCTGGATGGCTCAGTTGTTTGAGCATCTGACTCTTGATTTCAGCTCAGGTCATGATCTCGCAGTTTTGTGGGTTTTAGCCCCATATCAGAGCCCCATATTGGGTTCTGTACTCGCAGCGTGGAGCATGCTTGAGATTCTCCCTCTCTCTCTACCCCTCCTCTGTCTCTCAAAACAAACAAATAAACTTAAAAAAAATTAAAGAACAGATTGATGAAGCAGGATCTGGTCCTTTGGAAAGGTTAATAAGATCAATAAACCTCTAGCCAATATTATTAAGAAAAAAAAGAGAGAGAAGATTCAAGTGAATAAAATCATAAATGAAAGAAGAGAAAAACCAACACCACAGGAATTCAAACAATTTTAAGTGAATATTATCAAAAATCATATGCCAAAAAATTGGACAACCTAAAAGAAAGGGATAAATTCCTAGAAGCATATGAACTACCACAACTGAAAGTGGAAGAAATAGAAAATTTGAACAGATTAATAACCAGCAAATAATTTAAAATGATATGAAAAAAAATCCCAACAACAAAATTTAAGGAATTGATTGTTTCACAGGTGAATTCTACCAACCACTTAAAGAAGAGTAAATACCTATTTTTTCTCAGACTAGTCCAAAAAATATAAAAGGAAACAAATATTCCAAATTTATTCTATGAAGCCAATATTGCATTGATGCCAAAACCAGATAAGACACCACTAAAAAGTAGAACTACACAGACCAATACCCTGACAAACACAGATGCAAAAGTCCTCAAGAAAATACTATCAAACCATCTTCAAAAATGCATTGAGGGGCACCTGGGTGGCTCAGTCAGTTAAGCGCCCAACTTTAGCTCAGGTCATGATCTTTCAGTTCACGAGTTTGAGGCCCACGTCAGGCTCTGTGCTGACAGCTCAGAGCCTGAAGCTGCTTTGGATTCTGTGTCCCACCCCCCACCCCGCCTCTCTCTCTCTCTCTCTCTCTCTCTCTCTCTCTCTCTCTCTCTCAGAAATAAATATTTAAAAAAAATAAGTGCATTGAAAAGTCATTACTACAATAAAATTGGATTTATTATGGAGATCCAGACACGTCAATATTCACAAATAAATCATTGTGATACATCCCATGTACAAGAGAATAATAAAAACCATAGGATCATTTCAATAGATGCAGAAAGGCATATGATAAAGTACAACATCCATTTGTGATAAAAAGCCATCAACAAAGGAGGTTTAGAGGGAACATACCTAAACATATTAATGCCATCTATGAAAAACTCTCAGCTAACATTATCCAAAAAGGGGAATAAACATAGCTTTTCCCCTAACATCAGGAGCAAGATAAGGATGTCCACTCTTAACACTTTTATTAAACATAGTACTGGAAGTCCAAACCACAGCAATAAGACAACAAAAAGAAATAAAAGGCATCCAATTTGTAAACAGTAATAATTTCACTATTTGCAGATTACATGATATTATATATTGAAAACCTGAAAGACTCTACCAAAAAAATGTTAGAACTGATAACTGAGTTCAGTAAAGTTGCAGAATACAGAAAATGTACAAAAATCCGTTGTGTTTCTGTTACACCAACAATGAAGCAGCAGAAAGAGAGATTAAGAAAACAATCCATTTTACAATTACACCATAAACAAAATACCTCGGAATAAACCTAAGCAAAGAGGCAAACGATCTGTACTCTGTAAACTATAAAACACTGATTAAAGAACTGAAGAGGACACAAAGAAATGGAAAGACATTCCATGCTCATGGACTGGAAGAACAAATGTTAAATTTTCTCCACTACCTAAAGTAATCTACACATTTAATTCATTCCTTATCAAAATGTCACCAGAATTCTTCACAGAACTAGAACAAACGATTTTAAAATTTGTATGCATCCTCAAAGACCCTGAATAACCAAAGCAATCTTGACAAAGGAAAGCAGTGCTGGAAGCATCACAATTCTGGACTTCAAGTTACATTACAAAGTTGTAATAATCAAGACAGTATGGTACTGGCATAAAAATGAATACATACGTAGCTGTGCACTGAAGAAAAAGTTTTCAGACACTACTGTGGAAAACAGTATATAGGGTCCTCAAAAAGTTAAAAAGATTAAATTACCTTATAATCCAGCAGTCATACTGATAGGTATTTACTTAAAGAATACAAAAACAGTAATCTAAGGGGATACATGAGCCATATGATTATTGCAGCATTATTTAAAATGCCCAAGATATTGAGGCAGGCCACATGTTCATTGGTTGATGAGTGGATAAAGAAGAGAGATATAACACACACACACACACACACACACACACACACACACACATGCACACGCACACACACACGAGGTATGTATATGTATATATACATATATAATAGAATATTACTCATCCATAAAAAATAATTGAATCTTGCGATTTGCAATGACATGGATGGAGCTAGAGAGTATAATGCTAAGTGAAATAAGTCTGCCAAAGAGAAATACCCTATGATTTCATTCACGTGTGGAATTTAAGAAAGAATACAAATGAGCAAAGCAAAAAAAAAGTGAGAGACACAAATCATGAAACAGGTTCTTGGGGCACCTGCGTGGCTCAGGTGTTGAAGGATTTAACCCTTGATTTAGATTCAGGTCATGATCTCACAGTTAATGGGATTGAGCCCAATGCTGACAGTACAGAGCCTGCTTGGGATTTTTTTTCTCTCTCTCTGCCCTTCCTCTGCTTGCACTCTCTCTCTCTCTCTCCCAAAATCAATAAATAAACTTGAGTACAAAGAAACAGATTCTTAACTATAGAGAACAAACTGATGGCTACCAGGGGGGGAGATAGGTGGAAGGAGGGGTTAAATAGGTGATGGGGACAAAGGAGTACACTTGTGATGATACAGGGTGTTGTACATAAGTGTTGAATCACTAAATTGTACACCTAAACCTACGATAGCACTGTATGTTAACCAAAATAATAAAGCAAAGCAAAGAAGACACCTGTACTTCAAAGAAAATTTCTTCCAAAAGGAATACTTGGCACTTCTGTCTATAAGAGGAAATAATTAAAAGTTATGGGGAAAAATAATTATTTTGTGGGCTACCACATGATATACTTATGCACTTGGGAAGAATGTATATTTTGCCATTGCCTTTATACAGGGAAAACCTTTCACCAGCCTGGGTAGAGTTTCTGGGAACTTCTGAAAACTTTTCTGGACAAATCTCCTTTAGTCTTGTGCATGCAATTTCCCAATTAAAGATGTTTGCCAGTGTCTTTTTCAGAAAACATGCTCCCATTGATGTTTGCCCATGGTAATGCAAATTCCCTGGTAGTGTCACAGACCCCTCTCCTCTCTTTGTTTTCAGCAACCCCATGGTGTTCAATATTTGTCAGTTCCCATCATCACTCCACAAGTTATGAAAGACAAAAACCAGTCCCTCAGGAAAGTCCCTGAAACACTGGAAGTCATTTCCACTCTTCTTCTCCCAAAGGAAAAATTTCAACTTGGATCTTTTGTCCAAATTGTGCCAATATTTGCTGGCTTGGGGAAGAGATTTTGTAGACTAAATACAGCAGCTCTTCTTACACATTTCATTGTGCTGTTCTTAACTTCGCCTTCTTTGGGATATTGCACCTTCTGAATTGATTTCTGGCATTTTCATAAAGATTTTTTTGGATTGTATAATGTTACGTTTGTGTCTCTGTGGGAGAACAAGGTATGATGGGGCTTCTTCTACCTTTTTGTCCCAATTTTGATATATTTTTTTAAATAACATTTTAATTTATTTTTGAGGGACAGAGAGAGACAGAGTGTGAGCAGGGGAGGGTCAGAGAGAGAGGGAGACACAGAATCCAAAGCAAGCTCTAGGCTCTGAGCTGTCAGCACAGAGCCCGAAGTGGGGCATGAACTCACAAATTGTGAGATCATGACCTGAGCCAAAGTTGGGTGCTCAACTGACTCAACCACCCAGGTGCCCCTTGATACTTTTGGTAAGATATTAGTGTTCTATTCTTCATTCCAATATTAATGATCATAAAATGTTTAAATTGCCCAATAGTAAACATTGCCTGCATTTCTGTCAGAAGTTTCTCTGTATTGTCCCAGTATCCTCAGTTCCATATCTCATGGGAAGCTTGCCAGTGTTGTAACAGTGCTCTGATTCCTCATTATAAAGTTCAAATACCTACCCTTTGCCTGCATTAATCATCAAAATTTTCTCAGTGTTCTACTGACCCAATCCTCAGGAGAATTTCTCCCATAATAAACCAGACCCTCATTCTTATTAGAAGTATGATGGTTAATTTCATGTGTCAACTTGAATGGGTAGGATGTACCCAAACATATGGACAAATATTTTTCTTAGTGTGCCTGTGAAGTTGCTTCTTAATGAGATTAATGTTTGAATTGGGAGACTGAATAAAACAAATCGCTCTCTCTTTTGTGAGTGGACCTCAATCAGTTGAATACCTGGATAGAACAAAAAAGTCTAAGAAGGAAACATCTCCTGCTTGAATGCTGAGCAGAAATATTAGTTTTCTCTTGCCCTTATACTGGAATAAGGCCTTTGGACTCAGACTGCAACTATGCCATCAACTCTCCTGATCTCCAGCTTGACAACAGCAGATTGGGGACTTCTCAGCCTACCTTATTGTATAAAAATATTCCTTATACTGCTTCTCTTTCTACCTCTGCCTCTCTGCTTCTATCACTGTGTTTTTGTGTCTGTGTCTGTCTCTGTCCATCTCTGTCTCTCTCTCTCCATCTTTCTCTGTCTCTCTCTATATATAGATATGTCTGTCTATCTATCTATCTAATCTGGGAAAATCTAGATTGTGTGTGTGTGTGTGTGTGTGTGTGTGTGTGTGTGTTTGTGTGTAGATAGATAGATCGATAGATAGAATCTCAGGAGAATACTGTCTAATTCAGGTCAGAATATAATGTTCTACACGTATATCCATGTAGTTCCTATTAGTGAATTTCATTCTTTTAGTTCTTCTATATTCTTGTTAATTTTCTGTCTAGTAATTCTACTAGTTGCTGAGAGGGAAGACTGAATTATCTAATTACAAGTGTGTATTTGTTTTTTGTTCTTTTAGCTCTACTTGTTTTTTCTTAATGCATTTTGAAACTCTATTGTTTGGTGTATATACATTTAAAATTCTTATATCTTCTTGGTGAATTGATATTTTTATTCATACACCATATCCCATTTTTTCTCTAATGATTTTATTTGTTTTATTTTATTCACTCCTCTTTTGTTTGCTAAAATTAATGTTTCCATGGCATATATTTTTTCATCATTTTAATTTTAATCTACCAATGTTTTTATATTTGAAGTGACTTTCATCTAGAAAATATATGACAGGATCCTTTTTTTAGGGTCTTTTTAAAAATGCATTCTGTTGATGTTCACCATTAAATTGACTTAGGAGGTCAATGAAATGCCTTCTGTGAGCACTATTAGATTATCAGCTGTGGGAATGAATTACTGTATGCTTAAAAGTCTCTTAACTGGGGGGAAATGCACCCTTACACTTCTAATATTGTGATCTTTCTCCTTCAGTAAGTTGCTATAACATTCAAAATAAAAATCTAAAAGCTGAATCACTATGTTGTACATCTGAAAGTAATGTGATGTTATGTGTCCACTATAAACAAATTTTTAAAAAACAAACATCAACAAAAGCAAATGTAACTTGAATGAATGCAAAAATAATATGTGGAAATACAAATATCATTAATCGTCTTCCCCTAAAATGAAGAGAGTGAATGAAGGAAGGCAAGAAGTCTCAAATAAATGTATTAAAATGATTTATAAGTTATGGCTTTCCATGGAAGATATCATACTTTCATGAAGATCTATATTAACTGATGATGATTTAATAAATATAGAAACTAAGTTTGGACAACCAATATATTCAGAAGATGTAAAAACAACATGGAAAATCTTCCCTATTTGCCAGACTCTGACCAAGGCCAAAACATTGCCCAGGGACTGATTCTCGATCCAATGGGCCAGGACACTCCTTCCACTAGATCGTATTGGAACTCTCATCCCATCCCAAAAATCCCACTGGGTTCTGACCGCAATTGAAATTTCTTATTGGTTTGTCATAGACACTTCATATGTTCCACTTCGGTCATGTTAGCCAAGCCCTACAAGAACACATTTATTTCTTGTTCGGATGTCCTGAGCACATTGCATATGACAACAGCCCAATATTTGAGGCTGAAGCTACACATCAGTGGCCCCAATCAAGGGTATTCAATGAAATATTTATGTTCCATATTTCCACCAAGCCTCAGAGAAGATGAAATGTTAATAAAAATTGAAGGGCATGCTTAAGTGGTGGATTAGAAGAGAAGAGAAAATAGCCCCAGTCCAAACTACACATCTCAAGTGAGAAACCTGTCATCATAATACAGCATTTTTTGAAGGGGCATTTATTATTTGTGCTGTCTGTTTAATAAGGTTATCCACCTACTTCCTCCAATTCTTCTTTTATGGTTACTGATACATCAATTTCTGTGGTGGACACAAAAAGGGCCATATAAAAAATGTTTATTTATTTCTTTTGAGAGACAGGGAGAGAAAGAGAGAGGAGGAGAGAGTGAATGCACAGTGGGAGAGGGGCAGAGAGTGAGAAGGAGACAGAGAATCCCAAGCAGGCTCCAGGCTATCAGTAGAGTCCGATTCTGGGCTGAAACCCATGAATTATAAGATCATGACCTGCGCTGAAATCAAGAGTCAATGCTTAACCAACTGAGCCACTCAGACACCCCAATAAAGAGACCTTTTGATAATGTGATTAATAATAAAAATTATATCTTTGGTCTTTGTCCCAATTTCTGGCACAGGGCTCCTAATACCCTTGTAATTTCTTAAGTGATAAGAGTGAAGGACTGTCTTGCTATTTATAACAAGTTCCTTTCAACCACACTTGAGTTTATATTTTGGAAAACAACTATGGATGGAACTTGTTGCCAGGGGAATGAATGATGTGATTACAGTATTGGAGCATTCATTTCCACCCCTGACCACTGGGAAGGGGAGAAAAGTAGGAGGTTGATTTAGTCATTAGTGGTCAATGATTGAATCAATCATGCCCACCTATGTATTAAAGTTTCTATAAAAAATCCCTAACGTATGGAGTTCAGAGAGCTTCTAGGAAAATTTGGAGGTGCTATGAGTGTAATGCTCTTGAAGAGGGCTTGGAAGCTCCATGTCCCTTTCTATATAACTTTCCCTATGCACCTCTTGCATCTTATTATTCCTGAGTTATGTCCTTTATAATAAGCCAATGATCTAGAAGGTAAAATGATTTTCTGAGTTCTGTGAGCCACTGTAGCAAATTATGAAACTCAAGAAGAGAATCATGGGAATCTCTGTATAGAGACAGCATTCAGAAGTACAGATGACTATGGATCTGTAACTGAAGTGTTCATGTGTGAAAGGTGGAGTAGTCTTGAAGTATGGAGACTTTAATCTGTGGGATCTATCTTTAGGTAGTGTGAGAATGAAATTGAATTCTAGGACACCCAATTGGTGTCCACAGAAATTTGGAGAATTGTTTGATGTGAGAAAGGCCCATACATTTTTTGGCCAAAAGTACTGAGAGTAGTAATAGTGTAAACTAAAACAAAGTTGTTTTTCCCTCTTATAATCTCCCATGTTCTTAGACCACTTGCTGAAAATTTAAATAGATAAGGAGATTAGAATCTTTATGAAGTTTTGCCTACAAAGACTTTGAAATTGATGACCATTAATTTAAGGCTTCTAGTTTCCTAAGGTGGTCCTCCTGCTTTTTTTTGGATAGCCCCTTGTGATGGGTACCAATGTCTAGAATAGAAAATGCTATTGAGCCACAAGAGGAGATCCATATGTGAATATTTATGTTTTCCCCACTAGGGGATTCATGAAAGATACTATGTTTACTCATCGTACAGAAAAGACTGCCCCTGTCTCAGTTGATGGGAAAAAGTCCCCCAAATGATAGAACATCATCATTTTCAGATCAGTGAGCCTGGATAAGCTTGAGGGAGGCATGCGGATCTAATATCTCTTCTCTCTCTCCTAAAGAGTAGACTGTGTGACTCCCATCTCACCAAATTTATTGATATATATGTCCCAGGTTGTTGCCACTGCGCTGAACTTGACTAACGAATATGTCACTCATTGTCCAATCCCACCGATAAACATGGCTGCTGTGCCACTTTGTATTGTGAATGGATATTTTTTTTTAAAAAAATGGAACATTCTGCTACCTAATATACCCCAACTTTATTAATCTAGACCCAGAGTTCCACAGCTGAACTCTTATACTGTAGGAATAAAACACCTCCCAAGATGTTAGCTCATCCCTGTCAAAGATGGGGACAATCAGAATGTATGGGAAAAGGATGAAAAACTTTAGGGTTGTTTTGGCCTTGATAGTGGCAGCCTTCTCCTATCCCATTCTTGCTCCTGCCTTATATAGACTGTTCAGTTCCACTTAACTGATCTTCACTTTGGCAGGGATTTGTGATGAATTGATCTCCATGGTCGTATTATTACACTCTTAGCACTGTGAGGGCCACCTTGGGATATTTTTTTTCTAATTTTTTAATGTTTATTTATTTTTGAGAAAGAGGGAGGGAGAGAGAGAGAGAGAGAGAGAGCAAGAGTAAGGGAGGGGTAGAGAGAGAGAGAGAGAGAGAGAGAGAGAGAGAGAGACAGAGTTTTCAGCTGTCAGCTGTCAGCTCTGAGCTATCAGCACAGAGCCTGACATGGGGCTCAAACTCACAAGGTATGAGATATGACCTGAGCCAAAGTCAGAAGCCTAACTGACTGAGCCATCCAGGGGCCCCTATTTATTTTTTTAAAGCCCAGACTTTTACTTGTCTTTTCCCTAGCAATGTAACATGCTCATATGGGTCAGCAATAAGAAACTTCTAAATAATCAAAATAGTCCCTTTAATTAACAATATCACACAAAGACAAGTAAGGCAGTAACTCCAAAACCAGGCAGATGCTGATTAGTGAAGGAAATGCCAGGTGATATTATTAACTCTGCTAAAATAAATGAACCAGGGAATTATTCCCACTATCAGGGTCCTTCAGTTAGAAAAGATTGTATAGAGCCAAACCATAAAAGACTTTTAAAAACTGAGAATAAACTGAGGGTTGATTGGGGTGGGAGGGAAGCGAAAGTGGGTGATGGGCACTGAGGAAGGCACCTGTTGGGATGAGCACTGCGTGTTGTATGGAAACCAATTTGACAATAAATTTCATATTAAAAAAAAGAAAAGCTTGTATAAAACTTGTCCTTGATCTTTTCTGAGGTGATTAATAATACCTTAAACTTTGGAGACACAGTGAATGAGACCCAATTCTTTGGCCCCAGGATTTTTGAATGACCACAGTCCTCAACTTCCTGATGGCCAGCCAAGACAAGTCTGTGCAATTGCTAACACTTTGTGTTGCACCTGGATCAATGGAATGGCAAAATACAGTCCATTGTACAGCTTATAAAAGAAGACTTCAGGTTCTCTGAAGAAAGATTTATTTTGGGATATCTTTTCCTGGCTAGGCAATGATTGGAGCTTATGGCTAAGTTCTATACTCCAGGTAGCCCTGGTAATACTTCTTGGAATGATCTTGATTGTGACTTTCCTCTCCCTATGGCCTCAGGCTAATTACTCAGTTTTTTGGCACAGCTATTCAAAGCCAAACCTATCTGGTTCAATGATGAGTTAGTCTATTTCACATTTGAGCCCAAGAAACTAAGGAAATAAAGTTGAAGAGTTTGGCTCCCAGCCAAAACACCATGCATGATCTTATAGGTCCAACCATAGGCTATTACAAGTGCTTTACCTGACAGGTCCCAGAAGGAAAAGCTGCCCTCACTACTCCAGACTTGATGCACAGCTGGCACACTGCAGACTTAGTGGGAAGTTACAGTTAAGGACTCTGGCCCTCCAGCCAGCATGCTCTTATAAATACGTTCCTAGCACAGGTATCTTTATTCAGAGGTATCATAATCAGAGATACTTGGCCAAACACTTCAGGTACCTCTGAGACACCTACTCATCAGGAACTCTCAAAGATTCCTTTCTCCACTGTGATTCATTATTCATTCCTTTACAGCTACTAACCCTTTAAACTCCCCTCCCCTTGCCCATAGAATCATTTTAAGAAGAGCCTTTTGTTGAAGGGGTGGGGTTTTGAGTAGGTTCACAACCGTCTTGGAATCTTCCCTGGTGTAATCAAAGGAAGAGGTAGGCCACTACAGCTTGGTAGGTGGCAGTTTCAATAAGAGCAGAGGGAACTTACATATGGCGCTTGTCTTGGATGTCAGCAAGATGAATGGATCCTTGTGCCCACTCTCCAAATTTTAAAAGCTTATAAAGAAGCCCTAACTAGATGCAGTCACATATATATCATGTAGGTGTTTTCAATATCGTATTACATCTCAAGGCTATGTCCTAGGAACAGCTTCTGGGAACCAGAAAATTAAGCAGAACCCACATTCCAGGGGCAGGACAGAGATCAGAGAGCCTCCAAGTGCTTGGGTCTAACTTACAGGTCAATTGGCAGTCATGTCTTTTTGATCATGATCCCTAACACGGGGGTATCTCAGCAGTGACAGGATTCTTCCTTGTACTCTGATCCATATGACATTAACCCAGTGTCATTCCATGGGGAAAAAGGGAACACTGGGGCAGCTGGTACCTTCTTTCTTGCCTCGTGCCTAATTAAGTGAATAAAGCTTTTGCTTATTACTTTCACTTTGGTTCACGGCCTTAATTGACCAACTTTATATCTATTGACTCTTAGATCAACTCAGAACTCTGATGCTATTAAGAGATTATCAAGGTTGTGTTGTACAAGAGCAGTACACAAGCTTCATTTGCTGTCCTATACGCCAGCTATGGACAGCTAGAATTTAAAAATATATACGTATATATACAATGGTACCAAATGAAATGAAATATTTCTACACAAATTCAACAATATATTTACAGGTTCTATATGTGAAAAACTACAAAAATACTGATGGAAGAAATTAAAAAAAAATCTAAATACACATGGATATTTTCTATGTTTACATGTTGGTAAATTCAATATTGTCAAGATGTCAGTTCTTCCCAACTTGATCTACATATTCAACACAATCCAAGTGAAAATCCCAAAGTATAATTTCATAGGTATTAACAGATGTATCCTAAAATTTATATAAGACACAAAGTGCATAGAATAGCCAAGATAATGCTAGAAAATGAAAACAAACTAGGAAGATTTAAACAAACTGATTTCAAGACTTATTATAAATCTACAGTAATCATGACTGTATGGTATCGGTAAAAGAAAAATCAAACAGATCAATAAAACAGGATAGGAAGCCCGGAAATACACACCTATATATTACAGTTAGCTAATTGTCAACAATGGCTTAAAGGGAACACAATGGAGGAAAGGCAGTGTCTTCAACAAATTGTGCTGTAACAATTCAATATCCATATACAAAAAAATTCTAGACACTCACCTTACATCTTTTACAAAGAGCAAAATAGATAGATGATAGATAAAATTCAACATTATAAAACTTTAGAGATAAAACATAGATTATCTATAATGACATTTGTTGGAAAGATGACTTTTTAGGTACAACATTCAAAGCATGATACAAGAAAGAAAAAATTGAAAGTTGAACTTTATTAAAATTAAAACTTTGCCCTGCTAAAGGTATTATTAAGTGAGTGAAAATCCAACGCAATGACTGGGAGAAAATATTTACAAATCATGTATCAGATAAGGAGCTTATATACAAATGTACAAAGGAAGCTTAAAATTCACCAATAAACAAACAACTCAGTTTTGAAAATGTGGAAAATATTTGAATGTACCTCTTGGAAAAGAATATGTCGAGGTGGAAAATAAACCTAAGAAAAGATGCTTCACAGCTATGGTCATTCTGGAAATGGACATTAAAACCAATTTCTCTATAGCCCTTTTAGAATAAGTAAGATAATAAATGAAAAATAAATAAATAAATACTAACCCTAGAAATACCTATTGCTGGTAAGAATGTTGAGCAAGATACACCATTCTCATTCATTGCTGGTGGGAATGCAAAGTAGTATAGTCTCTTTTTTAAAAAAAAATGTTTTTAATGTTTATTTCTGAGAAAGAGAGAGTGTGAGTGGGGGAGGAACAGAGAGAGAGGGAGGCACAGAATTCGAAGCAGTCTCCGGGCTCTGAGCTATCAGCACAGAACTCAAGGCAGGGCTCAAACCCACAAACCCTGAGATCATGACCTGAGCTGAAGCCCAACACTTAACCAACTGAGCCACCCAGTCACCCCTGTAAACCCTCTTTTGAAGATGGGTTATCTGACAGTTTCTAACAAAGCTAAACTTAAACATATATTATCTGACAATAATGTCCCTTGTTATTTATTCAACTGATTAGAAAACTTTTGTTTATAAAAAAAGTTGCATGTGAATTTTGTATATAGATGTAGAGACTGGAGTGATAATCTATAAACCACGGAATGCCTAGCATTACTAATATCAACCAGAAGATAGGAGAGAGGCATGGAACAGATTCTCACCAGAGCCTCCATAATGAGTTAAACCTGCTGACACCTTGATTTCAGACTTCTGATCTCCAGCTTGTGAAGAATAATTTTCTGTTGTTTTAAGCCACCACGTGTTTAGTAAATTCTTAAAGCAACCTGTAAGGATTCTGATTTGGTTAGTTGGCTGAAACAAAGGCCCAAGGATGTGCTACATTACATGATGTTGAAATGCCAGAACTGTATTAAATAAATAAATAAATAAATACCAACCCTATAAATACCTATTGCTGGTAAGAATGTTGAACAACAGACACCATTCTCATTCATTGCTGGTGGGAATGCAAAATTGTTAGAGTAACAATCCAAAGGATTAAGGAGATAAATATATTAGAATGGACTTTGTCATGTGAGACCAACTCATCTGATGCAGGAAGGTCTAGTAGATACACTTTTCACCATGACTGTGAGTAATTACTTTGAGAGGAGAGCCCCAGTATCTTTGGAAAATTCTGGAGTCCTTTTTTCTGCAGGTCAGAAATTACAGTGGAAACTGCTACCACTGTACTGGTATCCCTAAATACAAAGTGGGCAATGGGATCAGGTGCTGGGAGGTATGTAATAATCAATTACAGTCAATATGTGTGTGATTATCATAATGCATAATGGAGTCAAAACAACAATCACAATAGTCTGATTCACTGAGATGTAGGGCATTAACTAGCTGATCATGGTGTACTCATGAAAAGTGTTAGATGGGCAGTAACGAAATCCTTATTTGGTTTGAATAAGTCAAAGCAATGTGGGTCAAGTGAACAGAAGTCTAACTTGAAATCCCAAAACAGAAAATCATAATCCTCAGTCAAATCCCAGACTTAACCCAGATTTGAAATCCAGGACACTTTGAATGAAGGGGAATCATGTCCCCTTGAGGCAAGATCCCACTACAGTAAAAACATACTATAATGTTAAATGTCCCTCTCAACTGTCTCCAAAAGAACCCATGCCACTTATCAGTGTAAATGTGCATTGAGGAAAGGGGAACAATCAGATTTTGTAGGAATTAATGGATATTGACATTAATTCCAAGAAAATTAACATATCACTGTGGTTCATCAGTCAGAGTAGGGGTTTATGGAAGTCAGATATTCAATTGAGTTTTAGCTTATGGCTATCTCACAGTGAGTTCATTGGGTCTCTGAAACCATCCTGGGGCTATTTCCCAAGTTCTGAAAAGTACAACTTGAATAGGCAACTAGGTGATCTTTGGTTGATTGACCTTTAACAAAAGTCTGAGCTGCTTACTTACAGAGATAATGATGCTCCAATAAAATGAATTTTGAAGTATTCCTTACTTTTCAATACCTTGGATGAGTTGGAGAAGGATTGATGTTAATTATTCTTGACTTGTTTGGTAGAATTCACTAGTGAATCTATCTGTTCTTGGGCTTTCGTTGTTAGGAGATTTTTGATTACTGTTTCAATCTCTTTTACTAGTCATTTGTTCAGCTTTCCGAGTTCTCATGATTCAATCTTGGTGGGTTATATTCCTACAAATTTATCTTACTCTTATAGGTTATCAAATTTCTTGGCATATAACTATCCATACTTTGTATATCTGCAGTATTGGTTTTAATGTCTCCTCTTTCATTTCTGATGTTGTTTATTTGCATATTCTCACTTTCTTTAGTGTACCTAAACTTTTGTCAATTTAGTTTTTCTAGTGTTTTTCTAGTCTCCATTTACTTGATTTCTTTACTGCTCTCAGTTATTTCCTTCCTTGTAGTAACTTGGGTTTAATGTGCTCATTTTCTATTTTCTTGAGTCATAAATTAGGTGGTTTATTTGAGACCTCTCTCAGTGGTGGTTGCACTAGTGTCTGATGGGTGGCTGCCAGTGGAGCAGCCACAGAGCTGGGACTGTTGCATAGGTGCTCACAGTGTGACAACAGCTCTGGAGTCTGGGGCACTGGCTAGCTTGCAATGGCATTGGTCCTACTGCCTGGAACATGGGCACATAAGGAATAGCTGTGGAGCTGGAGTCTGGAGGATGGGTACATGGGGAGGTGTACAGAGCTATAGTTTGGCGCTCAAGCATACATGGATGAGTTATGACTCTAGGGTTCAGGGGATCCACAGGGCAGGTAGGGATATTCACAACCTTAGTCCTGTGGTAAAACAACAGCAGTTCCTTCTGGGATGATGGAGCAGAGCTGCGTCTCCCAGCAATGGCCGCTGTTTACCTCAGTGGTGAAAGCTTTCAGTGTCTTCTGCAATAGCAGTCAACTCGGGTCTGTGATGATGAACACTGCAGGGTCCCCATGCTGTGACAGTTGTGGGGAGTCTGTAGCTGTTGTAAGGCTGGTGGAGTCCACAACAGCCCAGACTGTTAGGGTCTTCAGCAGAGGAAGCCACTCAACATGGCAATGGCACCTGCTGCATGACAGATACTAGTAGCCTCCCCCTGTGTCTGTGTAGCCTCTCCACACATTGCCAGATGTCTTCACTCTGTTAGTCTCCTGAGTGGTCCTCTCTGTGTGGTGATTCTCCATATTGTGCTCCACTCTGTTACTGTAGACTCTTAATTTTACTTTCAAGCCCTGCAAGGGCTACTTTAGTTTGTTTCTTTTATTTTTATTTATTATTATAATCTAATTTTGTTTTTGTGTGTTGGGAAGGTGATAAAAGCTGATATTTTCTATTCTGCTCTCTTGCTCTTGAATTTTTCATGTTGCTGAACATCAGCAAAAGAAGGGAAGGCAGAAGCAAATGAGTTTAAGAAATTAATTACCAAATGTGTTGTCCTATTGGTAGAATAACCATATACTTTATTGTCTAAAGTGGGACACAGTGATGGTGATGTCAAACAATATTAATAATTTGCTGGGACAATAGGCAGAACCCAAGAATTTCTGAGTCTGACAAATGAAGTTACAATATCTTATATATAAGTGCAATGTACTTTATAATAAGATGATGATACCCAAATATATTTTATGACTATTTCTGATTTTGGTCACATACAAAATAATTGAACAGAATTTATTCATATAAAATTGTGTTTCCATTAATTTTTTTATTTTGTTACATAATAATAAATAAATGTTAGTTAAGCTTCTATATATATATTTTTTTTATATCAAGCCAAATTACATTATAAGCTGTCTGGTGTTCTCAATATATTTTCACCACCTGTGCCTTATTATTATCTTTTCTTCTTCCTGAACTTATTCTTTTAATATCTTCACATGTTAAATGCTCATACTTGTCATCATGTTCTTAAAATGCTGTGACATTGTTCTAACATAACATTTTTATCTCAAAAATCATTTTATTCCCTTTCATATCTACTGGCCCATTGTTCTTTAAAAGAGCCTCCTCTATGTTTATATTATTTTTTCCTTACATGTAAAACATATTGGCAACTGTGATGGATAATACCATCTGTGTAAGTTACCTATAGACAAATAAATAAATTTAAAATATGGAATAGACATATAGGGTATAGTTTATAAAGTAGTGTCATGGAGAAAAGCAGATAATAAAAGTGTATATGATTATTATTGCTAAAATTATGTTACATATATAAAATGTTGATTAAAATTATCATAATACGTATTTGTATTTTCAAGTTATGGATAAATTATATTTCTCCAAATTTATATTTCATAACTCTTTTTTTAAATTAACTATTTGAGGAGATTCATTACTTTCTGATCTTATGAGGTCTATGGAAATAGTGTGAGAATTCATAATAGAAATCATTATAGTAATTATTGATCACCATGCTAGACATTGAACATAACAGTAGTGAATTCTGGGTATGGTTCCTTTCCTTAAATTCATAATACTCTAGACAGATAAAAGTAGCACACAAAAAACCTAAAACCTGTATGACAGCCCAGCTTAATGGTCACATAGTGGGTTTCTGAAATCACAGCTGTGGAGGTGAAATGGGTTGGTGGGCAATGGAGTAGCACCAAAATCCCTTTCAAGGAGATCATATTAAGTTACACCTTGAAGAAGAGGAAGATATGGAAAAAAGTCAGGAAGATCTGTTTGGTCCTATGGAGCCCTAAACTAGGAGAAACGTCATAATTCACAACTTTGAAATATAACTTCTAAAAATGAAAAATATTTTGGTTTTCACAGAGGAGAGGAATTGAAATAGAGAAAGGCACAACTATTCTCTTCTGCCTCAAAAGAAACTATAAAATACAACGTTTTCTCATAGTAGTTTTGCTTATGTATAATTCAAGGCTTCCTGTATATTATGTGGTTTATTCTGTCAGATATTGTTCATTGGGAATAAATTGTAAGGCCATAATATCTGTTCATGGTATAATTTTAGGATAAATTATATGAAGCCACTTTCTTATTTACCTTCAATAAGTTCTTAGCCTCCAAATTCTCTATTCTTTTTGGATAAGACCTTCATTAGACTTCAGTCCATAGTGTGAAGGTTGCATTTACAATCCTTTTTTTGAAACGTAATGAAATCTTACAGATTTTACCACTCTTCATGAATAACAGACAATACTTTCAATTTCCCATAGTCATTCATTCATTCATTCATTCATTCAAACACTCATAAAATACTTTCAACCACTTCCTATATGCCACTATATTAAGTATTAAAATATCCAAGGTGAATGAAATATTTATTCTGAATAATTTCACTAAAACTTTGAGAAAAGCATAAATATACTTAGAATGTAGTATATTTCTACACTGTGTAGTTACTACACAGTGTGTTTATATTAATATATATAATATTCAGAGGACCCTAGGAGGAAAGAAAAGTAATTATAATGCTTTCAGTGGGAACACAGCTAGCTGGACATCCATATTAGGCATTAAAACATCAATTTCATTATATCTCATTATATCTAAATGAGAAAGGTGCAGACACTCATTTACGGGAGAAGAAATTACATTTGTGAATCCAATAGTGTAGAAGAGAATATTATTTTTAGCTCACATAAAATAATTCCTGCCAGGACAGGAAAACAATATATATTCAGCAATAATTATAAATAAAATTTTTTAAAATATACACACATGTAGTACTACCACAAGTACATACAGGAACATAAACAAATGAAAAATGTTTGTTCTCTGGGGAAAAATGATACTAAAATGATCAGAAAAATTGAGACCCTTATCATCATCCACACAAACTTACTTTGCATGTCCAATAGATCTTGCCCCTACCCAGGGATCCTTTTTTAGTGAACAACTTCTTCATCAATATTTACCATCCCGCTTGTAGGCTTCAGGTCAAGTAATTAGATTATGTTTGGTGAATAAATCTTTCATATTTATTAGACAGGCACATTATGGTGAAATCATATTTGCACTTTAATCAGAGTCATAAACTGAAAAGTAATAAAAACAAATAATGGAGTACATATGCTCCTGATATCATAGGACAGAATACTTATAGATTAAAAAAAGATTTACCTAAAACATTTTAGCCAAGTTTTCACAGAAAATAATTAATTTTACTTGAAGTACATCATCCTTTTAGTCTTAAAACTTCTCCTGGGAACACAAAGTTCTCTTTGTACATGGGAGTCTCAGAAGAATAGACTCATTAAAAAGTTGCACAAACACAGAGAGAATGAAAACATGACTCCTCCCCACCCAGTCAAGCTCTCTGTGGGCACATAGGCTGAAGAGCTGCTTTTAAAACTATGTTAGCCTCCAAAACTATGCATCTGGAATGCATGGTGCTGTGGAATTGTCCTGTGCTATTTTGTCATCACAAGGAGTTGGGACTGAACAGTTTTTATGGGAATCAGTGTTTCCTGGGCCCAAGAATTCAGTTTCAAAAGGAAAGCCAGTGGTAAAAGATGTGAATTTCTTCTGCTTTTTCTTCATCAAAGTCATTTTTATTGGGCAGGGGGCACTTCTTGTGAGACAAGACTATGGGGTAATAGAGGAAGAGGTTTACTGTGTTTGGAAAGAAGATGAGGGACTTAACAAAGGTATTCCCTGTGTAAAAACATTTCTAGTAAGAAGATCAAATGCAACTGCATCGAATGTTTTGCATTTGTGTGAAAGTGAGATGCTAGGGAAGTTAGAATATTATATGATTAGAACTAAGCCTGACATTTGCTTTCAGAAAGTCAGAATTGCTTCATTTTAATGAGAAATAAACTTCCATGCTCTCACACATCTTTCTTTGGGATGTCAAAAATTTCTCCATTTCTGTAATATCTACTTTTCCCCTTTTCTTTTCTTAACTTCAACCCAAACATTCAATGTCCAGGTTTGCTTCAAGTCACATCTCATCAAATAGTTCTTCAAACTATTTTGGGGAACTAAACTATGTAACTATGTTTAAAGCTAGTTCTTCAAATTATATTTGGGATATTTGCCTTAAATTGTTTAGCCTTGTCTAAATAATGGCATGGTACCTAATAGTGTGAAATCATTTATTGAATTGCTTAAAAACAGAGTCTATAAAAATTAGAGATTATATTTTAAATATATTAGCCATTTTTTAAAATGTTTTAATTATTTTTGAGACAGAGAGAGACAGAGCATGAGCAGGGGAGGGGCAGAGAGAGAGGGAGACACAGAATGGGAAGCAGGCTCCAGGCTCTGAGCTGGTAGCACAGAGCCTGACATGGGACTCGGACTCACAAACCGCCAGATCAGGATCTGAGCCGAAGATGGAGGCTTAACCGACTGAGCCACCCAGGCGCTCTCTGGCCATTTTTGAAATAAACCCAATCCTGTATTTTGGTTATAACTGAATATTACTTATAAATAATTTGGAATATTAATTCCAATTAGTGGATTTGACTTGTCATTCCACTCATAATATTATGGATATTTCTTATCATTTATTTCTAAATACCTTATTTTAATAATCCCCATATACCATTTATTATTTAATTTTTCTGAAACATAAAAATATTATGTCAATTTTTCTTACTACCATGTTATTTTTATTTTTGCTTGTGTTTCTAAAAGTTGCCTACCATAAATTTGATGTAATCTCTCATGTCATATAGTTTCATGACATTTTGATCTGATTTTCATCTAATTTTGCATTCCTTGCATTGATAACAGTTTTTATACCATGAATATTACAACTCACATTTCAATTTTTCACATGTGTTTTCTAAAATATTTATACCAATGCTTATATTTTTTACGTATTGAGTCATTTTATGCTGTGTGTATTTCTGGAAAATTGCATTAGTTTTTCATTCCAGTCCTAGATGTATAACTGTACCATTTAATATATTGTTTATTGGTACAATTCTTATTGCTGCAGATTTATGATTATTATTTTCAAAATGGATTTTAGTGTTTTTTGTTTGTTATTGCAAAAGTAGATTATGTTTATCTCTATCCCCATTTTTTTTTTTGTGGAGAAAATCACTATTGATGCCTCTGATTTCTGCCAGTTATATAATCTCCCTATAGTTATATTATCATGGTTATTTTGTATATGATTATTTGTCAAACCAGAGGATTCTTTTGTACTTCTTCTGTCAAGTCATTGTAACCCTCTTTTCTGTAAAATTATTCAGAAACAAACTTTTAATCATCACCCTGTCCCATCAAATATGACATTCCAAAAACATAATAAAAAAATTATCAACACTTTTGCAAATATTAACACATTACTTGTGTAATATTTTACACTGCAAAAATTTCAAGAAAAGGTTAACTTCAATGGCATAACAATACAATGCAATGAAAAATAAATGTTAGAAAAGAAGGACAAGTTGAAATCTATAAAGATAAGTGGGATTTAAATAAAACCTTTAAAAAGTAATTTTAAATATACAAAGGAGGATAAGCTAATTAATTTTTATTTTTCTGCCTTTACTGGCCATTGAAGCACTAGAATCTCAGGTGAGAAAATGTGCCTGCAAGATGTGCCCACTATCCACGTGGCTCTTGAAACCTAGATGCACCATTGGCTTGAAGCTGCAGTCTGTACTCTCTATGTGCCCTTGTAACATCGGGACGGCCCAATCCTCACGAGACAAACACTGGAAGTAAATTGCTTCTATATTTACAGGTACCAACTAATCTTTTATTTGTGTATTTTATCAGAACACTTACTGGACAAAGTTCTTATTGATAAAATATATAGTTGTAATTATATATTTAGCACACCCCACCAAAGTGTTACAGATATAGAAAGGAAAGATGGAGTTATCAAAATTGATTTTCATAGCTCTTCAGCTGTATTTTTGTAGGATATGGTGTACCCAATCATAATATCAATTGTCTTGCTCAATTTTGCTATAAAAAGTAGCTAAAATTTTATTTTAAATTTCTCCTTGATTTCTTAATTTGATGAATGATTCACCATACTTTTTCCTATGCTATAACTCTCTTTACAGTAAAAAAGAGACATAAATATGGAAAGAAGGAATTGGACATTGGTGACTGAGATTATTCTTGTGGGGATACCAACCACCAGAGCTCTTGGGGGTCTCCTGTTCTTTATTTTTTCACTGGCTTACTTGGTGACAGTCCTTGGAAACAGCCTAATCATTATGCTGATTCTCATGGATTATAGGCTTCACTCACCCATGTATTTCTTCCTCAGCAATCTCTCTTTCAGTGAAGT
The DNA here is from genome assembly GCF_024362965.1 of Panthera pardus. Classification (NCBI taxonomy): domain Eukaryota; kingdom Metazoa; phylum Chordata; class Mammalia; order Carnivora; family Felidae; genus Panthera; species Panthera pardus. Next base: position 4,968,278 of record NW_026526654.1, read on the forward strand.
ATTAACCACAACCTGTGCTGTTCCCAAGATGCTGGCAGGCTTCCTGTCAGACAGAAAGAGCATATCCTTTGGTGGATGCTTCACCCAGTCTTATTTCTACTTCCTCTCTGGATGTACTGAGTTTATACTTTTTGCAGTCATGTCCTATGATCGTTATGTGGCCATTTGCAGCCCCCTTCAGTACCCAGCAATTATGACCAGCTCACTGTGTGTGCGTCTTGTTATCCTCTCCTGGGTGGGTGGTTTTCTCCTCATTCTCCCGTCCACTGTCCTTAAGGTGGAGCTGCCATATTGTGGCCCCAATGTGATTGATCACTTTTTCTGTGACAGTGCTCCCCTCCTCCACTTGGCCTGTGCTGACATCCACATCATTGAGCTGTTAGACTTCCTCAGCTCCCTTGTCCTGCTCATCAGCTCCCTCTCACTCACTGTGGTCTCCTATGTTTATGTCATCTCCACCATTCTGAAGATACCCTCAGGTCAAGGTCAACGCAAAGCCTTTGCTACATGTGCCTCTCACTTCACTGTGGTCTCCATGGGCTATGGGATCTCCATTTTTGTGTATGTCCACCTCTCCCAGAAGAGCAGCTTACATCTCAACAAGATCCTCTTTATCCTCTCTAGTGTTCTCACACCCCTCCTGAATCCCTTCATCTTCGGTCTACGGAATGAAACCATGAAAGATGCTCTGAAGGACAGCTTGGCCAAGGGCCGGAACTTCCTCAAGGGGATGAGGTCCAAGTGACATGATCCATGGGAGTCATTTTAATTCTGGGATCCTCAGCTTCATCCATGATTCCAGCAAAGCCCCATGATGTACGTAAATTAACAAATAATGTCTGCTATGAAAGTATTTTAACTTGATAACCAAATATACAGGTTTCATGTGTATGTTAGATTTTGAAGATTTTGTTACAATAATTAATATTTTTATTTATAAGTGCTAATAGATGATGATGTGTTTAGTAATAGAAGTAATAGTATAGTATTTACTAAAAACTCAGTTTCAGATATCACTTGGTTGGAAATGTGTATATTATTTTAAATCATCATAATAAATTAAACTGTAATTAATATGTGTGTGTGTCTGTGTGTGTGTGTGTGTGTGTGTGTGTGTGTTTGCATTAGGTATAAGACTGCTCTAAAAACTTTGTCTACAATCCAACAAGTTGAACTCAAACACACACACACACACACACAAGAATTACACCTTGGAATAGAATTTGAAATGTTTTAGTAGGGGCATAAACTCTATCATACTTTGGAATAACATATGCATTATTAATTTTCTTTATACTTCATTTCAGTTCAATTTTATTTATGACATTACTATTTATATGAAAACCTTCAAAAGATATATATTTTTTCCCACAGTTTCTTCAAGTACATGTGTTTTGCAATTTAGTACTACTGATACACATGAAAATCTAATACATTTAAAGTGACAGAGGCACTATAACAATATAGGATAATTAAAGAGCAAAAATATAAGAGAAATTTAGCAATATGGATTTGTTAAGGACAATTAAGATACCATTTTTGCACAAGCTAGGAAGTAATAATTTGGTGAATGGTAATATTAGAAATTCTTCTTTAGGACAAATGGTGGTTATACAAGATACAGGAAGTTTTCCATACTTCTAAACTGCTGGCTAGAGATAGCAGAAAAATGGGAAATTGAACATGAAGGCAATTCATATGAATTATCTAAACTGAGGAATAGAGGGAAAACAATGAGAAAAAGATGAGTAGCACCAAAGGGAGCCTCATCACAATATGACATTCTTTAATCTATGTATATTTATATTCCCACAGTGGAAACAGGTGATTTGTGAGGAAAAAAATATGAAAAAAATAGTGATTGATTTAATTCCCAATTCAGATATTTAAACTGACAGATTTCCACGAAAAGAAAAATAAGGGTAGAAAATCTCACCAAAATCATTATCAAGTTAACAACGTCTAGGCACACACTAGTCAAACCGCTGTAAACCTGCACTAAAGATAAAATTTGCAAGTAACCACAGGAAATAAAGTCACATTTAATATGTAGAGAAATGGCTAAAAGTCATCTCTGAGTTTTCATGAAAAATTGGTAGGCAATTGACAACAGAAAGACATGTTGAGGGGCTAAAAAAATAAAAACAAATAATAATAAAAAAAAACCTCTTGAATTCAAACATCCATATCCTTAAAAATGATAATAAATTAAGGACCTTCCTTATTAAAATAAAACAAAGCAGAAATAATGTGTCACCAGCCTGTGTAGATGACAGAAAATGTTAAAAGATATCTTCAGGCTGATGGAAAATTACTCCAAATGGAAACTTGTATTAATTTATTTGAGCAAAAGTCACCACAAATGGTTAACAAGTTAGCAAATATGAGCAATTTTACTTTATTTTTATCATGTCATCTAAAAGACAAGAGAGTGGGGCGTCTGGGTAGCTGTCGGTTAAGCATCTGACTTTAGCTCAGGTCATGGTCTCACAGTTTGTGAGTTCAAGCCTGGTGTCGGGCTCTGTGCTGACAACTCAGAGCCTGGAGCCTGCTTTGGATTCTATGTCTCCCTCTCTATGCCTCTCCCCAGCTGGCGCTCTTTCTCTCTCTCTCTCTCTCTTACTAAACACACACACATATGCACACACACACACACACACACACACACACACACACACACAATTAACATGATAGTAAGTATGTATATATATAAACACCATAAAAGTATCTAATGTGCAATAACAGAGTTAATATATATATATATATATATATATATATATATATACACACACATATATATATACACACACACACATACGTATGCATATATATATATATGTAATAAAAGTTGACTAATGATTATTATATTTGAGAAATAGGACATAGGAAGAGGAAGTGTATGCAGGTGCAGGAAATGGACACTAGAAATCTCAAGGTGGTTTCAGAGGATGCAGAGAAAGAGGAACCCTTTTACACTAGTGGTGAGAATGAAAAATGGTGCAGCCTCTCTGGAGAACAATATGGGGGGCTCCTCAAAAAATTCAAAATAGAACTACCCTATGATCCGGCAATTGCACTACTGGGTATTTATCCAAAGTATACAAAAATTGTGATTTGAAGGTTCACATGCATCCCAGTGTCTATAGTAGCACTATCAACAATAGCCAAAGTATGGAAAGAGTCCAATGTCCATTGACTGATAAATGGATAAAGCAGATGTGGTATACATATAAACTATGGAATATTACTCAGTGATAAAAAATAATGATATCTTGTCATTTGTAACAGTGTGGATAGAACTAGAGTGTACAATCCTAACTGAAATGAGTCAGAAACATTTGTCAGAAAAAGACAAATATCACATGATTTCACTCATATTTGGAATAAGAAACAAAACGGATGAACATAGGGGAAGGAAAGAAAAAATAAGATTAAAAACAGAGAGGGAGACAAACCATAAGGGAGTCTTAAACACAGAGAATGACCTGAGGGTTGCTAGAGGGTGGTGACAGGGGATGGGCTAAATGGGTGATGGGCATTAAGGAGGACACTTGTTGGGATGATCACTGGGAGTTATATGTAAGTAATGAGTCACAAAATACTACTCCTGAAATCATTATTACACTATATGTTAACTAACTGGGAATTAAATTTAAAACAATGAGGACAAAAAGTAACATAGTAAAAATAGAATAAAAGAATTATTGTTGATTCTGGTCATACAGGAGGAAAAATGCATAGAAAAAATTATAATTTCTATAAATTGTAGAAAAATTTATCAAATTTCTACTTGTGTTGCCACTTTATAAGGGTTATATGTCATTTATACTAATAACGTGTATTCTATCCTTCAAAAAATTCTCATGGTGGATTCAAGGGGAAGAAGAGGCAAGTAGGAAGTATGGATGTATAGTGACAGTATAGTGGAAGAAAGGAAAGGGAACAGTAAAATAATGTGTCATTAACAAAAAGAAAGAAAGAAAGAAAGAAAGAAAGAAAGAAAGAAAGAAAGAAAGAAAGAAGTGAAAGAGAAGAAAGAAGGAAAGAAAGGAAGGAAGGAAGGAAGGAAGGAAGGAAGGAAGGAAGGAAGGAAGGAAGACAGGAAAGGATAAACTGAGGAACAACAGCAGTAGCAATCAGGATGAAGGGACAATAAGTAATCAGATAGAATTAAAATTGGAATCAGAAATTTAATTAAATAGGAATAGACTTAAAACACAAAACACCAAGTAATGACAGAAAGTGTCAGACTGGGTAAAGAAGAACTTGATTTACACTGTCTATAAAAGATGCATTCTAAAGAGAGATATGCATAAAAAGAAAAGGATAGAATACAGAAGATATCCTATGGGCATCTTAAGCAGAGGGAAAATGGTGACCAATGACATTTACCAAATAAATTTCAAGGTGAAGACTATTGAGAGATATAATCAAGAGTATTACATACTGGAAAAATGATATGGTTTAAAGAAAGGGATAATATTTCAAATTATAAAATTATGTAGCAATGCAACAGAACATCCAACCCCATAAAGCCAAATATTTATGGAAGTGCAAGGAAAACTTGCTGAGTCTCTATCATAGTCAGAGATTTTAATATCTTCTCTCCCCATAATTGATAAATACTAAGTAATTATCAGTAAAAATATAAGTGAGTATATAGAATTTCCAAATACTGTCAAACAATTTGATCCAGTTAAACATTAAAACAACACACTATCTTCAGAACACACTTTCTATGTGTAGAGAAGGAAAAATTCTCTTCTGCCTTCTTAGAGTCTCTGGCTGGGCCTAAAGATTAAATTGACATAAACCAGATTAACAGGAGAAAAGTGTCCAAGTTTCATTGAGATTTTACACATACATGAGAACCTTTACAAAACAATGAAGACCTGCAGTTGTGACCAGAGCAGGAAAATGTTATATCTTTCAAAAGAGGAAACAATGAATTTCTGAAGAATTTGCAAAACAGAGGGGTTTGGGCTACACGTAGAAATAGTGAAGAATTAACAGGGTTTGTTTTTACAGCCTTGTCAATCCTAAATTCCCTGTCTCTGGTGATAAGGATGTCTCCCTCCTTGTACAGGAGGGCACATTTCACAGGGAGTTTTATCTCCTGCTTTCAGAATAAAAAGGAGGGTCCGAGTGTCCTTATTCACCTGCTATTGTTAGAGCCTATAACTAAAAACAATCCACATGCCAAAGTGGCATATTTTGGAGTGACAGTCTCTGAATGCCTTCAAACTCTCAGGAAGTGAATATGGAAAGTTCATCAAGACAGACCATAGGCTGGTGCATAAATCATTCTCAACATAGTTCAAAGGAAGGAAATCATATGAAGCATATATTCTAATAATGGAGTTAAATTAGAATTCAATAAAATATAATGTTTATAAAAATTCTCAAAGAATTGAGAATTAAGTAACCATTTCTATGTAAACCTTGGGAATAAGAAAAAATAAAAAAAAACAAAATAGAAAATACCTTGAAAGTATTTTAATATTGACAATAAAAGCACAACACAAAATTTGTGGTTTCTTCCTAATGCAGGGCTTCATGGTGAAATTGCAACTTTAAACACCTTAATCAGAATAACAGGTTGAAAATATGTTATGCAAATTTCCACATAACACAGCCAGAAAAAGCATACTTTACTGAAAGTAGGTAACAGAAAATAATAATACGAATAAACTCAAGTCAAAATGAAGTAGAAAATATATACAGAATGCAGGAATTCAAGCCAAATAAATATTGGCTCTTAGAAAAAAAATAATAAAATATGTAAGACCCTACTGAGTAAAAAAAGAGAGAACTCACAAAATATCAATATTAAGAAAGAAATTAGGGGTGCCTGTGTGGCTCAGTAGTTTAAATGTATGAATCTTGATTTTGGCTCAGATCATGATCTCATGGTTTTGTGGTTTTGAACCCTGAATAGGGCTCCATGCTGATAGTGCAGAGACTGCTTGGGGTTCTCTCTCTCTCTCTCTCTCTCTCTCTCTCTCTCTCTCCCTCTCTCTCTGCCTTTTCCCTACTCATGCTGTCTCTGACTCTCTCAAAATAAACAAACTTTAAAAAAAGAATGAAAATTAAAATATCACTGTACATTCTATGGATTATAAGGGAAACTTATTGAATAACTTTAGCCCAATTACAAATGGAATTTCAGTACATTAAAACAATGGCACCTTATCCAGCCTGTAGGATAAGGAGTCCACTGTAGGAGTCCACTGGGTCCAGAGGCACTTCCCCCTGGGGGCACTCATACAGTCAGCTCATGGCTGAGGCTGGGTCCCATGACTGGCAAGGTTAGTATCAAGGCTGAAAAGACTTGTACATGACATGTTTTCATGGACTGAACTTGAGGTAACTGAACATTCTTGTACAGTTTGTGGGGTCAGATGCCTTCTGGAGAATTTGCACATGAATGCCAAGACCACACTCACATTGCAGGTGCTGTTATGGTGTCCTTTGCATAAGATTTTATGCATGTGAAGAAATTGGAAATGGAAACATTAAGTTGTCAGCAGGAAGTAATGACAATAAAGAACAGAAAGTTGTTACCATAGAGATGATTCAGCCAATTCATCTAACTTTTGCACCAAAGTTCCTGAAGTACTTTTATAAAACCACTCCCTTCTCTCCTACAGTCACAGGAACTATGTTGCCAGATGCCACTTATCTTGGAGAATAAAATCGCTGATATGGGACATTTAAAGCACTATTTGTCTCCCAAGATCCAGGATGAAAAAGGATGTTAGGAATTCTTAAAATCCAAGAAAATAAAACTAAGTAAGCCCTTTGAGAACTGTTCCCAGATGCTAGCACGGACCTAAGTCTTTTTCTGTCCACAAATTTGTACCTTTGAGAACAGAAGTAGGTGCCATTTTCTGTGCATAACCTATGTTTCCCCTCCATTGTCCACAATTTGACTAAATAATAAAGTCCAAAGTTAAAACAAATACAAGGTTGTGGTGCTCCTTGATGGAAGCCCACAGACAGGACTGTGGCTTCCCTGAGTCTTGTGAGTAGGAGATACCCCACCCCCTACCCCACAGCACAACCTTGTTACCCTGTGCACCTGTTCCTTGCCGGGGCTGAGCCAGGTGATGGGGCCCTGGGAACCTGGAGGGAGGCTGGCCTCTGGGTCTGGAAGCCAGGAGTCCCTTGTCTCAGTGAAGGTGCGGTGCCAGGGATGCCCCTCCAGGCTGACCCCACCAGGGCCACCCCTCCTTCCCTGCCAGACTAGGCTCAGGCAGTTCTGCTTCTCGCTCAAGCTCTGGACTCCCAGTCAGAAACCTGAAGTTCTTAGAGGTGCCAGAGCATCTTCTGTGGATGCAGGTGGGAAGAGGAGTGGGCTGTGACCTCTGCCCTGTGCCTGAGGGCTCACCCTGGGCTGAGTGGCAGTACTTGTTCTGGGCTGTCTGGTGGTGCTGTACTTGTCAATAGTTATCCTCAGCACAGGCTCATGGGCTGCCCTCACTGGGACCTGTGCAAAGTTGCCTGTGATGGTAGAAGACCTTCTTGGGTATAAGTGGGACTGTGCAGGGTGTACCCCAGAAGGTGGACTGTAGCTGTGCTCTGTCCCTTAGCATCCTTCCCCTGTCATGGCCTCCTCCCTTCCCCACAGGTTGGAGCCTCCCCTTCTCCCTCTGTGTGCCTGTGGCACTGCGGAAACTGGATGGGCTGGGGGTGACCCTATGGAGGTCAGTAGGCTCCCCATTCAGGTGGTACAGGCACGGAGTGTGGTGGGCACTCCCTGTTGGCCCCACTGTATACCATGTGGCCCTGATGGCATGGGAGTTTCATGTCTGACCTTCCTAAAACTGGGCTTGGTGTTGTTGCTGGCCACACCTCTAAACACATTTTCCTGCCTTTCCTGAGCCACCTGTTGCCTCCCTTCTTGTAGTCCTTCTTCCTGGGTCAGGACCTCAGTGCCTACTGCCCTGCTTGCTGGGCCTGGCGCAGTGTGTAGACCATCGGAAATGCCCTCCAGGCCCCATCAATAGGAACTCTTGCCCCCCCCCCCCCCACAGCTTCTCAGATGGTTTTCCAGCCAGAACCTTCTCCTGGGCATTGACTCTCCCCTGGTCACTTAGGCTGCTATCTTCCAGGTTCTGTTGCTGCTGTTTCAGTGGCCACCCTTCATACCACAGGTGTCAGAACCTGGCCTGCAGTGGGGAGCTCAGGAGCAGAGGAGAAAGAGGAAGAAACCTGGACACTGCAGTAGCCATGGACCACACACATGGTTGTGAATATCAATATTTGGTTTTTTTATTGCTGAGTGACATTTTGCTATATAGAGTTTCTCTGTTTGCTATATAGAGTTACTCTGTTTCTCCCTTATTTCCTCTTGATTATTTTGATTGGGTCTGATGTGTGATTATTATAGAAAAAAAACTAGTATGAACATGTGCCAACTTTTTATAGGTCCACTTTCTAATAAAAATTACTAATGTTTAAAAGTCTAATGCTGTTTCATAGGATAGGCACATGTTACATCTTATAAGAAACATCAAGGAGTATTTTCAGCTTTTATAACATTAAACTTCCACTAGTGATAAAAATTCTGTTATATCGCATACTTTTCAATGCTTTGTTTTGTGCATATTTTTAAAACAGTCATTAAAAGTCATTTGAGACTATGAAAGCTTTATATCTCTATGGTTTGAATTTGCATTTGATTACTAATGATGCCAAGTATATTTTAAGCTACCGATAAACCATTTTTTGAGGAATTCCAGTTTTTGTGTAATGGTTGTTTCACCTCTAATATATCTTTGCCTATGCCTTCTTCTATAATCTTTATAATTTTACTTTTTATATTTAGTCATATGATCCATGTGAACTTAGTTGTTCTATATGTAATGAGGAAGGAATGAAGTGCTCTTCATTTACTTGTTTATACATTTTTGCCCAGGTAATATATTTTTTCCTGTATCTTTCCCATTAGAATTGAAGATTTCTGTTTGACTTTTATAAATTACTTTTACTTTTTCACTACTTGCCAGTCATCTAGCTGGCATATATTTTATGTTAAAAATTGCTTAAAAAATTAATGGATAATAAGAAAAAAGTTATATTTCTTAAACTGAATGTCATAAATTATTATTTTTCTTTCTTAATGACATTTAAATCACTTTGATAGTTGTCACCACTGACACATTCCCATCTCATTGCTTGAAAATCTAGCCAAACTCTAAAAGCTATTATAATTATTAAATAGATAAATGGTACCCTGAAAACACCAATGAAAATAATTCTGTGCTGTGTCCAAAATGCTTTAAATTACAGAGTTATCTGACTGTCAATGGAAGCAAACAAATCTCACAAACAAATCTGTGTCACATGTATACCATCCTACTCGAGAAGGATGCACACACTAATTCATTAGCTCCAATTCCCAAAACTATGTGCATTCTTGCTTATTCTTTTTCAGAAACTTTATAAATGTCATAGTTTTAAGGCTAGAAACATTTTGCTATTTCATACTTTTCCAAAAGTGAGAAATTGTGAACAAATGAATACTCAAAGTTCTTTTAACCACTGTGACGTTTTTTATTGCCATAACCTGGTGATACCACTGGAATAATGCTCACACTGAAATAAAATTTACTTTTGCATCATCTTGTTGACAATGATCTATTTTAATGGAAGAGATATATAAACCAAAACATTGGAAACCCTCCCTTGAATTGACCCTAGTCTTGAAAAAGTTTCATATAAGAAACTTTTGACCTTCAATGGATACAGTATCTCTAAGTATTCTTTTTAAAAATCTTCACTTTGAGTTTTTTGGCTTGTTGAGGTAACAAATTTCACCAAAGATAACAGATTTTAACTCTCATTCATGAACAGAAAATTTTAACAATGAGAAAAATATGTTTGTTTAGCTTATTAACATGGAGATAACAAGCTCCTCTCAGTGTTCTTTTTGAAACTATACATGTTAATATATTTCAGTAAGTAAATTATATCCTCACATGGAACTTACTATCCTTGACCAAAATAAACAAACAAACCAAAAAACTTATAATGGCATTTTCTTCTAATTCTCAATTCAGCTTCATGCAATAGATATATGTATTAAGTGTCAGTTTTTTTGATATTACATTTATGTTTATTTATATTTATATTTATATTATTTATTTATTTTTATGGTTGAAGAATGAATAAAAATGGCCTTTAATTTTTGGCAAGTCTTACTTTTCTGAAATTTAACCGACTCATTTAAAACTTGTGAAAATAATTTTGGGGGGGGTGTCTGGGTAGCTCAATCAGTTAAGTGTCTGACTCTTGATATTAGCTTAGGTCAAGATCCCAGGGTTGTGGGATCAAACCCCACATGCCACTCCATGCTGGGTGTGGAGCCTGTTTAAGATTTTCTCTCTCGCTGTCCCTCTGCCCCTTCCCCACTTTCTCTGTCTCTAAAAAAAATAATAAATAATTTTTGAAAGTTTAATGGACATTACAGTTGTCAAGTTTAAGAATGAGATAAATGTGGTAATGAATAAAAATGGCATGATGAAGGGATAATTTCCATGTAATTATTAAGAATCCAAAGGAGTTTAATGCCTGAGGGTGACAGATGGTGATTACAGTTGTGGTGAGCATTGTATACTGTATAGAATTATCATATCACTATGTTACACACCTGAATCTCGTATAAAATTGTATTCTATGTCTACTCTACTTTAATAATATTACTTTAAAAACAATTAAAAGGAGCATTACATAAAATTGGAAAGTTCTGGCTATTGCTTATGAGATTTTTTTAGAACCAACATGTTCATATAATCATACCACACACCCCTACTAAACGTTTTAGCTGTAACTCAGTTAATTCAACTTGGGAAGAGGTAGGAGAAATTATTTGTAAGTCACACACATGATTTTCTTTTCTTCTCTAAAATGTGTTAGTGGTTGGATTATAGCTGAACTGATAGAAGAATTCTGCTTTTGTCTAAATAATATGTATGTCCAATGAAATTCCACAAAAACTTGTCATTCCAATTCAAGCCATATTTGTAATGAGGTTTGCATTTGATGGTGTGAGACTCTCTTTTGAAACACAGCCATTATCACCTTAGTCATTCTGAACTCCATTGTGCAGATATGCATGGATTTCTGCCTCTCTATCTGGATTTTCTCAACATATTTTTAATATACTTGTTGTCCCCAAGGTGTGTGTTACAAGCAGAAAAGTCATATATTATTTCTGCTTTGACCAGAAGGAGGCAACTGAGTGCTTTCTCCTTGTATTGATAGTTTCGGATTGCTACATGGTCATTTGTTACCCACTGAAATATCTGTTCATCTGGTTCAACTGCTCTGTGTTTGTGGCATTGCTTATGGGAGCCTAGACATCAGTATTTTTGCCTCAGTGGTGCCTCTCTACTTCACAATCCTCCTACTTTGTGGTCCATATGTTCTTGACTACCTTGTCTGTGAATTGCCTATTCTTCTTCACATGCTCTGTACTGATATATTTCTGCAGAAGACCGTGATGGTCATAGGTAGGGCTAAGACATTGTTATTCCCCTTCCTCCTCATTATACTCTCCTACCTTCACTTTCTGGTGGCCATGATGAAAATACAATCAAGTAAGCGAAACCAGCAACAACAACAAAGATCTCCACATGTACTTCCCTCCTTATTGTGATGACCATATATTATGGAACAGGATGGATCGGTAACATGAAGCCCAAATCTCTCTATTCAGTAGAGGGAGACAAACTGATCTTGATCTTGTTCTATTTGGTCATCAACCCTATGTTGAATCCTTTTATTTATAGCTTGAGAAATAAGGAAATGAAAGTAGTTTTATGGAGATTCTTGAGCAGAAACAACAATTATATATAATTTTAATAAATGAAACAAAGTAAAATGCATTTTATTTGGATTACCTGACTTTTAGAACCACAAAAATAGAATAATATTTTTTCAAAAAATAATATTATTATTTTTAAAGTTTCATTTAAATTCTAGTCAGTTAACATAACAGTATAATGTTAGTCTTTGGTATGAAATTTAGTTATTGAAACTTACATACAAAACCATGTACTTATCAAAAATACACTCCTTAATCCCCATTAGCGATTTATCCACCCCCACCCACGTCCTCTCTTGTAACCATTAGTTTGTTTTCTATAGTTAAGAGTCTGTTTCTTGGTTTGCTTTTCTATTTTTTCCCCATGATGGTTTCTTTTGTTTCTTAAATTCCAAGTGTGAGTTAAATCACATGGTATGTATCTTTCTCTGACTAATTTTGCTTAGCATGATACGCTCTAGTTCTATCCACATTGTTGCAAATAACAAGATTTCATTCTTTTTTATGCCTGAGTAATATTCCTTGATATATAATGTATATCATACATCTTCTTTAGCCATTCATCAGTGGATGGACATTTGGTTTCTTTCCATAGTTTAGCTATTGCAGATAATACTGTTATAAATATCAGGGTGCAGACATCCCTTCAAATTAGTATTTTTGTATTCTTTAGGTAAATACTTAGTTGTGCTATTGTTGGATCTTAGGATAGTATTACTTTTCAATTTTTAGGGAACTCCATACAGTTTTCAGAGTGGGTGAACCAGTTTGCATTTGACAGCTGTGTAGTGATATATCACTGTAGTTTTTATGTAAGTTTCCTTATGATGAATGATGTTGAGCTTCTTTTCATGTGTCTGTTAGCCATCCCATGATTTAGCAAAAATGTTATTGATGTCTTCTGTCCATTTTTGATTTGGATTATTTGTTCTTTGTGTGTTGGGTTTAATATGTTCTTTATGTATTTTGAATACTAACCCTTTATCAGATATGTCATTTGCAAATATCTTCTCCCATTATGTAGGTTGCCTTTTGGATTTTATGATAGTTTCTTTCTCTGTTTTTTATTTTGATGAAGTTCCAATATTTTTCTTTTATTTTCCTTATCCATGAGACATAACTAAAAATTAATTGTTATAGGCAATGTCAAAGAGGTTACTGCCTGTGTTATCCTCTTGGATTTTAATGGTTTTCTATCTCAAATGTAGGTCTTTAATTCATTTTGGATAAATTTTTGTGTATGGTGTAAGAAAGTGGTCAAGTTTCATTCTTTTGCATGTTGCTTTCCAGTTTTCCAATACCATTTGTTGAAAAGAGTATTTATCCATTAGTTATTCTTTCCTGTTTTGTCAAAGATCAATTGAACAAAAAGTTGTGATTCCTTTCTGGGTTTCTTATTCTGTTCTATTGATCTACATGTCTATTGTTCCAATAGCATACTGTCTTGATCACAGAAGGTTTATAACATAACTTGAAGTCTGAGATTTTAATGCCTCAAGCATCGCTTTTCTTTTTGAAGATTGCTGTAGCTATTTGGGGTCTTTTGTGGATCCATACAAATTTTAGGATTATTCGTTCTAGTACTGTGCAAAATGCTATTGGCATTATGATAGGGATTGAATTAAATATGATTTGTGTAGTATAGACCCTTTGAAAATATTTCTTCTTCCAATGAAGAATCCATGAACATGGATTGTCTTTCCATTTTTGTGTGTGTGTCATCTTTAATTTTTTCATCAGTGTTTTATGGTTTTCAGAGTACAGGATTTTACATCTTTGGTTAGGTTTATTTCTGGGTATCTTGTTTTTGCTGCAGTTGTCCATTGTATTGTTTCCTTCATTTATTTTTCTGCTGTTCTACATTGGTGTATAAAAATGCCACAGATTATTTATTATATGTTGGTTTCATAACCTGTGAATTTACTGAATTCATGTATAGTTCTAGGACCAATTTTGTGGAGTCTTTTAGGTTTTCTATAGAGAATATCATGTTATCTGCAAATAGTGAAAGGTTTACTTCCTCCTTGCTGATTTGGATGCTTTTTATTTCTTTGTGTTGTATGATTGCTGTGTCTAGGACTTCCAATACTATGTCAATTAACAGTGGTGAGACTAGACATCCCTCTCCTGTTCCTGACCATAGAGGAAAAGGTCACAGTTTTTCCCCATTGACAACGATATTATCTTTGTTTTTGTTTCTGTTTTTGTTTTGTTTTGTTTTGTTTGTATATGTTCTTTATTATGTTGAGGTATGTTCCCTCTAACTTTTCTTTGTTGAAAAATTTTGTCATGAATGGATGTTGTACTTTGTCAAATTCTTTTTCTGCATCTATTAAAATGGTCATAAGGTTCTTATTCTTTCTTTTAGTAATGTGGTGTATCACATTATTGATTTGCAAATATTGAACCACTATTGCATCCCAGGAATAAATCCCACTTGATGGTGGTGATTCTTTTAATATACTGTTGGATTTGGCTTGCTAGTATTTCATTGAGATATTTTTCATCCATGTTCATCAGGGACATTGACCTGTAGTTTTTTGTTGGAGTGTTTATCTCCTTTTGGTCTCAGGGAAATCTCCTTTTAGTCTCATAGAATGAATTTATAAGTTTTCCTTCCTTTCCCATTTTTTGTAACAGTTTGAGAAAAATAGGTCTTAGCTCTTCCTTACATGTTTGGTAGAATTCCCCTGGGAAGTTCAGTCATCTGACCCAGTTTCTTTGGAGATTTTTGATTAGTAATTAAATTTCTTTCCTTGTTATCAGACTGTTTAAGTTTTCTTTTACTTCCTATTTCATTTTTGATAGTTTATATATTTCTAGTAGTTTATCCATTTTCTCACCCCAGGTTGTCCAGTTTACTGGCATACAGTTGTTCATATAGTTCTTCAAGTATCTTATAATTGTTTGAATCTCTGTGTTGTTGCTTGTTTATTTTCCTCTCTCATTTGTGATTTTGTTTATTTAGGTATTTTCTCCTTTTTCTATTTTTTTTGATAAGTCTAGTTAGGGCTTTATCAATTTTATTAATTTACTAATGATCACCATCAAAACTTCCACCATAATTTTTCAAGCTATCACTTGTGAGTAGACTATCCTTTAGTAGTTTCTTATAGTAGTAGACTATCCTTTAGTAGTTTAGTAGTTTTAGTATGAAGGCTTAACACCTTATAGCATTCCCTATTTTGGTGAATGCCTAAAACTTGTCTTCTAAAATCAAGAAGGACCACGTGGCTAGATATAGCATCCAGGTATGACACATTTGTTTCTATGACTGACTTTCATGAAAATCATGATGCTGCTCAAGTGATTTGTTTTGAAAATTATTTTAAGAAGCTTAATGACATTTTGTTTTCTTTCCTTGTTTACTGTACTTGACTTTATTTTTTAATCTTGAAGCTCTTATATTTTTAGCTTTAAATTGTAAACCTTTTTCCCCAGAACATGGTTTAATATTGACTCACCGGTGCTAGTGTCACAAGTACACACTGGGCCTTTACAATATGTATTCTGAGATCTTGATTAACTTCTGAAAAATTTTCTCAGATTATAATTTTATTATATATTTTGTACAATTATTTCCAATTTTGGAAACCCCAATTATACTTTAATCAAATTTTCCCTGTTCTGACTCAATAACTTGCATGTTAATTATTTTCACATCTTTATTTCTTTATCACCTTAGCTATTTTCTTGCTTTTATTAATTACACATATTGATTTAATTAAATATATTGAAAATTATTTCAGCCAACTCTACTTTGCTGGGAAAATTGTAGTTTGTGCCTTTATGAGATTGGATTTTCTCGTTTCCTGCGTATTATATCCTATGTTTTATCAACTTTCTCCCACATCTTTTTTTTGTTCCTTTTGTTCAAAGCTAATTTTTTTTTCATTCCAATTTTTTTCATGTTTACAGATGTTTCTTTAATATCAGTCCACTTAGTTTTGGTGAATTTCTTTGTTTTTATTTTTTTGTTTTTTACAGTGTCCCATTTCAAATTTGCCAGGAGGAATTTAATAAGCTTTAACTTTTTTTCCTTTTTAAATAGACTTTAGATTTTACAGCCATTTTACATTCACACCAATATTAAGCAGAAAATACAGTGTTTCCATATACTCCTTACCCTATACCTGCAGTTTTCTCCACTATCAACATGTCCCACTAGAGTGGCACATGTTTTTACAATTTATTTACCTACATTGACTTGTCATTATCACCTGAAGTTCATAGTTTATACTAGGGTTTACTTATGATGTGCATTATATGGTTTGGAGAAATATGTAATATGTATTACTTAGTATTGAATAAAACACAATTAATATTTCTCCATATCTTTTTGATTTGATAGCTCATTTATTTTAACACTTAATAATACTCTATTTTCTGGTGTACTACAGTTTATCAATTTACCTACTGAAGGACATCTTGGTTGCTACCAAATTTTGGTAATAATGAATAAAACTGCTGTAAACATTTCTGTGCAGGTTACGATGTGGTCATAAGTTTACAGCTCATTTGAGTAAATACTGAGGAAGGACAATAACTGGATTATATGGTAAGAGTGGGTTTAGCTTTGTACAAAAGCACCAATATGTCTTCCAAAGTGGCTGTGCCATTTTGCATTCCCACCAACAATGAGTAAGAATTCCTATTGCTCCACAACCTCACCATTTGGAATTGTCAATGTTTTATTTTATTTTAAGTTTATTTATTTATTTTGAGAAAGGTGGGGGTGGGTGGGTAGAGAGAGAACCCCAGGCAGTCTCTGCACTGTCAGCGCAGAACCTGATGAGGGGCTCCAATTCACAAACCTCTAGATCATGACCTGATCTGATGTTAGACACTTAACCAGTTGAGCCACCCATGTGCCCTTGTCAGTGTTTTAGATTTTGGTAATTCTAATATGTGTATAGTGGTATCTTGCTCTTGTTTTAATTTGCATCCCCCCAATGATATGTGATGTTGAGCATCTTTTCATATGCTTATCTGACATCTGTATATCTTTTTTTGGTGAGATATCTGTTCATTTTTTGCCCATTTTTAACAGTGTATATTTTAGTTTACAGTTCTTTATCAGATATGTCTTTTGTAATTATTTTCCACTTGTGCCATATGCAGAAAATGCAAATGGTTCCAAAAGCAAATAAAATTTTATTTCTAGTATTACATATCCAATAAGCATTTATCTATACTCTTAGGAAACCCTTTAGCTTGACAATTGTCTGCCTTAGGGAATGTATGATAACCTTTTTTATTGAAGTATAGATAAATGGATTTAACAAAGCCTAATTTGTTGAAATAAGACATTGTTCTTAGAAGGTTGGGCATAGGGGAAAATGGAAACACCATAAAATATTGTGACAACAATCATGTGAGAAGCACAAGTGGAGAAAGCCTTCCACTGCCCCTGGGTAGAGGGCATCTTGATAATGGTAAAAACAATGAAGATATAAGGAGTCGGGATAAAGAAAAGAGAGGTTAGAAGGAGAATTGCAGAACAGATAAAATGAATTATCACACACCAGTTTCAACATAGGACCAGTGTCACAGAAAAAGTGGTCTATAACATTGGGACCATAGAATGGTAATTTTAAGGTTACAATAGAAGGCAGTAGAATATACACTAGCCCTCCCACCCAAGAGGCCATGATCATCTTCAGGCAAACCTGGGTTCTCATGATGGCAGAGTATCTGAGAGGAATACAGATGGCAACATAGCAGTCAAATGACATAACTGCAGGGTAAATAACTCAGTTGTCCCAGAGAGAAAATAAAGGAAAATGGGGTGATAGAGCTTTCAGAGGATATAGTATTTATTTCAGGAGCTCTTGGGGAGAACTTCTGTAAAATGGAGAGAATTGCCAGGGAATTAACTAGAGTCATTAACATCAAAAACCCTGGCTTATACCTATGTTACCTTAACAGGATTCAATAATTCTTAAATTACATACAACATCCACTTATCATCAAAACAAATGCCCTACTTAGTATCCATCACCCATCTAGTCCATTCCCCACTCTCTTATCTCCATCAAGCCACATTTAAAAAAAAAAAATTAATGTTTATTTTGAGAGAGAGAGAGAGAGAGAGGAGAGGCAGAGAGAGAGGGAGACACAGTATCTGAAGCAAGTTCCAGGCTCTGAGCTGTCAGCACAGAGTCCCATGCGGGTGTCAAACTCACGAACCATGAGATCATGACCTGAGCCGAAGTCGGACACTTAACTGACTGAGCCACCCAGGCGCCCCATCAAGCCACATTTTGTTCTCTGTTGTTAAGTCTCTTGTGGTTTGTTTCCCTCTCTTTTCTTTTACCTCCCTTCCCAAGTGTTCATCTGTTTTCTTTTTCTTAAATTCCACATCATTACAAATGGCAAGATTTCATTCTTTGTGATGGCTGAGTAATATTCCATTGTATATATAAACCACATCTTCTTTATCCATTCATTAGTTGATGAGCATTTTTTCTCTCTCCATTGTTTGGCTATTATTGATAATGCTACTATAAATATTGGGGTGCATGCATACCTTTGATTCTGTATTTAATCCATTGGGTAAATATGTAATAGTGAAATTTTTGAGGAATCTCCATACTGTTCTCCAGAGTGGCTGCACCAGTTTCCAACCCAATAACAAAGTAAGAGGTTTTCCCTTATGCCACATCCTCACCACAGCTGTTATTTATTTATTTCATTAATTTTAGCCATTCTCAGAGGCGTGAGTTGATATCTCATCGTGGTTTTGATTTGTATTTCCCTGATGACAAGTGATGTTAAACATCTTTTCAGATGTCTGTTAGCCATCTAGATGTTTTCTTTGAAATGTGTCTATTCATGTCTTCTGCTAATTTCTTAACTGTGTTGTTTCTTGTATGGGTGTAGAGTTTGAGAAGTTATTCATAGAATTTGGATATTAAATCTTTATCAGATATGTTTGATATCTTCTCCCATTATATAGACTGACTTCTAGTTTTGTTAATTTTTTCCTTTGCTGTACAGAAGCTTTTTATCTTGATGTAGTCCCAATAGATCATGTTTGCTTTTGTTTCCCTTGCCTTTGGCAATAAATCTAGTAAGAAGTTGCTATGGCCAAGGTCAAACAGGTTTCTGCCTGTGTTCTCCCCTAGGACTTTGATGGTTTCTTATTTCACATTGAGGTCCTTCATCCATTTTGTATTTATTTTTGTGTATGGAGTAAGAAAGTGATGCAATTTCAGACTTCTGCATGTAGCTGTCCAGTTTTTCCAACACCATTTGTTGAAGAAACTGTCTTTTATCCATTGGCTACTCTTTAATACTTTGTTGAAGAAGAGTTGACCATATAGTTGCAGGTCCATTTCTGGGTTTTCTATTTCCATTGATTTATGTGTCTGTTTTTATGCCAGTATCATACTTTCTTGATGACTACAGCTATGTAATATAGCTTGAAATACAGAATCATGATGCCTCCAGTTTTGTTTTTCTTTTTCAGGAATGCTTTGGTTATTCTGGCCTTTTGTGGTTCCATACAGATGTTATGATTGTTTGTTCTAGATCTGTGAAAAATGCTGGTGGTATTTTGATGGACATTGCATTAAATGTGTAGATTCCATTGGATAGTATAGACATTTTAATAATGTTTGTTTTTCCAATCCATGAGTATGGAATGATTTTACATTTCTTTGTGTCCTCTTCAATTTATTTCATAAATGTTCTAAAGTTTTCAGAGTAGGTATCTTACTGTTTATGGTGCAGTTACAAATAGGATTGATTCCTTGATTTGTCTGCTGTTCTGTTATTGGTGTATAGAAATGCAAGAGATTTTGCACATTGATTAATATCTGTTGATTTTGCTGAATTCATTTATTACTTCTACAAATATTTGTGGAATCTTTTGGATTTTCTACATAGAGTACCATGTCATCTGCAAATAGGGAATGTTTGATTTCTTCTTTGCTGATTTAGATGCTTTTTATTTCTTTTTGTTTTATTATTTCTGAGGCTAAGACTTCCAATACTATGTTAAATAGTGGACATACTTGTCTGGTTACTAACCATAGGTGAATGATTCTCAATTTTTCCCCACTGAGGTTGGTATTAGATTTGGGTCTTTCACATATGGTGTGTATGATGTTGAAGTATGTTCCTCTATGCTGCATTTTGTCAAATGCCTTTTTTTTTTGCCTATTGAGAAGATTGTATTGTTGTTATCCTTACTTTATTTAATGTGGTGTATGATGTTGATGTGAGCCCTGTGGCACAGAAATAATTCTCACTTGATCATGGTGAATAATTATTTTAATGTACTTTTGAATTCTATTTGCTAGTGTCTTGTTAAGAATTTTTGCATCCATGATCATTCAGGATATTTTACTGTAATTACCCTCTTCAGTGGGGGTGTTTGGATGGTTTTGAAATAAATGTAATGCTGGCTTCTTAGAGTGAGTTTTCAAGTTTTACTTCTATTTCTATTTTTTGTAACAGTTTGAATAGAATAGGTATTAACTCTTCTTTAAATGTTTGGTAGAATTTCCTTAGAAGCCATCTGGGCCAGGAGTCCTATTTGTTGGGAGATTTCTGATTACTGATTCAATTTCTTGTCTGGTGTTGGGTCTGTCAAGTTTTATATTTCTTCATGTTTCAGTGTTTATAATGTGTGTTTCTAGTAATTCGTCCATTTCTTTCAGACTGCTCAGTTTTTTGGCATATAATTTTTCATAGTATTCTCTTATAATCGATTGTATTTCTGCAGTGTTGGTTGTGATTTCTCCTCTTTCATCATGATTTTATCTCTTTTGGTCTTTTCACCTTTCATTTTGGTAAGTCTGGACTGGGGTTAATCAATTTTGTTTTGTTCTTTTAAACAACCAGCTCTTAGTTCCATTGATCCAATTTACTATTTGTGACCCAGTATGTAATCTATTCTGGAGAATGTTCCATGTGCACTCAAGAAGAAATTGTATTATGTTGCTTTAGGATGAAATGTTTTAGATATATCTGTTAAGTCCGCTGGTCCAATGTGTCATTCGAAGCTATTGTTTTCTTGTTTATTTTCTGCCTAGATGATCTGTCCATTGCTGTAAGTGTGGTATTGTTTCTTACTATTATATTATTATCCATTAATTTGTTTAGGTTTGTTATTAATTGCTTTATATATTTGGGTGCTCCCAAATTGTGGTCATACAAATTTACAATATTTAGATCATCTTGATGGATAGACCCCTAATTATGCTATAATTCCCTTCTTTATCTCTTATTAAAGTCTTTGTTTTAAAATTTGGTTTATGTATGGCTACTCCAGCTTTCTTTTTGGAATGATAGATCGTTCTCTATCCCCTCATTTTCAATATGCAGGTGTCTGTAGGTCTAATGTGAGGCTTGTAGACTGCATATAGATGGATCTTGTTTTTTTTATCCATTCTGATACCCTACATCTTTTGATTGGAAAATTTAGTCCATTTAAACTCAGTGTGATTATTGAAAGGTATGAATTCGGTGCCATTGGTTTACCTGTAGAGTTATTGTCGGTGATGTTCTTTGGTCCTTTCCAATCTTTCTTGCTTTTGGTCTTATGTATTTCCTCCTTTTTTCCCCCTCTTCTTTCCTCTCTTATTTATTTCCTTTAACATTTATTGGAATGCTGCTTCAGTGGTCACAAACTCCTTTAGTTTGTGTTTGTCTTAGAACTCTTTACCTTTCTCCTTATTCTGAATGACAGTCTTGACAGATAGAGTATTCTTGGCTGCATTTTTTTCCCATTTAGCACATTGAATATATCTTGCTGTTCTGTTATTGGTGTTTTGTGGCCTGTCAAGTTTCTGTGGACAGATATGCTGCAAACCTGATCTGTCTTCCTTCATAGGTTAAGAAGTCTTTCAACTTGCTGCTTTCAGTATTCTTTCTTTTTCTGTGTATTTTGTGAATTTAACTATAAAATGTACTGGCGATGGCTGGGTTTTGTTGAATTTAATGGGAGTTCTCTGTACCTCCTGGATATTGATAACTGCACCCTTCCCCAGATTAGGGAGGTTTTCAGATTTAATTTGCTCACATAAACCTTCTGCTTTTTCTCTCTCTTCATCTTTTGGGCCTTCTATGATAAATCACTGAGTTCCCTAAATCTGCCTTTGTGATCCCTGACCTTTTCCCCCCCTCTTCTTTTCAGCTTCATTGTTTTCCATAATTTTATCTTCACTGTCACTAATTCACTCCTTTTCCTCATCCATCCTTGTTTTTATGCCTTCTATTTGGATTTGCATCTCAGTTATAGCATTTTTAATTTCAGCCTGACTAGATTTCAGTTCTTACATCTCTGCAGAGAGGGATTTTCTCATGTCTTCTATGCTCTTTTTCAAGCCCAGCTAGTGTCTTCATAATTGTTGCTCTAAATTCTATTTCAGACATCTTACTTATATCTGCATTAACTAAATCCCTGGCTTTCATTTTCTCCTGTTCCTTCTTTTGATGTGAATTCCTCTGTCTTGTCATTTTGGAGGAAGAAAAAACAAAAATAATTGAAATAATTTTTTTTAATTTTAAACAATCAAATAAAGGAAGCTAGATCCTAGGTGTGTTTTGGTTTGTTTGTTAAGAGAAGCACAATAGAAAAAAAAAATAAAACAGAGGGGTGCCTGGGTAGCTCAGTCGGTTTAGTGCCTGACTTTTGATCTCAGCTCAGGTCATGATCTCACAGTTTGTGGGACCACAGTTTGGCATTGTGGAGCCTACTTGGGATTCTCTCTTTCCCTCTCTCTCTGCCCCTCACCCACTTCCACCCTCTCTTTCTCTCAAAATAAACTTTAAAAGAAATAAAATAGAGAATAGAGGAAGAGGGAAAACTTACAACTTAAAAATTATAAAGATGATAATAAAATAAGATAAAAATAAAACACAATTTTTGCTTTTTCTGTATTCAAGAAACAAAAGAAAAACAACAAGAACAACAAAAACAGAAACAGGAGCAATAACCACAACAAAACAAACAAATAAACACAAATGAAGCTAGATCCAGTTTCCCCTAGAGCTGAAACTGCAGCAATCCGTGGTCAATAGACTATGCTTGTGGATGGGATTTGTGTTGTCTTCTGGGGGCAGAGTCTGCTGCTCTAATTCTCAGGTCAACTTGCCCTAGGGCCTAGAGGGCACAGTGGGGCAGAACTTGGTGCAAGGGCTCCATTCTCCATTTGGTGGTACTGATTAGTTCAGAGGTCCAGCTGTGTTGGGCTACTGGTGAAAATGGCTTTGCCCCATTCTCCAGTGTCAAGAGTGGGAAGTTTATGCTCTCATAGACACATGATCATTCACCCCTCCTGTGTATCTTGTTTCCAACAGCTCCCTGAATTAGCCTGTCTGTGTCTGAGCTGTTCAACTATCAGGCAGCACCTCTATCTAGAGTTTTATTTCAGGAATGGTTGTGTTTCAAAGCCCCACACTTCAGAGACCCCCTCAGCAAGGACCCACAGTGATCTTATTTGGGAAGGTGTCACTGTGCTGTGGCTAGTGCTGGTTTGTCCCAGGAAGCTGTCACACGATGGGGCAGTTGCAGTGGCTCAGTGTTCATGGTAAATCCCCAAAAATAGCAAGCACCAGGGCTTGCTGTCCTCAGCCCGAGTCTTTGTTGCTATATGGGTAAATGTGTCAAGTTGATGGTGCCTACTGGGTCTTTTGCCCATATTAAGGGTGTATCACCTTTACCAAATGTACTCCAAGAAGGGAAACCACTTATCCCATTGTGATCCAGGGGATCTTCAGACCACATTGCCTGCTCCCAGGGTTCCATCCTGCTGGAGCACAGCCAGGGGCTGACCTCTAAAACTTCAGACCCTGTGGTCTGCTGTTTATAAAGATCTGGCAGTATTGAAACCCTCTCCTTTTTCTCCCATCAATGGTTTTAGGGAAGAGTTTTCCCTTGTGTGTTTCACTCTTTCTCTCTAGCTGCTTTCAGAAAGAGTGTTTTCATGGGAAAACCTGATGTACTGCTCTCTCTCTCGCTCTCTCTCTCTCTCTCTCTCTCTGTCTTTCTGCTCTTTGTAAAAATGACTGCCACCTCCTGGTGGACTACAGGTCTTCTCTCCCCCAATTCACCCCTTGGCATCTGACACATTCTATCCTTTAAATTTTCATACTGTTCTTTTAATCCTAAGGTTGATTTCCTAGGTGTTAAAAATGGTTTGATGTTTATCTAGCTGTGTTTGAGGGATGACACAAACCCAGGATCCCCTTACTATGCCACAATCTTAACTCTTCTTCCAATTTATCTTAGTTAATGGTTTTATTGACTTAAATGTTTTTATGCCTTTCCATATTAACTTTTTAATATCTGTAGAATCTTTAGTAATATCACTTAAAAAAAGACTGATGTTGATATTTTTTTGTTTTTTTTTTTTGATGATGATAATTTGTGGTTTACTCCTTTTTTCCTTTATTTATTTATTTATTTATTTATTTATTTATTTATTTTTGAGAGAGAGAGCACAAGCAGGGGAGGGGCAGAGAGAGAGAGAGAGAGAGAGGGAGACACAGAATCTGAAGCAGGCTCCAGGCTCCAAGCTGTCAGCACAGAGCCTGACGAGGGCTTAAACCCACAAATGGTGAGATCATGACCTGAGCTGATGTTGGTTGCTCAAACAACTGAGCCACCCAGATGTCCCTGTGTTTTAGTCTTTTTAATGCTTCGCTAATGTTTTACAAAAAGCAAAATATGCTCCATATGTCATAAATAGAATAATTAAGAACATGGCATGTGGGATAAAAGGAATATAAACCAATTGCCAAAGAGGGTTGAGTGGCTAAAACATAATGGCCTAACGATGATTAGAACTTCTCATTTATGGTAAACACAACATAATTGATGAGCACTGAATAATTTTAATCTATAAATTACCATTATTGGGTTGAGGTACTCTGAGGAAAGATTAGTGTCAAGTATCTGAACGCAATAAATAAATAAGTAAGAGGCAATTTTGGTTGCTGTCTATATTATGTAGCCCTGCAGTTGTCCTGTCATCATAATTTATTTTACTTTTTTATTTGTAATGGTCCCTATGCTTAGGAAGTTGATTCCTTGCATTTCACAAGGACTAATATTGATTTACCTACCAGTGGTAGACTGCATTAACATCCATCCTATTTCCATCCATCTAGGTCAATTGGAAGTCAGTGAACATGATGAAATCAGTGTTGAAAAGCACCTGGGCCAGTGACCTTGCTTGTTTTTTTTCCTTCTACCATTGCCATAGGCAGCCCAGGAAAGCTTGCTGGTCACAGGAAGAAGATATATGAATGGAAATCGTGGGTTTTTATTTGTGTTCCTCATTGAATCATTGAATGTAACAAACTGGGAAATGTCCTTTTTAAGTTATTTTAAACACACATACTGGTTGATTTTTCCTCTTTTGAGATAATGGTTTTATTTCTTCCCTTCATGTTAAAGTAATGAGTTACATCCTGTATTAATTAAACATTAAGCCAAATCACATTTATTCTATATTGCCATCTAGATTACATGTATGATCTCTTCACCTGATTTAGTTTTTAATTTTGTGAATTTCCCTATAATGTTTGCCTCCGTTTTTATGAGAACAATTAGTCTGTAATATTCTCTTATCAAACTATTTGTATTTGGTTTTGAATATAAGAGTATATTAGCTTAATATAATGAGATGAAGAAGCATTTTATCTTTTCCCATTCTCTGAGTAATTAGATCTAAGTGATAATTAAGTGATAATTGATGTTTCTTTGGATGATTCAGAGAGTACAAATAAAAAAATAGGTGTTTTTTTTGTTATATTTGTAAACTACTTGTTCAACACATGGTTATAGGAAATAGACACCATTGAAGAAACACTTATATCCCCTATTTTTTAACACTTCAGTGTATATGAGCTCACTTTCACTGAAATGTTTGTATTTCAATCCAGAGTGCTGTTACTGGCCTATTAAACCCTGTTATGTAGCAGACTAGATGTGCCAAAGATCTAATATATTTTGTGTCCAGTTCTTCATCAATGACTGATAGGAGTTGGTATACCAACTACCTTCTGTCACTGATGGGGTAACCTGGAATACATGTTTTCTAGTGATTCCAAGAGTCCTCTCTTGGATGAATCTCCCTTTCTATAAAGTGTTATTGGAAATCATATCCTTAAAATAACATTTTGAAATTGGATTACTCACCACCCAGGTGGCAACCAATATCATATCCCTGTAGGTAGGGTAGTGGCATCAACACTTGACATTCTGAAGTGTGAAAAGTACTAATAATTTCACTTGATGACTGGTACAGGATACAGGTAGAATGAGAATGGATAATAGTATTTCTCTAGCATTTGAGTTACATCAGAAAAAAATTTTAATATTTATTGATCACATATCATGTAGCAAGCCCAGACCTACGTACTAACTTTTATGCTCTTATTTTAATGAGTAGAGTTTAGGATGACTAAGCTCTGGAGATGGACAGTGATTATGGTTGCACAGCAGTGTGAATGTGCTTAATGCCACTGAATTGTGCACTCAAGAGGAAAAAAAAAGTTTTATGTATATTTTACCATGAATAAAAGCATGTATAGATTTTATTCATTTTACCATGAATAAAAGCACGTATAATCCATATTTACATTAAAATATATGTGTAAATATTTATAGAAACCTTTCTAAATGAATATACATGTAAATAATATGTTGTAATTATATTGGTCAAAAAAAGAGATCATTTATGAAATTCTATTGTCATTAATTGTTTATTCATCACTATCCCTTTTGTCATTTTGAACATTTACCTATATTTCTTTCTTTACTGTGATTCATTGGTATCTATGAATTATCTTTGCATATAACAGAACTAGAAATACATATTAAATGAAACAATGACTAAAATTCTGAATTCCTTTAAACTCTTGCTCTTACTGTTTTGTGACGGTCAATAATACATAACTTCCTTCGCTTCATTTTCTTCATCTTCGCATTAGTGGTTTGAATACAAAATTTCTAATACTTGTAAGATATTAGACACAAAAATTGTTATTTTTTTGACAAATGGTTGAACTCATCTTAAAACTTGAAGGAGTTCTATGAATGATTTTACTTTCTCATGTTTTAGTTTATTGGGGGAAATAGAAACATATGAATCAACTTTTATTAACTTCTGGAAATTTGTAAATTCCTCCCAGAGCACTGTCACATACAATATGAGTAATGCAAAAGTATATAATTAGAAGATATATTTACAGATTCAAATGAACATGACTTATTATAAAAGTATAGTGCTTCAGTTGTAACTTACTGAAACACACTAATTGAAATTTATTTAGCCAGGGATGGAACACAAATGAATAAAACAGTCATCATTAATGTCTTATTCTGAAAACTCAGTCTTTTAGGAAATAAAATTTGCCATCCAATTGCAAGAGGGAGGGTGATCCATGTTCAATATCATTTAGTGTAGGAGGTCCCAGGAGCTGTAATATCCAGGGAATGTGAAGAAGTCTGCCTTATATGAGGCTTATGATGGAAAAAGTGATCTGTTGCTAGGAATCTTATTGTCACCCCTTGTGATTACTCAGCTGATTTTATATTTTTTCTTCAGAAATGTTATGCTCCCTTTCATACAGTCACTAATTATATTTCTAGGTTTTATTGATGACAATACAGTAAAGTAAAATAATAATAACTTCAAAGGCATTCTATGAGTGAAAATTCTAATTTTCTTTCTGTTGGCCCATAATGGTTTCAACACCATGAATGGTCTCCATCCAGGCACGCCATAGAAGTCTTGCTAGGACATGGGGGTACTAACTGAGAATAGATGAGCACAATTATTAATAGTGTTTTTTTTTTCTTTTCTAAAAGAGTAAGAATTTTATTTTTTTTCCAACTTTTTTTTTTTTTTTTTTTTTTTTTTTTTTGGGATAGAGAGAGACAGAGCATGAACGGGGGCGGGGCAGAGAGAGAGGGAGACACAGAATGGGAAACAGGCTCCAGGCTCCAAGCCATCAGCCCAGAGCCTGACGCGGGGCTCGAACTCACAGACCGCGAGATCCTGACCTGGCTGAAGTTGGACGCTTAACCGACTGCTCCACCCAGGTGCCCCTAGAGTAAGAATTTTAAAGTCAGAGAGGTGGAGAGTATAAGAAGTTAACAGCTAGGAATCAGAAAAGACAGGAAGGAATCTGGGAATAATTAACAAATCAAATTGTAGTTTTTTATATCTGTTTACTGTAAGCAAGGCTAAAGCCATGCTTGAAACATTTACAGAGTATTTAATGGTCAGAAAATTTTGTTGTATATGAGAAGAGTACCTCTGTGATCTGTGGATTGAAATTACGTGCTGGTTATGGAGAGAGTTCAGTTTTTGTGAAATATATAATTCACAGTAACAATGATGGATCATAGATCATGTTAGTCTAAGTACTTACTTTAGAGTTATTTTCTCACTTATACCTAATTAAGATATTTTTACTGTCCTTTCAAACAGTGAAAAAGTGATGCAATCTAAGTTATGTTGCAATTCCAAGGTCATTATTAGTATTAGTTTTTAATAAAACCTCTTATTATAAAAATTTTTATTTTCAAAGTTCAGTATCTGAAGTAATTTCCTACTATTCTGAAAAAAATATTGTAAATAGGCCATTGTGATAAATTTCTGCTACTTACCTATCAGTTGTCTGCATAATTAGCAGAGGCCTGTAAGTTCTGATAAATTCCTTTGCCACAGGTAGATATATCCTTATATTCTATGGCATAGAATTTGAGTACAAATGCTAAGGACATGGAGTCATGAGTAGATCAGTCCACAATTAAAACCCAAATTTAAGTAACAAAGGGACAATATATGCAACATTTCAAAGTTGAAGTCAGATCATGTTTAATATTTTCTTCTAAAAACAATCCATATGAATCAAATGTGAAATATAAGTTAATATTTGAAAACTGTTGTAAATTAAGAAAATACTTAAAGAAGAAACACCTAATACTGGCTTTGTTTGAATTAAAAATCCCTAGACTGTATGAAATTTTGATTTTTAAAACACTGGAGGCACAGAAAAAATGGGAATAATAATTACTGATGTATTTATATCTATCTATCAGTATGTTTGTATGTATTATGAATGCATGTATATAATTTTAGATCTATGTGACTTACTGTTAAGTAAACCTGGACAAAAATCAGGAAGTGATATATGTTCTCCTAAATGTTTTCCTTATGCAAGCATATTAACTTTCAGTTATATTACAAAATCATTTTATTGCCAGACATGAAGATATCTTTGTTGTAGATATTATTTTTGTGGTTTTAAAGACCTTGAATTTGTTAACATGCCTACATATTTATTGAAAGCATCTCTCAGGGATTCTTTGACTTTCTCATTTCGAAGACTATAGATGAAAGGGTTCAACATCGGCGTTACAATGGTGTTCAGCACTGTGGCAAATTTGTTAAGATCCATCACATCACCCTTTTTTGGGCGGACGTAAATAAAGATGGAGCTTCCATAATAAAGTGTCACAACAGTGATGTGTGAAACACAAGTGGAGAAAGCTTTCTGCCGTCCCTGGACAGAAGGAATTCTAAGGATAGTAATAATAATGTACATGTAAGACACTCCTGTGAAGAGCAAGGAGCCCAAGAGCAACACAGCAGAGGAGATAAAGTCAGCCAGCTCAGCCAGAGCAGTATCTGCACAGACCAGCTTTAGCACAGGGCCACTGTCACAAAAGAAGTGATTGATAATATTTGGTCCACAAAAGGGCAGAGGAGCAGTTAAGATTGATGGTGCTAAAATTGACAAAAATGCACCTAAATAGGATCCCAGAAGCAACAATATGCATGTCTGTTTGTTCATGATGATGGCATACCTCAATGGGTTGCAGATGGCAATGTATCGATCAAATGACATGACGACCAGGATGAAGGATTCCGTGGATCCCAAGAAGAAGTAGAAGAAAGACTGTGTGAGACATCCTATGAAGGATATTGCCTTGGTGAGGGAAAATATGTTTGCCAGCATCTTAGGCACCACTGTGGAGGTGATGGCAACTTCAAGGAAGGAAAGATTGGCTACAAAGAAATACATGGGTGAATGCAGACGGTAGTCACCACACACCAAAAGGATGATCATGGTGTTGCCAATCATAGATGTCATGTACATGAGCAAGAATGCAGAAAAAAGAAGAATTTCTACTTCCTTTTCATTCTGAAACCCCAGAAGAATAAACTCCATGACTCTGGTCTTGTTTCTGTGATCCATAATGTTGACACTTCCACCTGACATAATAAACAAAATATAAGTTCATGGTTGGTCTTTGCAACTTAACTTTGGAAGTGCCCTTACTATAGAAATTATCTTTTTCTTTGTGGAAGGATGATAATAAAAACAAAATAAAATAAGTCCTGAGATGAACTGTGGAATACACTTCTACATTAAGATTGGCACAACTGTTCTTTTGAAAGACCTGTGAGTCTGTGCTCAGTGTATGGACTCTAACAGTGAAGTTAGCTGTTCATGAGCCATGTGAACATATGAGTAGTGCCCTTTGGGATAGACACATCACAGTGACTTTAATTCATTCAGATGTAAAAGAATGCTGGCAGACAGACTTGCAATCAAGTCTAATTCTATATTAATATGCATATACAAAAATAACTTTGAAAAGATATTTTATTATCAGTGAGAAAAAAAAAGCTAAAAAAAAAACAACTAGACATGATCAATAATAGGTTCATGACTCTTTAGTTATAGGTACCAACCTCTATTACTGTTAAATTGATCATTAATGTAAAGTCAGCCTCATGTAATCATCATATAGAATCATATCTCAGGGGAGCTGAGGGGCTGTTTGTTAAGTGTCCAAATCTTGGTCTTGGCTTAGGTCATGATTTCATGGTTTGTGGGTTCAAGTCCTGCATTGGACTCTGTGATGACAGCTTGGAGACTGCCTGGGACTCTCTCCTTGTCCCTCTCTCTCTCTTTCCTTCTTCCACTCATGCTCACTTGCTCACTCTCTCACTCTAAAAGTAAATAAATAAACTTTAAAATCACTTCTCATAGTGCATAAGATGCTCACAGTTCTTTTTAAAATAAGGAAAAGAATCAAACATATGACTTTATCAATGCCGATTATATTTATCTTGGAATTAATTCAAACAGAGCAAACATTTGGGGAGAAGGGTAGAGAAACTGAACTTCTGAATTTTACTAAGAGAAGAAGCAAAAGTTTAAGTACAGTTCGTATTATAAATGAAGAATAAAAAGTGAAGAAAAAAGAAACAGGAACATTCTTGGAGAGGAGTTTTGTTAAAGAAAGTTTTGGATTAGAGAGTGATTTCAAATTTCAGGTTATAAGAAACACAAATTTGATATTGGTAGGTGTTGGAATGGCTAATTTTAGATAAGTGGGAATTTCCATGGTTACTTTTCAGTAGATGTGATGGGTGAATGCTGTAATGGTTAGCTAAAATTTATATCATAGAAGGATCAATGTTAGAAATAAGACCTTGTGTGTTTTAATTTAGGTTTTGCTCATTTTTTTGACCAAAATACTTATTTATATTTTCACTGACTTACTCTTATATATTTACTTAACAATGGGGAAACAAGTTAATTCCAAAATTTTGCATTAGGTTGTCAATGAGTGAAAAGTGGAGGAAAAAGAAGAAAATCAGTGATGGGGAAAATAAAAGAGAGAAAAAAATTCCAAATAAAGACCATGAATTGAAAGAGTAGAACATTGTCAATTCTTTACTTACCTGCTGAAGGTGTACCTCAGAATTTTTATGAATGTGTAAGTGCATGGTTTCAGAGTATTACTCCTTTATAACTTCTTGATTTGGATATCATTCAGGCTGAAAGCCTCAGAATGTAAAGAAACAATGGAGGAGAGTATATAGCCGTGACTATAGAAGACTTTATAAGGACTCTGTGTAAGAATGAATGATTCAAAACTATGGAGTGCCACTGATCACATCTGCAGATTATTGGAACTCATAAACAGGAGGGAAGACTGAGTTCATTACTGCTGGTTCCCTAAGGGCAAGGCTTCTACTGAAACAATAGTCTCTAGAGAATAATTTATGACAATTCTAATTAAAATAAAAGTTTCCCAAATTAGAAAGAAATTGTGAAAACAACTTTTATAAGAAATTGTTTAAGCCTAATCAAAACCACACTCAGATATCACCTCACACCAGTCAGAGTGGCCAAAATGAAGAAATCAGGAGACTATAGATGCTGGCGAGGATGTGGAGAAACGGGAACCCTCCTGCACTGTTGGTGGGAATGCAAATTGGTGTAGCCGCTCTGGAAAGCAGTGTGGAGGTTCCTCAGAAAATTAAAAATAGACCTACCCTATGACCCAGCAATAACACTGCTAGGAATTTATCCAAGGGATACAGGAGTACTGATGCATAGGGGCACTTGTACCCCAATGTTTATAGCAGCATTCTCAACAATAGCCAAATTATGGAAAGAGCCTAAATGTCCATCAACTGATGAATGGGTAAAGAAATTGTGGTTTATATACACAATGGAGTACTACGTGGCAATGAGAAAGAATGAAATATGGCCCTTTGTAGCAACGTGGATGGAACTGGACAGTGTTATGCTAGGTGAAATAAGCCATACAGAGAAAGACAGATGCCATATGTTTTCGCTCTTACATGGATCCTGAGAAACTTAACAGGAAGCCATGGGGGAGGGGAAGGAAAAAAAAAGAGGTTAGAGTGGGAGAGAGCCAAAGCATAAGAGACTCTTAAAAACTGAGAAAAAACTGAGGGCTGATGGGGGGTGGGAGGGAGGGGAGGGTGGGTGATGGGTATTGAGGAGGGCACCTGTTGGGATGAGCACTGGGTGTTGTATGGAAACCAATATGACAATAAATTTCATTTAAAAAAACAAATAGTTTAAGCCTTAAAAACAAAAATAAAAACAAAACAACATACTCATCACAAATGCTTTTGCCTAGAATCAATCTGTTTATTGCAGTATAATATTTATAATCATTAAATAATGAGATGTACATTCATCTTTGTTATCATCATCACCACCATCCTCATCCACATTATGACCATCACCATCTACATTTTAAAATTTTTATTTATTTATTTTGAGAGAGAGAGAATGAGCAAGGGAGGAGCAGGGAGAGAGGAAGACAGAGAATTCCAAGCAAGCTCCTCGCTGTCAGTGCAGAGCCTGACGTGAGGCTGGATCTCACAAGCTGTGAGATCATGACCTGAGTTGAAATCAAGAGTCAGATGCTTAACCAACTGAGCCACCCAGCCACCCCATCACCATCTACATTTAATACTATGTATTAGTATTTTTCTAAAAATTGAATCTTTTTAACTAAACCATAGGAGATAGATTGTTTTATTTTTGATATCAAACTGATTATTGATTATCAAACTGAATTGTGGTAACTATTTTACATAGTTAATAAATTAAAAACTGTCAGAAAACTATAAAATATGGATTTACCTAATATACAGTATTTAAAAAGAAAAAAAAAACATTACCAACACTTATTGATTGATACATATTTAGATTCACTGAAGAAATACATCTAATCCATGCCATCAGAGGCATAGAAGTTACTCAAGGATGAAAAAGAGATACATGAGAAATAAAGTTGCATGCTTTTACATAGTATTTAAAGATATAATTTGGACATAAAAACAATTGGGATGATAATTTTGAGAGAAAATACCAATTAAAAATATGTTTGGTTTACAAATGAGCAACAAATTGCTTATTAAAACAGAAACTTCATATATGAATAATCCAACCAGCAGACATCATCATTCAGGCAGGCATCATCATATTCAAATAAATTCCAGAAGACATCTTTTTCCTTGCATTGGAATTTGATACTTAATATTCTCAAATAGCCTGTTTTTTTTGCCTTTAAATTTTTTTAATGTTTTATTTATTTTTGAGAGAAAGAGAGAAAGACAGTGCAAGCATGGCAGGGGCAGAGAGAGAGAGGGAGACACAGAATCCAAAGATAGGCTCCAGGCTCTAAGCTGTCAGCACATAGCCTGATGCAGAGCTCAGACCCATGAACCATGAGATCATGACCTAGCTGAAGTCAGAAGTTTAAACCAATTGAGCCACCCAGGCACCCCACCTGTTTTTGCCTTTAGAATAAAGAACCAAATTTTACTAATCCGCATGATACTTTTCCTAACCCCCTTTTTTCCCATTTCCTGTTCGCATTTTCTCTCCTTTCCCCTAATGTCAATATTACAACTTTTTTGAACTTTTTAAATTTTTTCATATTCTCAGACTATTTTTTAAGTTATGGTTAGCACAACTAATATTTTCACTTCCTGGAATATTCTTACTGCATCCTTCCACCTTCCCCAATTCAAAATCTGTGCATTCTTGTAATTTGTTTAATCATTTTTATATGAACACATTACCAGTTTCTCAGCTATGTAGACCACCCTGTATATGGAACCGTTGCATTTTGTTTTACAATGCTTATAACACTTATTATTATTTGTATTATACTTTTATTCAGCTAATTAAACCATATTATAATATCAGGGACCATGTTTGTGTTCCTTATGTTGCATCTCAAATACTAAGCCCATTTTCTGACTTGCAGTATCAAATCAATAACTATATTGTGAGTGGATGAATGGACAAATGGATAACAAATTCAGTTAAAAAAATTACAGAAACCTAGATCTATTCTGTGGATGCTGAGTTTTGGGTGCCTAGGGTGCAGCAAATCTGAATTTGATTTATGCAGGGAAATATATAAATTTGGAATTTATGTCAAAGTAGAAGGATGAGAGTCATTACATATACAAGACAAGTAAAGTTGTAGTCACTGAATAGATTAACAATTCAATTCTGACACTAATTGGAGTTAGCTTCAGATCACAAGGGTTAAAGGCTCAGCTCCACAGACTACCCTACCTTATCTCAGAGGCCAATCATAACTATTCCATCTCAGATTTCTAATTTCTGTCTGATTTGGCTACAAATTGGGAGTAACTGCAATTTAAACATCAGGTTTGATAATTTACTAGAAAGGCTCACAGAACTCAGGAATTTACTACTACTGTCTATTACAAGTATATTTTGAAAGAGACAAATCAACTGCCAGCTGAAGAGACATATAGAACTAGGTCTGAATGGGTCCCAAGCACAATAGTTTCTATCCCCATGGAGTTTGGCGTGTGTCACTCTCCCAACACATGGCTATGTTCTTGTTCACCAGCCTAAAAGTTCTCTAAATCTCACACTTCAGGTATTTTTATGATGGCTTCAATACCTAGGCATGGTTCATTAAGCCACTGGCCATAATTATTCCAGCCTCCATCCCTTCTCTTCTCCAGGGAGGTCAGTGCAGGACTCAAAGTTTCAACACTTTAGGCAATTTTTGGTTCTTCTAGCAACCAGCACCTATCCTGTGATTAACTAGGAGCTTTCCAAATATCACTTCATTAACATAAATTCAACTGTGCTTCAGAGGGGTTTGTTATGAAAAAAAAAAATGCTCTATCATCTTTATCACTGTTATCACTTGGGAAATTTCAAGGTTTTTAGAAGTTCTGTTCCAGGAACTAAGATAAAATCAAATATTCATTTCATTATTTTTTAAGTTGATTTATTTCTTTTGAGAGAATTAATGGATGGGGCAGAAAGAGACAGAGAGAGAATCACAAGCAGGCTCTGCACAGTGCAGAACCCAATGCGAGACTTGAACTCAGGAACCATGAGATCATGACTTGAGCCAAAATCAAGAGTCAGCCATTTAAATGACTGAGCCACCCAGGTGCCCTCAAATATACATTTCTTAATATAAGTCACAATAACAAATGCTAAAGAGAATGCAGTACTAAATGAAAGCCTAAATACAATACAGAAGAGAAATAGAGATAATAGCTAGTATAAAAAAAAAAAAACTTTCAAAGATTTACAATCAAGCATAGAGTTTCCTGAAGGCTTTGGGGGTCACTTACTGTATTAAATTTGAAAATCCACTTCTATTTATGGTTTGCTATAAATCATACCATGAAAAGTGGAAAATTTTATTAAATATTTTTATTCATCTTTGGATATTTTCAAGTTTACTTTACCTTGTTCTGATAGTTTTGGAAAGTATCTTGAATCCATCCTACTTTTAAAATAACCCACGGATTTCTAGTTTCTGGTTATGCATGTAAGGAATTTAGAAGTTGTCATTGCATTCTAATAACAAGTAAATAGCTAAACAGACAAAAAGCAAACAACCTCCCCCAAACAAACAAAAACAGAAGCAAAAAACTTTTTCTTGTATCTGTAAGAGATGGGAGGACACAGGGCAAACTGCTACCCCCAATATTTCAGAGGCAAACAAGTGATAAAAATGAGTCAAATAAGAACTAAGAGGATGCTCCTTTCCTTATTTCACAACATTCAAAGCTACAGGGAAAACAAACAAACAAACAAACAAACAAACAGCATTACAAGTTGCATAAAGGCACACAGACCTACAGGATTAAAAAAAGAGCCCAGAAATGAACCCTGATGTATATGATCATATGATCTTCAGCAAGCATATCAAGGCTACTCAATGGGAAAATGGTCTCTTCAATAAACAGCATTGTTAAAACTGGATAGAATGAAAAATATAAAAGAAATTGGTTGGAAACTTTTCTTACAACACACACAAAAATTAACTCAAAATGAGCTAAAGACCTAAACTTAAGACCCATCAATATAAATATAGAAACAAACAGGATGAAAGCTTCATGGCATTGGATTTATCAAAATTTCTTGGGTATGACACCAAAAAGGACAAGGAAAAAAGCACAAATAGACAATGAAGACACATTAGACTAGAATTTTTCTTCACAGTGAAGAAAACTCCCAGAGTGAAAAGGCAAACTATGGGATGGTATAAGATATTTGAACAACATATATTTGATAAGGGGATAATATCCAGAAAATATAAAGAAGTCCTACAACTCAATAACTAAAACAAACAAACAAAACAAAATCACGTGAGTAAAAAATTGTCAAAGGAACAAAGTTGGAGGACTAGCACTACCTGACTTCAAGACTTACTATAAAGTTATATGAATCAAAACTGCATGGTATTTGAATGGAAGAGATAAATAGATCTGTGGAAGAAACGAGAGAGAGATCAGAAAATAGGCCATCATAAATATAATCAACTGATCTTTGACAAAGAAACAAAGGAAATACAATGGAGCAAAGATAACCTTTATGACAAATGGTGCTGTAACAACTGGATATCCACATGCAATAGAGGGAAAAAAAAAAAAAAAAGATTCCAGACACAGACTTTACATCCTTAAAAACAATTTGCTTAAAATGGGTCACAGACCTAAATAGAAAGTGGAAAACTATTAAACTCCCAGTAGATAACATAGGGAAAATCCTAGATCACATTGAATATGGTAATGAAATTTTAATTTTAGTTTTTATTTAAATTACATCTGGTTAACTTACAATGTAATAATAGTTTCAGGTGTACAATTTAGTGACTCAACATTTCAAACACCCAGTGCTCATTACAAGTTCTCTCCTTAATCCCCATTGCCCATTTAGCCCATCTCCCTCACCCACCTCCCCTCTGGTAACCATCAGTTTGCTCCCTATATTTAAGAATTGGGGGGCGCCTGGGTGGCTCAGTTGTTAAGTGAACAACTTCGGCTCAGGTCATGATCTTGTGGTTTTGAGTTTGAGCCCCACATGGGGCTCTGTGCTGACAGCTCGGAGCCTGGAACCTGCTTCGGATTCTGTGTCTCCCTCTCTCTCTGCCCTCCCCCTGCTCATGCTGTGTCTCTCTCTCAAAAATTTATAAACATAAAATAAAATTGCAAAATAAAAAAAAGAATTGGTTTCTTGGTTTGCCTTTCTTCCCCTCCCCCCCATAATGGCTTCTTTTCTTAAATTCCACATATGCGTGAAATAATATACTATTTTTAGTATTTTTTTTCTCTGATTGACTTATTTCACTTAGCATAATACTCTTAGCTCCATACACATCTTTGCAAATAGCAAGATTTCATAAATTTTTATGACTGAGTATTATTCTGTTGTGTATATATACCACAACTTCTTTATCCATTCATTAGTTGATGGAAATTTAGGCTATTTGGTTATTGTTGACAATGCGTCTACAAACATTGTGGTGCATGTATCTCTTCAAATTAGTATTTTTGGACACAATTGTCAAACGAGCACAATTTACTCTATGTGTGAAGGGCATTTCTGGATACAACAAAGAAAGTGAATTATATTTCATGCCTGTGTTCAAGCAAAAATGTGTTTTTGTGATTCATGATATTGAGGATAAATTAATTCTGTGAAAAGAAAAAAAAAAGTCTGG
Organism: Panthera pardus; assembly: GCF_024362965.1. Taxonomy (NCBI): domain Eukaryota; kingdom Metazoa; phylum Chordata; class Mammalia; order Carnivora; family Felidae; genus Panthera; species Panthera pardus. The sequence goes on from NW_026526654.1 coordinate 5,006,437, forward strand.
TTTCAGAAGTGCCATTGAAGCCCAGATTGTTTTCAAAAGATATCCTATGGGGATCTAATGGCAGAAGCCAGCCTTCAGCTTTGCACCACTCGTGGTCATCACCCAGGTGGCATCTGAGGGGGACTTCACCAGCTCACCTCTGATGCCTGCACACCACGGATCTCTTCTGTGGGTTTTGTAGAGTCCATCATTGCTTTCTGTCACATTTCTTCTATGGCTTAGCAACTCAGGCATGATCTTTAAACAGTCATGTTTCAAATAGCAAAGGAACCAAAGCTTTGAGTTTCTTTTGTCGTTTGGGAACACTGTCAAAAACAGAGATGATTATGCGTTTTCTTTATTCTACTAAAATAGTGTTTAAAGCCCAGCTAGTGGCCTATTGACTGATTTTATTATTTTGATTAAACCAGACCAGAAGCAGCATGGTCTAAATGCAAACAGAATTGGACGTACAGTGAGACCACGCTTTCCCTTTTTTCCAGCCATTCTTTTGATTTCCTTTAATTTCAGGCAAGTGGTTTGGCTTCCCTGGATTCAAAATGAAAATATATGCCCATTACTTACCTTATAAAAAAATATCGTGTAGGCAAGAGAAGATTATGTGTGTTACAACCTTCTTTGTCAGAATAAAGATGTAAAATACAAAAACAAAAACAAAAAGAACAACAAAAAAACAAATTAGTATTTTTGTATTCTTTGGTAAATATCTAGTCGTGCAATTGCTATATCATAAGGTAGTTATATTTTTAACTTTTTGAGGAATGTCCATACTGTTTTCCAGTGTCTGCACCAGTTTGCACTCCTACGAACAACATAAGAGTGTTCCTCTTTCTTAGTATCCTCTGATTATGGCAATGACATTTTAGATAGAACATCAAAGGCATGATCCATGGATGAAATAATTGATAAACTGGACTTCCATTATATTTTAACTTTTATGACGATTTCTTTCCTCCTTGAGAATATTTTGGCTATTATTTGCCAAATATACTCTCTACCCCTTCCCCTCTTTCTTTCCATTCTGGGATGTTAATAATGCATATAGGAGTTCCCTTTATGGTATCCCATATATCCCGTAACCTCTAACTTTTCTTCCTTCTATTTTTGCTCCTCTGACTCCATTTAATTTATTTTTAAGTTTTTAATTCTGGTATAATTAACATACAGTGTTTTGTTGGTTTCAGGTGTACATTACAGTGATTCAGTAGTTCCATATATCACCCAATGCTCATCACAACAAGTGCACTCCTTAATCCCCATCACTGATTTCATCCATTCCCCCCAACCTCCCCCCCCATCTCCTCTGACAACCTCCCCTCTGGCAACCATCAGTTCTTTATAGTGAAGTGTTTGTTTCTTGGATTGTCTCTCTTTTTCCCCTTAATCATTTATTTCTTAAACTTCATATATGATTGAAACCATATTTTTCTTTCTCTGACTCATGGGTTTCAAATGACCTGTCTTCATGGGCAGTTTCAGCTCAGTTACCATATTTTTCAACTTCAGAATTAGTCTGGTACTTTTTTTTCTTTAATTTTTTTCACGTTTATTTTTGAGTGAGAGACAAAGTGTGATCAGGGGAAGGACAGAGAGAGAGGGAGACACAAAATCTGAAGCAAGCTCCAGGCTCTAAGCTGTCAGCACAGAGCCTGATGCAGGGTTCAAACCCATGAAACATGAGATCATAACCTGAGTCGAAGTCAGATGCTCAACCATCTGAGCCACTCAGGCCCCCCAGTTTGGTTCTTTTTTATAGTTTCTATCTCTTGGTTGATATTCCTCATTTTACTCATGCAATATATTCTTGATTTGTTTATCTCGATGTGTTCTCTTTTAGTTTATTAAGCTTCTTTACAACAATTATTTTAAATTCTTTTTCAGGAATATTATAAATGTGCTTTTCCATAGGCTTGGTGTCTGTTGTTTTTTTTGTGTTTTTTTTTTTTTTTTCCTTTGGGTGGGCCTTGTTTCCCTGTTACTTTTATTTATTGTGATCTATTCATGAGATTTGGGCATTTGGATAAACAATCATCACTTCCTTTTTTTTTTTAACACTGGTTTTACCTCATCTTAACTAGGGAAACATTTTCTGATCTCTTGTTCCCACTGGTGTCTGCTCACAGAACTGCAGCTATAAAATGTTTTCAGTGGTTTCCAAATTTGGCCACAGGTCATAAGCACTCTAAATGAAGCTATAGATTATCCAGTCCTTCAGGCTGTCTCCAGACAGGTAGAATATTGAACATACAGTCCCTTCCTTTTTTCAATCCCAAGGCAGTTACTCTGGTATGGGAGATTCCTCCCAGTTTCACTGCTCACTGGGGACAAGGGAGTGTCCCAAGTATGCATGCAAATATGTGAAACTTCCTGCACTTGTGTTTGAATCCCTTCATAGTTTTACATTGGCCTGTGTGCTATGGCTTTTCAACTTGTCTCTAGAGTTCTCAAAATTACTCTGGTGCCTATATGTTTGTTAACTTGCTGTCTTTTGTGGGGAAGGAGCTTCTTAGTTTTTCGGCTTGCTGATGACCCTCCATATTCCAAGTTTTAATCTACCTTATTTTTTCTTCTTTTGTCCTACAGGTTTTTCTTCTTTGCCTACCGTTATATAATCTTTAAGGTGTGTATGAGATAAAACTAATGACTGAATTCTCAAATTATGCTTACAAAACCCAAACATCGCCCTTAGCATCAAGTTTGTGTATAATTTCAAACATAAAAACAATTAAATGTCAGGGCGCCTGGGTGGCTCAGTCAGTTAAGTGTCCGACTCTTGATTTCAGCTCAGGTCGTGATCTCATGATTCGTGAGTTCAAGCCCCATGTTGGGCTCTGTACTGACAGTGTGGAGTTAATCTCTCTCTGCCCCTCCCATGCTCACACTCTCTCAAAGTAAACAAAAACAAAACAGTTGTCATTGATGAAGTCTAAGCTCTCCAGTGCAATTTTTCAGACACATATCACACATCCCTTTAACTCAATTTAACATATGATGTTTCTATGATCTGTGTAATGTACAGTCATAGCACTTACATTGAATACAACGTTTTGGTTAAAAATATGTCTTTTTTAGACATATTATGATTAAATTATGATGATATTTTACAGGGAGACTTAGTCCCTACATAGAGAAATTCAAATGTTGTATCCTCTAAAGAATCCTAGACAGTCAAGCACATCCTGCCAAAACTATTCCATAAATAAAGATTTCGATGCTAACAAATACAATGTTACCTCCCCCCCCCCCCCCACCAAGAGGTCCACTATTAGCATGACTGTGATATCAAGGACATTTTTATTCCTATTTATTATGTTTCTTATCCTGAACAGATTTTGAATTTTGGTAAATATTTTTCTGCATCAAATGAGTTGATCATATGGTTTTCCCTTATTAATTCTGGTAAATAATAAATTAATTGACCTTTGAAGATATAAGAAAACTTTCATTCCTTGATCAAATATCGATGTATGATGTATTATGCTTTCCAATACAGAGTACAATCATTGTTACTTACATTTTAAATACTTTTCCCTAGATTATTGATAGACATTGTTTTTGATTGTTGATATTATGATTCTTAGTTATTAAATGTTATTTAAAAAAGCATTATAAATATCTACAATAATACAATACTTATAAAATACTTATTTACATATAGCTATGTAAAATTATATAATAATTTGTATAATTATTATTATATTTTGGTCTTTTGAGCTAATATTTTAACATTTATTCACTTTTGAGAGACACAGAGAGACCGAGATTGAGTGGGGGAGGGGCAACGAGAGAGGGAGACACAGAATCTGAAGTAGGCTCCAGACTCTGAGCTGTCAGCACAGAGCCCAATGTAAGGCTCGAACCCATGAACCGTGAGATTGTGACCCAAGCTGAAGTCAGATGCCTAACTGACTGAGCCACCCAGGCGCCCCTCTTTTGAGCTAACAAAATGAATAGGGCAGACTTCTTTTTCTATATTTTCTGAAATGGTTTATGGAATAAAAATATATCTACATAAATATTCATAAAAAATTACTCATGAGAATGTGGAGATGTGTAAATTTCTTTGTAGATTTTTCTAAAACGTTTATTTATTTATTTTAAGAGACAGTGAGGGAAGGGCAGAGAGAGAGGGAGAGAGAATCCCAAACAGGCTCTGTGTTGACAGCATGGCGCTTGATTTTATGAATTGTGAGATCATGACTGAAGCCAATATCAAGAGTTGGACACTTAACTGACTGTGTCACCCAAGCACCCTGCTGATATTTTAAAGATATCTACCAAATTAATATTTTTGTTGTATCTGTTATGATTTTTTTCAAGGAATATGTCAATTTCATCAGTTGTCATTGTTTTGACATAAAGTTCACCCTGTATCATATTATCTTTTCAGTATTTGTGGGATCTGTAGCATGCTGATGGTTTTAGAAAACCTTATGGTAATTTGTACTTTCTTTTAGTTTCTCTTTAATGCTTATCAGTTTCCAACCTTCAAATAAGAAGTTTGTTTTTATCTTATTTTTCCATACTTTGTTTTTCTTTTCTACCAAAAAAAAATAGTGACCTAACTCATTAACTTGAATTTCTTTTAGACAGTAATCTATAATTTGTTTCACTGGGCATAAATCAAGGTGTCACCATGTATACACTCCTTTCTGGAGTCTAGGGGATAATCCATATTCTTGCCTTTTTCAAGCATCTACATAATGCTCACATTTCTTGCCTCATGTCCCCTTTCAACTCAAAACCTGCAATGACTGGTCAATTCTTTTGCACACTACCATTTCTCTGATTCTGACATTTCTGCCTCCATCTTTCCCATTTAAGAACCCTTGTGATTATGTTTAGCCAGATAATCCAGGTTAATCCTTTTATTTTAAAGTACACTGACTAGCAACTTAAATCCATCTGATGCTTCAACTAACAACTGTCATGTGACATGACTTATTTAAGGTTTCATAAACTCAGATGTGAGTATTTTGGCAGAACCATTATTCTGCCTACCACAGACAACAACATAAATTAATGGGACAAAATGTAGAAACAGACCCACAAGATTATGCCCAGATGAGTATTAGGCAATGTGCCAATCAATCAATGGATGAAGTTTAGCTTTCATAACAAATAGTGACAAAGGAATTGGGCATGCACAGGCAAATACAATAAACATCAACCTGAAGTTCACACTAGATATAAAGTTAATTCAAAATTGATCATGGAACAAAGTATAAAATATAACTATAAACTGTTTAGAAGACATTTGGGCTGTTTCCACAATTTAGCTATTATAGATAATGCCGCTATAACATTGGGGTGTATGTACCCCTTTTGAATCACTATGTACCCCTTTGAATCACAGTTTAGTGATAGTATTAGTATACTAATATTATACTGTATGTTAACTAACTGGAACTAAAACAAAACTTAAAAAATGTTTTGCAGGGAAAAAAAAAAGGAAATCATCAGGATCTATGGTTGGCAGAATTCTTAGACATGACACTGAAGGCACAATCCATGAAAGGTAAAATTTATATACTGGACCTCGTCGACAGTAAAAAAAAAAAGTTTTATTTTTTATTATTATTTTTAAAATGTAATTTATTGTCAAGTTTGTAAACATACAGTGTCTAGAGTGTGTTCTTGGTTTTGCGGGTAGATTTCCGTGATTCATTGCTAACATACAACACCAGTGCTCACCCCAAGTGCCCTCCTCAATGCCCATCATCCATCTTTCCCTCTCCCCCCACCCATGAACCCACAGTTTGTTCTCTGTATTTAACAGTTTTTTATCGTTTGCCTGTCTCCCTCTCTGTTTGTAACTAATTTTTTTCCCTTCCTTTTCCCCACAGTCTTAAGGTTCTCAAGTTCCACATGAGTGAAAACATCTGATATCTGTCTTTCTCTGACTGACTTATTTCAGTTAGCATAATACCCTCCAGTTCCATCCACTTTGCTGAAAATGGCAGGATTTCATTGTTTCTCATTGCCAAGTAGTATTTCATGGTATATATAAACCATTCATTAGTTGATGGACAGTTAGGCTCTTTCCGTAATTTGGCTATTGTTGAAAGCACTGCTACAAACTTCGGGGTACATGTGCCCCTATGAATCAGCACTCTGGTATCCATTGGATAAATCCCCAGTAGTGCTATTGCTCGGTTGTAGGGTAGATCTATTTTTAATTTTTTGAGAACCTCCACACTGTTTTCCAGTGAGGCTGCACCAGTTTGCATTCCCACCAACAGTGCAAGAAGGTTCCCAATTCTCCACATCCTTGCCAGCATCTGTTGTTTCCTGACTTGTTAATTTTAGCCACTCTGACTGGTATGAGGTGGTATCTCAGTGTCGCTTTGATTTGTATTTTCCTAATGATGAGTGACATTGAATATCTTTTCATGTGTCTATTGGCTATCTGGATGTCTTCTTTGGAAAAGTGTCTATTCATGTCTTCTGCCCATTTTCTCATGGGATTATTTGTTTCTTGGGTGTTCAGTTTGGTGAGTTCTTTATAGATTTTGGATATAACCCTTTATCTGATATGTCATTTGCAAATATATTTTCCCATTATGTCAGTTGTTTTTTTTAGTTTTGTTGATTGTTTCCTTTGCAGTGCAGAAGCTTTTGATCTTGATGAGGTCCCAAGAGTTCATTTTTGCTTTTAATTCACTTGCCTTTGGAGACATGTCAAGCAAGAAATTGGGGCAGCTGAGGTCAAAGAGGTTGTTTCCTGCTTTCTCCTCTAGGGTTTTGATGGTTTCCTATCTCACTTTTAGGTCTTTCATCCATTTTGAGTTATTTCTGTGTATGGTGTAAGAGAGTGGTCTAGTTTCATTCATTCATTGCATGTTGCTGTCGAGTTCTCCAAGCACCATTTGCTAAAGAGAATGTCTTTTTTCCATTGGACACTTTTTCCTGCTTTGTCACAGATTAGTTGGCCATACGTTTGTGGGTCCAATTCTGGGGTCTCTATTCTATTCCATTGGTTTATGTGTCTGTTTTTGTGCCAATACCATGCTGTCTTGATGATTACAGCTTTGTAGTAGAGGCTAAAGCCTGGGATTGTGATGCCTCCCACTTTGCATTTTTTTTCAACATTACTTTGGCTATTTGGTGTCTTTTATGATTCCATACAAATTTTAGGATTGTTTGTTCTAACTTTGAGAAGAATGCTGGTATGAAGAGGATTGCATTGAATGTGTAGATTGCTTTGGGTAGTATTGACATTTTAACTTATTTATTCTTCCAATCCATAAGCATGGAATGTTTTTCTATTTCTTTGTGCCTTCTTCAATTTCCTTCATAAGCTTTCTATAGTTTTCAGCATACAGATCTTTTACATATTTGGTTAGGTTTATTTCTAGGTATTTTATGGTTCTTGGTGCAATTGTACACCAAGATCAATTTCTTGATTTCTGCTGCTTCATTATTGGTGTATAGAAATGCAACATATTTCTGTATTTTGATTTCATATCCCGAGAAGTATCAGTACTAGCAAATTTTTGGTGGAGTCTTTCAGATTTTCTACATAGAGTTATCACATAGTCTTTGAATAGTGAGAGTCTGACTTCTTCTTTGCCAATTGTTATGCCTTTTGTTTAACTTTGTTGTCTGATTGCTTAGGCTAGGACTTCCAACACTATGTTAAATGACACTAGTGAGAGTGGCCATCCCCGTCATGTTCCTGATTTCAGGGGAAAAGCTCTCAGTTTTTCCCCATTGAGGATGATATTAGCTGTGGGATTTTCATATATGGTGTTTATGATTACGTATGCTCCTTCTATTCAGACTTTCTTGAGTGTTTTTAATTAAGAAAAGATGCTGTATTTTGTCAAATGCTCTTTCTGCATCTATTGACAAGATCATATGATTTATATTATTTATTTTATTAATGTGATGTATCACATTGTTTGATTTGTGAATATTGAACCAGTCCTGTCGCTTAGGAATAGATGCCACTTGACCATGGTGAATAATTCTTTTTATATTCTGTTTAATTTTATTTGCCAGTATCTTGTTGAGAATTTTTACATCCATTTCCATCAGAGACATTGTCCTGTAATTCTCCTTTTTTGTGGGGTCTCTGTCTAGTTTGGGAAACAAAGTAATGCTGGCTTCATAGAATGAGTCCAAAAGCATTCCTTCCATTTCTATTTTTTGGAACAGCTTGAGAAGGATAGGTATTAACTCCACTTTAAATGTCTGGTAGAATTCCCCTGAGAGGCCATCCGGTCCAGGACTCTTTATTTGTTGGGAGATTTTTGATGACTGATTCAATTTCTTCACTATTTATGTGTCTGTTCAAATATTCTCTTGCTCCTCATTTAAGCTTTGATAGTATGTGGGTGTCTACGGATGTGTCCATTTCTTCCAGGTTGTCCACTTTGTTGGCATATATTTTTTTCATATTCTCTGAAAATTGTTTGTATTTCTGAAGGGTTGGTTGTGATAAGTCCAATTTCATTCGTGATTTTACCTATTCTGGCCCTCTATCTTTTCTTTTTGAGAAGTCTGGCTAGTCGGTTATCAATTTTGGTTAATTTTTAAAAAATCAGCTCTTAGTTTCATGGATCTGTTTTTTTGTTGTTGTTATTTAGTTTTGTTTTGATTCTATATTGTTTATTTTTGCTCTAGTCTTTAAAATTTCTCTTACGGCCTTGGGGTTTCTTTGCTGCTTTGCTTATAGTTCCTTTAGATGTACTTTTAGATTCTGTATTTGGGATTTTTCTTGTTTTTTGAGATAGGCCTGAATTGCAATGTATTCTCCTCTTAGGACTGCCTTCACTGTATCCCAAAGGGTTTGGACTGTTGTATTTCCATTTTCATTTGTTTCCATGTATATTTTAATTTCTTATTTGTCTGGTTGACCCATTCTTTCTTTAGTAGGATGTTCTTTAACCTCTATGCATTTGGAGGTATTCCAAACTTTTGCCTGTAGTTTGTTTCAAGTTTCATAGCATTGTTATCTGAAATGTGCATGGTATGATGTCAATTCTTTTATATTTATTGAGAGCTTTTTTGTGACACAGTATGTGATCTATCTTAGAGAATGTTCCATGTGCACTCAAGAAGAACGTATATTCTGCTTTGGGATGAAAAGCTCTGAATATATCTGTCAAGTCCATCTTGTCCAGTATATCATTCTGGGCCATTGTTTCCTTGTTGATTTTCTGTCTAGATGATCTGTCCATTGTTGTAAGTGGAATATTAAAGTCCCCTGCAATGACCACATCCTTACCAATAAGATTGCCTATATTTGTGATTATTGTTTTATATATTTGGGTTCCTCCAAATTGAGTGCAAAAACATTTATAATTGTTAGTTCTTCTTGATGGATACACCCCATGATATGGGGTGATGATAATGATGATAATGATGATGGGGTGATAAATGATGATATAATGCTCTTCTTCATCTCTTGTTATAGCCTTTATTTAAAATCTAGTTTGTCTGTTATCAGTGTGGCTACTCAAGATTTTTCTTGACTTCCAGTAGATAGATGCAGTCACAGTGAGGTTCTCTATCTCCTCACTTTTGATCTGAAGGTGTCCTCAGGTCTAAAATGGGTCTCTTGTAGACAGCAAATAGATGGGTCTTGGTTTTTTTTGTTGTTTTTTTTTAATCCATTCTGTTACCCTATGTCTTTTGATTGGAGTGTTTAGTCCATTTACATTCAGTGTTATTACTGAGATATAAATGTATTGTCATTATGCTATCTATAGGATTCCTGCTTGTCGTGATAACTCTGGTCCTTTGTAGTCTTTGCACATTCTACTGGTCCTTTGTAGTCTTTGCACATTCCATTCCCAGAGTCCTCCTTATGATATCTTGTAGGGCTGGTTTAGTGGTGATGAACTCCTTCAGTTTCTTTTTTTTGGGGGGAGTGTGGGGGGAACCTTTATCTGTCTTTCCATTCTGAATGACAGCCTTGCTGGATAAAGGATTCTTGGCGGAATCTTTTTTTTTTTTTTCATTTTCAGCACATTGAATATTTCCTGCCACTCACATTGGCCCACCAAGTTTCAGTGGATATGTCTGCTACTACTACCCTTATGTGTCTACCCTTGTATGTTAAGGATCATTTTTCCCTAGCTGCTTTCAGAATTATCTTTTTATCTTTGTATTTTTCCAGTTTCACTATGATATGTTGTGCAGATCAATTCAAGTTATCTCTGAAGGGAGTTTTCTGTGCCTCCTGGATTTCAATGTCAGTTTCCTTCCCCAGATCTGGGAACTTCTCAGCTATGATTTGTTCAAGTAAAACTTTGACCCCTTTCTCTTATTCTTCTGGAACTCCTATCATATGGATATTATTCCGTTTCAGTGAATCACTTAAGTGTTCTAATTTTCCCCTCGTGGTCTAGAGTTTTTTTTATCTCTTTTTCTGCTTCATCTTTTTCCAAAATTTTATCTTCTATTTCAAGTATTCTCCCCTCTGCCTCTTAAATCCTCACCATGACTGCATCTAGTTTATTTTGCACCTCATTTACATTTCTTCATTCATCATGACTGCTTTTTTTAGTTCCTTGATCTCTTCAGCAATAGATTTTCTGCTTTCTTATATGCTTTTTGTCAAGCCCAGTGACTACTCTTATGACTATTAATGTTAAATTCTTGATCAGATATATTGTTTACATCTGATTTGAGCAATTTTTTAGCTGTCATTTCTTCCTGGAATTTCTTTTGAGGAGAATTATTCTGTTTCATCACTTTCCCTAGTTTTCTGTTCCTTATGTGTGTTAAAATCCTTTTATGTGCCCTGCACATGAAAGCCCTACTATATTAAAGAGGGGTCACACACTGTCTAGGACCTGGTCCTTCAGGAGGTGATTTTTGGAGAGCATTGCTTGCTTTCTGCTTTTGTGACTTTGGTTGCTTTATCTTCCTACTTGTAGTAATGTTTTGGACCTTCCACCATGTGTGCTTTGATTTGTTTTTTTGAAATAGCCCTTGGGGAAAAATTTTTTAAAAATAAAAGGTAGGGGTGGTGGTGATGGAAGAGCCTTATCTCATACAAAGACAGAAATGATAGGGTGGGGGAAAATAAAATAAAATAAAATAAAATAAAATAAATAAAATAGACCAGGTAGAGAAACTATATGGCTTAATCCAGAGACAGAGAGAAAAATAAAGAAGATATAGAACAGGTGTAAAGAGACTAGATTATATATGTCTGCTTAAACAAACCAACAATCAGAATAACCAGACTGAAGGAGGGAAGAAATAAGGATAAAAGGAAGAAAAAAGTATACATATAATAAAAATTGTCCAAGAATTAAATCAAGATATGTGAAACCACTGGGTGCCTTGGAACCAGTACAGTGCTGGTCTGGAGGAGGGGCTGTCTGGTTCCTCAGGGTCAATCCTGCTCCAGTAGATAAGCAGTTACCAGGTGTGGAGGGACATGGTTTGGTGTAGACAGTTACAGCCTCCACAGTGGGCCCGTTGGATGCTCCCTGAAGCCCTACCTTGTTGGTGATGGGGAGAAATTGGGAACACCCTAGTTTCTATCCTTCCTGGATTGGGTGTCCCAAACCACTGTGTTCAGGCCATCCTCACAGTGCCACGGGTGTGAATGAGGCAGTTTGTCCCATTCTGCCAACTCCTGTGCCTCCTTGGTGCTCGGCTGGAATTCAAACCCCAGTGTCTTAAAGGGTCCTGCTCTGCATGCACTGGTTCCAAGGAAGTGCTGCTCCACCTGCCCATAAATGGCCTCTGGATGGCGGGCACAGGGAGTGTCCTTTGTCCTTGTAATCACTATATACCTTCTTCCCACCGCACTCAGGGGAGGGGATTGCTTTCTCCCACTGTGGACTATGCATCTGAACTAGTTACGGACCCCAGGGCTGGCTCCCCTCCTCCCGAGTTGCACGAACATGGCAGCCGGCCCCAGTTCCGGAGAAAGCCCCGCAGTTAGAGAATGGATCTTTCTCTGTCCTGGTCCATGGGATACAGTCCTACACTTCCACAGCCTCTCTTTAACTTCCCTTTGTCTCTCCACAGAAGGGGATCCCTCCCCTCTGTGCCTAGGTCACCTGTTCTGTCTCTCTCAGTTCACAATCATGTACCTATGGCCTCCAAGTTGTCCCCATGGGCCCCTGGAGACATCTCTGTCTCTCTGCAGCCAAGACTCTTGGAATTCAAAGTCCTTTGGCCTCAACATTGCTGTGTTTGAGGAACTAAGGAACTTCAGGTCCCCCTATTTCTCTGCCATATTGGATTCCCCTCAAAAATTTTTACATAAAATACGTTATGATGATAATAAAAAAAAAAGTGTAGGTGGAAGAAAACATTTGCAATGTATCTGATAAACCATGTAACTCTAGAAAACAGACAAAACATGAACATACACTTCACTTTAAAGAGAATATGGAGATGGAAAATAAACATGTGAAAAGATGTTCAACTACCTTCAGCCTAAGGGAAATGCAAATTAAAAATACATTGAGATATTACTACAGATCAGTTAGAATTGCTAAACTAAAAACGATTGACAACACAGAGTGAGGATAGGTGCAGAGAATCTTGATCATTCATACAGTTCTGGTTGGAATATAAAATGATCAATCCATCCTGGAAAATAGTCTGGAAGTTTCTTAGACTGATCAGGCAATTTCACTCCTTAGTATTTGTCTCAAAGATATGAAAATTTAGGTCCCAACTAAAACCTGTAAAAGAATGTTCAAAGAAGTTTTGTTTGTAATAGTCTCATAAGTAGAATAGACTGTATATCTTTCAACAGATGAAATGTTAAATAAATATTATAATACATACTATGGAATAACGTTCATCAGTAAAAATAAACTATTAATAAACACAAAATTTGATGGTTTTCATGGAATTTATGCTGAGTAAAAAGCCAATCCCAAAAGTTTACACACTGTAAGATTCTGTACGTGAATAAGAATTTCGAAATGACATTTTAGAAATGATCAGATTAGTGACTGCAGGGACTTAGTGACATTGTTAGGATGATGTTGAGTGGATATGTTTATAAAATGGCAACACAGTACATCCAAATGTTGGTGGTACTAACGTTATCTTGTCTATGGTTGTGGGTATTCAAGAATAAATGCATAAAAATATATAGAATTTAATATATATAAAAACCTGTTGAAACTTGAATATCATTGATGAATTTTATTAATGTCAATATTCTGGTTGTGATACTATAGTTTTTCCAAATAACACTAGGGGACACTGGGCTAAATGTACAAGGGATTCTTTGTATTATTTCTTTAAAAAATCATCTCAATAATTTTTTTTTCTTTAATTAAAAATGAGTATGACTACAAAACTACTGTATCATGTTAACCATCAAGGTAGATACTACATTTAGAGAGAAGGGGAAGGTTTATAATCAGTATATGACAAAATGTTCATTTAAAAAACCTCGGGATGCCTGGCTTACTAAGTTAAGCGTCTGACCCTTAATTTCACTTCAGACCCCAATTTATGTTGGGGTCTGTTCTTGAGAGTGTAAAGCCTGCTTGGGATTCTCCCTCTCCCTCTTTCTCTGCCCCTCCCCTGCTTTCTCTCTCTCTCTCTCTCTCTCTCTCAGAGGTGAGATGAGGATCCTGAACACTGGAAACCTGGGCTTGTAGTCTCTTTTTCTGCCACTGTGTCCGTATAAGGCAATGACAGCTGTGACCTCAAACACACTGCGGGAAATACTCATATTCAACACCTGCCAACTGGGTCAATATTACTTCCATGAGCTGGTTTTAACTGTCCTCAAAACATGGCAGCAGTTTTTTAACCCCTCTTCTTCTCATCCAAGTAAACTTATTGTAGACTCATCTACATCAATATGTTACTTTAGTTGCCAAGTTAATAACCAAGAAATGGGCGAACTCATGGTCACAAACACCCAGGAGACCATGGGTTGGTCTTCATAATTCTATGCTCATTAAATGAGCCTTTATTGACTTTAAATTGTCTAATATAGATAAATAATTCACCACTGAATAAAATTTAGTACATAATTCCTAATACTGATGCAGATAAATTGTGACATCACTGTCCTATGATATTTATTTTCCTAGGGAAAAACATGTTCTCCAATATAATGAAAGACTGCAAACTTTAAGTAACTGTAACTTTTGTTAAGGGATTGATTCTTTTGCCCAAGGCATAGCTCCTGGTTCATCTTTCTGAGGGAACTACAACCAGTAACTGAATGTTTGGTACATTTTCTAATTTCCTGACAACCGACAAGGAAACTGACAGTGACCTTCCAAGTCTAAGGAACAAAACACATGTGCATAAGTTACACAGGTAATTCCCTTCCTTCTACCTGTCCTCTTAGATCAATATATGACCTGGTTGTAATATTAACCCTCCTCAGATTCTAAAACAATAAAAATACACTATATTTCACAGATCCACTTGGTAGATCCTCCTGAAATTAACCCTAGTATTTTGTATTCCTAAAAGTAAAACATACACTGAAAACTTCTACGAAATAATGTGAAGTTTTACAAAATATTATAAAGCAATCACTCATTTAATGACCGCATATCTTAACTTTGTAATCAGCATTCTTTTAATTTTTTTCAAAATTTTTTCATTAGGCATATATCTTTAAAAATATAGTTGACAGACACCAAAATGGCTCAGGCAGCTGACTGTTGGTTTCTGTTCAGATCATGATCTCACAGCCATGGGATTGAGCCCCATGTAAGGCTCTGCAGTGACAACATGGAGTCTGCTTGAGATTCTCTCTCTCTCCCTCTCTCTGCCCCTTCCCCCCCACACACACACACTCTCTCACTCTCTCCCTGTCACTCTCTCTTTCTCAAAGTAAATAAATAAATTTAAAAAAAGAAGTATTTTAAAATATTTTAAAAAATATATAGTTGACTTTCATTTGGTTGGCCCAGATTTCCTTCCCTGGACTCAGCCATGTCACTTACTTGGGCCACTGGGAGTTAGTGGAAGTTATGTAGAGGGTTGGAAATTACCTATGCAAGCACACTTGCTTGTTTCTGCCTCTATCACTCTTATGGACAACCCCAGGTAAGTCTGCTGGACTCAGAAGTAACTAGAGAAATGCAGGACAAAGCTTTCACAGATAAGTTTCTTCAGCCCAGTTCATAACAGACCACGGTCTAAAGTCAACTCACAGATACAGGAGAAAGTCAACTGGATGGCAGCATATGACTTAGCCCAACCTAATCTGGAAGCACCACCCACTCACATCTAGTGTAGGTCAGCTAACCACGGACCTTAGCAGGAAGACCCATGACTTGTGGCAGTGCCTGGTTTCATCTACCTGCGTCAGTGCTGCCAGCACAGCTAGTGGTATTAACCCATTCCCTGTCCCAAACCTGCTGACTATAGAACCCAGTCATCACCTGACCTCATCACCAACCCACACCAGGAGGCAACAGGTGGACCCCTCTTCTCACCTATGTTCCCTCTCCTGGTGCTTAACCTGACACCCCCCCTTTCTACATCCAGTGGCAAGAGAAAGCAGGAAGGCACCAGTGTCTTTGGCCCTCCAGTCAAAGGCAGGGAGCCATACATACGAAGACACACCTGCATCTCCACCTAACAACAGAATATGATCCAGGCAAGGGAACCAGTGGCCTTCCACCCATACCAGCAAGGAATCAGGACTAGGGTCTCCTAACTCTCCACCTAGACCCTGTGGCTTTTGCCCTCTTCTGGGTAACAGAAAGGAATACAAGTCACCACTTCTCTCCTCCAGGGAGAACAGCAGAGAAAGAGTGCAAACTCATAAGCACAGAGTACCTGGAGATGAGAGCAGCAGAAATATCCTCCATCCCGCAAGTCCATCATCCCTCAAATACCATATAATATTACCAAATAGCAATGGCAGGAATCCAAAGTAGGCTTTGGATGCTATACTTAAATATGGTACAAATATCAGCTAGAATAGAAGACTAGAACAGGCTCTAACATAAGCCCAAAAGCCCAGTATACAACTGGAAACCACTCAACCAGGAAACAGAAAAATCAAAGATATAAGAAAGGTCAATCAACCAATTTGAATACTAAGACGAATCATCTGTTGAAATTATCTGAAAAAATAATTAAAACAGATATTATAAAAACATGCCAATAATAAATTATAAATAACAGTAAAAATGAAAAAGTGAACTTCAGTAAAGAAATAGAAGATATAAAAAAAGAGCCAAATAAAAATTATAGAAGTAAACAACAATAACTGAAATTAAAATATTCTATAATAGTCTCCATAGAATAATGATGACTGAAGTTAAGATTAGTGAATATTATGGCAGATCAATATAATTTACTCAATCTGAACAACAGAGAGAAAATAGAACAAAAGTTAAATGAACAGAGCTCATCAATCTGTGGCACAAAAATAAAGTAATCGGGTTGGTATTACAGAAGAAGAAGAGGACACAGAATGTGGGATGGAGAGAACACTTAAATAATTGTTAAAAGTCCCCTAATTTAGTGAAAGACATAAACTTACATATTTAAAAAAAAAAACAACAATAGGGGCCCCTCGATGGCTCAGTTGTTTGAACATCCAACTCGATTTTGTCTCAGATCATAATATCAGGGTCATGAGACTAAGCCCCATGTTGGGTCCAATGCTGAGCATGTAGCCTGCTTAAGATTCTCTCTCTTTCCCTCTGTCTCTTCCTCTGCCCCTCCCCCCACTCATGCTCTTGCTTTCTCTCAAAAAAAAAAAAAAATTAGTGAACCTCAAATAGGAATAACCCAAAGAAATGTATGACAAGATATAACATCATAAAAGTTTTAGAAACCACTGATAAGAAAAAAAGTAGTAAAAGCAGACAGAAAGAAATGACAGTTCCTGTACAAGAAAACACGTCTAAGTGAAAGTAGATTTTTCATCTGAAACTATGGAAGTCAGAAGGAAGTGGCACATTTCTCAAGTGCTGAAAGAAAAACCGGTAAATCAGGAATTCTACATTCAGCAAAGTTATCATTCAGGAATACAGACAGTAAGCTGTGAAAATCTGTCAGTAGCAATCCTACACATAAGGAATGGCTGATGAGATCACCATCCCAGTGGCACAGATGTCCCTCTTTTTGTCCCCCTTTTTAGCAACTAAGGGGACCTTTATCCACAAACAAGAGTGCCCCTCTGGGAGCTGTGGGGTCCAGGGACACATGCCAAGGGACACGTAAGAATTTTCACCCACTGTGCATATGGTAATTTGAGGACAGACTTCAGTATGGGCTGAAGAATCAATATGAGCTGACAAACCCAGCCCCAAAACCCCTGGCTGCAGCTAGGGAAAACCTGCAGAGTGCTGACTTAGGCAGTCCACCTCCAAAGAAAGAGACTCTGCAGAAGTCCAGCCTTGCCGAGGGAATGTTAGAGTATCCAGAGGGAGCAAGTAAGAAATGAGTTTGCTGGGGCACCTGGGTGGTTAAGTTGGTTAAGTGTCCAACTTCAGTGAGGTCATGATCTGACAGTCCATGGGTTTGAGCCCTGTGTTGGGCTCTGTGCTGACAGCTCAGAGCCTGGAACCTGCTTCAGATTCAGTGTCTCCCTCTCTCTCTGTCCCTCCTCTACTCTCTCTCTCTCTCTATCTCTCTCTCAAAGTAAATAAACTTAAAAAATACTTCAAAGGAAAAAAAAAGAAGAAGAGGTTTGAATATACTGGACAGCATATGAGAAACTCTGTCAGTACTGCTCCTTCCCTGAACAACAGAGCATGGGGCCAAACTGGCCAAAGATGACCTCTCCCACAGTGGGCATGAGTCCTGGTTACCCTAGCTGTGCAAGACACTGCTGGAGAAGCCTGGTTCTCTACAGCAGCACACAACCTACTGAATCCAGTCATGGAGATGACTGGGAGGAGGAACAGATAAAGATGCAGATAAGAACGCTAAAGTTCATTAAAGGATACAGTCCTGCTCACTGGACACAGCACTTCAGAAGAAAGCTTATATGTGAGCCTCTGAGTAAACCTCACATAAGGGTCCACAAGGAGGCCTTAAGCACCCTTGATGCCCCAAGTGTTAAATTTACACCTTCCTTCACTGGAGGCAGGCTTCCTGTGTGTGTGCTCCCAGGTGCTGTAGTGAGAACATTCTCCATCATTTAGAAACCACAAGCTTTACCTATGGTGCCACACTGCAAAATACAAGAAAGAGGTTTTCAGATACTGGGCCTGTTAATAATAGGAACCAGGAAAGACATAAAATCTTATGAATTCTGCCACAAGAGGGAGCAAGCAGTGTGAAGCAATACATCCACAGAAAGTTGGAGAAAGCCACATATATAACAGGACCAACAAACAGTGTATCCCACTGCCTAGTAAAGATCTGAGATGTCTGCTACTTCAAATGTAAAAACTCCAAGGAACATGAAGAATCAAGGAAACCTGTCACCCCTGAAAGATAACAATAAACCTCAAATATTTAAAATCAAAGACAGAAGATTTTTCTATCTATTTGATAAAGAGTTTAAAGTAGCTATTTTGAGGAAACTGAAGAGCTTCAAGAAAACAAAAAAGACAATTCAATGAAATTAGGAAAATAATACGTAGAGGACAGATTAGGAATTTAACGAAGAGAGAACTCATAAGAGAGAAACAAATTCTGCAGCTGAAGATTACAATAAATTAGGCAAACGATGGAATAGAGGGCATTTAAAATAGACTAGGCAATATGAAAGACAGAATTAGTGAGCTACAGAATAAGAACTGTGAAATTACCCAATCAGAGGAGAAAATTAAAAAGAAAAAACAGGAAAGAAAAAAAAAAGCAGTGAATAAATGATACAGATGTACAGACCACTAGCAAATGTACAAATAGCATCACTGGAGTTGCAGAAGGAGAACAGAGGGGAGCAGAAAGTTTATTCAAAGAAATAATAGCTTAGAACTTAGCAAACCTGGAGACAATTGGACATCCAGTTTCACAAAGCTAATAGATCATTCTATTATATCAATTCAAAACAACTTTCTCTAAAGCATATCATGATGATACAGTCAAATATCAAAGACAAAGAGAATCCAAAAAGCATCCAGAGAAAAATATATTGAAACCTACAAAGTAAACCCCTGAGGCTATCAGTGGATTTCTCAGCAGAAACCCTCAAGACCAGGAGACAATGGAATGGCATATTCAAAGTGCTAAAATAAAACAATTTCCTGAAAAACAAACAAATAAACAAAGCAAAAAACAAAAACAAAAACAAAACTGCTCTATCTGGCAAAGTTATCCTTCAGATACAAAAGACAAATAAATAATTTAACAAACAAAAGCTGAGGGAAATTCATCACCATTAGATGTGCCTCGCAAAAAATGCTGCTGTAGTTCTTCAGGGTGAAATAAAAGGACAATTATCAGAGACATGAAAACATATCAAAGTACAGAACACAGGTAAAAGTAAATATACAGTTACATTTAGAAACTACTAATCCTATAATGGGATTGTGTGTTATTAACTTAAGTAGGCTAACAGAAAAAGAGTTTTGTTTTTTTTTTTAATTTCAATGCCAGTTAGTTAACATACAGTATTATAGTAGTTTCAAGTGTTCAATACAGTGATTCAACAATTCCATAGAACACCGTGCTCATCACAAGTGCAGTCCTTAATGCCCGTCACCTATTTATCCCATCCTCCACCCACCTCCCCTCTGAGAATCCTCAATTTGTTCTCTATAATTACGGATCTGTTTCTTGGTTGCCTCTCTCTTCTTTCCCCTATGATCATTTGTTTTGTTTCTTAAGTTCCACATATGAGTGAGATCACAGCAAACTTCTCAATGGAAACAGTACAAATGAAATACAGAAATTTCTTTAAAGTACTAATATTTTAAAATAAATATGGAATTCTTCATCTAGCAAAATATATTCAAACGTATATATAATACAGAGACTTATTCAGACATACAAATGTTAAAAGAATTCATTACATCCAAAATAAAAGAAATTTTAAAAGATGTTCTCCAAAGTGGGTGGGAGGACCCTTTTTCACTGCTGGAGGGAATGCAAACTAGAGCAGCTACTGAGGAAAAGAGTATGGAAGTTCCTCAAAAAAATTAAAAATAGAACTACCTTAAGATCCAGCAATTGCACTATTAGATATTTATCCAAAGGATACAAAAATACTAATTCAAAGGGATACATTTACATCAATGTTTATAGCAGTATTATCAACAATAGCCAAATTATGGAAACAGCCCAAGTACTCTTGTTTTGATGAATGGATAAAGAAGATATGGTATATACATCTACAATGGAATATTTACTAACCCATCAAAAAGAATAAATTCTTACCATTTGCAAGGACATGGGTAGAGCTAGAGATTATTATGCTAAGTGAAGTCAGTTAGAGAAAGACAAGTATCATGTAATTTCACTCATATGTGGAATTTAAGAAACAAATGAACAAAAGGGAAAAAAAGAGAGACAAATCAAGAAACAGACTCTATAGAGAAAAAAACAAAAACAAAAAAAAAAAAAAAAACAACTAATCATTACCAGAGGATAGGTGGGTGAAGTGACAGAGTGAATAGGTGATGG
This sequence comes from Panthera pardus, assembly GCF_024362965.1. NCBI lineage: Eukaryota > Metazoa > Chordata > Mammalia > Carnivora > Felidae > Panthera > Panthera pardus. The sequence continues at coordinate 5,026,939 of NW_026526654.1, forward strand.
AGATTAAGGAGTCACCTGTTGTGATGAGCACCAGGTAATGTATGAAATTGTTGAATCACAATACCCTACAGCTGAAACATTACACTGTATGTTAACTGACTGGAATTTAAATAAACTCTTAAGAAAAAACAGACCTATTTTGTTAAATGTTTTATGTGCACATGAAGTGAATGTACATTTTGCTGTCCTTGACTAGAATATTTAATAAATGCCACTAAGGTCAATTTGAGAAAAAAATAAGTTGTTCTCTAATAGTGAGGAAACTATAACAGATAAAGATCAGGATCTACAAAAAGAGTGGAAAGAATGAAAAATGATAAAAGTAGAGAAAACTATATTTTAATATTCAAATCTCTTTAAGAAACAATGGAATGACTAACAGAAAATGAATAACATAGTGGTGTGGTTTTTCTAATTTAAGTAAAAGTAAAATGTATGTCAAGTATAGTGCAAAATCCAGAAGAGGGGTAAACAGAAGTAAACTACTGCATGTTTTTTAACTTTACCTGAACATAGTATTACTTGAAGTTAGATTATGATGAATTAACTATATATACTGTAAACACTTGGTTAAGAATCTATCAGGCAATAAAATGTAATCACCCAAAACTATTTAATCAAAAACAAAGCCAAAATAATAGGAAAAGACAGCACAGAACACATGGGCCAAATAGAAAATAAACAGAAATGTGGTACAATTAAATGCAAACATATCACTAGTAACGTTGATTATATGTAGCCCAAGTGACGCAATTAAAACACAAAATTTGTCAAATTAGACAAATATAAACATGACTATGTTCTGTGTATAAGAAACTCACTATAGGGCACCTGGGTGGCTCAGTAGGTTGGGCGTCCAACTTTGGCCCAGGTCATGATTTCACGGTTTGTGAGTTCAAGCCCGGCGTTGGGCTCTGTGCTAACAGCTCAGAGCTTGAAGCCTGCTTCAGATTCTGTGTCTCCGTCTCTCTCTGCCCCTCCCCCTCCCCAGTTCCCTCTCTCTCTCTCTCTCTCTCTCAAAAATAAATAAACATTAAAATATTAAAAAAAGAAACACTATAAAAAACTCACTATATAGAAACAAACATTAAAAATAAAAGGAGGGAAAAGCACTATGCTAATAATAATATCCAAATAGGTGGAGTGGCTCTTTATTCATATCTGGCAAATCAGATTTCAGAATGTATAATATCATCAGGAATAAAGATGGCCATTTAAAAATGATAAAAGAGCCAATGTATCAAAAACAAATCTTAAATGTTTATTCACCAAATAGATATGCTTCAAAATACATGGGAAAAACAAAACAAAACCAAACAAAACAAAAAAAAACCTGGTAGACCTGGAAGGCAAAGCCAACATATCTAGGATTATAGTCAAATATTTAAATCTCTTAGTAATTGATAGAACTAAAAAGATGAACATCAGTGAGGATACCTTAGACTTACACAAAACTTTGACACTCAGAAAACACTCCACAAGGCAATGGCTGAATGCATATTTTTTTTCAATTCTTCATAGATTATTTACAAACATAGACCACAATTTTTTGCCATAAAATTAAATGACATATGAGCCAAACACAAGGCATGGATCTAGTCTGAGTCTTATTTAGCATGAACCTACTGAAAATATCATGAGATGATTAAGGAAATTTAAATAGTTACTGAATTATTAAGCCATGATTGTTAACTTTATTGGCAACAATATTATGGTAGTGGAAATATAAAACTATAGATTTTATTTTTTTTAATTTTTTTAACGTTTATTTATTTTTGACAGAGAGAGCATGAGCTGGGGAGGGGCAGAGAGAGAGGGAGACACAGAATCCGAAGGAGGCTCCAGGCTCTGAGCTGTCTTCACAGAGCCCAACGCGGGGCTTGAACTCACAGGCTGCAAGATCATGACCTGAGCTGAAGTCAGATGCTCAACCGACTGAGACACCCAGGCGCCCCTAGATTTTATAGATACATAATGAAATACTTGAGGAAAATATATATTGAAGTACTACCTAACAAAAAAAAATGTCCTTTCTAATTTTTACAAAATTATTCTTCTGATTTCTCTTAGCCTGTAGTCAAAGGAAACCTGAAACCTAGAACTTCATATTGATAGCTCACAGAAAGAGCTCTCTAATCCTGTAGCACCAGTACCCACAGTGACCAGATGGGCATATATAATAGGATGGAAGCAGAACACTCCTCTCTGACTACGGGATCTGTAATCCTACAAGTATGGGAAGCAAGCATTCCTGTTGGTCTTTTGTTCCACATCCTCTCATTGCCTGGGAGGGAAACAGGAACAGTCATGGGAAGTGCACATCAGAACAACGTAACAAAAGTTCCAGTTTCTAGTAAGAAGACCAGGAAAAGACCCCTAGGAATACGAAAATGGTGGGGAGGTAGCTGAGATAATAAGCAATCCTATGAATCTGTGTATAAACTAGACTTGTATCCAGACTGTAGAAGCCTGAATCTAAAAGTAAAGAGCATATCCAAATCTTTGAAAACAAAAGTATGTGGTAGACTTCCATAGACTCCAAACCATGCACACTGAATGGGAACAGATAGCAATCACACTGGAAATACCGATGTAGAAAGCAAAAACCACAGGTGACAGTAGGACCTATGGCTGAACCTAGCCAGGTGAGATGCAAACTCAAAGATCATCATTCTCCATAGGATGTGTTCAAACACTTGAGTCCCATAGAATTCAGTTGACCACAATACAATGCCACACTGTCTGGCAAATAAAATGTAAAATCTTAACATCTCTAATAAGAAAAGTTAGCATATATATATATATATATATATATATATATATATATACAGATATGTGTGTGTGTGTGTATTCAATATATGTATATATTTTAAGTTTGTTTTGAAGTTCATTTATTTATTCTGATAGAGCACACAAGCAGGGGAGGGACAGAGAGAGGGCTCCTCACTGACAGTGTGTAGCCTGATGTGGGACTCAACTCACAAACCCATGAAATTATGACCTGAGACAAGACCGAGAGTCAGACGCCCAACCAATTGAGCCACGTAGGTGCCCCATGAAAATATATTCTTAAAAAGTGATGAAAAATTAAAAGGTTCATCTCAACAAGCGGGGCACTTACTAACAATGTTAATAAGCCCCATTTTCTTCTCTAATTGTCCTCAGGCAGTAAGAAATCAGTGCTATGAGGGGTAGGGGCGGGAACTCTTCCCAATTAGATTAAGGTCTTTAGTAAGGAAAGGAAGAATGGACATGAAGTAGTCAACTAGAAGTCTGTGCCACAATCCCTCCCATGCCCCTGTTGAGGAGTCCTAAATTACAGATCTTTGTATCTGTATACAGATGGAGATATGAAGACCATAGATTATTTATCACAAAATACATCACATATGTGAGACACTCCATGTGTCATACATGTATGGATTAAATAAAAAATCCGTATTTCACTTGAACTACAAGGCCAGTGGTTCAAGAGAGATAACCAATGCCAACTAAATGGACACAATGACTTGTCCTTACAAATCTGTATTTGATACTCATTAAGTCATTAATACTTCAGGCTAATTTTTGACACATGTCACTCTTGTAAATATATGAAAAGTTGCTAAAATAAATTGGTTATTTCTGTGACAATGACAACAATGTCACTTAGGGATCATTCTGCCTTCAGAAATGTTAAAATGTGAAAATTTCATACTTGTATATCCAAAACCTTATTCATGAAATAGGAAAATTTCCAACATTGTTGAATCTTTTGTGCATATTTTCAACATGACATCTCTTTTCCACCACAGGCATACTTTTCTCAAGAGAAACTACCAAATATGTAACCATGTCTTGTTTGGTCTCATTTTCAAACCATTCTAGAAATAGGGTTCTATGTTTGACCTGCTTCTGTCATTCAGCAGTGAGACTCACCCATGCTGATGTGCACAGCTGCCAGTGTTGTGTACTATCCCAAGGCACATACATAACCACAATTCATCAATTCTCCAGTTGATGAACATGGGAGAGATTTTCTGTGCTTTGCTCCATAATTCTCATGGTTTTCTTCTGGAACACGTGTGTGAGTTTCCTGCGGGTACTGACCTAGATGTGGAATTGCTTAACTCTAGATGATGGCTTTTCTTACTCTAATTACTGAAACATGGGTCTCTACTCTTTCTCCTCCACCATGAGTATCCTTTCTTTATTAATCCAACAGATGTAACATTTCTGTCAGTCGACCTTCAGAGGAAAAAGAATGAGGAGGGAGAAGGAGGTGCTCCTTGGCTGACAGGATGTGACCTTGAGGACAGCCTGAGGACCCAAAGACAGACAGTGGTGAGGGCGAGGAGCAGCTCTACTGTGGGCTCTAGGAGGAAAGGTGTGAGTGGGACTGTGCCAGGCAGGGAACTGGGGTCTCAGGCGCCAGCTTAGGGGATGTCACAAAATCTTTTGAGGTCATTACTATGCTGTGGAACATGTAAATTAAAAAAGACAATAGTGTTTTATGGTGAAAAGGCAAGTCTTAATTATGCAATGCACAAAGGAAGCTATCTGGAAATAGCTTGCTCTCATGACCCTTATGATGGACTTACATGGTTACCTCCTCCGTGGTCACAGATGGCAAGCCCTCACCACACCCTGCTGACTGCCTGACTGCCTCCATGCTCTTCCCCTCCACACTGTCCCTACCTCACCAATATTATTATTTCTTAGTAAAGAGCTTATCTCACTGAAGCTCTTGCTGTCAGGAACTGGTTTCTGCTGTCTGTGCATTAGGAAGAGCTCTGAAGCTCTGAAGAAACAACTATTGGGAGGGCTCTGAAGAACTGAAAGTGAGTCAGGATGAGAAACAGTGAAGGTAACCCCACTGACAATGAGGAAAGGAAGTTATTTTTATTGTGACCCTCACTTAATTCACTCATGGATTCTACCACTGAACATTATCATTCCTTGTGTTAACAAAAAGCCCACAATCAGGGTACCTGGGTGGCTCAGTCAGTTAAGCAACTGACTCTTGGTTTGGCTAAAGGTCATCATCTCGCCGTGAGTTTGAGCCCCACATTGGGTTCTGTGCTGACAGTGCAGAGCCTCCTTAGGATTCTTTCTCTCTCTCTCTGCCACTCCTGCATTTTCTTTCTCTGTCTCTCTCAAAATAAATAAATAAACTTAAAAGAAATAAAATATTAAAAATTAAAAATTAAAAAAAAAGCCCACAATCAAATACGAACTTGTGCACATGGTATTTGAAGCCTGTGGCAATCTGGACCCACTCATTTTAAACATCTCGTTGGCAACTGCTCCTTCACTGAACTTGAGCCACACTTGACCAGTGAGTGTCTCCTGAACATGTTTCCTCTTTCCCTTTAGCATGTGGTACTGGGGAAGCATTGTTCCAATTCTGACTCATGCTTCAGTTTTATACCCTCAATACAGCTTATCTCCCTACAGAGACTGTGAACCCCTTACAGGCTTTACTCACTAGGTTGCACACCTCACCCTAGCTGGGCATGCACCTGTAAGGGGTCCATTCCCCTTAAGGTGGCTGCCAAGGTAATGCCCTGAATATAAGATGGTCCAATCTCAACACATAGTCTGACATAATTCTCCAAAGTACCCTGATTTTTCCAAGGACGAATGGCTGCCTGACAAGCAGAATTAGCATTTTCATAAGCCGGTTGTTTTACAATAATGGTACCTGCCTCCCCATCAGTAATGATACGACTGACTGCAGTCAAAAGGTGCCCAACAAAATCCTGGTACTTCTCATCTGGTCCTTGCCTAATTTTAGACAATTCCTCAGTTCTGCCCCCTGTAGAGGGGAGTTTTTTCCAAGCTGCAATGGCACAGATATTAATTTGATTATACGCAAATTCAGGATAATTCAGTTGGAGGCCCACATCATAATATTGTCCTGTACCTGTGAGCATGTTGAAATCCACTGGTATGTTAGTTCTTTTATTATACATAGCCTGTTTTTCAGCATTCTCTGCAAATTCTGCTTTCCACAAGAGGTTATCTCCCACACTCAAACAAGCCTGAGCAATGACCTTCCAATCTCCTGGGCATAATGCCTCCCTGCTCAAATTATCAAACGTAGACAGGGTAAAGGGAGCTGTTGGACCATACTGGGCTGTAGAGGATTTCAAATCTTTCAGCAATTTAAAACTGAGGGTGGAGTACACTCTCTGTCCCCCCTGTTGAATAACAGGGTAAGCGTGAAAAGCAGAGGTGTCTTCCCCATACTGTGTTGCTTGATACAGAGTCCGCTGCAAAGGAGTAGCTCCCATAACAGGGTAAGGTTCAGTGGACTGTTGATTCTGAGTAATAGGGAAAGCCAACCGAGGTAAGCCTCTATCTTGTGCCTGAAAAGAAGGTCGTTTTAAAGGTACCTTCTGGACCAGAGGGGTCAAGAAGGCAGGCTTCCTCTGATCTTCCAAATATGGCCCATCATCTCCCTGATCCCCAAAACGAGAGTCATCATTATTTTCTGGATCTTGCATAGATAACTGTTCTAGGAGGGGGAGAGGAGGTAAAGGTGAAGGCACCCGTGACTGTCCCAAAAGGGCATTGAAAGTAGTTTCTGGAGGGAGAGGAGCATCTGAAGTCACTAAGGGTTGGGCTACTTCCGAGCTAAGAGAAACTATTTCAATAGAATCCTGCAGATCAAGGACCTCCAGGATCAAAGACTTTTTAATACGGGTCCAAGTAGACCACAAAGTCCCTGGAACTGCAGCTCCATAAATCTTTATTTGATTCTTAAGTTCCTGACCAACTCGCTGCCAATCCTTTAAATCAACTGTACCCCCGTCTGGAAACCATGAGCAATAATCATGCACTATGTCAAAAAATTCCCTAAGGGCTGACTGAGAAACCTTAATTCCCTTCTCCTTCAAAAGAGCCTGCAAGGCAGTTATAAAATATCCCTGTTCCATAGACTGTTTCTGTCCCATAGTTTTACTCCCGTCTTCTGTGCTGCTGGCACAGTTACCCTGATTCAGATGGCGCGCGGTCCGCTTTCGCTTTCCTTCTTGTTGTCTCAGGTCCCTGTTCGGGCGCCACTTGTCGCGACGGGCGCGACAAACACCGAGATCAGGGTCCTGAGGGTAGGGGAATGTAAGAAAAAAGAGAGAGAAGAAAGTTTGGGAACAGGAAGGTCCCCTGGGCTGATGGCCCAAGTGACGGCTTTATTGTTGCTGTACACAATCTTTTATATCCAGACTCTTATGGGTCAGGCCATTCTAAGAATAAACAGGTTTCATATAATCGCTGCCAACCAAAACATTTAGTTCTGTGTTCCTGATGAATTTTCTAAACAGGTCACAACAAGACCTTGTTGATAAGATTGCTAGCAAAACACAATTCCCATGTTTGTTTCTATCTGACTCGGGGTAGAAAAAGGGAGGTAGCATTACTGCCAACACCTGCAGACCACAGGCGTCAGGAGTTACCTTTCTCAGCCTTGACAAGGCTTTCGTACGCCCTTGAAAGTGGGGGAATGGGAGGGGTAACCACTGGGTTGGCTGAGTCAACAGGGAACATTGCTCGACCCAGTCTCAGCCTGGCACCGGGGCCCGGCCTCCCACAAAGATGAAAGAAGACAAAGAAGAAGAAGGAGGAGGAGGAGGAGGAGGAGGAGGAGGAGGAGGAGAAGGAGGAGGAGAAAGAAGATGGAAGAAGATGAAAGAAGACAAAGAAGGAGGAGAAGGAGGAGGAGGAGAAGAAGATGAAGAAGAAGAAGAAGAAGAAGAAGAAGAAGAAGAAGAAGAAGAAGAAGAAGAAGAAAAGCAGCGGAGGAGGAGGAGGAGGAGGAAGGAGGAGGAGGAAGGAGAAGGAAGAAGATGAGGGAAGGAGTGGGAGAGGGAGACAGAGAGGGAAAGGGAGAAGAAAAGAGGAAGAAGAAGAAGAAAAAAGAAGAAGAAGAAGAAGAAGAAGAAGAAGAAGAAGAAGAAGAAGAAGAAGAAGAAGAAAAGCAGCGGAGGAGGAGGAGGAAGGAGGAGGAGGAAGGAGAAGGAAGAAGACGAGGGAAGGAGGAGTGGGAGAGGGAGATAGAGAGGGAAAGGGAGAAGAAGAAGGAGGAGGAGGAGGAGGAGGAGGAGGAGGAGGAGGAGGAGGATGAGGAGGAGGGGAATTTTAGTTTTCTTCCTGAGGAGCTATCTACTCACTGCACAGTGGAGGTGACCTCCATGCATGTCCCCTCACTCTCAGAGTTCACAGTTCAGAGAGGGGCATAGCCAGTCCACACCAAACTCACAATATGTTTTCTGATTGTGGTGCTCATTTCCTGTGCTATCCGTGATTTTAGCATTTGGGATTCTCTGCAGTGAGAAAAGGAGGGTCCAGTTCCTTCTCCTGTACCATGAGCTACTTAGGCTATCCTTTCCCTCACCCTGATTCACCTTGCACACCTGAGTCCTAGGCATCTGAAAATGAGTGAATGAGGTAAAGCCAACAGAAAGCAAGAAGGGAGGGATATATGGGCACCCACCAGGACCCATTCAGGGTGGAGCTGAGCCTGGAATATTCAGGGAAGGGGGAGCCGTGTCCTTGGCCCTGCAGGCTGCTCTGCTCCTCTGTTTTCTCTCCCCAAGTAGTTCTACGTGACGATAGGGAAGAACTGTCCTCCCCAACCCTACCGAGATGGTCAGGCCTTTGGGTGGGAGTTTGTTCCTTTTCCTTTCTCTGCCCTGAGGCTTCCGCCTGGAGCTGGGAGACTCTGCTCACATTGCCTTCCCTCTGAAGGGCTGACATGAAGGCTTCCACTTTCGAGCCTTCAGTGGTCTCTGTAACAGGTCTGCTGATGGTCTGCCCACACTGCTGCCCCTGAGAGTTACCGGTGCCCCTGGAGCTGCCAAGCAGTCAGGCCCTGTGGGTGCTGGGATCAGAAAAGACTGTGTATTCCTCAGCACACAGCATGTGTGGGAACCATGCTGCTCGACTCCTTCCCCACCAGTGTAAGCAACAGACGTGGCTGCAGACACATCAGCAACCATGGGAAGGCTCTGGATGCTGAGCCGATCTTGGTCCCCTTCTTTGTGGAGCTCCATGGCCTGTGCCGAGTGGAGAAAACAGGGAAGCAGAGAAGAGCATAAGTGAGACTGGAAGGGACTGTCACTTGCCTTCCTGAAGCAAACCACTCAAGAGTTTATAATTAGGAGAGACTTTGAGGTCATCAAGTCCAGCAGATGCAGTAATCCCTGCTCTTGCACCCCCACAGCACTCACCCCACTTTTTGCGCATAGTTCCACTGCCAGAAAAGAACCACTACCATTCACCAGCGACCATCCTCACACTTTTATCTCATACACGTCTTAGCATTTCTGCAAAACAGATTCCTAAAAGTGAGGCTGCTGGTCAAGAGCTATGCCATTTTACAGTCTTATGCTTAAGAACAAAATGTGCACATATACACAGGGCATGCTGCCAGGCCACAGATGTATACAGAAATCAAGGAAAGACTTTCTACTATTTGAAAGTATCCCACAGCAGATCAGATTGCCTGGGCTGTCATGGTCATCGTTCCAGAATGCACTGGACAGCAGGGATGCTGTTGAGGGCATTACAACACTGGGTATGAGATTAGAGGAGGTGACATCTAAGGGACCACAGATATTCAGAAGTACTTGGAACCTTTCCAAGGTAGGAAAGTCTATACACGGTGCCTTATTTGGCCTGAATCCTTCCAAATGAAATGCCTTCTCCCGCTGAGCCTCAGAGAGGAGCCTGGAGGAGACTTAGCAGCTCTTCCAAATCACCCTGGCCCTTCTCCAAGAGTCTCTGCAGAGACTTACTGCTGGGTTCTTCTTGTTCTCCCCCTCCAGCACAGGAATGGAGATGATGTCACCCACCGGCTGGGCCAGGGTCCCACTGTAAGCCTCTACTGGTGGTCTCCGCAGGTACACTAAGTCTTCCCAGCATGCAAACAGATCTTCCTTTGCATCTGGGGGATGCACAATTGTAGGTAAAAAGAGCATCCAGTGACAAGCTTCAAGTGGAACTTTTTTTTTTTGTAATTGTAGATGGATATCTTCACAAACTTCAATGGAAGCAGCCTGTTGGGGAGCAAAGTGGAGGATTAGGTTGGGGCAGATGAGAAGGAGGAGTAAGGGGATCTCTAGGGCTAGTCAGAATTTAATCCTCTCTTGAAGCATTCCATGAGTCCTGTCCACTTGATCTCAGCCCACCTTGATCTCATATCCACCTCCTTAGCACTGACAGGTGCAGTCTGAATTCAGGGTACATCATTTAACTCATCGCACTCCTGACTAAAGCTTGATGGCTCCTGGGGCGTCAAGGTGGTTCAGTTGGTTAAACATCAGACTTCGGCTCAGGTGATGATCTCATGGTTCATGAGTTAGTGCCCCATGTTGGGCTCTGTGCTGACAGCTCAGAGCCTGGAACCTGCTTCAGATTCTGTGTCTCCCTCTCTCTCTGCCCCTCCCCCATTTGCTCACACACACTCTCTATCTCTCAAAAATAGATAAATGTTAAAAAAAAAAAAAAAAAAAAAAAAAACCTTGATGTCTCCTGACCACCTCCCAAAACTGTAGGAATTAACCCCTCACTGCCATGCAAGGCCTCCTACTATTTTTTCCCAGCTTTTCTTCCAGTCTTATTCCCATAACACTTCTTACATAATCAACAACCACTTTCCCAACAAGGCCTTGTGGATCCTATAGCTGTGTCTGATTTCTCCTCCTCTGAATCCACCCCACTGCTACTGGTCTGGCCACAGAGGGCTCTGTGTTATGGGGAATCATGTGCCTGATGGTCATGTTCCTTCTGGATACATCTTACAGGGAGGCACTAAAATTCCTGGACTCACCTGGTCAGCTCCAAGCTCTTTGTGGACTTGAAGCCCTTTCCCTGGGTATCTTGGTCATTTCTGGCACTGACTGCATAGCTCACAGCTGGCTGTGCCAGCAACAAGATATCAGGTATTGTTAGGTTTTGGCTAGTGTATGCAATGCCCACTGTCACCATTTGCACGCTGTTGTGCACATCAATCACTTCTCCTCTTTTGTTGATCTGTTGTTGGAAGAAACAGGAAAAGGGCCTTATCTTACATTCTCTTGCATCTGCACTCCTCTGCTCTGCTCCTAAATAAAGTGGCCACCGCAGTTATTGGCCTGTGGCAAGAACTCAAAGGGATGGTAGCGTTCCCTCACAGGTAGTTCAAGCCCTGTATCAACAGAACTGATTCACATCTCCCTCTGCAATATGACCTGTCATAGGAGCCAAACCCCCCTTCCTCAAGGTGCATGTGTTATTTTCCTACCTAGAAGTGCATGTGATCACTATTAAAATAACAAAAACATGCACAGCTTAAGACCCAGCAATTCAACTTCTGAAAATGTATTCTACATTTACTTGCACACACACAAAGTTGTTCATCACCATAATTTCAATAATAAGACACTGGACATAACTCGAGCACTTCTCAGTAAGTGTCTAAGTAAACAAACTTAGAATTTTCCCCCCAAAATATCGCTTCTCAGCCTTTTGGCTAAGATCAAGTGTAGAGTTTGTGCAAAATGAACGTTTTATTAATTTTTATTTTTAAAAAGCTTTTTCACCTCAAAAATTCTAATGCAAAAAAACAATGAAAGGCAAAGGGATCATTCTGGACTAAAGGATTAAAGAGGTGTGACAATCAAGTGTAATCCATGATTCTGGATTAGGAAATACAGCTATTATTCAGACAAATGAGAAAATGTAACACACATTCTATCAATATCAAATTTCAACAAATTGCATCATGGTTGCATAAGCAAAAGTCCAAGTTCTGAGAAGATGCATGAAGAATTTAAGGATAAAGGGGCATAATGCAACCACTTACGCCAAACTGTCAAATAGTTGAGCAAGATTAATCATTTGTGTCTTGTGTCTGCATGTGTTTACTGATCCCTAATCCTGCCTGTACATTTCAATCAACTGGAAGCTCAGACGCGTCTGCTGCCCAGAGAGCCTTAGTCATTCCACAGGAATCTTGGGAGTGGGTACTGGGTATAGTGTTTCCTACACTTTGTGGGTAATTCCAAGGACTTGTCGAGGTTGAGAATCAATGATAAATCATGCAGCTCCCTGGCTGGTCCTCATGTGTTTCCTTTCCCCTCCTCTCCCACACTCACAAGGTGTGTAGTTGCTCACACCCAACATCTGGTTTGTACTGCCATGACCCACACCTTCATCCAGAAACCAGTACACACTAGAAATTCCTTGAGCTGAAATCCAGAAAACCTGGGCCTCAGCCACCTGATGGTCTGAGAAACTCACTTTACTCTCTGGAACTCAGTTTGCTCCTGAGCAAAATGGGGATGTCTGTTGTGCCTGCATAGGAAGGTTGTTGTGAGGCTCACAGGAAATGGACACCAAATTGCTTTTTGCTTTGGATATTGGAGATAATCAGAAAAATAAGAAGAACTGTGGAGCCTCAAGTTCCTATGACACACTGAACGAGAAAAAGCAAGCTGCAAATGGCACAGCCCGTGTGAAATCATGTCGAACATCCATATGTACGAGATGAGAAGACTGCACTGTGCCTCCCAGAGTCATAAAGCATTTAGTAAGCATATAGAAGGGGACAGAGGCATCTGGGAGGCTCAGTCGGTTAAGCTTCTACCTCTTGGTTTCACCTCAGGTCATGATCTTGCGGTTGTGAGTTCGAGACCCACATCAGGCTCTGCACTAACAGCGTGGAGCCTGCTTGGATTCTCTCTCTCTCTCTCTCTCTCTCTGCCTGTCTCCTGCTCTTTCTCTCTCAAAATAAATAAGTAAACTTAAAAAAATAAGTAAATATATAGGAAAGGACAAAACCTGCATGAGAATAATGACCAAATTTGAGATAGTGGTAACTGGGGAGAAATGGAAATGCAACAAGGGAAGTGTGTCCAGAAGAGTAAACCATATTCATGTTTGGTTTTTGTTTTCCTCTAAACAATAATACCTCTGATGCAAGTATGGGAGGGATCAGCCACCTGGTAAAACTGGGTATGTACATAAGTAAGTGAAAAAAACAAAACAGAACAACTGTATGTCTCCTCTACCTGCTGGAGATGTCACTGAAGACTCTCTGTGCACTCAGCATGTAGCAGGTCTTCAATAAATTGCTGTGGACAGAAAAGAATGAAAGGGAGGGAGGAGGAAGGGGTGGAGCACCTCACCTGTATAAAGTCACTCTCAAATATGAGCAGGTGCTTCAGCAGGGCGTACTCCCCCTTGCACAGCAGCCCCTGCAGCTTCCCCACAGACTTGTTGAACATGTGCAACATCTGGAAGCTTCGGGAGCCATCACACAGCAACTTCAGGTCGCTGTCCATGGCTGCCTGTCACTAACACACCAAGAAAAGGGAGGCAGGTTACTTCTTGCCCTTAAACTTAGACAGTTTCCTGCAGCCAGCCTCCCCACACAAGGAGCTCATGAGCACACACATCCTGTAGCCTTGTGATTCAGACAGAGGAGTCCTTTGGGCAGATTCGGCCCCCAGCCCTATACAGTCTGTCAGCATGTGGTGCCTGTGTAAGAGCCAGAGGAAGGCATCCCCAGCACCAGGACGACCACACAGCCCAGAGCACAGGCCAGACTGCAGACCCCTCCCCTCACCCCTCAGCCAGCTGCCTTTGTGCAGTGAATGACTTGCACGACCTTGTGCAGTGAATGACACACAACTGTGCACACAGTCCCTGCTGGCTCCTGACTCTCTCACAGACCTCAGGCCTAAAACAGCTCACTACTTTCACTGTGGACTCACCACGCCCAAGAAAAGTGTCCATCCTTCCATCTGAGCAAAGACAAACCACTTTATGTGAGCTTTTCACTTACTCCACCCTTCGGAAGGCTTTTCCATGTAGACCTATGTCCCCTTCCTCCTTGCTCTGGATCAGGATCAACCCAACCCTGACCACAGTCTGGATCCTCCCCTGTCCTGCTCGGGGTTCCCCTGTGTCAGGTTCTCCCCCACACTCCTCTGCCCTCACCTCCTCGGGGATTCCCGCCCCATCCAGGGCAGACTCCTCCATCCAATTATGATGAGGCTGTCCCCGCACTTCCTAAGGTCCAGGTCAGGTTCCTCCTCAGGGCTCTAACCCTGGTCTAGGTCATGGTCCCACTCTGTTGTACCAATCTCACTATGCTGCGCAGGGTGCCCCCTCTCCGGAGACCCCACAGCCCCTTTCCTCGGAACCCCCCCCGTGTAGAGGGATGTGGACTGACCTCAGGGCCTTCGCGTGGGCACCGCCAGTCCAGGACCACACCGACGTCTGAGAGCTGAGGTGGAGCGGCTACCGGGAGCCGTGTCCTCTGCGTCCCCACCCTCCTCCTGAACAAAAGCCCACCTGAATGCCCCCTGGAACTTCCACCTCCCCACCCCCTAGGCTGCCTTTACAATTTTCCTGTCCATTGTGACCTGTAGCTATCATGCAACACTGTATCCTCATCCCAGTAGCCACCTCCTCAGAAAGGGACATCAATCTGCCGCAAACCCGGCCAAGCTATGAGGGAGAGGACAGAGCCATGCTGAAGGGGATGGAGAGGACGCATGCGCAGACACCACCTGCGCAAGGCCTGCACGCTTACTTCTGTGGGCACTAGACTGCTGCGCATGCGCAAATACGGCCCACACTGCTCCTCTGAGGTCAGGCCAGCAGGTGCGCAAGCGCAGTCACTGTCTACCCACAGCCTGGGAGCCTCTGAGAGCCATAGGTCAGGAGCGGATGTGCACACAGACGCCACAGTCGGGAGCGCATGTGCACACAGACCCCACTGTTGTGGGTTCTGTGGGGTGAGACTGAGCACAAACAAGAAAGCGACCCTTCTGGGCTTTACCAAAACGGAGGGAACAAATATGGTGCCCGAAAGGTGCTCCTGTCTCTGTCTGTTTCCTGCTACTTTCTGTCTCATCTCATTGTGCACCAAAACTGCAGTAGGTGGCTGATGTCAGCCTTCTCTGACCATCTCAGGTAAGGTAAGGAGACACCAAAACCTGGGAGAACCAGAAAACCAGTTAGGTGAAGGTGTGCAAGCAGTGTTTTCCGACAATAAGGTGTGATAGGAACATAGTGTGTTACGATGACCTAAGGGTCTTTCTAGTGTCTATATGAAAATTAAAAAAAGAAAAAAGAAAGAAAACCTTAGTTTTTACAAGCTAAACAAATTACTCCTTGTGAAGAGCAAGTATTTGGAGAACTGCTTGAGGGCACCCATCTGGGATTTGCGATGCCCGGTAGCTAACAAGTCTCAGCGGTTCTTCCCAGCATTCTGTAAGTGTCCTCTGTGGCTCTGGTCCTCAGGAAAACAAGGAAAACAGAATTTACTAACCTGCTTTAAGGTCGGCTTTGTTTATTCACGCATACAGTCTGGTGTAGAGGACAGCAGCCTCCCGGTGGAGCCCTACTGCAAACACTCTATGCAGAAAAGTAGTGACTCCCCGTGGGATGTGCACAGTGAATCCCAGAAGCGTGGCTCTCCCTGTCACCCAGCAATGACAAATATAAAGATGGAACCTAACGGAGGCTCTGGCTACATCTGTCAAACTGCCCAAGCCACGTAACCACTCTTCAGACTCTTTGGGGCTCTTTGGGGTTGGTGAGGAGAGTTGTCCTGACTGTGCTGTTCCCTAGCCCCCACTGGATCATCCTCACAGACGCACCTAGCGGAAGTGCACCATAGGGCAGGATGAGATCTTAAGATCTGGGCCCCAGTGTCCCCATTTCACTGTTGGCTCCCTTGATCTTCTCTATTCTTCATTCTCTGTTTTATTCATCTTGGTTTCAATACTTCATTTTTACCTTTTTTCTGCTTGTGCATTAGTTTTCCAAAACTTACTACTCGTTACAAGTTTGTATCCTTTAGCATGTCCCTACCCTACTGCTGCCCTGCCCCTGTTAACCACTATTCCACTCTCAGTTTTTACGAGTGCGGCTTTTTTATATTTCGTATATAAGTGATGTCATGCATTGTTTGTCTTACTCTGTCTGACTTATCTCACTTAGCAAAATGCCCTAGAGTTACATCAGTGATGCCCCAAATGCCTTCCTTTTCGTGCCCAAATAATATTCCATTGTACATAAACACCACATATTCTTTTTCCATTCATTCATTGACAAAACATTAACATCTTAACTCCTGTGAATAATGCCTCACTGAATGTAAGAGTGCAGAATTTTCTTTGAGATACTGACTCTATCTTCTTTGGTTATATTCCCAGAAGTAGGATTATTAGATCATATGGTAGTTCCTTTCCTTTTTCTTTTTCTTTTTTTCTTTTTTTAAATTGTTTTAGGAACTTCCAAACTGATTTCCATACTAAGTGAACCAATTTACATTTTACCAATAGCACACAAGGGTTCCATTTTCTCCACATTCTCCTCACCACTGACCACGTCTTGTCTACTTCATGGTAGTCATTCCAACAGGTATGAGGTGATGTCTCATTGTGGTTTTGATTTGCATTTCCCTGGTAATTAGTGATGTTGAGTATCTTTTCAAGTACCTGTTGACTATCTGGATATCTCCTTTGGAAAAAGTTCTGTTCGGTTCCTGTATCAGTTCCTGTTCAGTTTTTGATCAGATTGTTTGTTGTTGTCCAGTTGTATGATTATTTATATGTCTCAACTCCTTATCTGACATATGGATTGCAAACATTTTCTCCCATTCCATAAGTTATGTGTTTATTTTGTTGTTTCTTTTGCTGTGCAAATGCTTTTTAGTTTGTTGTAGCCCCACTTGTTGATTTTTACATTTGTTGCTTGTATTTTTGTGTGTCATATCCAAAAAAAAATCATTGTCAAGATCAGTGTCAAGAAGCTTCTTTCATGTTTTTTTTAGTCTTTTTTTTTTTTTTTTTGTAGAAGTTTTAAGGTTTCAGGTCTTATGTTCATCTTTAATCCATGTCACATGACTTTTTTTTAATGTTTATTTATTTTTGAGACAGAGAGAGACACAGCATGAACGGGGGAGGGTCAGAGAGAGAGGGAGACACAGAATCTGAAACAGGCTGCAGGCTCTGAGCAGTCAGCACAGAGCCCGACACGGGGCTTGAACTCACGGACCGTGAGATCATGACCTGAGCTGAAGTCGGACGCTCAACCAACTGAGCCACCCAGGCGCCCCGCATGTCACATGAATTTTTGTGAGTGATATAAGGTAGAAATACAAATTCATTTTTCTCTATATATGGCTATCTAGTTTTCCCAACACCATTTGTTGAAGACAACATTTCTCCATTTAGTTTTCTTGGTTCTTGGCATGTCCTCTTGGTGAGGATGTGTGGCTATAAATTCTTTCTTGTCCATGGGTATCTGTACAAGTCAGCAGACTCTAGTTTTTTCCCAACTTCACCTGAGAGGGTGTGGGGCAGGTTTGCTGAATCCAGCTCTTTACAATGCCCATACTTACATCTGTCTGCCTACATCTGTAAGCAGATGTTCATGCGGGTGACTCCCTTGGAGTTTGGTGTTGGGTCCAGCCACTTCCACAGAGTCACTTTTGATCATGTATGAATGTCTTATTTATTGTTAATAAAGAGGAAGTTGCAAAGGAGGGACACCTCATGCCACCATGATGCTGACTTCCATTTAAAATAGATTTAACATTGTTTTAATGTGCTTAAACTTTAAGTCAGAATAAATAAGAAATAGAGTTAAAAACCAAAATTATAATACTGTGTTCAATGTTCTTCATTATTGGAGATCTTTATAGCTTCATATGACCTACAGTTACTGTCTATGATCTTTTCATTTCAACCAGAATACTCCCTTTAGTGTTAATTGTTGGGCACATCTATGGTAATGAAAGTCCTGGGCTCTGCATATTGAGATAAAAAGAGTATTTATACACATATGAGAGACTTCAAAAAATGATATCAAATACAATTGGATACTTGTATCTGGAGCTTAAAGTTGTGGCTTGATCTACAGTTAAATTTTTAGAAGATTGTGGGTGCCTGGGTGTCTCAGTCTGGGTGGCTGACTCTTGATTTCAGTTCAGATAATGATCTCATGGTTCATGGGATCAAACCCCACGTTGGGCTCTGCCCTGACAGTGCATAGCCTGCTTGGGATTCTCTCTCTCTCTCTCTCTCTCTCTCTCTCTCTCTCTCTCTCCTCTCTCCCTCCCTCACTCTCTCTCCCTCCCTTCCTTCCTCCCTCCCTCCACTAATCATGACCTCTCTCTTTCTCTCTCTCTCTTCCCCAAAATAAATTAAAAATGTGGAAGATTTTAACATATAGATGGTATTTGAAAATATGCGGATAAAGAAAATTTCTCAGCAAAAGAGTATAACACAAATAAATGAGCAAGCACAGAGGGAATTCAACATATGAATTTTAAGCTATGGGAGAGGAACAAAAAAAGATGGGGGGAATAAGAAAGAACAGTCACAGAAGTAGTACATTTATAAGGTGGTTAAGCAGACTCTTCTAAGGGATGAGAGAGGTCTCAAAAGGAAGAGGCATTATGTATGGAAAGTGAGGACTGAGAATTTTTTGTAAAAGTTCTCAACACAGAGTTAGTGTTTTCCTGGAAAGGGTGGAGTTTTTGGCCTGAGGAGGGTGCACACCATACAATGACGGTGGAGGGAATGGTTTTATAAAGAAAGAGAAGCATTTGTGCATGAAAGCAAAATTACCCTGAAAAAAGCATTTGTGAAAAGGTGAGAAAAGGTGGGATGTTAATGGGGTATGTGTATTTTTGTTAGATGGTAAAATTTATTGTCTGAGTAACTTTGAACACTTGTGGGAAGTGTCCATCCACTAGTGGACAAAAATCTGTATCATTGATAGTCTGAGACTAAAATGGAAGGGAACTAGGGAAACTGGACATATCAAGATTCAATAAGAAAAGCATTTACTGTAGGAGGGAAAAAGACAGATCATTGCAATCTGATAAGCATTTAAAGAAATAGAGGCCAGACAATGTGCAAGATCTCACATGGGAACTTATCTTGATTACATTTCAGTTTTTAAGTCCAGGATAATGCCATCAGATTTTTTTACTATAAAAAGTGAGGATAGGTTTTGAAGAATATGTCAAAGGCATTTCATAGTCCTTTTGCAAATTGGAATCGACAACTGACTAAAGTCATAGGTGGATTTGGCATCAGATTTAGTATCTAGGGAGTAGGATATGATCAACTTATTATGACCTTGTCCTACCTGTTTGTCTTTGGTTTAAGATCACTAAGCCTGTAGTTTGGAATCTGACACATATGTTGAAAGGCAGGTTAGATCTGTCCAGGTAGTTGGAGATAAGGGCAAAGGAGTGACAGATATTAGAGTCTCAGATGGCAAAGAGCAAACAATAAGATACAAGTTAAAATTTAAAAATTGCTGTTGTCATAGCTTTTTGAGCTATAGGGACTGATACAATGTCATACTTAATAGTATGGCTAACCAAATTTGTAATTTCATATGGTTCCATTATAGATGACAACAAAGTGCAAAATATGGTTAGGGACAAGTGAGATTAAAAAAAATACATTACAGGAAAGAGTCAAAGACCTGATGTGTTGTCAAATTGGTGAGACCAAATGGCAGACTTAGATATAAAACAAACAAAGAAACAAACAAAAACACAGGTGTCATCTATAAGGGAGACTAGGTAGTTCAGTGAATAGTCTCAGTGAGGGATGATTTAGTTTGTACTTCCCTAATATGAAACTTAAAAGATGTTTCCAAAATGGAGTGGGAGAAAAATATTCTCAGCAGCATTAAGAACAAGGAGTGGGGCACCTGGGTGGCTCAGTCATTTAAACGTCTGACTCTTGATTTCAGTTCAGGTTATGATCTTATGATTTTGTGGGTTCTAACCCTGTGTCAGACTGCTGGCAGTGCGGAGCCTGCTTGGGATTGTCTCTCTGTCTCCCTCTCTCTGCCCTTACCCACTCATGTTGTCTCTTTCTCTCTCAAAATAAATAAATAAACTTAAAAAAAAAAGAACAAGAAGTATAGCATGCCCACACACTGGCCTTGAAATACAATGGGAGAGAGATACTAAGCAATTCAACCTAAATTAGTCCCAGGTTGATTTTTTTTAATTTTTTATCTTTCATTATTATTTTATTTATTCTAAATGAAGTATAATTAACATACAATGTTGTATGAATTTCAAGAATACAACATGTTGATGCAACGATTCCCACATCACACAATGCTCACCACAATACGTGTAGTCATAGTCTGTCACCATACAGTGTTCATACAGTATCATTGACTACATTTCCTATGCCGTACTTTTCATCCCCCTGACCTACTTGTGTTAAGTACAGTACTTCTGGATTGGAAGATTGCACATCTTAATCCTTTTTATCTATTTTATCCATTCCTCACCCCCACCTTCCCAGTGGCAACCACCAGTTCTCTATTTTTAGCAGTCTGGCTTTTGTTTCTTGGTTTCTTTGTTCATTTATTTTGTTTGTTAGATTTCACATATAAATGGAATCATATGATATTTGCTCTCTCTCTTCTGAGTTAAGTCACTTAGTAGGATACATACTAGATCCATCCGTGTTTTTCAAATGGGAAGCTCTCATTCTTTTTTATGGCTAATATTCTACTGTATGTACACACATCTGCTTTATGATTTATCTATCAGTCGACACTTGGGTTGCTTCTATATCTTGACTATTTTTTTATTTTATAGAGAGAGTGTGTATTAGTGAGAGGAAAAGGTGGGAGAGAGAGAGAGAAAGAGAGTGAGAGAGAGAGAGAGAGAGAGGATCTTAAGCAAGCTCCCTGCTCAGTGCAGAGCCTGAGGTGGGACTCAGTCCCACAACCCTGGGATCATGACCTGGGCTGAAATCTAGAGTCAGATGCTCAACCAGCTATGCCATCCAGCACCCCTACTTCTTGAGTATTATAAATAATGCTTGTACAAACATAGGGTGACTCTGCCTTTTTGAATTAGGACTTTTCTTTGTGTAAATACACAGCAGTGGAATTAATGGAACATATGGTATTCCTATTTTGAATTTTTTGAAGAACCTCCATACCGAATCCACCAGTGGCTGCCCCAGTTTACATTCCCACAATAGTGCACAAGGGCTGCTTTTCTTCCACAGCCTTGCCAACTGTTATTTCTTTTCTTTTTGATTTGATTCATTCTAAAAGGTATAAGGTGATATCTCATGGTAGTATTTTTTTTAATGAAATTTATTGTCAAATTCGGTTCCTTACAACATCCAGTGCTCATCCCAGCAGGTGCCCTCCTTAATGCCTATGACCCACCCTCCCCTCCCTCCCACTCCCATCAACCGTCAGTTTATTCTCACTTTTTAAGAGTCTCTTATGGTTTGGCTCCCTCCTTCTCTAACTTTTTTTTTTCCTTCCCCTCCCCCATGGTCTTCTGTTAAGTTTCTCAGGATCCACATAAGAGTAAAAAAAAAAAAATATGGTATCTGTCTTTGTCTGTATGACTTATTTCACTTAGCATCACACTCTCCAGTTCTATCCACGTTGCTACAAACGGCCATGTTTCATTCTTTCTCATTGCCAAGTAGTATTTTATTGTGTATATAAACCACAATTTCTTTATCCATTCATCAGTTGATGGACATTTACGTGCTTTCCATAATTTGGCTATTGTTGAAAGTGCTGCTATAAACATTGGGGTACAAGAACCCCTATGCATCACCACTTCTGTATCCCTTGGGTAAATTCCTAGCAGTGCTACTGTTGGGTCATAGGGTAGATCTATTTTTAATATTTTGAGGAACCTCCACACTGTTTTCCAGAGTGGCTGCACCAGTTTGCATTCCCACCAACAATGCAAGAGGGTTCCCAATTCTCCACATCCTCTCCAGTATCTATAGTCTCCTGATTTGTTCACTTTAGCCACTCTGACTGGTGTGAGGTGGTATCTCAGTGTGGTTTTGATTTGTATTTCCCTGACACGGAGCAACGTTGAACATCTTTTCATGTGCCTGTTGGCCATCCGGATGTCTTCTTTAGTGAAGTGTCTATTCATGTTTTCTGCCCATTTCTTCACTGGATTATTTGTTTTGAGTGTGGAGTTTGGTGAGTTCTTTATAGATTTTGGAACTAGCCCTTTGTCTGATATGTCATTTGCAAATATCTTTTCCCATTCCATTGGTTGCCTTTTCGTTTTATTGATAGTTTCCTTTGCAGTGCAGAAACTTTTTATCTTGATGAGGTCCCAATAGTTCATTATTGCTTTTAATTCCCTTGCCTTTGGAGATATGTCAAGTAAGCAATTGCTGTGGCTGAGGTGAGAGAGGTTTTGTTTTTTTTGTTTTGTTTTTGTTTGTTTGTTTTTGTTTTTGTTTTTGCTTTCTCCTCTAGTGTTTTGATGGTTTCCTGTCTCACATTCAGTTCCTTTATCCATTCTGAGTTTATTTTTGTGAATGGTGTAAGAAAGTGGTCTAGTTTCATTCTTCTCTATGTTGCTGTCCAGTTCTCCCAGCACCATTTGTTAAAGAGACTGTCTTTTTTTTCATTGGATATTCTTTCCTGATTTGTCAAAGGTTAGTTGGCCATACTTTTGTGGGTCCAATTCTGCAGTCTGTATTCTATTCCATTGGTCTATGTGTCTGTTTCTGTGCCAATACCATGCTCTCTTGATGATTACAGCTTTGTACTAGAGGCTCTAGTCTGGGATTGTGATGCCTCCTGCATCGGTCTTCTTCAATATTACTTTGGCTATTCGGGGTCTTTTGATATTCCATACAAATTTTAGGATTGCTTGTTCTAGCTTCGAGAAAAATGCTGGTGCAATTTTGATTGGGATTTCATTGAATGTGTAGATAGCTTTGAGTAGTATTGACATTGTAACAATATTTATTCTTCCAATCCATGAGCATGGAATGTTTTTCCATTTCTTTATATCTTCTTCAACTTCATTCATAAGCTTTCTATAGTTTTCAGCATACAGATCTTTTACATCTTTGGTTAGATTTATTCCTAAGTATTTTATAATTCTTGGTGCCATTGTGAATGGGATCAGTTTCTTTGTCTCTATGCTGCTTCATTATTAGTGTATAAGAATGCAACTGATTTCTGTACATTGATTTTGTATCCTGCAACTTTGCTGAATTCATGTATCAGTTCTAGCACACTTTTGGTGGAGTCTATCTGCTTTTCCGTGTATAATATCATATCATTTGCAACCAGTGAATGCTTGATTTCATCTTTGCCAATTTTGATGCCTTTGATTTACTTTTGTTGTCTGATTGCTGATGCTAGAACTTCCAACACTATGTTAAACCACAGTGGTGAGAGTGGACATCCCTGTCGTGTACCTGATCTCAGAGGGAAAGCTCTCAGTTTTTCCCCATTGAGGATGATATTAGCTGTGGGCTTTTCATAAATGTTTTCTATGATGTTTAAGTATGTTCCTTTTATCCCAACTTTCTTGAGGGTTTTTATTAAGAAAGGATGCTGAATTTTTTCAAATGCTTTTTCTGCATCGATTGACAGGATCATATGGTTCTTTTCTTTTATTAATGTGATGTATCATATTGATTGATTTGTGAATTTTGAACCAGCTCTGCAGCCCAGGAATGAATCCCACTTAATCATGGTGAATAATTCTTTTTATATGCTGTTGAATTTGATTTGCTACTATCTTATGGAGAATTTTTGCATACATATTCATCAGGAATATTGGCCTGTAGTTCTCTTTTTTGCTGGGCATCTGTCTGGTTTAGGAATCAAAGTAATGATGGCTTCATAGAATGAGTCTGGAAGTTTTCCTTCCCTTTCTATTTTTTGGAACATCTTCGGAAGGTTAAGTATTATCTGTGCTTTAATTGTCTTGTAGAATTCCCCAGGAAAGCCTTCTGGTCCTGGACTCTTATTTGTTGGGAGATTTTTGATAATTGATTCAATTTCTTTGCTGGTTATGGGTCTGTTCAAGTATTCTATTTCTTCCTGTTTGAGTTTTGGAAGTGTGTGGGTGCTTAGGAATTTGTCCATTTCTACCAGGTTGTCCAGTGTGTTGGCATATAGTTTTTCATAGCATTCCCTGATATTTGCTTGTATTTCTGAGGGATTGGTTGTAATAATTCCATTTTCATTCATGATTTTATCTATTTGGGTCTTCTCCCTTTTCTTTTTGAGAAGCCTGGCAGAGGTTTATCAATTTTGTTAATTTTTCAGAAAACCAACTCTTGGTTTCATTGATCTGCTCTACAGTTTTTTTAGATTGTATATTGTTTATTTCTGCTCTGATCTTTGTTATTCCTCTTCTTCTGCTGTGTTTGCGGTGTCTTTGCTGTTCTGCTTCTAGTTCCTTTAGGTGTGCTGTTAGATTCTGTATTTTGGATTTTTCTTGTTTCTTGAGATAGACCTGGATTGCAATGTATTTTCCTCTCAGGACTGCCTTCATTGCATCCCAAAGTGATTGGATTGTTGAATTTTCATTTTCATTTGTTTTCATATATTTTTAAATTTCTTCTCTAATTGCCTGGTTGACCCATTCATTCTTAAATAGGGTGATCTTTAGCTTCCATGATTTTGCGGTTTTCCAAACTTTTTCCTATGGTTGATTTCAAGTTTCATAGCATTGTGGTCTGAAAGTGTGCATGGTATGATCTCAATTATTCTATTCTTATGAAGGGCTGTTTTGTGACCCAGTATGTGATCTATCTTGGAGAATGTTCCATGTGGAGTTGAGAGGAAAGTATATTCTGTTGCTTTGGGATGCAGAGTTCTAAATATACCTGTCAAGTCCATCTGATCCAATGTATCATTCAGGGCCCTTGTTTCTTTATTGATCTTGTGACTAGATGATCTATCTATTGTTGTAAGTGGGGTATTAAAGTCCCCTACCATTACCACATTCTTATCACTAAGGTTGCTTATGTTTGTGATTAATTGTTTTATATATTTGCGGGCTCTTCTGGAATTTCTATGATAAGGATATTGTTCAGTTTGATTGCATCACTTAGTTCTCTAATTCTCCCCTCATACTCCTGGATTTTTTTAACTCTCTTTTTCTCAGTTTCCTCTTTTTCCATAATTTCATCTTCTAATTCACCTATTCTCTCCCCTGCCTCTTCAATCTGTGCTATGGCCGCCTCCATTTTATTTTGCACCTCATTTATAGCATATTTTAGCTCCTGATGACTATTTCTTAGTCCCTTGATCTCTGTAGCAATAAATTCTCTGATATCTTGTATGCTTTTTTCAAGCAGAGTGATTAATTTTATGACTGTTATTCCAAATTCTTGTTCCATTATATTGCTTAAATCATTTTTGATCAATTCATTAGTTGTCGCTACTTCCTGGAGTTTATTCTGAGGTTCTCCTCATTCTTCTGTTTCTTCATTTTGGGTAGTCCCTGAGGTGGCTCCAAACTTCAGGGTACTTCCCCTGTGCTGTGAGGAGTAACTTGTGTTTGTGGGTGGGGCCACAGACCTGATGTCTACCCCCAGCCCACTGCTTGGGCCACAGGCAGACTGGTGTGTACCTTATTTTCCCCTCTCCTACAGGCAGGACTCACTGTGGAGTGGTGTGGCCCCTGTCTGGGCTACTTGCAGACTGCAAGGCTTTTGGTGCTGCTTTGATGGGATCTGGTGTATTAGCCAGGGTGGATCCACAAGGTGCATAGAAGCAGAAGGGGCAGGTTTAGCTCCCTTTGCTGTAGGTGGTCCCCTGGGGGAGGGGCCCTGCAGCACCTTGAGGGAGGCTGACCCATCAGAGGGATGGATCCACAGAAGCCCAGCATTGGGCGTTTGTGCAGTGCAAGCAAGTTAGGTGAAAGGAACTGGTTCCCTTTGGAATTTCAACCGGGGATGGGAGAGGGAGATGGAGCTTTTCAGGGCCTTTGTTCCCCTGCCGAGCTGACCTCTGTCTTCTAGGGCTCAACGACTCTCCCTCCTGTTGTCCACTCACCCTCCCCGCACTCCGAGAGCAGAGCTATTGACTTTTAACATTCCAGATGTTAAGTCCTACTGGCTGTCAGAACTCATGGAGTCTGGCCCCTCTGTTTTTGCAAGCCAGACTTCAGGGGTTCTGCCTTGCCCAGTGGGCTGCCTCTTCACTGCTCTGGCTCCCTCCTGCCAGTCTGTGTAGGACACACCTCCTCTCCGCCTTTCCTACCCTCTTCCATGGGCCTCTTTTCTACGCTTGCCTGCAAGAGTCCATTCTGCTAGTCTTCTGGCAGTTTTCTGGGTTATTTAGGCAGATGTGGGTGGAATCTAAGCAATCAGCAGGATGAGTTGAGCCCAGTGTCCTCCTACACCACCATCTTCCTCTCACTGTAGTCTTGATATGATATCCTGGATAATTAATGACATTGATTATTTATTTACTTATTCATTTTTATTCACATGTAATTAAAATATAGTGTTGTATTAATTACATATGTACAATATACTGATTCACCAATTCTATACATTTCTCAACGTTCATCAAGAAAATTGTAATCCTAATCCCCTTTATCTATTTCACCCAAACCCCACCAACCTCCCCTCTTGTAACCATCAGTTTGTTCTCTGTATTTAAGATTCTTTTTTTTTTTTTTTTTTTTTTTTAATTTTTTTTTTCAACGTTTTTTTATTTTTATTTTTGGGACAGAGAGAGACAGAGCATGAACGGGGGAGGGGCAGAGAGAGAGGGAGACACAGAATCGGAAACAGGCTCCAGGCTCCGAGCCGTCAGCCCAGAGCCTGACGCGGGGCTCGAACTCACGGACCGCGAGATCGTGACCTGGCTGAAGTCGGACGCTTAACCGACTGCGCCACCCAGGCACCCCTAAGATTCTTTTTATTAGGAAGAGAAGATGGCAGCCAAGTAGGAGAACCCTAGGCTCATCTCCTCCCACCAACACAACTAGATAATTATCAAATCATTCCAAAGACCCCAGAAATCAACCTGAAGACTGTCAGAACAAACCATACAACTAAAGGGAATGAAGAAGACACATTGTAGGACATAGGAAGTGTGGAGATGTGTTTTAGGGGGAAAATGGATTTCCAGTGTGCAGATCAGAAGGAACCGTTGTTGTGGAGAAGGGTAAGAGGGAATAGAGTCTGCATCGGAATGCACAAAGAGAACATTTCCTCAAAGCCATTGACTGGGAAAATAGAGGAGCTGATTTTTGTGAGGTCTGACAACCAGATGAGCTTAAAGCCTGGAGTTTTAAAGGTTAGTGAACATGGTTTGGATAGAGCCCTGAGGGTGCTGCCCTACTCCTGGAGAGAAAGCCTATGGAAGATGGCAAGGAGAAATGTGTAAGATTCCCAGGGTAGACATTGTTCACATATTCCTGGAGCACATATTTGAGAGGTGGCATTTAAAGAGATGTCTTTCTGAGACAAAGGAGCCCACAGGCACCATTTCCCTCCACCCAGCATAGATTCAGAAACACCTGCTGAGAACAGCTAACCCTGACACTGATGCCTAGCTTGCTTGCTGGAGGTCCCATGCCACTGTACTCTGGTGAAAATTCACTTCTTGGTCAAACCTGCATTGGTCCCAGCCTGATTAAACCCACCCCCAGAAGATCAGCACTGGCCCTTGCCACAACATGTCCAATGAGTTTGGAATTTTAAGGATCAGCAGGTTTGGCTGGGATACAGTCCAACAAGCACTGTGTTGCTCCTTCCAGGTAAACAGCCAATAGACAAACAACATGAAAATGGAGATCCGAAAAATGCATGGGACACATGAGGGGGAGATTATTATCTCTGCTAGGAGTGCTTCCCTAAGAACAGCAAGTGCTGAGATACCTCACCCTGGACAAAGGAGCTGGCTTATGCATTTCCCTCCCCTCCTTCCAGCATAAATCAACTTCAGTACACAGCACCAATACTGGCTTTCTAACCTGATTATACCAAGTCCCACCCTCATGTGCTCTGATGCTACTGCTCTTCTCAGCAAATGTGCCTAAGTCCCAGTGAAGTGCATCCTTCCCTAGAAGACTAGCAGAAACTCTCATGCACAACACATGTGTGACCAGAGAGTTCTGTAAGGCTTTAGTTCTAGTGGAAGTATCATCAATACTCAACAAGCAGACCACAGCACACCTATTTAAAACTCACCACACTGCCCAAGGTCGAAACACTGACCTCTGCAGATGACTGACCAAAACACAGCAGCAGAGTGCAGACAGCAAACACCAGAGACACTCACTGAAGCACTAGGCTCTGAAGATTATAAGACCTCTTCGTCATAAAGCCATTACTCTCAGAAACAGGAAATGCAACAGGCTTTTTTAACACATAGAAGACAGAGGCTTAGACAAAATGTCAAGACATAGGATTTCATCCCAAGAAAACAATAAGATGAGGTCATGGACAGATATCTAAGTAAAAGAGATATAAGTGATATGCCTGATGGATAATTTAAAGTAGCAATCATAAGGATACTTGTCAGGCTGCAAAAAATAATGGGATACTTCAGGGAGGCTCTTACTGCAGAGATAAAATAGTTAAGAAAAAACAAATGAAAAATGCAATAACAGATTCAAAACAGACTCAGTGCAATAAGTGATATAGAAGACAATATAATTGAAGCTGAACAATAGAAAATGAAGAATTATGGAACAGGAGAATAGACTTGGGGAACTCAATGACTACATAAAACATCATAACATTCATGTCAAAGGAGTCCCAAAAGAGGGAGAAGAGAGAAAAAGGAAAAGAAAATTTATTTGGGGAAATAATAACTGAAAATTTACCTAATCTATAAAATGAAACAGGCATCCACAGAGAATTCCCATCAAAATCAACAAAAGCAGGCCAACATCAAGATATATTGTAATTAAACCACAAAATATAGTGACAAAGAAAAAATCTTAAAAGCGGAAAGACAAAATAAGTCCTTAACTGACAAGGGAAGACCCACAAAGCTAGCTGCAGATCTCTCGACAGAAACATGTCAGGCTGGAAGGCAGTGGTGTGATATATTCAGTGTGCTGAATGGGGAAAAAATCTGTAGCCAAGAATACTCTATCCAGCAAGGCTATCTTTCAGAATAGAAGGAGAGATAAAGTTTTCCAGAAACTAAAGGAGTTCATGAAACTAAAGGAGTTCATGACCATTAAACAAGCCCTACAAGAAATATTAGAGGGGGTTCTTTGAGTGGAAAGGAAATACCAAAAGTAACAAACACAAGAAAGTAAAAGAGAAAATCTCCAAAAACAATGACAAAACAAATACTAAAATGGCACTAAATACATATCTGTCAGTAATTACTCTGAATGTAAATGGATTAAATGCTCCAATCAAAAGATATAGAGTAGCACAATGGGAAAAAAAACACAAAAACAAAAAGAAGATACAACTATAGGCTACCTACAAGAGACTCATTTTAGATACTAAAGACACCTGCAGATTGAAATTAAGGGGATAGAGAAACATTTATCATGCAAATGGTCATAAAATAAAAACCAGAGTAGCAACATTTATATCAGACAAACTCAATTTTAAACCAAGTCTATAACAAGAGATAAAGAAGGACACTGTATCATAATAAAGGGGACTATCCAATAAGAAGATCTAGCAGTTATAAATATTTATGCCCCAACTTGAAGTGCCCAAATATATAAATAAGTTAATCACAAACATAAAGGAACTCACTGACAGTATTAAAATAGTAGAGGACTTTAACACCACACTTATGACAATGGACAGAACATCTAAGCGAAAATCAACTAGGAGAAAGTGGCTTTCAAAGACACACTGACCATATGGACTTAACAGATATATTCAGAACATTTCACCCAAAAGCAGCAGAATACAAATTCTTTGCAAATACCCATGGAACATTTTTCAGAATAGATTACATACTAGGTCACTAATCAGGCCTCACCAAGTACAAAAATACTGAGATTATACCATGCATATTTTTTGGACCACAATGTTATGAAACTTGCCACAAGAAAATATTCAGAAAGACCACAAATATATGGTGGTTAAACAATGTGCAACTAAAGAATAAATGGGTCTACAATGAAATCAAAGAATAAATTTTTAGAATGCATGGAAACAAATTAGAATGAAAAGTTGACCACCCAAAACCTTTGGGATTAAGAAAGGGTCATAAGAGGGAAGTATATAGCAATACAGGTATATTTCAAGAAGCAAGAAAAATCTCAAACAACCTGACCTTACACCTAAAGAAACTAGAAAAACAACAAATAAAGCCTAAAGGCAGTAGAAGAAGGGTAATGATGAATATTAGAGCAGAAATCAATGATGTAGAAACTAAAAAAAAAAAACAAAAAAAACAAAAACAAACAAAAAAACAAAAACAAAAACAAAACAAAAACAAAAAGAACAAAGAACAGATCAAGGAAGCCAGGATCTCGTTCTTTGGAAAAAAAAATGAATAAAATTGATAAACTTCTATCTATATTTCTCAAAGAGAAAAGAGAAAGGACCAAAATAAATAAAATCACAAATCAGAGAGGAGAACTAACAAAAACACCACAGAGACACAATTATCAGAGAATATTATGAAAACTTATATGCCAACAAAATGGACAACCTGGAAAAAATGGATAAATTCCTAGATAAATGTAAATTACCAAGACTGAAACAGGAAGAAATAGAAAACTTGACCAGACAAAAAAACAGCAAAGAAATTGAAAAACTAAATCAAAAGCCTACCAACAAACAAAAGTCCAGGGTCATATGGCTTCACAGGGGAATTCTACCAATTATTTAAAGAAGTGTTAATATCTAGTCTTCTGAAACTAACAAAAAAATATAAGTGGAAAGAAAACTTCCAAACTCATTATGTGAGGACAGTATTACCTTGATCCCAAAACAAGACAAAAATTCCGCTAAAAAGAGAACTACAGGCCAATATGTCTGATTAACATGAATGCAAAAATTCTCAACAAAATACTAGGATATTGAATCCAACAGTACATTAAAAGAATCATTCACCACAATCAAGTGGGATTTATTCCCAAGCTGCAAGGGTATTTCAATATTTGCAAATCAATGAGATATACCACATTAATAAAAGAAAAGATAAGAACCTATAATCCTTTTAGTAAATGCTGAAAAATAATTTGATAAAGTACAACATCTATTCATGTTTAAAGCCCTCAACAAGATAGGTTAAAGGGGACGTACCACAACTTTACAAAGGCCATATATGGAAAGCCCATAGCTAATATTATCCTCAATGGGGAAAAACTGAGAGGTTTTACTCTATGGTCAGAAACAAGACAGAGACGTCCACTCTTATCACTGTTATTTAAAACGTAGTACTGGAAATCCTTGTCTCAACAATCAGACAACACAAATAAATAAAAGATAACCAAATTGGGAAGGAAGAAGTCAAACTTTTAACTATTTGCAGATGACATGATACTCTATATAAAAAGAACAAAAGACTTCACCAAAAAATTGCTAGAAATGATACACAAATTCAGTAAACTCACAGGATACAAAATCAATGTACAGGAATCTGTTACATTTCTATACACCACTGATGAAGCAGCAGAAAGAGGAATCATTAAATCCCTTCCATTTACAATTACACCAAAACCATGAGATACATAGGAATAAACCTAACCAAAGAGGTAAAAGATCTATACCATGAAAATTATAAAACAGTGATGAAAGATTGAGGGTAACACAAAGAATTTGAAAAAAAAATCCATGCTCATGGATTGGAAGAATGAATGTTGTTAAGATGTCTATATTGTCCAAAGCAATCTACACATTAAATGCAACCTCTATCAAAATACCACCAGCAGTTTTCACAGATTTCTAACAATCCTAAAATACTAAAATTATGGAACCACAAAAGACCCCAGGGAGCCAAAGTAATCTTGAAAAAGAAAAGTAAAGTGGAAGGCATCACAATTCTGAACATCAAGTTATATTACAAAGTTTTAGACATAAAGACGGTAAGGTACTTTTACAAAACAGACACATGGATCAATGGAACAAAATAGAAAACCTGTAAATGAGCCTATGACTATATGGATAATTAATATTTGACAAAGCAGGAAAAAATGTCCAACGGAAAAGAGGCAGTCTTTTCAACAAATGGTGTTGAGAAAATTGGACAACAACCTGCAAAAGAATGAATCTGGACCACTTTCTTACACCATAATAAAAAATAAATTCTAAATGTATGAAAGACCTAAATGTGAGGCAGGAAACCATTAAAATCATAGAGGAGAATGCAGGCAGTAACCTCTTTGACATCTGCTGATAGCTAATTCTTACTAGATATGTATTCAGAAGCAAGGGAAACAAAATCTACAATAAACTATTGGGACTTCATCAAAATAAAAAGCTTCTGCACAGTGAAGGGAATAGTCAACAAAACTAAAAGACAACTACATAATGGGAGAAGATAACTATAAATGAGGAATGTGATAGAGTTATTATCCAAAATATATAAAAAACTTGTACAATTCAACACCCGAAAAAAAGGAATAATACAATTAAAAAATGGGCAGAAGCCATGAATGGACATTTTTTTTCCAAAGAAGATACAGATGGACAACAGACACATCAATAGTTGCTCAAAGTATTCATCATGAGGGAAACGCCTCTCTATTCATGCAGACAAGTGGGAAAAATGTGGAGATGAAAGCAGTACAAGTGGGAAAGTATATTTTATTAATTTATATTGTTTTACATTGAGATAATAGAAAATACATCTCCTTTCTATCATGACTTTCTGCTCTCACTTGGGAAAATTTTATTATGGACTCGGTATTAAGAAAAAAAATTTTCTGAATGTTGAGCCTGATGTGTGTGTTATTTGTACTATACAGAGAAATGTATTAAGTAACTACTTGGTGATATATATATATATATATATATATATACACACACACACACACACATATATGTGTAAAATATCTTGACATCTGGAATATATTATCAAATTTTCAGGAAATAAACAAAAAAATTTCATAAAGGTAGTTTTTTTTTTTAACATAAAAACTGAGCTAATGGTACCAGTGCAGAAACATATAATAATGAATGTTCTTCAAGAAGATGATACATGATGTCAGCTGGTAATTTAGTGGTGGATACCTCAAGGGATGAATACCACATCTAAGTAAGCAGTGAAGCAAGCCAAGATCAGTTTCTAAATCTTTACTTAGTATTTCCCACTTCATTCACAGACTAGTTTAGCCAGTGGCATGTGAGAAGAATATGCAGGAATTGAGTTTCCGTCTTTATACATGGTCAGATGTTAAAAGGTGATAGGAACTAGTTCTATCTTTTATTGACCCTTGATTGATGGAGAATATCTAAGAGTATTATTTGATGATAGCACACAGTTGTCTTTATCAGTGTGATTTTATATTTATACAATGATTTATAAATAAGGTCCTAAGTATGGTACATTTATAAAATGATTATAAATAAGGCACTCAATATGGTGACCCCAAATATACTTGGTTTCAACCAGTATTGTCATGGCTCATGCCACACTTGTTAGATCACAGAAGTTATCCAGCTGCTAGTTAGGGGACTTAGTAGAAAGGATAGGAAAACATAGGTAAGGAGGAAGGGAGGAGGAGGAGGAGAAAAAGAAAAATAATAATCTGCACATGTATATAGAGGCTGAGCACTCATGCCTGCTTGGTGCATATTATATTGAATAATACATATGATTCTGTTAAGTGGGTTTAGGCATTTATTTAGTCTTTGAAAAACCTATACACACACACACACACACACACACACACACACACATTATTCTTTGTAATGTGGGTTTTTGGCAATAAATATTTCATAGCAATAGCTCAAAACATAACGTACACTTTAAATAAATATGTAATGAATTTCTGATTTTCAAGAGTGTGTATGAATTACATAATTTGTCAAACATGTTTGTTGATATTTATCAACCATTAAGTTTGCCATAATCATATCCTTGTGTGGAAATCAGAACTAGATTTTTCAATATAGCCACTGTAACTATACTCCAAAGATGATATTTTACCAGGTGTGTAAAATTTTACATGCAACTGTATAAAGCATGACGATTTACTTAAATCAATACTTTCTTTAATTAACTTACCTCATTTATAGTCCATATTTCCTTATGCATGGATAGCAAATGATGCCTTATCTATTAATATATCAGTTTAAATTTCAGGAATGGAGTTTTTAGAGCAGTTAAATGATATACTGATGTTATCTACTACAAAATAAGTTAAATTAATTTTTATAATGTTCCTTTTTTTTTTCATTGAGTACATAAAATAAAGTCACAGGAATTTCATTCTATTGCCAGTATAACTTCTGACTTTATTGTGAATCCCATTATAATTTAAATTTGATAGTTGTATACACAATTTTCTTAGGCTTCATAATGTGAATACAAATTTTGGTAGAGAACAGTGTCTGGTTACAAAAATATTAACTTATGAAATATACAGCTGATATTTGAAGAAATATTTCTGTTACATAAAAAATCATAGTTATGGTGAAGATAGCTGTAATCCATAACTATTGTCATTATGTTTCACAATAATCAGTATATGCACACATACAAGGAAAGTAGCATAAATTTAAAAATTTCTGTAAAGCTCATGGTAGAGAGGAGAAAAGCCCTCTTTAGTATGATCAATATATGCATTCATAGGGGTACTTGGGTGGCTCAGTCAGTTAAGCATCCAACATCAACTCAGGTCATGATCTCACGGTTCATGAGTTCAAGCCCCGTGATGGGCTCCAGCCTGGAGCCTGCTTCAGATTCTATGTCTCCCTCTCTCTCTGCCGCTCCTCTGCTCACACTGTCTCTCTCTCTCTCTCTCTCTCAAAAATAAATAAACCTTAAAAAAATTCAAAATATATATGCTTTCCTAATTTGCTCCATATTGTCATTAGTTCTGAGAAATCCATTCAAATTTGGAAAAAAATATATTGTGTAAAATTACCTAAATATTCAACAATGCTATTATCGTTTTTAAACAATTTACATTTGGAAAATTACTTAAAATTATTTATTCAAAGTATTAATTAATTGTCACTAACCTCAGTTAAAATGTAATTATTTAAATATAAATAATTATTAACTATTAAATTATTAAGCATAAATTATAATTATTTGAAACATAATTTGAAAAATATGAAAATTTGAATACAACCCCCCCAAAAAAAAAAAAACCTAAGAGAACACATGATATAAAAGGTGCAAGTTAGAACTTCAAAAATGCTTCTAGTGGTCAAATAATCCATATAAATATGTACTTTCCTTTGTTTTATTTATTAAAGGTATGTATAGATTTTTTTTCCTCAAGACTTCACACAACTACCTTCCCTTTCTTGTTTCTCAAGCTACAAATGAAAGGATTCAACATAAGGTTGATGACCATATAGAACAAAATCAGTTTGTCTCCCTCTGATGAATAGAGAGATTTGGGCTTCATGTTAGTGATCAATCCTCTTCCATACTGTATGGTCACCACAATAATGAGGGAAGTACATTTGGAGGTCTTTGTTGTTGTTGCTGGTTTTCCTTAGTTGATTCTACTTTCATCACAGCCACCAAGAAATGAAGGTAAGAGAGTATAATGAGGGGGAATGGGAATAACATTGTCCTAGCCCAACCTATGACCATCATGGTCTTTTGTAGGGATACTTCAGCAGAGAACATGTGTTAAGAAGAATAGGCTATTACCAGAAAATCTATTCAAGAATTTATGGGCCATGAAATAGGATTGTGAAGTAGAGAGGCAACACTACAGATGTCTAGGCCCCCAGAGGCAATGCCACAAACAGACAAGGTCATAGAGGTAACAAATGATCGTGGAGAAATCCAAAGCCGTCAATACAAGCAGAAAGTACTCAGTTGTGTCCTGGTCAAGCAGAAGTAATATATGCCTTTTCTGCTCGTAACAGTTTAAGAATACCTGGAGGAAAACAATGATGCAAACAGCATGTTAAGAAAAGCCAACCAGATACAGAGGAAGAAATATATGGTTATCTGCAGAATGGAGTTGAGAATGACTAAGGTGATAATGACTGTGTTTCCAAATAAATTCATGAGATAGACCAGAAAGAAGTGGAAGAAAAGGAGAACTGGAACTGGGGCAACTGGAAAATCCACAAAAGACAGGTTGGTGATGGTCCTGGAACCCTCATCCCTGTTTTGCCATTACAATTTGTATGTAAAAATGTAAAAATCCCGTATAGAAATAATAAAATGTACCAAACATCTCACACCACCAAATGCAACCCTAATTACATATAGCTTGAATAAAAATGATATTTTATTGGGCATACATTTGATTATTTAGAAAAAAACATCAGAATTGTTCTATCAGTTTTGCTATGATCCAAACATTAACACATTTGAGAGAAGAAAATAAAATTAAGTCCCTATGTGTACTACAAAAAGGGCAGATAATTTCCCCCACCTCTTTCCAAGTTGAATGGACAGGCTTAAAAACTAAAACGTTTAATAGAGGCTGTATGGTACAATTATATGAATATATACAATTACATTGCTTCTATAAAACCTCACAAGCAATACTAGGGACTTTCCAATTTTATGTAATGTTTCTTCAAATTGACTTTTAAAAAAGTTATATATTGAAGTATAGTTGAAATACAATTTTATATTAGGTTCAGGTGTATAATATAGTGATTTTACAATTCTCTACATTATGCAGTGCTCACAATTCTAACTATCATCTGTCACCATCTACAGTTCTAACTCTTCATAGTTATGTGGCAAGTATCTTTTCACCATGCAGTTTTTTATTCATGACCTCAAATATCTCATGCTCAAACTTCACAACTCTACATTAGACTTTCAAGAATAATTTTCACAAAATTTTAAAAGCATGTGAATTTCAGAACAGTGAGACTTGCCAAATTTTTTTTTCATTCTTCAACCATAAAAATAAAAAATACCATATCGGAAACATTAACACTTAATACATATATTCTAAGTATTTTGTAACCTCAATATACAGAAAGAAGAATATCTTTGATAGTTGAAATAATTTGGTATCAAAGTTTCTACCACTGACTTCATAAAAAAATCATTTCCTGTAAAGGGTGTAAATTGTCCTTAACGGTATTACACACAAATCCAACATGCACACAGGTCTATAATGATCCAGTTCAGGTAGTCACTTACCCAAACCTTGTGTTGTTGACCCTCTTGATTATAGTAAGTGATTAGTCTGATGATATGATGCAAATTCTGTACAGCACCTTGGAGAATAACAATACCATGTGTTCTTCACATAATAGTGACTATCTCTAAAGAATATATTTTGTAAGAGTATCAGAAGGAAGCAGACCCTAAAATGTAAGGTGAACAAATAGGTTTAAAGTTTGCATAGTATAAGGTGAACCCTGAAATTAATTCATCATTTTCCCTCCACTCAATATTTTCATTTCTTCTGGTTCTACGCTTTTTCTTTCCTGTCATTTTTTCAGTGACTTATTTAAGAAGGTTTACATAAATTATGCTCCATCACATGGGTCAATTTCTCTTGATAGACTTGCTTTTCTTTCTGTGTATCCCAAAACTCTAGGAAGATTAAATGATAAGATATAAATTTCCAAAGTATACAGGTGTGCAGTGGGCACACCTTTTATTTTATTATTTTTTTAATATTTATTTTTGAGAGAGAGTGTACAAACGGGAGGGGCAGAGAGAGAGGGAGACAGAGGACCTAAAGCAATCTCTGCACTGACAGCACAGAGCACGGCACAGAGCTCAAACTCAAACTGTGAGATCATGATCTGGGCCAAAGTTGGATGCATAACTAACTGAGCCACCCAAGCACCCCTGTGCACACTGTTTTCAAAAGGGAGTAACTGCAGTGTAAAAAGAATGAAATTACTTATCTGTCTGGTTCTTTTAAAATGTTTTAGTGTTTCATTTTTATTGAGATATAATTGGCATAAAACATTGTGTAAGTTTAAGGTATACATGTTGATTTGATACATTTCAATATTGCAATATGATTACCAGAACATCCTTACCTTATGATGGTAAAGGAACGGCTTTATGCCTACTCTGGCTTGTGCTGGCAGCCCCCAAGTGAATTTACCCATCCTACATGTCACTGTGCAGTCCTCAACTAAAGAGTTACTCCTAATCCTCAATTAGCAAATATATCTTCTTTTTCTCAACTAAAATATTTCTTTTTTAGCAATATGCTACTCAGCCCCATGGAAGTCACATGAATTACAATGAGTCTACTCTAATAAAACCAGGTCTTCTCAGGGGGCCTGGGTGGCTCAGTTGGTTGAGTGTCTGACTTCTGCTCAGGTCATGATCTCCTAGCTGCTGAGTTCAAGCCCCACAATGGGCTCACTGCTGTCAGTGCAGAGCCCACTTCAGATCCTCTGCCTCCTCTATCTCCCCATCCCCCACTTGAACTCTCCTCAAAAATAAATAAGTGTTTAAAAAAACAGGTCCCCTTATTTGTACATTATCAATTTTAATATATACATTATCCAGGCCTCTCTTCTACTTTAATATTTCCTTTTTCTCTTTCTTAATTATCCAGTTTTCTGTTGCACAAAGAGGAATTGAAAAATAGGTAAAAATGCCATTATGAGTTCTTTGGCATTTGTCTGTTTGTTTGTTTTCTGTTTGATTTAGGCAAGGGTGACAAATTCCAAGTGAGAATATAATTTACTTAGTGAAATGTATTAGCATGTACAAAGTTCCAAACAGAACACTGAGAGGAGCTAGTTATCTTCAGATTTAAAAAGCTACACAAACAAACAAAAATTATCACAAAGAAAGTCTAACAAATGAGAGAAATAATCTGTTATCTTTGATGAAACCTGTTAACACCATCACCTCAACAAGAGAAGAAACTCAAAATAGAGATTTTCAAAAAGAATTTTTAGTGGCACTATATTCATATGGGAGCAAAATCTTCTTATGCAGAAGTGTTTCCAGACTAGGATCATTCAAGGGAGGGTTTCAAATGTTTTGGCTTATGCTTTGTATTCTATTAGAACAGATCATAATCAACAAGATGATGTAAAGTAAATTTTATTTCAATGTGAGCACGTATTCCAGTGGTATCACTAAAGTATGTCAATACAAAATCCACAGTGGCTAAAAGGGTTTTGAGTATCTGTTTGTTCATACTTTTCAAGTATGAGAAAATAATATATTTCTTGCCTTAGAATTATGACAACTGTAAAGTTACTGAAATAAAAAGCAAGAATGTGCCGGATTTTGAGAACTGGAGCTAATGAATTAGTGTTTGTGTCCCTTGTGAGTAGGATGGTATACATGTGACACAGAGAGATTGGTTTGCAAGACGGTGATATCCTTCCATTTGGCAAGCAGAGAGCTCTGCAATTTAAGACATTTTGGACATTTAAGACAGCAAAGAATTCGTACCATTGGTGTTTTCAGGGCACCATTTATCTATCCCAGTAACTACAACAGCCTTTATGATTTGATTAAATTTTCAAGCAGTGGGATGGAAATTTGTCCGTATTAAAAATGATGTAAATTGACTTGAATGTCCTTAAAAAAGAAAAATGAATTTGTGACATTGAATTTAAGAAATATAACTTTTTCTTGTTACTCATTGATTTACTTAACACTTTTAGCATAAAACATATGCCAGGTACATTTCTAGGAAATGGTGATAGAGTAAAAGAGTTTTGTTTTCTACAGAAAAAAAAAACCAGAAATCTTCAATTCTAATGGGGAAATAAACCTCAAAATAAATGCCAGTGTTATTTGACATAGATTTAAATATCTATGGATAAAATGAGAAGTTGGAAGACAAATTTGAGGTATTGAAAAAAATGAAAACCATACAAAGGTAAAGAAAGAAAAATACAGACGTCAATAATGTAATAACTGAAATTAAAAACCCAAAGGATAAGATTTACTTCAATCTTAACCACATTCAAGCATGATTTTTGGGAGAAATTAACAAAGTAATTATAAAATTTATTTAAAAAAACAAGAGTATGAATAATAGAAAGAATTGTGGAAAAATATTTAATTGAAATCTATCAGATTTAGATGATTTACACTGTCTGATGTAGAGGTTTACTCCATTGCTCCAGTAATGAAGACTACGGATTGGGCATTAAATGTAAATAAATGAAGGAGAAGAAAGGCTGTAGACATAGACCTGAACATTCATGAACACTTATCTCCAACAAATGAAGGAAGGAAATATAATGGGGCAGGACACATTGATCAATATATCATGAGGGAGAGTGACATTAACAAAAAGGTGGCATAGAAATTTCTAAAACCCATTGCCCCATATCATGGAAACTTCCATTTGAATAACTATTCAGGCACAAAAATACCTTCACAAGAGCCAAGAATTCCAAGTAAGGAATTAGAGCTCTGGGATAAAGCACAGAGACAAGAAAAGATACATTGAGTAGGGTAGGAAAGATAGAATTACATTACCTCTATCATTGTTCCCACATACCTGGACAGCACCAGGGCAAGAAAATAGACTTCCCCAGGGGAGGAGAGTGAAGTGACAGCCCAATTCAACCACGTCCCCTGTTCTAGCCAGCCCCAGCACCAAGATGACCCCATGGCACTAGGTGGATCCCTGAAGGCTCCTGCTAACACAGGCTTCTGGCTGTGCACAGCACAGATCAGCTCCAGTGGTCTCAGGTGATTTCTGCAGACTTAGGCAGTTCTGGTGATCCACAGGCAGCCACCATGAACTCAGGTTCCTGGCCCACTCTGGCCCTGTCTAGCTCCTGCAGCCCAGGTGGTTTCTGTGACCACAGGCTCCAAGCAGTCCCTGCTAACCTGGGCTCCACCTGGGCAAATTAAGGCCTCTACCTGGGCCCAGTACCAGGCCAACTACCACAGATCCATGCTTTTATCTCACCCCGGCATCAAGCCAGTTCCCATGGCCAGAAACCCCAGCCCATCTTAGATCAGTCCAGTCCCCAAAGACCTTGGCTCCAAACACTCCTCATCAAGGAAATACAATCAAAACCACAACAACGTATCACTTCATACCAGTTAGAATGGCTACTATTCAAAGGACAAGAGATGACAAGTGTTGGCTAAGATATGGAGAAAAAGGAACCTTTGTGCACTGTTGGTGGGAATGTAACTTGTTACAGCCACTAAGGAAAACATCATGAAGAGTCTTTAAGAAAATTAAAAATAGAAACCAGCATGTAGTGTAGTAATCTCATTTTGGTTATATATCCAAAGAAATGATATAATTATTAAGAGATTTGTGCACCCCATGTTCACTGGAGCATTATTCCCAAGAGCCAAGATATGGAAACATGTTTCCACTGTTTCCAACCTGTTTCCACTGATGGATAAGTGGATAAAGAAAATGTTGTATAGAAATATATAATAGAATCTTATTCATCCATAAAATGGAGGGGATTCTGTCATTTACAACATGAATTACTATTTAGTGCATTGTGATAAGTGAAAAAGTTAGAAAAAGAACTATATGTTCTCCCTTATTATATGTGGAGTCTAAACAATCTGAAGTCAGGGATTGCCTGAGTGGCTTGGTCGTCCAACTTTGGCTCAGGTCGTGATCTCATAGTTCGTTAGGTTGAGCCCCTCATTGGGCTCTGTGCTTTCAGTGTAGACCCTACTTCAGATCCTCTGTCCCCCTCTCTCTGCTCTTCTCCCACTGGTTCTCTCTCTTTATCTCTCTCTCTATCTCTGAAAAATAAATAAACATTAAAAATAAAATAAAATAGGGGTCTGGGTGGCTCAGTTGGTTAAGCACTAAACTTCAGCTCAGGTCATGATCTTATGGTTTGTGGGTTTGAGCCCCAGGTCAGATTCTGTGCTGACAGCTGAGAGCCTGGAGTCTGCTTTGGATTCTGTGTCATCCTCTCTCTCTGCCTCTCTCTCTCTCTCTCTCTCTCTCTCTCAAAAACAAGTATTTAAAAAAATAAAATAAAAATGAATAAATGAATAAAATGAAATAAAATAAATAAAATCTCTAAGTCAGAAATAGAAATTAGAATGTTGGCTGCAGGCAGATGTTGGTCACGTGGCACAAAATTCCACCTATAAGAGCCATAATGTCTTGAGATCAAATGTATAGAATGGTACCTATAATTAACAATACTGTATTATGCACTTGAAAGTTTTTTATTTTTTATTTTTTTAAATTTATTTTGAGAGAGACAGAGAGGGGGGTTGGGGAGGGGCAGAAGAGAGGGATAGAGAATAGCAAGCAAGCTCTGTTCTGTCAGTGCAGAGTCTGACTCAGAGCTCTACCCCACGAATCATGACATCATGACCTGAGCTGAATTCAAGAGTTGGACACTTAACCAACTGAGCCACCCAGGCACACCTGTACTTGAAAGTTATTTAAAAATTTGATTTGAAATGTTATTGCTATAAAAATGGCAATTATTTGAGAGAATAGAGGTGTCAGTTAATCTTACTGTGGTAACGATTTCACAATATATTAAGTTTATCAAATAATCATGTTATGTACCTTAAAGTCACATATGCTATATTAATAATATTTTAGTAAAGCTGGTGAAAGTTACAGAAAAACATATATCACTCAGGCAAAATGTACAAACATAAAATCTAACATGTGCCTATCCTATGACCCAGCAATTATACTTCTAAACATTTAGTAATTTTATTAGTAATATATGATTATAAAAAGTTGGTATGGGGTGCCTGGGTGGGGCAGTCAGTTAAATGCCCAACTCTTGATTTCAGCTCAGGTCATGATCTCAGGGGTTCCTGAGTTCGAGCCTGGGTGGGGCTCTGTGATGACAGCTGAGAGCCTGCTTGGGATTCTCTGTCCCTCTCTCTCTCCCTGCACCCCTCTCAAAATAAACACTTGAAAATAAATAAAAAGTTGGTACATAAATGTTTATACCAGTTTTTTCTATAATAATCACATATCAGACCCAATCAAAATAATCATGAGGAAAAGAATGGAGAAACAGAGTATGATAAACCCTGTATAGCAAAATGTCATTCAGC
Source organism: Panthera pardus (assembly GCF_024362965.1). Classification (NCBI taxonomy): domain Eukaryota; kingdom Metazoa; phylum Chordata; class Mammalia; order Carnivora; family Felidae; genus Panthera; species Panthera pardus. The sequence goes on from NW_026526654.1 coordinate 5,069,791, forward strand.
AATTAAAAAAAATATTGATACTTACAACCGTGTGCCCTCTGTGGCTACTGCTGTGTACTGACCTCTTCCTCTTTCTTCTCTGCTCCAGGGATCCCCCCTGCAGGCCAGGTTCTGACACCTGTGGTATGAAGGGTGGCCACTGAAACAGCAGCAACAGAACCTGGAAGATAGCAGCCTAAGTGACCAGGGGAGAGTCAATGCCCAGGAGAAGGTTCTGACTGGAAAACCATCTGAAAAGCTGTGTGGGGGGGGGGCAGAGTTCCTATTGATGGGGCCTGGAGGGCATTTCCGATGGTCAACGCCCTGCGCCAGGCCCAGAAATCAGGACAGTAGACACTGAGCTCTTGACCCAGGAAGAAGGACTACAAGAAGGGAGGCAACAGGTGGCTCAGGAAAGGCAGGAAAGTATGTTAGAGGTGTGGCCCAGCAACACCAAGCCCAGTTTCAGGAAGGTCAGACACGAAGCTCCCATGCCATCAGGGCCACGTGGTATACAGTGGGGCCAACAGGGAGTGCCCACCACACTCCATGCCTGTACCACCTGAATGGGGAGCCTACTGGCCTCCACAGGGTCACCCCCAGCCCATCCAGGTTCCGCAGCACCATAGGCACACAGAGGGAGAAGGGGAGGCTCCAACCTGTGGGGAAGGGAAGAGGCCATGACAGGGGAAGGATGCTAAGGGACAGAGCACAGCTACAGTCCACCTTCTGGGGTACACCCTGCACAGTCCCACTTACACCCAAGAAGGTCTTCTACCATCACAGGCAATTTTGCACAGGTCCCAGTGAGGGCAGCCCATGAGCCTGTGCTGAGGATAACTACTGACAAGTACAGCACCACCAGACAGCCCAGAACAAGTACTGCCACTCAGCCCAGGGTGAGCCCTCAAGCACAGGGCAGAGGTCACAGCCCACTCCTCTTCCCACCTGCATCCACAGAAGATGCTCTGGCACCTCTAAGAACTTCAGGTTTCTGACTGGGAGTCCAGAGCTTGAGTGAGAAGCAGAACTGCCTGAGCCTAGTCTGGCAGGGAAGGAGGGGTGGCCCTGGTGGGGTCAGCCTGGAGGGGCATCCCTGGTACCGCACCTTCACTGAGACAAGGGGCTCCTGGCTTCCAGACCCAGAGGCCAGCCTCCCTCCAGATTCTCAGGACCCATTACCTGGCTCTGCCCCAGCACAGAGCAGGTGCACAGGGAGACAAGCCTGGGCTGGGAGGTAGAGTGTCTCTTACTCACAGGGTTAGACTTAGGGAAGCCACAGGCCTGTGGGCCTCCAACAAGGACCACTGCAACCTTGTTTGTTTTGACTTTGGACTTTACTCTTCAGTCAAATTGTGGACAATGGAGGGGAAACATAGGTTATGCACAGAAAATGGCGCCTACTTCTGTTCTCATAGGTACAAATTTGTGGACAGAAAGAGACCTAAGTCCATGCTGGCATCTGTGAGCAGTTCTCAAAGGCTTACTTAGTTTTATTTTCTTGGATTTTAAGAATTCTGAAAATTCTTATTTATCCTGGGTCTTGGGGAACAAATGGTCCTTTAAATATCCCATATCAGCAATTTTATTCTCCAAGATAAGTGGTATCTGCCAACATAGTTCCTGTGACTGTAGGAGAGAAGAGAGTGGTTTTGTAAAAACACTTCAGGAACTTTACTGCAAAAGTTAGAAGAATTGGCTCAATCATCTCTATGGTAACAACTTGAATTACTTCTTGGTTACAACTTAATTGTTTCCATTTCCAATTTCCCCACTTGTAGAAAATTCTAGTCAGTCTTTTGTACAGGACACAACACCACCTGCAATGTGAGTGTGGTCTTGGCATTCATGTGCAAATTCTCCAGAAGGCATCTGACCCCACAAACTGTACAAAAATATTCAGTTACCTCAAGTTCAGTCCATGAAAACGTGTCATGTACAAGTCTTCTCAGCCCTGATACCAATCTTGCCAGTCATGTGACCCAGACTCAGTCATGGCCTGACTGTGTGATAGCCCCCAGGGGGAAGTGCCTTTGGACCCAGTGGACTCCTACATCTACAGGCCAAATAAACAGCCACTGTTTTAGTGTACTGAAATTCAATTTGTAATTGGACTAAAATTATTTAGTAATTTTCCCTTATAATCCATAGAATACACAGTGATATTTTATTTTTCATTCTATTTTGTTTGTTTGCTTATTTTGAGAGAGTAAGAGACAGCATAAGTGGGCGAGGGGAAGAGAGAGAGGGAGAGAGAGAGAGAACCCCAAGCACTCTCCACACTTGTCAGTGTGGAGCCCTATTTAGGACTCAAACCCATAAAACCGTTTGATCATAACCTTAGCCCAAACCAGAGTCAGAAGCTTAAATTACTGCACTACCTACGCACCCCTATTGATAATTTGTGAATTCTCTCTTTTTTACTCAATAGGGTCATACATATTTTATTATTTTTTCAGAGAACCAATATTTATTTGGCTTGAATTCTTGTATTCTGTATATATTTTCTACTTAACTTTTAGTTAGGTTTATCCATATTACTATTTTCTGTTACCTACTTTCAGTAAAGTATGGCCTTTCTGGTTATGTTATGTGGAAATTGGCATTACATATTTTCAACCTGTTATTCTGATGAAAGCATTTAAAGTTACAATTTCACCATGAAGTGCTGCATTAGGAAGAAGCCACAAATTTTGTGTTGTGCTTTTGTTGTCAATATTAAAATACGTTCAAGGTATTTTCTATTTCTGTTCTTTATTTTTTCTTATTCCCAAGGTTTACGTAGAAATAGTTACTTAATTCCCAATTTGGGAGGGATTTTTATAAACATTATTTTTATTGAATTCTAATTTAACTCTATTATTAGAAAATATGCTTCATATGATTTCCTTCCTTTGAACTATATTGAGAATGATTTATGGGCCAGCCTGTTGTCTGTCTTGATGAACTTTCCATATTCACTTCCTGAGAGTACGAAGGTATTCGGAGCATCTCACTCCAATATATGCCACTTTAGCACGTTGATTGCTTTTTTGTTATAGGCTCTAACAACCCTCCTTTTTATTATGAAAGCAGGAGATAAAACTCCCTGTGAAATGTGCCCTCCTATACAAGGAGGAAGACATCCTTATCACCAGAGACAGGGAATTTAGGATTGACGAGGCTGTAAAAACAAACCTTGTTAATTCTTCATCATTTCTACCTGTAGCCCAAACCCCTCTGCTTTGCAAATTCTTCAGAAATTCATTGCTCCCTCTTTTGAAAAACATGACATTTCCTGCTCTGGTCACAACTTTGGGTCTTCATTGCCTCGTGAAGACTTTCATGGATATGTAAAACCTTAATGAAACTTGTACACTTTTCTCCTGTTAATCTGGTTTTGTGTAAATTTAATTCTTCGGTCCAGACAGAGACTCTAAGATGGCACAGAATTTTTCCTTCTCTACACATTGAACTTGTGTTCTGAAGATAGTGTGTTGTTTAAATGTTTAACTGAATGAAATTTTGTGACAGTATTTGGAAATTCTATATTCTTACTGATATTTTTACTGATAATTACTTAGCATTTATCAATCACTTAGAAAGAGGATTTTAAAATCTCTTTGATTTGTGGCCAAGTTTTCCTTGCACTTCTATAAATACTTGGCTTTATTGAATTGGATGTTCTGTTACATAATTTGGAATATTATGTCTTTCTTGAAGCTGTGTCTTTTTTCCATTATGTAATACTCTTGATTATGTCTTGCAATAGTCTTCACTTTGAAATTTACTTGCTAAACGTCACTGGTTATTCCATTTTCCCATTGCTTAATATGTCCATTGTATATTTCTTTATTCTATGCTTTACTTCTTTAAGGTATATTTTATTACTGATTTATTATTTTTACCTAAATACAAGTTTTTAGCATACAGTGCAATACTGATTGCAGGAGTAGAATCCAGTGATTCATCCCCTACATATAACACCCAGTGTTCATCCCAACAAATGTCTTCCTTAATACCCCTGGTCCATTTAGCCCATCTTCCCACCCACAACCCCTCCAGCAACCCTGAGTTTATTCTCTATATTTAAGAGTCTATTATATTTGTCCCCCTCCCTGTTATATTATTTTTGCTTCCCTTCCCCTATGTTCATCTGTTTTGTTTTTTAAGTTCCACATATGAATGAATCGTATGATATTTGTCTTTCTCTGACTCACTAACTTTGCTTAGGATAATAGACTTTAGTTCCATCCACATTGTTACAAATGACAAAACTTCATTCCTTTTGAATGAAAATTCATTCAATAAAAAATTCTCCTGGACAGCCATCTGGCCCTGGACTCTTGTTTTTGGGTGATTTTTGATTACTAATTCAGTTTCTTCACTGGTTATGTGTCAGTTCAAATATTCTATTTCTTCCTATTTCAGTTTTGGTAGTCTATGTTTCTAGGAATTTGTTTGTTTCTTCCAGATTGACCAGTTTATTGGCATATAATTGTGCATAATATTTTCTTATTATTGTTCACATTTCTGCAGTGTTGGTTGTGATTTCTCCTCTTTCATTCTTGATTTCATTTATTTGGGTCCTTTTGTTTTTGATCAAACTGGCTTGCTGGGGGTTATCAATTTTGCTAATTTATTCAAAGAACCAGCTCCTGGTTCCATTACTGTATTCTGTTTTTGTTTGTTTGTTTTTTAATTATATCGATAACATTGATTTCTGCTCAAATCTTTATTATTTCCCATCTTTTGCTGGTTTAGGGTTTTATTTCCTGCACTTTTTCCAGCTCTTTAAGGTGTAGGTTACTTTGTTTATCTGAGACCTTTCTTCCTTCTTCAGGAAGGCCTGAATTGCTATAAACATCCCTCTTATGACTGCCTTTGCTGCTTCCCAGAGATTTTGGGCTATGGTGTTATGATTTTAATTGGCTTTCATGCACTTTTTATTCTGAGTTATCCAATTCTTATATTGTGCTCTTTTGCCTCAGTTTCCCTCTTGTTTTTATGCTTCATTATTTTCCATAATATTGTGTTCTATATCACTGATTCCTTGCTCTGCTTCATCCACCCTTGCCACCGTGGTAATCATCAAGACAGCAATTCAGTTACAGCACTTTTATTTTCATCCTGACTAGATTTTACTTCTTTTTATCTCCACAGAAAGCGTTTTTCTGCTTTATTCAACCCAGACTAGTATTCTTATTATCTTGGCTATAAATTCTAATTCTGGCATTTTGATTAAGTCCCTGGCTTTCATTTATTCCTGTTCTTTTTTTGGGTGAATTCCTTCATTTTGTCATTTTAACAGAAGAAAATGGACTAATAAAATTTTTAAAAAATTAAAAATTTGAAAAGCAAAAAAGTCACATAAAAGAAGCTAGATCCTAAGTGTGTTTTGGTCTGTTTGCTAAAAGAAGCTTGATAGATAGAGAAGAAAGGGAGAGAAAAGAAAAAAAAAGTAAGAAAACATTTACAAAATTTACAAAGATTTATACAATAAAATAGAATAAAATGAGATGAAGAAAGTAAAATAAAATTTTAAAAATTACAAAAAAATATAGAAAAAAATAAAAATATTTTTATGAAAACAAAAATTAAAAATATTTTTCTCCTTTTGTATCCAAGAATAAGAGAAAAGAAAAACAAAAAGAAACGAATAGATGGGCCAGAAAACAGAATGAAATTCGAATGAAATTCCATCCATTTCCCCTAGAAGTCAAACTATGAAGCATTTTATTGTCCATACACTATGCAGGTGGAGAGACTTGTGGTGGTCCTCTAAGGCTTGGTTGATGCAGTTGGAAGGGGCTTTGTGTAATGGTTCCGTTCTTCACTTCACTTGCTGCTTAGTTAATGGGGGTGGATCTGCGTTTTGTGAATGTGCAGGTCCGTCTATGCTCATGCATGGGAGAGGTGAAAACGGTGGCACACAGCTTTCCCCATCTCTGGCACAGGAACATTGCAATCTCACCTACTGACAATCAAGCACCCCTTCATTGTCTCCAGCTTCTGTCCACTCCCTGCTTCTACACTATCCCTGTCCATTTCCAAGCCATCAGCTTGCCAGGCAGTACCTCCCTCCCGACATTTATCTTAGATGGGGCTGTGTTTCCAACCCCCTCATTTCTGACACCCTGTGGCTGGGACCCTCTGGGGGAGGGTCTCGCTGAGCAACGCCAGGTATTGGCTTGCCCTTGGGAACATTTGTGTGATCATGCTGCTGCAGAGCCTCAGATATTGTAGCCACACGTTGTCTTGCCCCAGAAAGTTTTCTTACAGTTGCACAGCAACAAAGGTTCAGGGGTTATGGTAAATTGCAACACACAGCTGGTACCAGGTTTGACCACACTCTGGCATCTTTGTCCCAATACCAGAAAACATGACTGTTCTCTGGGGTCTGCTAGGATCTTTGCCTCTGGGGAGGCAAATTCTACCAAATTCCCTCCTAACACAGGAACCACTTCTCCCCTTGTGGCTAGCAGACCTCTTGGACCTTGCTACCTACTTCCGGGGGATCCGCCCTTCCTCCCCACCAGAGCACCACCAGCCACTGAGCTGCAGAATTTCCAACTCTGCTCTTCGCTGTTTATAGATTCTTACTGGTATTGAAACCTTCTCCTTTCTCCCTCTCTTGTTCAGTCACTTGTGGGTCTTTCCATTCTTTCTCTTTCTCTGCAGCCACTTTTGGGGGAGTCTTTTTCCTGTACTCCTCCCCCTCCTTTCTCTGTCTACTCTCCACAAAAAGAGCTCCCTACTTTCTGTGTCTTATCTTTCCCCCAGTTCACCTGTGCCACATACCTGCCAAGTTCTAGGGCTCAAATTATGCAGATATTGTGTTAATTCTCAATTTTCTATGTATGCAAAATGATTTGGTGCTGATCTAGCTGTATTTCTTGGTTGACAGAAACAGAGAACTTCCATGCTGCTCTGCCATCTCGGCACCTCCTTTCTATCCTTTATTTATTATTTATTTATTTATTTTTATTTTTATTTTTTTAACGTTTATTTATTTTTGGGACAGAGAGAGACAGAGCATGAACGGGGGAGGGGCAGAGAGAGAGGGAAACACAGAATCAGAAGCAGACTCCAGGCTCTGAGCCATCAGCCCAGAGCCTGACGCGGGGCTCGAACTCACGGACCGCGAGATCGTGACCTGAGCTGAAGTTGGACGCTTAACCGACTGAGCCACCCAGGCGCCCCATATCCTTTATTTTTTTTAATGTGTATCTCTCTTTATAACACATCATTTATAGACAGTGTAATTCAAATTCTTCTTTATCCAGTCTGACAATTTCTGCCATTATTTGGTGTTGGGGCTTTAAGTCTATTCTTATTTAATTAAATATCTGATTCAGATTTTAAATCTACCTGAAAAATTATTGTCCCTTCTTCCTGATTGCTATTGGTGTTGTTCTTCAGTTTATCCTTTTCCTGCCCTCTTGTTTCCTTTCTTTTTCTTTTGTTTTGTTTTGTTTTGTTTTGTTTTCTTTCTTTCTTCTTCTTCTATTTTTTCTTCTTCTGGTTGATGGCACATTATTTTAGTGTTCCTTTTCCTTTCTTCCACATACTGTCACTGTACATCCATACTTCCTACTTGCCGCTTCTTCCCTCTGAAACAGACATGAGATTTCAGGTGTTCACTTCCTGAACCTGCTGATACTTTCTGTTCCTATTGTTTATTTCACAAATATAATAATCATCATTCAAATTTTATCATGTATATTAATTCTGTTATTGCACATTAGAGAATTTTATGCTATTTTGTGTATGCTTACTTTCTTGTTTTTTAGATGACATGATAAAATGGAACCAAAATCTTTCAGTTTTGGTGCTTTTTGCTCAAGTTAATTAATCCATGTTTCCTTTTGGAATAATTTCCCATCAGTCTGAATATATCCTTTAATATTTCCTGTCATCTACATATACTGGTGACAAATTATTTCTGCTTTGTTTTATTTTAATCAGGGAAATCTTATTTTATCATAATTTTGTGTTTTTTTTATTAAAAATTTTTTTTAACGTTTATTCATTTTTGAGACAGAGAGAGACAGCGTGAATGGGGGAAGGTCAGAGAGAGAGGGAGACACAGAATCTGAAACAGGCTCCAGGCTCTGAGCTGTCAGCACAGAGCCCAACGCGGGGCTCGAACTCACGGACCGCGAGATCATGACCTGAGCCGAAGTTGGACGCCCAACCAACTGAGCCACCAGGCGCCCCTTTTTTCTTTTTTTTTTTTTTAATTTTTTATCATAATTTTGAAGAATATGGATGTTTGGATTCCTGAGTTTGTCTTGTTTTTTTTTTTTTTTTCACCCCATAAAGTGTATTTTTCTCTTGCTATCTGCCAGCCAGTTTTTCATGGAAACTCAATCTAGCCATTTCTCTCGGTATTCATTGTGCCCTTTCTTACTGTGGTTACTTGCAAATTTTATCTTTAAGGCAGGCTTATAGCAACTTGACTAGGATATGCCTAGATGCTGTTAACTTTGTTATGATTTCAGTGAGATTTGCTAACCTTTTTTGTTTGTTTGTTTTTCTGGAAATCTATCACTTTAAAAATCTGAACTGTGAATTAACTTAATCACTATTTTCTTCATATTTTTTTCTCACAACATGTTTCCACTTGGGGAATATAAATATTCAGAGAGTAAAGAATGTCATATTGTGACAAGTCTCCCTTTGGGGCTACTCATCTTTCTCTCATTGGTCTCCATCTCTTTCTCAGTTTAGAAAATTCATATGAATCCACCTTCATGTTCAATTTCCATTTCTCTGCTATCTCAGTCAGCAGTCTAGAAGTATAGAAAACTTCCTGGATATTGTATAAACTCAATTTTTTTCTAAAGCAGAATTTCTAGTATTACCAGTCATCAAATTATTATTTCCTGGTTTGAGAAATATATTGTCCTCTTTGTCCTTGTCAAATCCATATCTGAAATTTGCTTCTTTTTTTAATTTGTTCTTCAATTATCATATATTGTTGCAGTCCATGTGTCTTTATAAATGATTTAGGTATTCCTGAATAAGAGTAAGATTAAATTATAATTACCTTCTATTAGCACTTATAAATGAAAATATTAATTATTGTAACAAAATCTTCAAAATCTAACATACACATGAAACCTGTATATTTGGTTATCAAGTTAAAATACTTTCATAGCAGACACTATTTGTTAATTTACATACATCATGGGGCTTTGCTGGAAACATGGATGCAACTGAGGATCCCAGAATTAAAATGACTCTCACGGATCATGTCACTTGGACCTCATCCCCTTGAGGAAGTTCCGGTCCTTGGCCAAGCTGTCCTTCAGAGCATCTTTCATGGTTTCATTCCGTAGACCTAAGATGAAGGGATTCAGGAGGGGTGTGAGAACACTAGAGAGGATAAAGAGGATCTTGTTGAGATGTAAGCTGCTCTTCTGGGAGAGGTGGACATACACAAAAATGGAGATCCCATAGCCCATGGAGACCACAATGAAGTGAGAGACACATGTAGCAAAGGCTTTGCGTTGACCTTGACCTGAGGGTATCTTCAGAATGGTGGAGATGACATAAACATAGGAGACCACAGTGAGTGAGAGGGAGCTGATGAGCAGGACAAGGGAGCTGAGGAAGTCTAACAGCTCAATGATGTGGATGTCAGCACAGGCCAAGTGGAGGAGGGGGGCACTGTCACAGAAAAAGTGATCAATCACATTGGGGCCACAGTATGGCAGCCCCACCTTAAGGACAGTGGACGGGAGAATGAGGAGAAAACCACCCACCCAGGAGAGGATAACAAGACGCACACACAGTGAGCTGGTCATAATTGCTGGGTACTGAAGGGGGCAGCAAATAGCCACATAACGATCATAGGACATGACTGCAAAAAGTATAAACTCAGTACATCCAGAGAGGAAGTAGAAATAAGACTGGGTGAAGCATCCACCAAAGGATATGCTCTTTCTCTCTGACAGGAAGCCTGCCAGCATCTTGGGAACAGCACAGGTTGTGGTTAATACTTCACTGAAGGAGAGATTGCTGAGGAAGAAACACATGGGTGAGTGAAGCCTATAATCCATGAGAATCAGCATAATGATTAGGCTGTTTCCAAGGACTGTCACCAAGTAAGCCAATGAAAAAATAAAGAACAGGAGACCCCAAGAGCTCTGGTGGTTGGTATCCCCACAAGAATGATCTCAGTCACCAATATCCAATTCCCTCTTTCCATCCTTGTGTCTCTCTTTTACTGTACAGAGAGTTATAGCATAGGAAAAAGAATGGTGAATCATTCATCAAATTAAGAAATCAAGGAGAAATTTAAAATAAAATTTTAGCTACTTTTTATAGCAAAATTGAGCAAGACAATTGATATTATGATTGGGTACACCATATCCTACAAAAATACAGCTGAAGAGCTATGAAAATCAATTTTGATAACTCCATCTTCCCTTTCTATATCCTGTAACACTTTGGTGGGGTGTGCTATATATATAATTAAAACTGTATTTTTTATCAATAAGAACTTTGTCCAGTAAGTGTTCTGATAAAATACACAAATGAAAGATTAGTTGGTACCTGTAATTATAGAAGCAATTTACTTCCAGTGTTTGTCTCGTGAGGATTGGGCTGTCCCGATGTTACAAGGGCACATAGAGAGTACAGACTCCAGCTTCAAGCCAATGGTGCATCTAGGTTTCAAGAGCCACGTGGATAGTGGGTACATCTGGCAGCCCACATTTTCTCACCTGAGATTCCAGTGCTCTAATGGCCAGTAAAACAGAAAAATAAAAAGAATCAGCTTATTCTGTTTTGCAAATTAAATTCCTTTTTAAATTTTTATTTAAATCCCAGTTATCTCTATAGATTTCAACTTGCCCTTCCTTTCTAGCCTTAGTTTTCATTACATTGTACTGAATTCCATTAAGGTGAATCTTTTCTTGAACCTTTGCTTCTGAAAATTATACAAGTATGTGTTATTATTTTCAAAAGTGTTGATTTTTTTCAATTATGTTTTTGAAATGTTATATTAGAGAACAAGAAAATGATTAAAGGTTTGTGTCTGAATTAGTTACAGAAAAGACATACTGTGACTTGACAGAAAAAGTATATAAAGAATCCTCCTGTCTGAGAAATTATCTTATAAAAAATAAGCACCATAATACAATTATAGAGAGAAAATATATTCTTCAAGATAATATACCTTGCAAAAATCAGAGGTATCAAAAGTGATTTCCTCCACAAAAAAAGGGATAAAGATAAACATAATCTACATGTTCAATAACAATGCAAACACAGCAAAAAACAAAAAACAAAAATACCAAAAATTGTGTAAATAAAAATCATAAATCTGTAATAATAAGAATGGTACTGGTAAACATTAATATATAATTGGTACTGTTACACATCTAGGACTGGAATGTAAAACCAATACAATTTTCCATAAACACAGAAAACATAAAATGGCTCAGGATGTAAAAAATTTAAGCACTGGTATAAATATTTTAGGAAATGGTATAAATATTTTAAGAAACATATGTAAGCAATTGAAATATTTGTTTTAATATTAATGGCGGAAAATCATTAATATTAATGGTGTAAAATCTTATCAATAGAAGGATTACAAAATTAGTCAAAAATCAGTTTAAAATGTCATGAAACTATATGACATGAGAGATCACATCAAATTTCTGGCAGGCAACTTTTAGAAATATAAGCAGAAATAAAAATAATATGATAGTAAGAGAATTTGACATAATATTTTCTATATATTTCAAAATGAATGAAGTAATTAATTGTACATGAGTAAATTAACTATTTAGAAATAAGTTATAGAAAATATAAACAATATTATTAATGGAATCTCAGGCCAAATCCCCTATGTGTAATCAATATTGCAAAATTTTTTATAAGGAAGGCTGAATTACAACCAAAATATTGGATTGGATTTTATTTTAGAAATGGCCAAAATATTTCAAATATAATATTTAAAATATAATGTCTATTTTTAAAGAGTCTCATTTTTAGCAAAGCAATAAATATAATTTCACTGTGTTAGCTAGTATACCATTATTTAGACAGAGCAAAACATCAAATAATATGTCAAATTTAATAGAGATTCATATAATTATTTTTATTTAATTCTGTAAAGTAGCTATAAGGGAAGAAAGTTAACTGTCACAAATGATATTCATATGGGGCATATTCTATCCGTAATCCATAATCTCAAATTCTTTTTAACAACCCATCCTCAGGAGACATAAAACATCAGAGGATTAGAAGGAAATGTAAACTAGACAGAGCCCCAGGCTAACAAATATACGTTTAATATTTTTAGTGATAGCAGCAAGTGAGGCAGTGTTTTTGATAATCTAACTTCAGGCAACAGGCATGAATATCAGAAGCAGAGATGAGATAGAGGGAGGGAGGGAGGGATAGAATGAAAGAAAAGCTCTCTCACAATGGATAAGAAATCCACTTGTTACATAAGTTTGAAGAACTATTTGATGAAATTTGCCTTGAAGCAAATCTAGACATTGAATGTTTGGGCTGACATTAAGAAAAGAAAAGGGGAAAATTAGATATTACAGAAATGGAGAAATTTTTGACATCCCGACAAAAGATGTGTGAGAGCATGGAAGTTTATTTCTTATTAAAATAAATCAGTCTTGACTTTCTGAAAGCAAAATGTCAAGTTTTCTTCTAATCATACTATATTCTTCTAACTTCCCTAGCATCTCACTTTCACACAAATGTAAAACAGTTGATGTGGGTGCATTTGTTCGTCTTACTAGAAATGCTTTTACACAGGGAATACCTTTGTTAAGTCCCTCATCTTCTTTCCAAACACAGTAAACCTCCTCTATTACCCCATAGTCTTTCTTACAAGAAGTGCCCCCTGTCCAATAAAAATGACTTTGATGAAGAAAAGGCAGAAGAAATTTCTATCTTTGTACCACTGGTTTTCCTTTTGAAACTGAACTCTTGGGCCCAGGAAACACGGATTTCCATAAAAACTGTTCAGTCCCAACCCCTTGTGATGACAAAGTATCACAGGACAATTCCACAGCACAATGCATTCCAGATGCATAGTTTTGGAGGCTAACATAGTTTTAAAAGCAGCTCCTCAGCCTATGTGCCCACAGGGACTTTGACTGGGTGGGGAGGAGTCATGTTTTCATTCTCTCTGTGTTTGTGAAACTTTTTTAATGAGTCTATTCTTCTGAGACTCCCATGTACAAAGAGAACTTTGTGTTCCCAGGAGAAGTTTTAAGACTAAAAGGATGATGTACTTCAAGTAAAATTAATTATTTTCTGTGAAAACTTGGCTAAAATGTTTTAAGCAATTTTTTTAAATCTATATTCTGTTCTATGATATCAGGAGCATATGTACTCCATTATTTGTTTTTATTACTTTTCAGCTGATGACTATGATTTAAGTGCAAATGTGATTTCACCATAATGTGTCTGTCTAATAAATATGAAAGATTTATTCCCCAAACTTCTAATTATTTCACTTGAGGTCTATGTCAGAGATGGGAACTATTAATTAACTGCTAAAAGAGCCCTGGATAGGGGCAAGACCCATAGGATACTCAAAATAAGTTTGTGTGGATGTATGGATGGAGGTCTCATATTTATGAGTCCATTTTATTAAAAAAGGAACTTTTTTTTCCTTTGTCTAATGTTCCCATATGTATTCTTGGTAGTCTTACTTGTGTGTTGTTTTAGATCTCACACCATTTTATTTCTACATTTTTAAAATTTTATTTCAAATTATTGGTAAATGTATATTGTATTCTTGCTCTGGCAGGAATAGTTTTCTATGATCTAAAAATAGTATTCTCTTTCAACAGTGTTAGATTTGCAAATTCACGAATGAGTCTCTGAACCTTTCTCATTTAGGTAAAATGAAATTGGTGTTTAGTGCCTAATATAGATGTCCAGCTAACTGTATTCTTTCTGAATGCAATTAAAATGACATGCATCCTAGGGTCCTCTGAAGATTATACATATACACACTGTGTAGTTAACCTATATTCATGCTTTTCATAAATTTTTGTTGAAATTATTCAGAATAAATACTTAATTCACTCTGGGTATTTGAACACAGTATAGTGGCATATAATAAGTAGTTGATGTACTTTGTTAATGTTTGAATGAATGAATGAATGAATGAATGAATATGGGAAATACACAGTATCGGCTGTTATTCATGAACGGTAGCAAAATCTGTAAGAATCATTACTTTTTAAAAAGAGTATTTTAAATGAAACTTTCTCACTGTATACTGAAGCCTAGTGAAGGCCCTTTCCAAAAGGAATAGAGAATTTGGAGGCTACCAAGTCATTGAAAAACAGATAAGAAACTGGGTTCATATGATTTTTAATTTATCCTAAAAGCTAATATAATAAACAGACATTATGACCTGACAATTTATTCTCAACGAGGCACGTCTGAGAGAATGAATCACATAATGTACAGGAGGAGCTGAGAAATTATACACAGGCAAAACTACTGTGAGAAAATGTATTTTATAATTTCTTTTGAGGAAGAAGAGAATAGTTGTGGCTTTCTCTATTCCAATCCTTCCCCTTGGTGAAAACCAAAATAGAACTCTTTTTAGAAGTTATATTTGGAAGTTATGAATTATGAAGATTCTCCCAATTTAGGGCTCCATAGGAAAAAACATGTTTCCTGACTTTGTTCCATGTCTTCCTCTTCCTCAAGGTGTAACTTGATACAGTCTCCTTAAAAGGGTTTTTGCTAGAACTCCACTGCCTACCAATCCATTTCACCTCCATGGCTGTGATTTCAGAACCCCATCATGGGACCATTAAGCTGGGCTGTCACACAGGTTTCAGGTTTGTAGTAATTACTTTTATCTATCTAAACAGAATGCTATGCATTTTAGGACAAGAACTATACCTAGCATTCACTACTGTTATGCTCAGTGTCCTGCATTGTGATCAAATATTACTATAATGGTTGCTATTATAAATTCCCACACAGTTTTCACATTAACCTCACATGATCAGAAAGTCATGAATCTCTTCAAACAGTTCATTTGAAAAAGCAACAAGATGTATGAAATATAACTTTGAAGAAAAGTTGAAAATACAAACTTGAAAACTTGAAAATACAAATCCATATTTATAATTATAATCAACATTTTATATGCATGCATCTTAATTTTAACAGTAATAATTATATACAATTTTATTATCTGCTTTACCCAATGACTCTATATTATAAACTATATCCTATGTGTCTATTCCATACTTGTTAACTTATTTGTTGATAAGTAACTTACAAAGATGGTATTGGGAGTGGATCTTACATATCAGTTGCCTAATGTATTTACTATTGACAGGAAAATAATATAAGCAAAGATAAGTTTCTTCTAAAGAACAATAGGCCACCAGACATGGAAAGGAATAAAATGATTTTTTGAGAGATCAGTGTTTAAATAAGAGTGTTATTGCAATTGAAGAGCATGATAACAAGTATGAGCATTTTAACATGAGACGATATGAGAAAAAATAAATTAAGGGGAAGGAAAAGAGAATAATAAGGCAGAGGTGCTGAAAATGCATTGTGAACACGAAGTAGGTTAAATGTAATTTATCTTGATATAGAAAATACGTAAAAACTTGATTAAAATATTTATTTGTTACCTTTTAAAAAATCAAAATATTTCAATGAAGCACAATTTTAAATGAATGATTTCTGTCTGATTATTTTTTATGTGACCTAACATCACAAATAGACGTAAAATATATTTGTGCATCACTATCTTGCTATAAAGTACATTAAACTTCTATGTCGGATATCATAACCTCATTTGTCAGACTCAGAAATTCTTGGGTTCTGCCTATTATCCCAGAAAATTATTAATAATGTTTTCTTGCCTCATCATCAGTGTCCCACTTTAGACAAGAAATAACATAGTTACCCTGAAAATGACACACTTGGTAATTAAATTCTTAACTTATTTTCTTCTGCCATAATATTCAGCACAGGGATCAAAAATTCAAAGCAAAATAGCAAAATAGGACACATTAGCTTTATTCACCACCCCCACACAATTAGTTTATATTAATAAATAAAAATAAAAGAAACAAATTAAAGTAGCCCTTGCAAAGCTAAAAAGTCCAATTAAAAGTCTACAACAACAGAGTGGAGGGCAATATGAAGAATCACCACACAGAGAGGACCACTCAGGACACTGACAGAGTGAAGAGATCTGGAAATGTGTGGAGAGGCTACACAGACACAGGGGGAAGCTACTAGTATCTGTCATGAAACAGGTGCCATTGCCATCTTGAGTGGCTTCCTCTGCTGAAGATCCCAACAGTCTTGGCTGTTGTGGAACCCACCAATCTCACAACAGCTACAGACTCTCCACAAATTTCACAGCATGGGGACCCTGCATTGTTCATCATCACAGACCCCAGTTGCCTGCCTTTGCAGAGGACACTGAAATCTCTCACCACTGAAGTAACCATCAGTCATGGCTGTGAGGTGCAGCTCTGCTCCATCATCTCAGAAGGAGCTGCTGTTGTGTTACCATAGGACCAAGTCTATGAATATCCCTACCTGCCCTGTGGACCCCTGAACAGGAGTCATAGCTCATCCATGTATGCTTGAGTGCCAAACTTTGGCTCTGTACACCTCCCCATGTACCCATCCTCCAGACTCCAGCTCCACAGCTATTCCTTATGTGCCCATGTTCCAGGCAGTAGGACCAATGCCATTGCAAGCTAGCCAGTACCCCAGACTCCAGAGCTGTTGTCACACTGTGAGCACCCATGCACCAGTCCCAGCTCTGTGGCTGCGCCACTGGCATCCATGCATCAGACACTAGTGCAACCACCACTAAGAGAGGTCTCAAATAAACCACCTAATTTATGACTCAAGAAAATAGAAAATTAGTACATCAAACCCAAGTTACTACAAGGAAGGAAGTAGTTGAGAGCAGTAAAGAAATAAACTAAATGGAGACTAGAAAAACACTAGAAAAAAATAAAATTGACAAAACTTTAGCTAGACTATAAAAAAGTGATAATATGCAAATAAAATCAGAAATGAAAAAGGTGATATTAAAACCAATGCTGCAGATATACAAAAGTATGGATAGTTATATGCAAGAAATTGGATAACCTATAAGAATAAGATAAACTCTTAGAAATATATAACCTACCAAGATTGAATCATGATAAATCAGAAAGCTGAGCAAATGACTAGTAAAGAGATTGAATCAGTAATCAAAAATTTCCTAACAATGAAAGCCCAATAACAGATAGATTCACTAGTGAATTCTACCAAGCAAGTCAAGAATAATTAATATCAATTTTTCTCCAACTCTTCTTAACTATTGAAAAGGAAAGAATACTTCAAAACTCATTTTATTGAAGAAGCATTGTCTTTTACCAAAGCCAGAAGGGAATCTACTAGAAAGGAAAATACAAGTTAATATCCTTGATGAAAATAGATGCAGTATACTCAACAAAATACAAGCAAAGAAATTCCATAGCATATTGAAGGAAACATACAACATGATCAATTAAAATTTATCTCTGGAAAGCAAGAATGGTTTAAAATATGTAAATCAATAAATATTATTCTGCCACAAAAAAAGGAGGAGATTTTGTGATTTGGACAATGTGGATGAACCGGGAAGACATTATATTAAATAATATAAGCCAGAGAAAGAAAGATAAAAACAGTATTGTATCACGAACATGTATAATCTAAAAACATAAACAAAAATAAAAAAAGTAGGACTCAGAAACTGAGGGTAGAATGGTGGTTGGCTGGGGCTGGGTGTTGGAGAAATGGGGAGATGTTGGCACAAGGGTACAAATTAGCTGTTATTAGATGAACAAAATATGAGAAGGTAATGTACAACATGGTTAATTTTGTTAATAATGCCATATTGAGTAATTGAGATTTGCTAAGAGGATAGTAACCATTCTCCACCAAAACAAAAAAAAAAATAAAATGTTAGTTTTGTGATAATACAATGGTAATTATCTTGATTGTGGTGATTATTTCATAACATATACATATATTAAGTCATCACTTGCAATCTTTAAGTCTATATAATTTATTGGTCGATTATATCTCAATAAACAATTTAAAATTAAAAAATATATTTTTTCTGGAAATGAAAAGTCTTCTCTTCAAATCTGGAGGGATGTGTATGTATTTGTGTGTGTGTTAATGTGTGTGTGTGTACATGTGACCATTTGTTATTTGGGTGTCTGTTTAAATGCTTTAAGGTTATTCTTACAAAAATGACTATAAGTACCTTTTTTTTTTTGCTTTTTGCAGCTTATTGAGATGTAAATGGCATATAATTTTGGGTAACTTTAAGGTGTATAGTGTAATTGTTTGACATACTTATGTATTGTGAAACACTTACCAAAGTAAGATTGGTTAACACCATAGTTTACCTCACATAATTACCATCCTTTTAAAACCTTAGCATTTAATCAGTAAATATATTGAGCCTCATAGGAACTAACTTATATCACTCATTTGAAACCTCACTTCATTTTCAATATTTGTTCTCAGAGTAGAATGCACTTAGAGGAATACTCATTAATCCCCAGGCACTTTCACAGAAGTGGAAGGGAGAGGCCATGGAAAATTTATCTTATTTCAAACTGAAACAGGAACAAATAGGAAACTTGAAGACACTGATAAACAGCAAAGTAATTTAATCAGTAATTTAAAAATCGCCCAGTAATCAAAACTACAGGCCCAGATAGCTTCACAGGTGAATTCTTCCAAACCTTTAAAGAAGAGTTCATACTTATTCCTCTCAAACTATGCCAAAAAATATAAAAGGAAAGAATTCTTTCAAATTCATTTTATGAGGCCCACATACACTGATAACAAAACCAAAGTCTTCACTAAAAAAAAAAGAACTATAGGCCAATATTCCTGATGAACATGGATGCAAAAAATCTCAATTAAATAATAGCAAACTGAATCCAACAGTAAACTAAAGGAATCATTCATCATGATCAAGTGGGACTTATTCCTGGGCTGCAAGAATGCTTCAATATTTGCAAATCAATCAATGTTGAACTCCACATTATAACAGAAAGGATAGGAACCATAGGCTCCTCTCAAGAGATGCAGAAAAAGCACTTGACATAGTACAGCATCTATTTATGATGATAAAAATCATCAACAAAGTAAGATAAGAGGAAATACTTTGTCATCATAAAGGCCATGTATGAAAAACCCAGAACTAATATAATCCTCACTGGGGATAAACTGAGAGATTTTCTCCTATGGTCAGAAACAAGAAAGTGATGTTCACTGCATCACTTTTATTCAACATCATACTAGAAGTATTAGACATAGCAATCAGACAACAAAAAGAAATAAAAAGCATCTAAATTGGCAAGGAAGGAGTCAAACTTTATTTGCAGATGATATGATATTCTATATAGAAAACCCAAAGACTCCACCAAGAAATTGCTAGTAATGATTCAGGAAATTAGTAAAATCCCAGGATACAAAATAAATGTACAAAAATCTGTTACATTTCTATACACTAGTAATGAAGCAGCACAAAGAGAAATCAAGGAATAAATACCATTTAAAATTGCACCAAAAATAATAATATAGTAGAAATAAACATAACTAAAGAGGTGAAAGTTTAATACTCTGAAAACTATAAAATATTGTTGAAAGAAATTGAAAAGGACACAAATAAATAGAAAGAAATTCCGTGCTCAAGGACTGGAAAAACAAATACTGTTAAAATTTCTACACCGCCCAAAGCAACTTACACATTATTGTAATCCCTATCAAAATACCAACAGTATTTTTCACAGATCTAGAACAAACAATTCTAAAATTTGTATGGAACCACAAAGACCCTGAATAGCCAAAGCAATCTTGAAAAGAAAAGAAAAGCTGGAAGCATCACAATTCCAGACTTCAAGTTATATTATGAAGCTGCAGTAATCAAGAGAGTATGGTACTGGAACAAAAATAGACACATTAGTCAATGGAACAAAATAGACAAATGACATATTAATCCAACTATATGGTCAGTTAATCTTCTACAAAGTAGGAAAAAGTATCCAATGGAAACAAGACAGTTTCTTCAAAAAATGCTGTTGGGAAACTGGAAAACAACCTGCAAAAGTATGCAACTGGACCACTTCTTACAAAATACACAAAAATAAATTCAAAATGTATTAACAACCTTAATATGAGACTGAAAACCATAACAATTTTAGAGGGGAACACAGGCACTAATCATTGAAACTTCCTGCTAGATATGTCCCCTGAGTCAAGGAAAACAAAAGCAGAAATAAACTATTGTGGCTTCATGAAATAAAACAGTTTCTGCACAAGGGAGGAAATTATCAACAAAACTAAAAGATAACATACAGAATGGGAGAAGATATTTGCAAATGACATATCTGATAAAAGGTTAGCATCCAAAATATATGAAGAACTTATGCACTCCAAAAATGATTAATCCACGTAAAACCTGAGCAGAAGGCATGAATGGACATGTTTCCAAAAAAATACAGCATGGAGGCCTACAGATACATGAATAAATAACAACACTCATGTTCAAGGAAATTCAAATAAAATCTACAAAGAGATATCACCTCACACCTGTCAGAATGGCTAAAATCAGCAATACAAGAAACAACAGGTGTTGGCTAGGATGTGGAGAAAGGGGACCCCCTTTTGCACTGTTACAGGAGATACAAACTGGTGCAGTCACTCTGAAGAACAGTACAGAAATTCCTCAAAAAGTTAAAAATAGGACTACCTTATGGTCAAGAAATTTCACTACTAAATATTTGACCAAATATTACAAAATAATAATTCAAAAATATACATGAGATGACCCCCCCCATGAATGTTTTAAACATGTTTATAACATGCTTGTAACAGTATCCAAAGGATGGAAAAATCTTAATGTCGATTGAATGATGAATGGATAAAGAAGATGTGATATATAAATATAATGGGGGACCACTGGGTGGCTCAGTTGCTTGAACATCTGACTCTTGATTTCAGCTCAGGTCACGATCCCAGGGTTGTGGGGTTAAGTGCTGTGTCGGGCTCCACACTGGGCATGGAGTCTGCTTAAGATTCACTCTTTCCTGACTTCTGTCCTTGTCCCCTGTTTTCTCCCTCTATCTCTCTAAAATTAAAATAATGATAATAATAATAACACTTAGGAGAAGGAGAAGAAGAAGAAGAAGAAGAAGAAGAAGAAGAAGAAGAAGAAGGAGGAGGAGGAGGAGGAGGAGGAGGAGGAGGAGGAGGAAGAGGAGGAGGAAGAGGAGGAGGAGGAGGAGATGATGATGGAGGAGGAGGAGAAAGGAGGAGGAGGAGGAGAAGGAGAAGAGGAAGAAAGAGAGGAGGAAGAGGAAGAAAAACCGAATATAATGAAATATTACTCAGCTATAAAAAATAGTGAAATCTTGGCATTTACAGTGACATGGATAGAGCTAGAGAGTATTATGGTAAGCAGAATAAGTCAGAGAAAGACAAATACCATATTTCGCTCAGATGTGGAATTTAAGAAACAAAACTAACCATCATAGGGAAAAAAAAAGGAGAGAGGGAGTCAAACCAAGAAACAGAATCTTAACTAGAGAATAAACTGGTGATTGCTAAAGAGGAGATGAGTGGGGGGATGGGTTGAATAGGTAATGGAGGTTAAAGAGTGCACATATGATGGGCACTGGTTGCTGTATGGAAGTCTTGAATCACTAAGTTTTACACATGAAACTACTATTGCACTATATGTTAACTAACTGGAATTTAAATTAAAAAAAAACTTAAAAATAGAGTCTGTTTTTTAGTATATAGTTTCCTTTAAAAGTTAAAAATAGAACTACCATCTGATCCAGCAGTGGTAATACCGGATCTTTACCCAAAGAATACAAAAACACTAATGCAAGGCAAAGCATGCACCCCTATGTTAAGAGCAACATTATTTATAATAGCCAAGATAACTGAAGCAGCCCGTGTCCATTGTCCCAGATACTTTTCAAACTGCTGCTCTCTACTGTGTCTCAACTTAAATTACTTATTTTGCCAGCTCATTAATGGAGATGACTCAGTTTCCTATTGCCTTCTGGCTCTCCCAAAGTTAATCCCACTAATTTTCTAAGTACCCAGAAGTAAGTCGCACTGATTCTAAAAGCTCATGCACTTAAGTTTCACTGGATTTCATAGCCAGATGTTAACATGTTAATCTTATCAGTGCAGATCCCCAATCCTTGGGATGCCTGGTGTGGGATCTGATCCTTTTCTTTTTCTATGCTTGTGGTTTCCATCGCATTTGTGGTTATATCCCATCCGGGGTTTGATTCCCAACCCTTCCACCCTTTCTGATGTGGCCTGTTTTCTAAGATTAACTGTGGAAAGTCTATTCTCCCGGTACTCACTTCATTTTCAGGGTTAGTTACACAGAAGTACCTGTTTTCTTGGTGTGTCCATGGGATGAAGTGAGCTCAGAAGCCTCCAGAGTGTGTCATTTTAGCCCCCCTCTGAGTAAGTCTTCTGGTTTTTTTCCTCTTTTTTTAATTTTTTTTTTATTTTTTAAAATTTACATCCAAATTAGTTAGCATATAGTGAAACAATGATTTTGGGAGTAGATCCCTTAATGCCCCTTACCCATTTAGCCCATCCCCTCTCCCACAACCCCTCCAGCAACCTTCAGTTTGTTCTCCATATTAAAGAGTCTCTTCTGTTTTGTCCCCCTCCTGGTTTTTAGAATATTTTTGTTTCCCTTCCTTTATGTTCATTTGTTTTGTCTCTTAAAGTCCTCAATGACTGAAGTCACGTGATTTTTGTGTTTCTCTGACTAATTTCACTTAGCATAATACCCTCCAATTCCATCCATGTAGTTGCAAATGGCAAGATTTCATTCTTTTTTGGTTGCCGAGCAATATCCATTGTGTGTGTGCGTGTGTGTGTGTATGTGTGTATATATATATATATATATATATATATATATATATATACATATATATATATATATATATATATATATACCACATCTTCTTTATCCACTCATCCGTGTGTGGACATTTGGGCTCTTTCCATACTTTGGCTATTATTGATAGTGCTGCTATAAACATGGGGGCGCATGTGTTCCTTCAAAACAGCACACCACACCTGTATCCCGTGGATAAATGCCTACTAGTGCAATTGCTGGGTTGTAGGGTAGTTCTATTTTTAGTTTTATGAGGAACCTCCATAGTGTTTTCCAGAGTGGCTGCACCGCTTGCATTCCCACCAACAATGGAAAAGAGATTCTCTTTCTCCACATCCTCACCAACATCTGTTGTTGCCTGAGTTGTTAATGTTAGCCATTCTGACAGGTGTCAGGTGATATCTCATTATGGTTTTGATTGTATTTCCCTGATGATGAGTGATGTTGAGCATTTTTTCATGTGTCGGTTGGTCATCTGGATGTCTTCCTTGGAGAAGTGCCTATTCATGTCTTTTGCCCATTTCTTCACTGGATTATTTGTTTTTTTGGGTGTTGAGTTTGATAAGTTCTTTATAGATTTTGAATACTAACCCTTTATCTGATATGTCATTTGCAAATATCTTCTCCCTTTCCATTGTTGCCTTTTAGTTTTGCTGATTATTTCCTTCGCTGTTCAAAAGCTTTTTATTTTGATGAGGTCCCGGTAGTTCATTTTTGCTTTTGTTTCCCTTGCCTCCAGAGACGTGTTGAGTAAGAAGTTGCTGTGGCTGGGGCGCCTGGGTGGCGCAGTTGGTTAAGCGTCCGACTTCAGCCAGGTCATGATCTCGCAGTCCGTGGGTTCGAGCCCTGCGTCAGGCTCTGGGCTGCAGGCTCTGGGCTGATGGCTCGGAGCCTGGAGCCTGTTTCCGATTCTGTGTCTCCCTCTCTCTCTGCCCCTCCCCCGTTCATGCTCTGTCTCTCTCTGTCCCAAAAATAAATAAAAAACGTTGCGAAGTTGCTGTGGCCAAGATCAAAGAGGTTTTGCCTGATTTCTCCTTGAGGATTTTGATGGCTTCCTGTCTTACATTGAGGTCTTTCATCCATTTTGAGTTTATTTTTTGTGTATGGTGTAAGAAAGTGGTCCAGGTTCATTCTCCTGCATGTTGCTATCCAGTTTTCCCAGCACCACGTGCTGAAGAGACTGTCTTTATTCCATTGGATAGTCTTTCCTACTTTGTCAAAGATTAGTTGGCCACAAGTTTGTGTGTCCATTTTGGGGTTCTCTGTTCTGTTGAGTTGATCTGAGTGTCTGTTCTTGTGCCAGTACCATACTGTCTTGATGATTACAGCTTTGTAGTGCAGCTTGAAGTCTGGGATTGTGATATCTCCTGCTTTGGTCTTCCTCTTCAAGATTGCTTAGGCTATTCAGGGTCTTTTCTGGTTCCATACAAATTTTAGGATTATTAGCTCTAGCTCTGTGAAGAATGCTGGTGTTACTTTGATAGGGTCTGCATTGAATATGTAGATTGCTTTGGGTAGTATCTACATTTTAACGATATTTGTTCTTCCTATCCAGGAGCATGGAATCTTTCATGTGTGTGTGTGTGTGTGTGTGTGTGTGTGTGTGTCTTCTTCAATTTCTTCCATAAGCTTTCTATAGTTTTCAGTATATAGATTTTTCACCTCTTTGGTTAAATTTGTTCCTAGGTATTTTATGGTTTTTGGTGCAACTGTAAATGGGATTGATTCCTTGATTTCTCTCTCTGTTGCTTCATTGTTGGTGTATAGGAATGCAATGAATTTCTGTGAATTGATCTTATATCCTGTAACTTTGCTGAACTCATGAATCAATTTTAGCAGTTTTTTTTTTGTAAGTCTTCTGTTTTTGATCAGGCAAGGAAATGAGCATCTGTGTTCTGATTATGGACAGATTTTTCTTATGGCAGAAGTGCAAGCTTAGAGATAGGCCACAATTTCCTCAATCACTATTGCCTGAAGTTGTTTCCAGGACATTAAAAAAGACAATCTTTGTTTTTTTCTCATTTTTTTTTCCTTTAACTTTTTTAGGAGACAGCTATTTAAGGATTAGGACATCAAAATCAACTGTATATGTGGTGTAATTTAAAAAGTCATTTTGCATACTGAGGGAAAAGTGCTTACTCATAAAAAAAAACCAAGAGGACCTGAAGTTCATATCTCAAGTTTATTCCTAACAAAGAGCTCCTACAAAGAAATCAAACAACAAACAAAAACAACAAAACAAATGAGATTTTGATTTTCAATATATTAATATTATGAGATTCTAATGTATAGATTTCAGAAACAAATAAAACATACATAAGACTTACAAAGAAATAAGAAAGTATGGCCCATGCTAAAGAAGTAAATAAGCTTATAAAAATCATCTCTTGGGAAGTACAGTTAGTGGACTAATTAGACAAAGACCTTAAAACAGCTGTTGTGTTAGACAAAGACTTTAAACCAACTGTTTTAAAGATGGTCGAAGAGATAATAAAAAAGTGGACAAATTCAGGAAAATGACGTGTGAATAAAGTGATAGTCAATAATGATATAGAAATTATTAAAAATAATAAACACAAATTCTGAGTTGGAGAGTACAATATATCAAGTTTAAAAGTTCACCAGAGTGATTCAGAAGAAGATTTGCACAAATAGAAGAGATAATCAACCTAGAAGATAGGACAATTGAAATTATCAATTATCAGCAACAGAAAGATTTTCTAAGATTAAATGAAAATGAATATAGAGATCTATGTGACACCAACAAGCTGACCTATACATTATGTCAGTCTCAGAAGCAAAAGGCAGAGAGCAAGAATAAGAAATATTATGTGAAAAAAAGTGGCTAAAAGCTGTCCAATTTGATGGAAACTATGAATCTACAAATCCAAGCTCAACAATTTCCAAGCTGATGAACTCAAATACATCTACACAAACTTACATTTTAGTCAAACTATTGTGTACCAACGACAGAATTTTGGAAATAATAATAGATAACAAAGTTGTCACATGCAAGGGATTCCTAATAAGAATGTCAGGACATATCTCAACTGAAACTTTGTAAACTGAAAGTCTGTGCATTCATATGTTCATATAGCTGTGAAAACAAACGAACCATCCACTGAGAATGCTTTATCTGCAAACTATACTGTAAAAAATGAGGATGAATTTAAAATATTCTTAGATAAACAAAACATTAGGGAGTTGATTACCACTATTCTATGCCGTGCCAAAATGGTAAAGGAAGTAATTTAGGTTGGAACTAAGAGGTTGAAATTGTACTTTGTACAATTATCTAAAATTGTTCAGATTTAAAATAAAATATACATTTCTTAAAGTTATTTTTGTATGATTTGGGGCAAACATTTATAACCATATACTTTGTGCTCTCTCTCTCTCTCTCTCTCTCTCTCTCTCATATATATATGTGTGTGTGTGTGTGTGTGTGTGTGTATGAAAAATATATATTTAATACACACACACACACACATATATATATATATATATATATAAAATGAAAATATTCATACATAAATTGGTCCCTATACTTTGAAATGTGTTTTCTAGTAAACCTTACTGTATGCACATGTCATTCAAGAATATGTTTTGATGTGGTATCTCTAAAGATCACAATTTTGCATTTAGAATATACATCTATCAACTCACTTTCTTTTTGAATTTGACTATTTATAGTACCTCATCAAAGCAGAAATGTTTAGTTTGAAGGAGACACACTTGTTGCTTGTGTTTTGTTGCCATCTTGAAAAAATATATTGCCAAGACAAATGTCAAATGAGATATAGCCCATTTTTTCATCCTGAAACTTTAGAATTTTATGTCTTATATGTAACTCTTCAAAATATGTTAAGATATTTTAAGTTCCAAGTGCCCATCAACTGATGAATGCATAAAGAACACATAATTCTGACATTGTGAAATGTTTTTGGAAATATTCTCTATTCCTTGCACCTGGTTGCTCTGCCTATTGTGCCCATGACTGCTTTAGTCCACACTCAGCCTGGACTTCCCTTTCTGAAGGGGGTCTGAGCATCCTGTTACCCCTCCTTTGGTGACCGCAGATAGGATTAAGACCTGCTCCTGAACTCCCTACCATGGCTAGCAACAAATGCTGAGGTCCCTGCTGCTCCTCTGGGTCATGCATCCTGGTGTCTCCCTGCCTCAGTCCATCTCAGATTTGAAGCCTGAAGACCCCATTCTCTCCTCCTGAGCCTGGAAAGCCCCAGCTTGTCTTGAGGGACAGTTTAACAATTGACTCCTTTGAGGAGCCTTAGGAACTTAATGAGTGTCATGGAGTAAGTGAAGAAATGAATGAATGAATTTTTCTCCCAAAGAGGGAGTAGCGGCTCTTGGTTCTTCCTGTTACCTTCCACCACCAGTGCGGGATCATAACACATCTTAGATAGGAGGAATGTGGAAACCATCTGGGCCTCTCCATTGACTGTGGATAAACTGAGGCAAGGGTGTAAATGACAGGGAGGAAGCAAATGCCTCTTGTATGCCTCACCAGAACCTTGTCCCTGACAAATCCTGCCCAAGGGGTCATCCAGGGAGAAGGATGTGACTTAGACTTCTCAGGAGCACCTCTGAGAAGAGTCTAAGGGTCAAAGTATTGGTGGATTCTGATATCCTGTCTTGCTCCATGTCAATTATAAAGCACACAAAAGAAAAAGTCAAGTGAGTGGTAAAGTTCTCACACAAGCTAGGTGTCTTTTTTTCTTTTCTAGCAACAAATCCTAGAGCCCAGCACATGTATCCATCCAAATACACTCCCTGCAAGCAAACGCTGGACAGAAGAATATATGTCTCCAAAAGAAAGCAAGCTTTTGTGGTTAGTTAGAAACTTATTTGGGGGATGCTTGTGTGGCTCAGTGGGTTAAGCCTCAGACTCTTGATTTTGGCTCAGGTCATGATCTCATGGTTCGTGAGTTTCAGTGTCTCTGCAGGCCCTGTGCTGACAGTATGGAACCTGCTTGGAATTCTCTCTCTCTCTCTCTCTCTCTCTCTCTCTCCCTCCCTCTGAGTGAAAGCTTTCCTTTGTTGGAAAAATTTTGCCTACTGCTTTTATATCCTTACTCATTATTTATGTGTTCAACTTTTCTATTTCTTCAAGATTAAGTGTTGTTGGCTGCATATTTCTAGGATTCTATAAATTTTTGTATCCAAATTTGTGCATAATTGTTCATACTAATCTCTTATGATCCTTTTTATTGTAATTGTGAATGCAAATGCAGGAGGAGAAGAGGAGGGCATGGAAAGAAACTTAATCAACTGATGTCTGCAAACACAAAAATCCATGGGGAAAAAATCACAGCCTCAACATGTATAGAGTGTCTGTGGTGGCTGTGTTGACCATTGGTATCCTCATCAGCAGAAGCTTTTGGGGTATACTGCCTGGGATCCATGACAAGTGCATCAGTAATGAAAGCTTGGCATGAGAATCTGCAGTATCTACAAGGGCTACTGAGGTCCTTAGTGGGGAAGGCTGCTAGGGTCATATACAGAGCAGACCACTGGCAACCAGTTGCTCCCACTGCATGACTGATACTGGTAACCCCTGCTCTTTTTCCTTTTTTCTATTCACTTCTAGATGTCTCAGCTTTTCTAGTCTCTCCATGATTGAAACTGACATGAGTAATTCCCGGAGTTCCCTGAAAGGCTGGAGAATATGATCATTTTTTCCCTCCTGCTTTCAAGAAGTTTCCTCTTGGCACTGAACAGTACTGGCTTGGAGTATAGGAAGATGCTGGCAAAATAAAACTTCCTCCTACAATTTCTCTGCAGTTTTTCTCAAGGTTTTTGTTTGTTTGTTTTTTTATTCATTCTACTGTATTGCTGAAGTTTTTTGAGTGGACTCCTGAGCTTTCTTAGAACCACTTTTATTTGTGGATGGCTACCTGAGTGTTGATATTTATGAGGGAATGGAGACCATAATCTCTTATTCTGCCATCTTTCTGATATAATTGCCAGAATGAATGATTTAATTGATGAAATGCTGTTTTTTTCAGTTTTTTTTTTTTTTAATTATAGTTGGTTGATGTATAGTGTAACATTGGAGTCAGGGGTAGAATTTAGTGATTGATCGCTTACATACAACATCCAGTGCTCATCACAAATGCCCTCCTTAATACCCATCTCCCATCTAGCCCATCACCCACCAACTTCCCTCCAACAACCCTCAGTTTGTTTTCTATAGTTAAGAGTTGTGTTTTTCTTTTTTAATTTATTGTCAAATTGGTTTCCATACAACACCCAGTTTCTTCTATGGTTTGCTTCTCTCTCTCCCCACCCACATCTCATCTGTTTTCTTTCTCAAAGTCCACATATGAGGGTGAAATCATATGGTATTTATCTTTCTCTGACTTATTTCACTCAGCATAATACAGTTTAGCTCTGCCAAAGTCATTGCAAATGGTAAGATTTTATATCTCTGTTCATTAGTATGGACATTTTGGCTCTTTCCATAATTTGGCTATAGTCAATGACGTTGCTATAATCCTTGAGGCATATGTACCCTTTGAATCTGTATTTTTGTATCTTTTGGGTGAATACCTAGCACTGAAATTGCTGGGTCATAGGATAGTTATTTTTTTTAACTTTTTGAGAAAACTTCATACTGTTTTCCAGAATGGCTGCACCAGTTTGTATTCCCGCCAACAGTGTTAAGAGGGTTCCCCTTACTCTGCATCCTCGCCAACATTTGTTGTTTCTCTGCTGTTAATTTTAGCCATTATGACAGATGTGAGGTGGTATCTCATCATAGTTTTGATTTGTATTTCCCTGATGGTGAGTGATGTTGAACATCTTTTCATATGTCTGTTAGCCAGCTGTATATCTTCTATGGAAAATGTCTATCCATGTCTTCTGCCTATTTTAACTAGATTATTTGTTTTTTGGTGTGAAAAGTTGTTCTTATAATTTCAAACTGTTTGCTACTACTCACAATCATACTGAATATGAATGCATAACTAGGTATCTTCAACACAATGAAAATGAAACACAGATAAAAATCCTTTCTCCATTTTTCTCTCTCTGTTTTCTAGTTACTAAATTCTGTTAGTTTATAGTTTTCATTCACATCCTAATTACTAAAGTGTAATCGTAAGGATTTTATGCATTTAAACACTTTTCAGTATCTTCTAGGGGAATTCCTTTTTTAATCAATACTTCTTTAGGTCTACTGTAGAAATGGTAAGTGATGACATCATACTTGCATATTTCTCAAACTTCCCAATATTTTACACATTTATGACATTGATACTTTGAAAAGATTTTCTTTATATTTTTTATATCAAACACAATTTTTCTTCCTCTGAAGTCTCTCATCTCCTCTGCCACCTTCTCCACTTAATCTAGTTTTTGTCCATAAATTTAAATACCTTGAACTCTGGCCCTTCTAGGTGACATAAATTCCAAATGTATTTATTCTCTTAAATATATTAGGTACACACTTGGCTTTTCCTTAAACACCCAAAACTGCAATAGTGTTAGGTTTCTTTCCCCAATATACTATTTTTCTCACATCATTCACCCATATATTCATTAATCCATTTATATTATCTTTACTGAGGTGACTTTGCAGAAAATAGGCTTAATATTTTAGATGCAACATTAATAGCACAAACATAGTTTCAGGTGTCATTACTATTTAGGTTATTTGGGGAAACTGATATTACAAAGTAGTGCAAAAATTTATGACTTTACCAATACAATAAAAGAATAATGGATTCACACATAGACTACTGTAACTAAGAATCTGGTTATGTCTATAGAAGAAATGATTTATTCAGATAGTGTAAGGCTTTAAACTGGTAAATGTGGTAGAATGTGGTGAGGAAATTCCAAGCAAAGAGAAAGTAGATGTGTTAACTATAACTTAAAATATATAAAGATATATAAAGAACTAAACAACTTCCAACAGAGGTGGTGAGGGAAATGAAGCAGAAAACAATGGCCTAGAAGGGAAAGAAAAATACTATGAAAGGCTACCAAAAGTATATAATTCATCCTAGAGACTAAAATTAAGCCAATTATTTGAGAATAGATTATTGAACACCCAAAACAAGAACAGGTTACCCTGGGTTTTTATCTGAGTTAGCATATGTCTGTATGAATAGAAACCATAGGTCTATTAATTAGGCAATTTATATGTATAGCTTCTCTTTCTATATATAACCAGATATTTCTTTTATCTGTATGAAAGTTAACTTGTCATAATAGAATATGTTAGAGAAAAATTATTCAAACATTTCTTAAAAAATATAAAAGTATATTTTCTTTACCAAATATGCAAAAAAACCCCAAATTAACATATTTGTAAAAATGGTTTTCTACACGTTTCTGTCTTTCTAAATTATAAACTTCTGATTGTAGGCATCCTATATTAAGTCTCAGTAACTCAGAATATGCATAAGTACTCAATAAGTTTCAGTAACTTACCTTAAAATAATAATTTTAATGTAGAAATTCAAAATTTAAAGCATTTTATCACTTTATTTTTTTTATTTAATTTTTATTTTTTTTTAACGTTTATTTATTTTTGAGACAGAGAGAGACAGAGCATGAATGGGGGAGGGCCAAAGAGAGAGGGAGACAGAGAATCTGAAACAGGCTCCAGGCTCCGAGCTGTCAGCACAGAGCCCGACACGGGGCTCGAACTCATGGGCGGCGAGATCATGACCTGAGCCGAAGTCGGACGCTTAACCGACTGAGCCACCCAGGCGCCCCCATTTTATCACTTTATATGATTTGTCTTTATTAATCATATAAAATAAATACCAAAAATGAGAGTAATAATATCACCTTTCTCACATTATTTTTTTTTAAAAGCAAGAGAGAAAATTTACAGAAAAATGTTAACAGAGTGCTTAGCACATAAGTATTAAAAAATATAAATCCTCATGCAATTATGGTAATGACATTAAAAATGACATCTTGGGAGTGCCTGGGTGGTTCAGTCTGTTAAGCGTATGACTTTATCTCAGGTCATGATCTCACTATTCATGAATTTTACCTGTTGTCAGGCTCTGTGCTGACAGCTCAGAGCCTGGAGCCTGCTTTGGATTCTGTGTCTCCCTCTCTCTTTGCCCATCTCCCACTTTCTCTCTCTCTCTCAAAAATAAATACACGTCAAAAAAAGACAATTTGATCCTAACTCAATAACAATAAATTACTTTGTACACTTTTATTTTTTAATGTTTATTCATTTATTTTAAGAGAAAGAGAGAGAGAGAGTGTGCACCTGGGCAGGCAGGTGAGGGAGGGGCAGAGTGGGAGAGGCAGACCAAAGAGAGGGACAAAGAACCTCAAGGAAGATCTGTGCTAGGAACTTGACACGACAGTCTCACAAACCATGAGATCATAACCTCGGCCTAAATCAAAAGTCAGATTCTTAACCGACTGAACCAACCAGGCTCCCCAATTTACACTGGACACTTTTAATAATTGATTATAGTCTGAAACGCATCTATAGAAGTTGCTATTTCCTTTTCTGGTGTGGGGTACATAATTTATGGGAGTTGTTTTTTTCACTTGTTAAACTTGGGAAACTTTTACTTCTTGTTTAATGATAGTTGTTTTAATAATTTTTTCCCCTGTAGACCACTTATCCTGGACGCCCTGCCTCCAGGGAAGAAGTAATGATGAACTCAGATTTAAATCCTCTTTCCAAATTGCAATGACTTAGGGATATGATCTTAGAAATTTCATAGTCTTGATTGTCTTTCCTAAAAGGCAAGGGGAGAAGACCCATAACTCCCAGACAAAGCTATAATAAACTATTCTTTAGTCATGACTGTATTCTTCCCTCTTTTGTTTCCCAAACTTCTGAGACTGTCAGGAAAAAAGCAACAAAAACAACTACTAATCCATAGAAATGATTCCAACTATGGATCTCATCCAAACCATGCATCTGTATGAAGGGGGACACTTTGTTCAGTTTTGAAAAGATGAGCATAAACATTAATACAAACTCTGAAGCATACTTCAGCAGGTAAGTAGAAATCTTACAACACAGTTGACACTTGGACTACTGTAAACAATTTTGTCTTATGATATTTTAATGGTATTTTCTCTTCTCTAGCTTGCTTTATTTTAAGAATACAGTGTACAATATGTACACCATACAGAACATGTTAATTGACTATTTATGTTATCAGCAAGGCTTCCTGTCAAGAGTAGGCTATTATCAATTGGCTTTTTAGGTAGTCAAAAATTATATACAAAAATTATATATTGTCATATTGGCTAACATACAGTGTATAGAGTGTCCTCTTGGTTTTGGGGGTAGATTCTCATGATTCATCACTTACATACAACACCTAGTGCCCATTCCAAAAAGTGCCCTCCTCAATGCCCATCACCCATTTCTCCTCCCTCCCACCCCTCCCCCCATCAACCCTCAGTTTGTTATATGTATTGAAGAGTCTCTTATGGTTTGCCTCCCTCCCTCTCCATTTGTAACTATTTTTTTCCCCTTTCTTTCCAAATCCTGCCTCTTGCAGCAACGTGGTTGGAACTGGAGGGTATTATGTTAAGTGAAATAAGTCAGTCAGATATTATATATTTTCACTCATATGTGGAACTTGAGAAACTGAAACCACCTTTTTATTTAAGTACAGAAAGAGTATCGCCCAGTAATACCCTTTAATCCAAAATCATCTTTCCCTTCTCCAAAGGTATAACATTTTTTTATTTGCCATGATAATAGGCCAAAAGCCTGATTAAAACTCTTCACACAATGTCACCATATTCAACATTTTATGTCTTGATAATTTATTTATTAAAATTCTGAAAGATTATTTTAAGGAATCACAGAGGAAACACCAACGTTGTTCCAAAATAATTGCCTTTAACATTTTCAGTTCTAATTTCATATGTCAGAAATTCATTAGTGTCCCTCGTCCATTAAATGTATGATAATGAAATGAATGAAAGAAGGAATAAATATTTTGATCCTTCTTAAGGATCAACAAACTTAAGTCAGAAGGCCCAGAATATTGTCTCACTTCTACCAGTGAATGTCTATAACTGACAAATTTTAACTCAACTTGCCAAGCCTCACCCACCAATCTACATACAAAAATTAATAATTAAATGTCACTCGTTTTAAAATTATCTCTCAAACATCACCAAATATCAAACTTTTATGTACATTATAATATGGGATATGAAATATCTCTTTGCACTTATCCTGTGCTTTTTGTTTTCAATCACCTAGATATAGGGTGCAATATACATATTCCCAAATAATCAGCTTTAGTGAGTAAGTAAAAAGTCCCTTCTCTGCACTGTGTCCTGTTTGTATGTATATTTATGGTCCAGAAATTCTAGCATGAAGTAAGCTATCTTTTGTAGAATCCACTTTTCTCAGCTAGTCAAAATTCAGATGTTTAATATTTCCAAACTGCTTGTTAAGCATATGGTTTCTCTTCCTGAATGCCAAGATAAATAGTAAATTGTGATAAATTGAGTCATATTTCAGCCTTTCCCTTATCCTTGTAAGACCTGTGATAATCTCTCTTACTCTGGAGCCTGCTATCTTACAAAGATTAGCTAAAGTTGATTTCATATTGTTAGAAACTGATTTGATCATGCAGAGGTTGGAGCCAGTGAGCAGGAGTCATGAACATTTTTTAAAATATTTCTATTATGTAATTGTGTTCAGTTATTTTTAAATTATTTCATTCCACCTATGAAAGACCACACAGCTCAAAAATGTGTTCTTTTACATGAAAAAAAAATATAGAATTAAATTTTACTGCAACTCTGTTACCACCTCAAAAAACACCATTATATCCTTAATGTATTAAGGACACAATAAGAGATCTATCTTAAAGGGAGATATCTAAGAGTCTGTTTCACATTACTTGAATCCACTGTTAGCTTCCCTACACTTAAAGGAGTCTCCAACATTTTCCCAAAGCATAATTGTTACAATCTTAATGTGGAATTGATTCTGCTGTAATAAGTGAAAGATTTAAGTAAGCACTTAAATCTTGTAGAATTTGTCTCAGTAGATATTTATACATTGAAAATAAAATTATCTGTGTGCATTAATCCCTCCTTGGCAACAACAATAACAGCAAAGAGTTAATGAATACTGACAGGGCACATTCAGGGATAAGATGCAAATATTAATTATTCAAGAACTTTCTATTATTCCAGGTTAAACTGGGTACGTTATGGATTATAGAAACAAGACCACAGTCACTGAGTTTATTCTTCTGGGGTTTCAGAATGAGAAGGAAGTAGAAATTCTTCTTTTTTCTGCATTCTTGCTCATGTATATGACGTCTCTGATTGGCAACACCATGATCATCCTTTTGGTGTGTGGTGACTATCGTCTGCATTCACCCATGTATTTCTTTGTAGCCAATCTTTCCTTCCTTGAAGTTGCCATCACCTCCACAGTGGTGCCTAAGATGCTAGCAAACACATTTTCCCTCACCAAGGCAATATCCTTCGTAGGATGTCTCACGCAATCTTTCTTTTACTTCCTCTTGGGATCCACGGAATTCTTCATCCTGGTCGTCATGTCATTTGATCGATACATTGCCATCTGCAACCCATTGAGGTATGCCATCATCATGAACAAACAGACATGCATATTGTTGCTTCTGGGATCCTATTTAGGTGCATTTTTGTCAATTTTAGCACCATCAATCTTAACTGCTCCTCTGCCCTTTTGTGGACCAAATATTATCAATCACTTCTTTTGTGACAGTGGCCCTGTGCTAAAGCTGGTCTGTGCAGATATCGCTCTGGCTGAGCTGGTTGACTTTATCTCCTCTGCTGTGTTGCTCTTGGGCTCCTTGCTCTTCACAGGAGTGTCTTACATGTACATTATTATTACTATCCTTAGAATTCCTTCTGTCCAGGGACGGCAGAAAGCTTTCTCCACTTGTGTTTCACACATCACTGTTGTGACACTTTATTATGGAAGCTCCATCTTTATTTACGTCCGCCCAAAAAAGGGTGATGTGATGGATGTTAACAAATTTGCCACAGTGCTGAACACCATTGTAACGCCGATGTTGAACCCTTTCATCTACAGCCTTCGAAATAAAAAAGTCAAAGAATCCCTGAAAGATGCCTCCAGTAAGTATATAAGTATGCTAATAAATTTGAAACCTCAACAATGATATTTTTATAGAATTTAATGATTCACATACTTGACAACAAAATCATTTATTTGATGTAATTATGTGAATATTTAAAATTTTACATAAGGGAGAAACATATGTGAACATATCTTTCTACATATCTATTCTACATATATTCTGAACCAATAGGTCCAGTATTCAAGTAGATTCTCAAAATCTTTGTAGATAATTAATAGAACCAAAAGTACATATAAACATTTCTGCATACATACATACATACATACATACATACACATATATACATTCTTAAAGCCGTCTTTTTTCTCCCCATTTTCCTGTTATTTCAATTATTCCAAAACCAAATTCCTGTATAACCTCCAGATTTGAAATCTGGATGGCTCTGATTGTGATAGATTCTCACCTTCTGTCAGGTGCCTGGGTGACTCAGTTATGAATCTGACTCTTGCTTTGGGCTCAGCTCATGATCTCATGGTTGATGGGATTAAGCCCTGAGTGGGGATCTTTGCTGACAGTGTGGAGCCTGCTTGGGATTTTCTCTCTTTGCACCTTCCCCACTAGTGCTCTCTCTCTCTCTCTCTCTCTCTCTCTCTCTCTCTCTCCAAATAAACGAAAAAATAAACATTAAAAAATTCTCACCTTATGTTACCAATTTATGATTTTTTTTCTTTATAGATATCAGTGTATATTTGAATTTAATACAAATAAATTCCCTTATTAAGGTGGTGAATTTATTTTGACTTGAGTTTTGATATATTACTTTTAAATTATATATGTCATTGGATAATTAAGTTTATTTTAAATGTTTATCTATGTTTGAGATGGAGGGTTGGAGGAAAGGCATAGAGAGAAAGCCTATCACTAAAGCACAAAGCCCAATATGGGACTTGAACCCAGGAACTATAAGATCATTACCTGAGATGAAATCAGATGCTTAACTAATGGAGCCAGATGGCCCAGATAATTAAGTTTTAAGTTACAGACAGATCTTCTCAGGCCTCTATTTAAGTTATAATCTGCAGCCATTATGCTCCTATTTCTATGCCACTGATGCTGGGGCAATAGAATTCACAAGAATTTAAAAGCCCCTGGTGAATAGGCAGAAGAGGGATAGCAAGCAGGAAACTATCAGAGGGGTTTATTTATTTTACTTTTCAGGATCATTGGAAATGAATCTATTCAAGTCAAGACCACATTTTTTTTTTTTACACAAGAGATCGTTATTTTTTTAACATGACCACAATTATTCAACTCTTATTTTATTTTTGTGTTTTCAATTTTTTATTCATGTTCCTGTTAGTTAATATACAGTGTGATATTAGTTTCAGGAGTAGAATTTAATTATTCATCAGTTATATACAACATCCACTGTTCATCACAAGTGCCCTCCTTAATAAGCATCACCCATTTATTTAACCCATCTTCCCACCCACCTGCCCTCCACTCTCAGTTTCTTCTCTATAGTTAAGAGTCTGTTGCATGGTTTGCCTGTCTCAGTTTTTCTTCCTATATTCATTTGATTTTTTTCTTAAATCCCACATATGATTGAAATAATATAATATTTGTGTTTCTCTTAATGATTTATTTCATTTAGCATAGTATTCACTAGCTCAATCAATGTTGGAAATGGAAAGATTTTTAATGGCTTTCATTAAGCCATTCTTTTTAATGGCTGAGCAATATTCCATTATATATATATTATATATATATATATATATATATATATATATATATATATAATATATATAATATCTTTTTTTATCCATTCATCAATGGACACTTGGGCTGTTTTCATAGTTAATACTGCTAGAAACATGGAGTACATGTATCTCCTTGAATTAGTATTTTTGTATTCTTTGGGTAAATACCTAGTAGTGGAATTATGGGATCATAGGGTAGTTCTATTTTTAGAGGAAACTCCATACTATTCTCCAGAGTGGCTACATCAGTTTGCATTCCCTCAAACACTGGGTTCTCCTTTTTCTGCATCCTCCCCAACATCTGTTATTTTCAGTTTTGTTAATTTAGCCATTCTGACAAGTGTGAGGTGGTATCTCATTGTAGTTTCATTTGTATTTCTCTGATGATGATGTTTTCATGTACCTGGTAGCCATCTATATGTCTGCTTTGGGGAAAAAAAAAATGTCTGTTCATGTCTTCTGCTCATTTCTTAACTGGGTTATTTGTTTTGGGGGTGTTGAGTTTTATAAATTCTTTATATATTTTGGATACTATCCCTTTATCTGATATGTCATTTGCAAATATCTTCTCCCATTCCATTAGTTGCCTTTTAGTTTTGTTGATTGTTTCCATTGCTGTGCAGAAGTAATTTTTATCTTGATGAAGTCCCAACAGTTCATTTTTGCTTTTGTTTCCCTTGCCTCAGAAGACATATCTAATAAGAAGTGGCTAAGGCTATGTCAAAGAGATTACTACTTGTGTTCTCTAGCATTGAAAATGTTTCCTGTCCCACATTTAGGTATTTCATCCATTTTGAATTTATTTTTGTGTACAGTGTAAGGAAGTAGTCCAGTTTCATTCTTTTACACAATGAGATCTTTCCTAAAGTGTAATAGGGACTTGAAACTTTCATGATAACAGGGAGATTACATTTGAATAAGCAGTCAAAATATCTTAATTAAATATGAAGAAATAGGTAAAAGTACTCATTTGAATATAAATGAAGATCCATTCCTGTTACATGACTTATTTATTTCAAAATAGCTAGCCTGTCTCTCATTTTAAATATATTTTACCTTTTTTTTTTCTTTTTTGAGAGAGAGAGAGAG
This sequence comes from Panthera pardus, assembly GCF_024362965.1. Lineage (NCBI taxonomy): Eukaryota > Metazoa > Chordata > Mammalia > Carnivora > Felidae > Panthera > Panthera pardus. Next base: position 5,108,661 of record NW_026526654.1, read on the forward strand.
AGAGAGGTGGGGAGAGACAGACATGGAATCTGAAGTAGGCTCCAGGCTCGAGCAGTCAGCACAGAACTCAATGTGGGACTTGAACCCACGAAGCATTAGATTATGACTGAGCCAAAGTTGGCTACTTAAATGACTGAACCAAATAGGTGCCCCTAGCTAAAGTGTTTCTTGTAAGAAATATGTGATTTTAAAAGAACATTGTTGCATGGAATAATTTTATTAAAGTATATACTTTATGAAGATATCCCATCTTTGTCTGATCTAATAAGGGTGTATCAATGTTTTCTATATGCCTCAGTAGTTGGGATACAAATGAAGATGTAAAGCTCTGGAGTCATCTGCATTTAATTAGCCATTCATTTCAAGATCATTTTTAACCTATGAATTCTGATTTCCAACTATTGAATTCATCACATCCCCTTTCCCCATATATCTTTGACTACACATCTTGACTGTCAGTAAATTAATAGTAGTAATCTTTTCAATGTGTGTGTCTCTTCTCAGAACACTATCATTTCTGTTTAGACTCCCAGGACATTTCTGGAACCATACATTGTGCTTGAGGCACTACTGGCTACTGGAGGAAGCTGTAGATTGGTTCTTTCAAAAATAACCATTAATAATATTATTTTTATTACCATGAATATAACCTGGAGATATAATTCAGACTTGTATGGGTTTGAGCATGAATTCTGAAGTAAAAACAGCTTTACAGTAATGGGGTGGCTTGCTGACCAGAAGAGGTACAGACTCCCTGGCAGTAATCTCCCCCATTATCCTCAATTACCCTAAAATAAGGCTCACTTCATCTTCTGTAAATAATTCACATCATTTGAATTCAGCATCAAATGTTGTAATCTATTATTTTAATATGTATCACAGTATTGAAATCAAGTGATGAATTATCTTTCCTAGAGGAAATGATATTTCTTAAGCACATATAATGACTTCCCCATTTATTTGTGTATCTCTATTGCTGAATAAGTATGTTTTACTTAGTCGCATATGAGACAAATCACACCAGAGAAAGGATTTTCATCTTTTATTATTTATTATTGTATTCTCAATATCTATAAAAGTGCCTGAGGGGGCACCTGAGTGGCTCAGTCAGTTAAGCGTCCGACTTCGGCCCAGGTCATGATTTCACATTTCATGAGTTTGAGCCCTGCATCGGGCTCTGTGCTGATGGCTCAGAGCCTGGAGCCTGCTTGGATTCTGTGTCTCCCTCTCTCTCTGTCCCTCCCCCACTCATGCTCTGTCTCTGTCTCCTTCAAAAATAAAAATGAAAAAAAAAATTAAAGTGCCTGAGAACTATTAGTTGTACATAAACATTAGTTGGATCAGCAAATAGATGAATAAAATAACTCTATATTGTCAATATACATTTCCAAATTAATAAAATGATCAAACACTAAGCAGGAAAGAGGTGTAAAGATGGTGGAGTAGCAAGAGGACCCAGAACTTGTCTCATCCCTCAAACACAGCTAGGTAAACATCAAACCATTTTGAACTACTAGGATTTTGATCTGAGGATTAACAGAACAATCTGCATAATTTCCTGCACAGAACCTGGCAGGTACATAATTTTGAGAATTAAACTGGGAGAGAGAAAAGCCCTGGTACCACCAAGGGGAGGGAGTTATTTTCATGAAGAGGAGGAAGATAGGGGTGGGGGGTGGAGAGCAGTGCAGTGTGTTTGTGCAAGAAAGCACTCTCCCTGAAAGCAGCTAAAGAGAAAGAGTGAAAATGTGCACAGGTATTCACACAAGGAAACTGTTACACAGAACCATTGATGGGGGGGGGGGGGGGAGGAGAAGGTTTCAATACTGCCAGTTATTTTATAATCAATGGAACTAAGAACCTGTGAAGTGTCAGAGGTCAGCCCCTGGTGGTGCTCCAGCAGGGAAGCAGTACAGAGCCTTGGGAACAGGCAGTGCAGTCTGAGGATCCCCTGAGTTGCATGGGGAGAAGGGTTCCACTGCTTGGAGTGCATTTGGTACAGGTGATCTGGCCTCTCCATAGATAAAAGAAAGTCAGTGTAGCCATACTTATATCAGACAAATGACATTAAAAAAAAACTGTAACAAGAGATGAAGAATGATATGTCATAATTAAGGGGTCTATCCATCAAGAAGATCCAATAATTGTAACTATTTATTCCCCTCCATCTTGGGAACAGCAAAATATATAAATCAGTTTATAACAAATATAAAGAAACCCACTGATAATAACACAATAATAGTAGGTGACATTGGGGCGCCTGGGTGGCTCAGTTGGTTGGGCGGCCAACTACAGCTTAGGTCATGATCTCACAGTCTGTAAGTTCGAACCTTGTATCAGGCTCTGTGCTGACAGCTCAGAGCCTGGAGCCTGCTTCTGATTCTATGTCTCCCTCTCTCTCTGCCCCTTCCCTGCTTGCTCTCTGTCTCTCTCTGTCTCTGTCTCTCTCTCTCAAAAGTAATAAATATTAAAAACATTAAAAAGAAAAAAGAAAAACAGCTTCAAAAAATAGTAGGTGACATTAATACTCCACTTACAACAAAGGACGGATTATCTAAGCAGAAGATCAACAGGAAGACAATGATTTTGAGACACACTGGACCAGATGGACTTAACAGATACATTCATAACATTCCATCATAAAGTAGCAGAATGTACATTCTTTTTGAATGCACATGGAACATTCCCCAGAATAGATCACACATGGGGTCACAAATCAGCCCTCAACAAGTATAAAAAGATTGAGAACATACTGTGCATATTTTCAGATCACAATGCTATGAACTTGAAGTTAACCTCAGGAAAAAAAATTGGAAAGTACTCAAATACATTGAGGTTAAAAAGCATCCTATTAAGGAATGAATGGACCAAGAAAAGTAAAGAAGAAAATAAAGTATGTATTTGTATACATGTAAGCAAATGAAAATGAAAATACAACAATGAATATCTTTGGCATACAGCAAAGGCAGTCCTAAGAGGGAACTGTATTGCAATTCAGTCCTACTTCAAGAAGTAAGAAAGGTCCCAATGCACAACCTAACCTTACAACTAGAGGAGCTAGAAAATGAAAAGCAAATAAACCCGGAAGCCAGCATAGAAAGGAAATAATAAAGATTAGACCAGAAATAAATTGTATAGAAACAAGCAAACTAAAAACAGTAAAACAGATCAATAATACTAAGAGCTGGTTCTGTGAAATAATTAACAAAATTGGGGTGCCTGGGTGGCCTAGTCAGTTAAGTGTCTGACTTTGACTCATGTCTTGATCTTACAGTTTGTGGGTTCGAGCCCAGCATTGGGCTCTGTACTGACAGATCAGACCCTGGAGACTGCTTCAGATTCTGTTTCCTTTTCTCTCTGCACTTGCACTCTGTCTCTCAGAAATAAATAAACATTTAAAAATTTAAAATAATAATAATAACAAACAGACTGATCAAAAAGAAAACAGAATGGACCCACATAGATAAAATCACAAATGAAAGAAGAGAGATTACAAGCAACATCAAAGAAATACCAAAAATTATAAGAGAATACTATGAATAATTATATGCCAAATACCTTGGCAATCTGGAGGAAATGGACAAATTCTTAGAAACTCCCAAACTACCAAAACTGAAACAGGAAGAAACAAAAAATTTTACAGACCCATAACCAGCAAATATTGAATCAGTGATCAAAAATCTCCTAACAAATAAGAGTCCTGGGCCAGAGGATTTCTCAGGGGAATTCTACCAAACATTTAAAGAACAGTTAATAGCTGTTCTTCTCAAACTGTTCCAAAAAATAGAAATAGAATAAAAACATCCAAACTTATTCTTCAAAGCCAACATTACCTTAATTCCAAAACCATACAAAGATCCCACTAAAAAGAATTACAGGCCAATATCGCTGATAAATCTGGATGCAAAATCCTCAACAAAACTAGCAAACTGAATCCAACAATACATTAAAAGATCACTCACCATGATCAAGTGGGGTTAATCCTGGGCCAAATAATAGGTTCAAAAATTGCAAATCAAGCAATGTAATACACCGCATTAATAAAAGAAAGGATAAGAACCATATGCTCCTCTCAATAGATACAGGAAAATTATTTGACAAAATAAAGCATCCATTCTTGATAAAACCCTCAACAAGGTAAGGTTACAGGAAACATACCTCAACATAATAAAGGCCATATATGAAAAAAAAAACATAGCTAATATCATCCTTAATGGGGAAAAACTGAGAGCCTTTCTCCTATGGTCGGGAAATAGCATGTCCACTTACACCATTACTATTTTACAGAGTATTGGAAGCTTTAGCCTCAGCAATCAGACAACAAAAAGAAATAAAACAAATTCAAATCAGTAAGGAAAAATAAAAACTTTCTATAATTGCAGATTACATGATACTTTATGTAGAAAACACAAAACTCTCCACCAAAAAAATTGCTAGAATAATTCATGAATTCAGTAAAGTCAGTGCATATAAAGTCAAGGTGCAGAAATGTGTTGCATTTCTATATATCAATAACAAAGCAGCAAAAAAGGAAATCAAGGAATGGATCCCATTTTCAATTGCAGCACAAACAATGAGATACTTAAGAATAAACATCACAAAAAAGGTAAGAGATATGTACTCTGAAAATATAGAACATTTATGAAAGAAATTGAAGAAGACACAAAAAAATGAAAAAAGAAAACAATATTCCATGCTTATGGATTGGAAGAACAAACATTGGTAAAATGTCTATACTACCAAAAGTAATCTACACATTAATGCAACTGTAAAATAATACCACCAGCATTTTTGCACAGCTAGACGAGACAATCCTAAAATTTATTTTTTAATATAAAATTTATTGTCAAATTTGTTTCCATACAACACCGAGTGTTCATCCCAACAGGTGCCCTCCTCAATGCCCATAACCCACTTTCCCCTCCCCCCGACCCCCCATCAACCCTCAGTTTATTCTCAGTTTTTAAGAGTCTCTTATGGTTTGGCTCCTTCCCTCTCTGCAACTTTTTTTCCCCTTCCCCTCCTCCATGGTCTTCTGTTAACTGTCTCAGGATCCACATATGAGGGAAAACATGGTACCTATCTTTCTCTGTAAGACTTACTTAACTTTACATAATACTCTCCAGTCCCATTCACGTTGGTAAAAAAAAAAAAAAGACATATTTCATTCTTTATCATTGCCAAGTGGTATTCCATTGTATATATAAACCACAACTTCTTTATCCATTCATCACTTGATGGACTTTTAGGCTCTTTCCATAATTTGGCTATTTTTGAAAGGGCTGCTATAAACATTGGGGTACAATTGCCCCTATGAATCAGCACTCCTGCATCGCTTGGGAGGATAGCAGTGCTATTGCTGGGTCATAGGGTAGATCTATTTTTAGTTCTTTGAGGAACCTTCACACTATTTACCAGAGTGGGTGGGTGCACCAGTTTGCATTCCCACCAACAGTGCGAGATGGTTCCCATTTCTCCACATCCTCTCCAGCATCTACAGTCTCCTGATTTGTTCATTTTAGCTAAATTCATTTAGCATTTTAGCCAAAACCTCAGAGACGTTTTTTCCTGCTTTCTCCTCTAGGGTTTTCATGGTTTCCTGTCTCACATACCTGTCCTTCATCCATTTTGAGTTTATTTTTGTGAATGGTGTAAAAAAGTGGTCTAGTTTCATTCTTCTGCATGTTGCTGTCCAGTTCTCCCAGCACCATTTGCTAATGAGACTGTCTTTTTTCCACTGGATATTCTTTCCTGCTTTGTCAAAGATTAGTTGGCCATACTTTTGTGGGTCTAATTCTGGGGTCTTTATTTTATTCCATTGGTCTCTGTGTCTGTTTTTGTGCCAATACTGTGCTGTCTTGATGATTACAGCTTTGTAGTAGAGGCTAAAGTCTGGGATTGTGATGCCTCCCGCTTTGGTCTCCTTCTTCAATATTACTTTGGCTATTCGGGGTATTTGTGGTTCCATACAAATTTTAGGATTGCTTGTTCTAGCTTCAAGAAGAATACTGGTGCAATTTTGATTGGGATTGCATTGAATGTGTAGATAGCTTTGGGTAGTATTGACATTTTAACAATATTTATTCTTTCAATCCATGAGAACGGAATGTTTTTCCATTTCTTTGTATCTTCTACAATTTCCTTCAAAAGCTTTCTATAGTTTTCAGCATACAGATCTTTTACATCTTTGGTTATGGCTATTCCTATGAATTTTATGATTCTTGGTGCCATTGTGAATGGGATCAGTTTCTTTATTTCTCTTTCTGTGGCTTCGTTATTAGTGTATAAGAATGCAACTGATTTCTGTACATTAATTTTGTATCCTGTGACTTTGCTGAATTCATGTATCAATTCTAGCACAGTTTTCGTGGAGTCTATCTGGTTTTCCATGTATAATATCATGTCATCTGCAACAAGTGAAAAGTTGACTTCATCTGTGCCAATTTTGATGCCTTTGATTTCCTTTTGTTGTCTGATTGCTGATGCTAGAACTTCCAACAATATGTTAAATCACAGTGGTGAGAGTGGACAACCCTGTCATGTTCATCATCTCAGTGGGAAAGCTCTCAGTTTTCCCCATTGAGAATTATATTAGCTGTGGGCTTTTCATAAATGGATTTTATGATAAGTATGTTCCTTCAATCCCGACTTTCTCGAGGGTTTTTATTAAGAAAGGGTGCTGCATTTTGTCAAATGCTTTTTCTGCATCAATTGACAGGATCATATGGTTCTTATCTTTTTTTTTATTAATGTGATGTATGATATTGATTGATTTGTGAATTTTGAACCAGCCCTGCAGTCCAGGAATGAATCCCACTTGATCATGGTGAATATTTTTTTATATGCTGTTGAATTTGATTTTCTAGTATCTTAAGGAGAATTTTTGCATCCATATTCATGAGGGATATTGACCTGTAGTTATCTTTTTTTGCTGGGTCTCTGTCTGGTTTAGAAATCAAAGTAACGCTGGCTTCATAGAATGAGTCTGGAAGTTTTGCTTCCCTTTCTATTTTTTGGAACATCTTCGGAAGGATAGGTATTATCTGAGCTTTAATGTCTGGTAGAATTCCCCAGAGAAACCATCTGGTCCTGGACTCTTATTTCTTGGGAGATTTTTGATAACTGATCCAATTTCTTCACTAGTTTGGGTCTGTTCAAGTTTTCTATTTCTTCCTGTTTGAGTTTTGGAAATGTGTGTGTGCTTAGGAATTTTCCCAGTTCTTCCAGGTTGTGTAGTTTGTTGGCATATAATTTTTCACAGTATTCTCTGATAATTATTTGTATTTCTGAGGGATTGGTTGTAATAATTCCATTTTTATTCATGTTTTTATCTATTTGGGTCATCTCCCTTTTCTTTTTGAAAAGCCTGGCTAGAGGTTTATCAATTTTGTTTCTTTTTTCAAAAAACCAACTCTTGGTTTCATTGATCTGCTCTACAGTTTATTTTTTTAGATTCTATATTGTTTTTTCTCCTCTGATCCTTATTATTTCTCTTCTTCTGCTGAGATTGGGGTGTTTTGCTGTTCTGTTTCTATTTCCTCTAGGTGTGCTATTAGATTTGTATTTGGGACTTTCCTTGTTTTTTTAAAATATGCCTGGATTGCAATGTATTTTCCTCTCAGGACTGCTTTTGCTGCATCCCAAAGCATTTGGATTGTTGTATTTTCATTTTCATTTGTTTTCATATATGTTTTAATTTCTTCTCTAATTGCCTGGTTGACCCATTTATTCTTTCGTAGGATGTTCTTTAACCTCCATGCTTTTGGAGGTTTTCCAGACTTTTTCCTGTGGTTGATTTCAAGTTTCATAGCATTGTAGTCTGAAAGTGTGCATGGTATGATCTCAATTCTTTTATACTTATGAAGGGCTGTTTGGTGACCCAGTATGTGATCTATCTTAGAGAATGTTCCATGTGCACTGGAGAAGAAAGTATATTCTATTGCTTTGGGATGCAGAGTTCTAAACATATCTGTCAAGTCCACCTGATACAATGTATCACTCAGGTCCCTTGTTTCTTTATTGATTCTCTGTCTAGATGATCTATCCACTTCTGTCAGTGGAGTATTAAAGTCCCCTGCAATTACCACATTTTTATCAATAAGGTTGCTTATGTTTGTCATTAATTGTTTTATCTATTTTGGTGCTATCAAATTCGGTGCATAGACATTTATAATTGTTAGATCTCCATGATTGATAGATACTGTGATTACTATATAATGACCTTATTCATCTCTTGTTACAACCTCTAATTTAAAGTCTCATTTGTCTGATATAAGTATGGCTACTCCAGCTTTCTTTTGACTTCCAGTAGCATGATAGATAGTTCTTCATCCCCTCACTTTCAATCTGAAGGTGTCTTCAGGTCTAAAATGAGTCTCTTGTAGACAGCAAATACATGGGTCTTGTTTTTTAATATCCATTCTGATACCCTATGTCTTTAGGTTGGAGCATTTAGTCCATTTATATTCAGTGTTATTATAGAAAGGCATGGGTTAGAGTCATTGTAATATCTGTAGGTTTCATGCTTGTAGAGGTCTCTCTGGTACTTTGTGGTCCTTGAAACATTTCACTCACAGAGTCCCCCTTAGGATCTCTTGCAGGGCTGATTTAGTGGTGATGAATTCCTTCAGTTTTTGTTTGTTTGGGAAAACCTTTATCTCTCCTGAATGACAGATTCGCTGGATAAAGGATTCTTGGCTGCATTTTTTTTTTTTTCTGTTCATCACATTGAAGATTCTCTGTCATTCGTTTCTGGCCTGCCAAGTTTCAGTAGATAGGTCTTCTATTACCCTTATATGTCTACCTTTGTAAATTAGGGTATGCTTATATCTCTAGCTGCTTTCAGAATTCTCTTTATCTTTTTATTTTGCCAGTTTCACTAGGATATGTCGTGCAGAAGATTGATTCAAGTTACGTCCGAAGGGAGTTCTCTATGCCTCTTGGATTTCAATGTCCCAGATCAGGGAAGTTCTCAGCTATGATTTGTTCAAGTACACATTCAGCACCTTTCTCTCTCTTCTTCTTCTGGAATTCCTATGATGAGGATATTGTTCAGTTTGATTGCATCACTTAGTTCTCTAATTCTCCCCTTATACTCCTGGATTTTTTTATCTCTATTTTTCTCAGCTTCCTCTCTTTCCATAATTTTATCTTCTAATTCATCTATTTTCTCCTCTGCCTCTTCAATCCGTGCTGTGCCCACCTCCATTTTATTTTGCACCTCATTAATAGCATTTTTTAGTTCCTCATTACTATTTCTTAGTCCCTTGATATCTGTAACAATAGATTCTCTGCTGTCGTCTATGCTTTTTTCAAGCCCATCAATTAACTTTATGACTATTGTTCTAAATTATTATTCTGTTATATTACTGAAATCAGTTTTGGTCAATTGGTTAGGTGTCACTACTTCCTGGAGTTTCTTTTGAGGACAGTTCTTCTGTTTTTTCATTTTGGGTAGTCCCTGCAGTAGCTCCAAACTGCAGGGCACTTCCCATGTGCTGTCCAGAGAAACTTGTGTTGGTGGGCAGGCCACAGTCAGACCCTATGTCTGCCCCCAGCCCACTACTGGGGCCACAGTCAGACTGGTGTGTACCTTATCTTCCACTTTCCCAAGGGCACGTCTCACTGTGGGGTGGTGTGACCCCTGTCTGGCTGTTTGCACACTGCCAGGCTTGTGATGCTTCTTCGATGGGATCTGGCCAAGGGTGTTTTACAGGGGGTGGATCTGCCAGGTGCACATAGGTGGGAGGAGTAGGCTTAGCTTGCTTTGCCTTAGGTGGTCCCCTGCAGGAGGCGCCCTGCAGCACCAGAGGGAGGTGGGCCCTTTGGAGAGATAGATCCACAAAAGCACAGCATTGGGCATTTGCTTAGTGCAAGCAAATTCGGTGGTGGGAACTGGTTCCCTTTGGAATTTCGGCTGGGGGTGAGAGAGGGAAATGACCCCTGCCAACAACTTTGTTCCCCCACTGTGCTCTGTCCTCCCAGAGCTCAACAACTCTCCCTCCCAGTGTCCTCTCGCACTCCCCACTCTCTGAGAGGAGAGCTGTTGACTTTTAACATTCCAGATGTTAAATCCTACTGGCTGTCAGAACTCACTGAATTGGCTTCTCCACTTTTGCAAGCCAGACTTGGGAGTCTCTGTCTTGCTGGGCAGGCTGACCTCCACCAACCCAGCTCCCTCCTGCCAGTCCTTGTAGCATGCACTGCCTCTCCACCCTTCTTACCCTCTTCCATGGGCCTCTTGCCTACACTTGGCTCCAGAGAGTCTGTTCTGTTAGTCTTCACGTTGTTTTCTTGGTTATTTTGGCAAATGTCAGTGGAATCTAAGTGATCAGCAGGATGAGGTGAGCCCAGTGTCCTCCTATTCCACCATCTTCCTGTTCCCTCCCATTCCAAAAATTTGTATGGAACCACAAAAGACCCTGAATAGCCAAAGCAATCCTGAAAAAGCAAAATAAAACAGCAGGTATTATTATTCTAGATTTCAAGCTACATTACAAACATGTAGTCATAAAGACAGTATGGTACTGGCACAAAAACAGACAAACAGATCAATGGAACAGAATAGAAAATTAGAAATGGACCCACAAATATTGGTCACCTAATCTTCAATAAAGCAGGAAGAATATTCAATGGAAAAAAAAGACTGTCTCATCAACAAAGGTGCTGGGAAAACTGGACAGTGACATACAAAAGATTGAAACTAGACCTTTTTTACACCACACATAAAAATAAATTCAAAAAGTTTGAAAGACCTAAATGTGACATAGGAAATCATCAAAATCCTAGAGAAGAACACAGGCAGCAACCTCTTTGACCTCGGTTGCAGCAACTTTTTAGTAGACTCATCACGGAAGGCAAAATAAACAAAAGCAAATATGAACTATTGGGACCTCATCAAGATAACCTTTCTGCACAGCAAATGAAACAATCAGCAAAACTAAAAGGCAGCTGATGGAATGGGAGAAGATATTTGCAAATGACATATCAGATGAAGGGTTATTATCCAAAATCTACAGAAAACTTACAAACTCAACACCAAAAAAAAAAATAATAATAATCCAGTGAAGAAAATATGCAAAATACATGAGTAGGCACTTTTGCAAAGAAGCCATCCAGAAGGCTGACGAGACACATGAAAGGATGCTCAACATCACTAATTACCAGGGAAATAAAAGTCAAAACCACAATGAGATATCAACTCACATTGTTAGAATGGCTTAAATTAACAATCAAAAAGAAAAAAAACAACAACAATAGGTGTTGGTGAGAATGCAGAGAAAGAAGAACCCTCTTACACTGTTTGTGGGAATGCAAACTTGTACAATCACTGAAGAGAAGTATGGAGTTCCCACCAAAAAACTGGAAATAGAACTACCCTATGATCCAGCAATTGAACTATTAGGTATTTACTCAAAGGATACAAAAATACAGATTTGAAGGGATACATGCTCCTCACTATTTATAGCAGCTTTGTCTGCAATACCTATACTATGGGGAGAGCTCAAATTTCCATCTACTAATGAATGGATAAAGAAAACGTGATATATCACAAAAACACTCCAAGTACTAAGCAGTCAATATACACCTTATTGAATTAATTAATTTTTTATTTAACAATCTTATATGTGCTTTGTTCAATTACCTGAAAGATTTCTCAAGATAAAGTAGCCATGTTTATTTGAATCTCTTTACTTATTATTGGTCTGCTCATGTCTTCAGTTTCTTTATCAGTCAGTCTTGGTATGTTGTATTATTCAATTTGTTGGCTCATTATTCTTCTTAGTATTCTCTTATGATCCTTTGTTTTTATGTGGCATTGGCTGTGTCTTGTCTTTGATTTCTCATTTTATTTGAGTTTTTTTTTTTTTCTTAGTGTAGGGGAAATGGCTTGTCGGTGTTGTTTATATTTTTCCTTTTTTTTTTTTTAGGCTCAGGTATAGAATTTAGAGATTTGTCACTTACATAAAATTCCCAGTACTCATCATAATATGTGCTCTCCTTAAAACCCATCACCCATCTAGTCCATCCCTGACTTGCTCCCTCCATCAATCTTCAGTTTGTTCTCTATCATTAAGAGTCTCTCATGGTTTGTTTCCGTCTCTCTTTTTCCCCCTCCCATGTGTCCATCTGTTTTGTTTCATAAATTCCACATGTGAGTGAAATCATGTGGCATTTGTCTTTCTCTGACTGACTTCTTTTGCTTAGCATAATACACTCTAGCTCCAGCCATGTCATGGCAAGATGACATTCTTTTTGATGGCTGATTAATAATCTTCTTTTTCCATTCATAAGTCAATGGGCATTTGGACTCTATCCATAATTTGGTTTTTGGGGATAATGCTGCTGCAAACAATATGGTGCATGTATCCCTTCAAATCTGTATTTTTGTATCCTTTGCATAAATAGCTAGCAGTGTAAATGTTGAGTTGTAGAGTAGTTTTATTTTTTCCCACTTTTTGTGGAAACTCCACACTGTTTTCCAGACTAGTTGCTCTAGTTTGCATTCCCACCAATAGTGTAACAAGGTTCGTCTTTCTCTGTATTCTCATCAACACCTGCTGTTTCCTGTGTTGTTAATTTTAGCCATTCTTATAGATGTGAGGTGATATCCCATTGAATTTTCATTTCTTGTCTTGATCTTAGTGGAAGATATTTTAGCTTTTCACTCTGGAGTATAATGATAACTGCTGGCTTCTCATATATGGTCTTTATTAGGCTAGGGTGCATTCCTTATACCTAGTTTGTTGAAGTTTTTAATCCTGTAAGTGTCTTGAATTTTTTCAAAAGCTTTTTTTTTTGCATTTACTGATGTTATAATTTTGATTTTTATTCTGCTAATGTGTGTCCTCTTTATTGATTTATATATTTTGAAGTATCATTGAAAAACACAGATAAATCCCACTTGATCATGATGTATAGTCTTTTTAAAGTACCGTTGGATTAGATTTGATAGATTTTGTTGAGGACATTTGCTTCTGTGTTCATTATGGATATTGGCTTATAATATCCTTTCATTATATTTTCCATGTCTGGCTTTGAAATGAGTATAATACTGGCTTTTTAGAATTTATTTGGAAGTATTCCTTCTTTAGTTTTCTGAAGATTTTAAAGGTTTGACATTTTTTAATGATTGGTAACATTTCCTTATGAAACCATCTAGTCCTGAAATTTTGTTTGTTTGGGGTTTCTTGAATACTAATTCAATTCATTACTAGTAATTTGTTCAAATTGTCTACTTTTTCCTGATTCAGTTTTGGAAGATTATATGCTTTTAAAAATTTATCAATTTATTTTATATTGTCCAATTTTTGGAATATAATTGTTATAATATTCTCATATAATTATTTTTTAAATTTAATTCCAATATAGTTAACATGAAGTATTATATTGGTTTCAGGTGTACAATACAGTGATTCAACTATTCTGTACATTACTTGATGCTCATGGTGCTAAGTGTACTCTTTAATTCCCTTCACCTATTTCACTCATCCCCCTACCCATACAAATATTTATATTTCTGTGGTATCAGTTGTAATGTCCCCTCCTTCACTTCTAATTTTGAATCTTCTCTTAGTATACCTAATGGTTTGTCAATTTTATCTTAAAAAAATCAGTCCTTTTATTTTTTCTACTCTTTTTCTATTTTCTCATTGATTTATCTATGCTCTATTTTTTTTTTCTTATATTCTTGCTTTTCTTAACTTTGGGCTTAGCTTATTATTTCATAGTTTCTTGAGGTATAAAGGTAGGTCGTTTATTGAGGTCTTTCTTCTTTTTAATATAGGAGGTCATCATTATAAATGTAAGATCTAAAACTGGTAATCTCCTAGAAGAAAACATAACTTGAAAGCTTCATAATGTTGATTTTGTCAATGATTTTATGGATATGTTACTTAAATCACTAAAGCAAAAATAAGAAAGTGGGGCTACATCAAACTACAAAGCTTATGCATAGCAAATGAAACAATACCAGAATGAAAGAGCAACCCATAAAATAAGAGAATATATCTGTAAAGTGTATATCTGATGAGGAGTTAATTTTCAAATATATGAGGAATTCATACAACTCAGTAGCAAAACAAAAAGCAAAACAAAACAAAACAAAACAATACAATACAAAAAGCAAATACCTCAAATAAAAAGTGTGCAAAGGACTTGAATAGACTTTTATCGACAAAAAATACAAAAGACAGACAAATATATGAAAAGATGATGCTCAATATCACCATCATGAAATTGCAAATCAAAATCCTACTGTGATATTACCTCACATCTGCTAGAATGGCTATTAACAAAATTATCAAAAAGAAAAAAAAAGATACATTTTGGTGACAACATAGATAAAAGGAAATCCTTATACACTGTGGATGGAAATGTAAAATGTGTAAAACAGTATGAAGATTTCTCAAAAAAAATTAAAAAAATAAATTTAACTTATACCCAAGAGTCCAATGTCTTTTTAAAGATTATCAAAATAATTAAACCATAGTGTCAAAAATACCTGCACTCCCATGTTTATTGCAGTATAATTGACAATACTCAAGATATGGAAACAATTACAATGCCATTTTTTGGATAAATGGACAATGAAAATGTACTATATTATATACGATGCAATGCTATTTAATTAAAAAAATGAATAAATCCCTACTATTAGTTACAGCATGGATGGACCTAGATGACATTACGGGAAGTGTAATAAGTCAGTCACAGAAAGAAAAATACTAACTAATTCTACTATTATGAGGTATCTAAAATAGTCCAACTCAGAAGGGGAAAATAAAATGGTGATTTCTAGAGAATAAAGAGCTGAGATTGGAGGTGATAGGTATGTTTATTAGTTCAATTGTAGTGAGAGTACCATGAATGTACGCATATATCCAAACTCAGCAAAAGGTATCCATTATATATGTGTAATATTTCATAAAAAAATGTATCAAAATTAAATAAAACTAAATGAGAGATAAAATGTGGTTATCAAGCAAGCTACCACTTTGAGCTACTGGAACTCAACCAGCAGAGAATTATTTTTTTAACTTTATAATTTTAATTCCAGGATATTTAACATACAGGGTTATATTTATTTCATGCATACAATATACTGGTTCAACAATTCTATACATTATTCAGTGCTCATCATGACAAAGTGTACCCATTGATCCTCAGCTGCTATTGCACCCTTCCCTCCACCCTCCTCCCCTCTGGTAACCATCAGCTTGTTTTCTATAGCTAAGAGTCTGTTTCTTAGTTTGCTTTTTTTTTCATTTGTTGATTTTGTTGTTGTAGTTGTTTCTTCCAAGATTTTATTTCAACTCATATTAGTTAACATATAGTGTGGTATTGGTTTGAGGAGAGAATTTAGCGGATTCTTCACTTACATATAACATCCAGTTCTCATCACAAGTGCCCTCCTTAATATACATCACCCATTTATTCTATCCCCCCCACACACACCTCCCCTCCAACAACCTTCAGTTTGTTCTCTATAGTTAACAGTTTCTTTTGATTTTCTCCCATTTCTGTTTTTATCTTACTTTATTTTCCTTCCCTTTCCCTATATCAATCTCTCTTGTTTCTTAAATTCCACACATGAATGAAATCATATGGTATTTTTCTTTATCCGACTGACTTATTTCACTTGGCAAGATATCTTCTGGATCTATCCACATTATTGCAAATGGCAAGATTTCATTTTTTTTTTTATTCCTGAGCAATACTCCATTTATCATTCATCAGTCAATGGACATTTGGGCTCTTTCCATATGAGTGGAATAATATATTATTTATCTTTCTCCAATTTATTTATTTCATTTAACACTATAGTCTCTAGCTCCATCCATGTTGTTGCAAATGGCAAGTTTTCATTCTTTTTTATGACATAATAATATTCCATTGTGTATATACACCACAAGTTCTTTATCCATTCATCTATTGATGGACACTTTTGCTACTTCCATAATCTGGCTATTGTAAATAATGGTGCAATAAACACAGTGGTGTATATATCTCTTTGAACTAGTGCTTTTGTTTTTTGGGTAAATATCCAGTGGTGCAATTATTAGATACTAGGGTAGTTCTATTTTTTTTTTTTACATTTTGAGGAAACTCCATACTGTTTTCTATAGTGGCTGCATTATTTTGCATTCCTACCAACAGTGCATGAAGGTTCCTTTTTATGCACATCATCACCAACACTTATTTTTTCTTGTCTTGCTGATTTTTCCCATTCTGACAGGTGTAAGGTGATATACTATTGTAGTTTTAATTTGCATTTCCCTGATGATCAGTGATGTTGAGCATATTTTCATCTGTCTGTTGGTCATCTGTATTTGTTTTTTGCAGAAATGCCTGTCCATGTCTTCTGCCCATTTTAATTGAATTATTTCTTGTTTGGTGTTGAGTTGTATCAGTTCTTTATATATTTTGGATATTCATCCTTTACTGGATATGCCATTTGCAAATATATCCTCTTATTCAGTAGGTTACCTTTCAGTTTTGCTGATTGTTTCTTTCGCTGTTCAAAAGCTTTTTATTTTGATATAGTTTCAATAGTTTATTTTTGCTTTGTTTCCATTGCTTCAGGAGACATATCTAGAAAAAATATTCCTGTGGCAAATGTCAGAGAAATTACAGCCTGTGTTCTCTTGTAAGATATTTATACTTTCAGGTCTCACATAGAGGTTTTTAATCTATTTTGAGCTTATTTTTGTGTGTAGTGAAAGGAAGTGGTGTAGTTTCATTCTTTTGCATGCACCAGTCCAATTTTGCCAATAACATTTGTGAAAGAGACCATCATTTTCCCATTGTATATTTATTTCTCCTTTCTCAAAGATTAATTTCCCATGTAATTATGGGTTTATATCTTCATTTTCAATTCTATTCCATTGATCTAAGTGTCTATTTTTATGCCGATACAATACTGTTTGGATTGCTACAGCTTTATAGTATAACCGAAAGTCTGGAATTGTGATACCTACAGTACTGTTTTTCTTTTTCATGATTTCTTTTGTTATTTGAAGTCTTTTCTGGTTATATACAAGTTTTATAATTATTTTAGTTCTGTAAAAAAATGTTGTTGGAATTTTGATAGGGACTTTATTAAATCTATAGTTTGCTTTAGGTTGTATAGATATTGTAACAATTTTAGTTCTTCCAATCCATGAGCATGGCATGTCTTTTTTTTTTTCTTTTATCATCTTGAATTTCTTTCACCAATGTTTTATACTTTTCCAGATTCCAAATATTTTACTTATTTGGTCAAGTTTATTCTTAGATGTTTTCTTGTGGTTTTTGTTTTTTTTTTTTGGTGCAATTATAAATTGGATTGTTTTCTTAATTTCATTTTCTGCTGCCTCATTATTTAAGTATAGGAATGCAGCTGATTTCCATTCATTGATTTTGTATACTGTGATTTGTCTGAATTCATTTATAATTTGAGTAGTTTTTTCATGGAGTCTTTCAGGGTTTCTCTATATAGCATCATAGCATCTGCAAATAGTGAAGGTTTTACTTCTTCTTTACCAATTTTATATTTTTATTTTATTTTTCAGATTCTTATGACTAGGATTTCAAGTACTATGTTGAATAAACGGGGTAAAAGTGTACATCCTTGTCTTGTTCTTGATTGTAGGGGGAAAGTTCTGGGTTTTTCACCATTGAGTATGATATTTTCTGTTGGTTCATCATATAAGGCCTTTATTACATTGAAGAATTTTCCCTCTACAATACGTGGTTGAAGGTTTTAAACATTTATGGGTATTGTGCTTTGTCAAATGCTTTTTCTGGATCTATTGAAATCATTATATGGTTCTTACATTTTCTTTTATAATTGTGATGTATCACATTGATTGATTTCCAAATATTGAACCATACTTGCAACCCCGTAGTAAATCCCACTTGATCATGGTGAGTACTCATTAATGTATCGTTGGATTTGGTTTGCTAGTTTTGTGAGGATTTTGCGTCTATGCTCATCATAGATATCAGCCTAAATTTTTTTGTTTGTTTGTTTGTTTTGTTTTGTTTTTGGTGCTATATTTATCTTATTTTAATATCAGGTAAAACTGACCTCATTGAATGCATTTGATAGCTTTCCTTTCTCATATTTTTGGAATAGTTTGAGAAGGATAGATACTAACTCTTCTTTAAATGTTTGATACAATTAACCTGTGATTCTGTCTGATCCTTAATATTTGTTGTTGGGAGGTTTTTTGTTTGTTTGTTTCTGAGTCAATTTAATTGTGAGTAATTTGTTCAAATTTTCTTTCTGCTTCTTTTTGTAGCTTATGTTTTTAGGAATTTGTCCATTTCTTCCTCCGTATTTTCCAATTTATTGACATTTAATTTGTCACAATATTCCTTGGTAATCTTTTGCATTTTTGTGGTGTTGGTTGATATTTCTCCTCATTCATTTGAATTATTTGAATCCTCTCTCTCTCTGTCTCTCTTTCTTTTGTTTTATGAGTCTGGCCAGAGGTGTATCAATTTTATTGATCTTTTCAAAGAAACAGTTGCTGGTTTCTTTTATCTGTTCGAATGTTTCTTGTTTTTTGTTTTGTTTTGTTTTCATTTCTATTGTTTTAAATTTCTATATCATTTATTTTTTTCTATTTTTGATTATTTTGTTCCTTCTACTGGATTTTGGTTTGATTTGTTCTTCCTTTTGTAGGTCAAGTAAGTGCAAGGTATGTTGCTTACTTCCGACTCTTGTTGCTTTTTGAGGTAGGCCCTTATTGCTATTAATTTCCCTCTGATAAATGCTTTTGCTACTTCCCAAATATTTTGGACCATTTTCTTTACATTTTCATTTGTTTTCATGTATTTTTTTATTTCTTCTTTAATTTTTTTGGTTGACTCCTTCATTGTTTACTACAATGTTATTCAATCTTCTTGTATTTGTGGTCTTTCCTTTTTTTATTGTTTTTTTTTTCTAGATTTTTAGTGTTATGTTCAGAAAAAATGTATGGTATTATCTCAATAGTTTTGTGCTCACTGACAGTTTTGTGTGGCCTAATAAATGATCTATTCTGGAGAATGTTTCATGTGAAGTTGGAAAGAATGTGCATTTTATTGTGTTAGGGTGGAATTTCTGAATATGTCTGCTAAATTCATTTTGTCTAATGTGTCTTTGTTAAGCTACTGTTGATTTTCTGTTTGGATAATCTGTCCATTGATGTATGTAAAGTGTTAAAGTACTCTACTAGTGTTGTATTGTTATTGATTATTTCCTTTATGTTTGTTATTAACTCTTTTATACATTTCTGTGTTATCATGTTGAGTTCATCAATATTTACAATTGTTATATCTTCTTGTCAGATTGTCCACTTTATTATTATAGAATGCCTTTCTGTGTCTCTTGTTACAGTCTTTATTTTAAACTATATTTTGCATGATGCAAATATTGTTACCTTGGCTTTCTTTTTTTTCTTCTTTTTTTAAATTTTTTTTTTCAACGTTTTTTTATTTATTTTTGGGACAGAGAGAGACAGAGCATGAACGGGGGAGGGGCAGAGAGAGAAGGAGACACAGAATCAGAAAGAGGCTCCAGGCTCCGAGCTGTCAGCCCAGAGCCTGACGCGGGGCTCGAACTCACGGACCGCGAGATCATGACCTGGCTGAAGTCGGACGCTTAACCGACTGCGCCACCCAGGCGCCCCTACCTTGGCTTTCTTTGATATCTGTTTGCATGACAAAATGTTTCCCCTTCCCCTCAATTTCAGTCAGCATGTTTCTTTAGGTTTGAAATGACTTTTTGTAGGCAGCTTATAGATTGTCCTTATTTGTTTATCCACTGTATCACATTATGTCTTCTGGTTGGACCATTTGCTTTATTTACATTCACAGAAATTATTGATACATATGCATTTATTACTAATTTGTTACTTGTTTTATTTGTTTTTTGTAGTTTTTTCCTGATCCATTCTACCCTTGTTCTTTTCAAGGTTTGTTGACTTTCTTTAGTAATATACTTGCATTCTTTTCTTTATGTTTGCATATTACTGGTTTTTCATTTGTGGATAACATTAGCTTTGTATATACTATCTTCTGCATATGGCAGTCTATGTTAAGTTGATGATTACTTAAGTTTGAACCCATTCTTTACTCCTCTCCCTCCCTCCCAAGTTGAAGGTATATAGTGTCATATTTTGTATATTTTTTGTTTTATGAAAATTAGTCCCTTGACTGATTTTATTTTAATAAATGTTTATTCACTTTTGAGAGAGAGAACATGAGCAGGGGAGAGGCAGAAAGAGGGGCGACAGAAGATCCAAATCAGACTGTGCACTGATAGCAGTGAGCCCAATGTGGGGCTTGAACTCACAAATTGTGAGATTATGACCTAACCAGAAGTTGGACACTCAACCAACTAAGCCACCCAGGCATTCCATCTTTTGACTGATAAAAAAAAAACAAAAACAAAAACAAAAAAACAAAAAACCTTATTTTTAACGTTCCTGTGTTTTTTACTTTTCATATCTCATTTATGACCTTTCCTTTCCACTCAAAGTGTCTCCTTTAATATTTCTTATAGGGGTGGCTTAATGGTCATAAATTCATTTGGATTTTGTTTGTATGATAAAGTATTTATCTCTTCTATTCTGAATGATAGTCTTGCTTAATAGAATATTCTTAGCTGCAAATTTTCTTCTTGCAGTACTTTGAATATATTATACCCCTCCTTTCTGGCCTGAAAAGTTTCTGCTGAAAAATCTGCTGATAGCCTTATGGGGTTTCCCTTGGACACAATTGTCTTGTGTTTTCTTGCTGCTTTTATTTATTTTTTTTCCTTTTCACTGTGTTTTTCCATTTTGAATATTATGTGTCTTGGTATTGTCCCTTTTTGGCTGATTTTGTTGGGGGATCTCTGTGTCTCCTTCATCTGAATATCTGTTCCTTTACCTTGGTTAGGGAAGTTTTTGGCTAATATTTCTTCAATTTAATTTTGAGCTCCCTGTTCCCTCTCTTCTTTTACTGAGATCCTTATAATATAAATGTTATTATGCTTGATAGATTCACTGAGTTGCTTAAGACCATTCTCAATTTTCATATTTTTTCCTCTCATTTGTTAAGCTTGGTAATTTTCCATTACTCTTGTTTTCCAGATCACTATTTTTTTATGTTTCATCTAGCCTCCTGTTTATTACATCAAGTGATTTTTTAAAATTTTATTTATTGCTCTGATTGGTTTGTCTTTATCTCTTCATTAAGAGTCTCACTAATGTCCTCCACTTTTTTCTCCAAGTCCACTGAGCATCTTCATGATCATTACTTTAAATTCTTTATCTATTTCACCCATGTCTCTTGCTGTGGTTTAGTCCTGAAAGATCATAAAAACAATGGAAATAATTAGTGAGAGTAAGAGCTGATTCTTCCAAAAATATAAGCTAGACTAAGAAAAAAAGAGAAAACTCTAAAATATGGGAAATGAAAGAGGACACATTATAACCGACTTTATATAAATATATATAATCATAAGAGATACCATGAACAATTGTATGCCAGCAAAGTACATAGCATAGAAGACATAAATCCACTTCTAGAAATACACAACCTACCAAAACTGAATCAGGAAGAAATAAAAAATCTTAACAGACTAATAAGTAATTTTTTTTTACAAGAAGTAGGAGTTGTTGGTGGCCATGAATAAGGAGGGGCAGTGTCAAGATTCTTATGAGTACAGAGTCCACAATTTGTCCAAGGACCATGATTAGAGTTTTATCTGATTCCACAGCTCTCTGAAATGAGCTGCTCTAGCCACCATGTCTTCAGATTCATCCATAATAAACGTAGTAAACCTCACTTCTTGAAAATGTGGATCTCCTGGCAGCCAGGGAGCTTGAACTTGACTTGTATAGGACCTCAGTCGCATGGTCCTTGTTCTACATCTTCCTGTAGATGGACACGGTGACATGGTTAATGTGGACCTTCACCACTGTGCCCTAGGGATTTCCAAAAGTACCCTGCATATCTGTCTATAGCCTGTCAGCCCCATCGCAGGACATTTTGTTGATACAGATGATGTGGAAGGGGTAGAGAGCTACACTGGGATATGAAAAACATCTTTCCCACAACTTTTCACAATGTACTTGCTCCAAACAAATGCAAGCAGCCTCCAGGGCTTCAGAGGACAGTTGCACATATTCATCTAACACCCTGTGGTCACATAGTGGGAACTCATTGGGAACTTTTGCCTTCTTCTGCCCCAGGTCAAAAATGCAGAAATTAGTATAAGGGACACCTCTACAGAAGTGAGACTTTGGATACAGCTTGTTCTTATAATATTGATAATACCAGGTAAGGCAGAAACCCATGGCAACACCAGGATCTTCAGTGGTGCACCAAGGAAAAGAGCAAGAGATTTAATCAGTAATCAATTCACAAAACTCCATGGACAGATGGCTTTATTAGAGACTTCTATCAAACATTTAAAGTAGAATTTGTACCATTCCTCCCCCAAATCTTCCAAAATACAAAGAAGGAGGGAATACTTCCAAATAGATTGTAAGAAAACAACATCACTTTGAAACCAAACCCAGATAATGATATAACAAGAAAAAGAAAACTACAAACATATATATCTGATGAATATAGTGCAAAAATTCTAAGCACAATATTAGCAAACAAAATTCAAGAACACATTAAAAGTATTATAATCCATGACCAAGTAGTATTTATCCCTAGGATATAAGGATGATGCAATATATAAAATTCAATAAATGTAATACACCACATCAATATAATGAAAGATAAAAGTCACCTGCACATCTCAATAGATCCAGAAAAAAAAAACATTTGAAAAAATACATAACATTTTGTGTTGAAATCCTTAGCAGATCAGGTATGGAAGGAACATAACACAAAAAGACCATATACACCAAACCTACAGCTACATTATACTCAATTGATAAAAATTGAAAGCATTTCTTGTAAGACCAGGAACAAGATAAGGGTTCCCACTTTTACTGCTCCTATTCAATGTAGCATTGGGAGACTAACTAGAGCAATATGGCATGAAAAAGAAATAAAATTATCCAAATCAGAAAGGAAAAAGTAAAACTATTTCTAGTTTCTGATGACATGATCTAGTATAGATAAAACCTGAAGGATTAACCAAAAATGAAATTAATGACTTCAATAAAGTGATAAAATACAATATTAACATAAAAAATTCATTGCAATTATTTTCACTAATGATGAAGCATCTCAAAAAAATAAAATAAAAGTATCACAATCACAATATTCTCAAAAACAATAAAATGTTTAAGAATAAATTTAAATAGTGGAATGAGAGATGTACAATGAAAACTACAATACTTTGTGGGGCTCCTGGGTGGCTGAGTTGGTTAAGTGTCTGACTCTTGATTTCAGTTTAGACCATGATCAAGCTCTGTATTGGGCTCTGTGCTTAGCTCTCTTGGGATTCTCTGTCGTCCTCTTTCTCTGCCCCTCCCTTACTTTCACTCTCTGGCTCTCAAAAAATCAAAACAAAACAAAACAAAACTACAGTGTTTTGCTTAAAGAAATTGAAGAAGACACAAGCAAATGGAAAGACATCTCATATTCACACACTAGAGTAAATATTGTTAAAATTACCATACTACACAAAGCCACCTACAGATTCAAGAAAATTTCCATCAACATAACCAAAGATTTTCTTCACAGAAGTAGAATAAACAATTCTAATATGTATGTTGAACCACAAAAGACCATAAATAATCAAGGCAACCTTGAGAAAAAAAAGAACAAAATCAGAGACGTCATACTTCCTGATTTCAAAGTATGCTACAAAGTCATAATAATAATAAAAATCAAAAATAATTAAATAAATGGAAAAATATTTCATGCTTATGGATAGAAAGACTAAAGTCTACCAAGAAGTCAGTTCTTCCCACTTAATATATATTTTATAGAGAGAGGAAGGCTCATTCAAAAGATTTTGCACAGGTAAAATATCCAGTATAGCCAACACAATATTGAAAGAAAAAGAACAAACTTACTTGCTTTCTAGACTTACTATAAAGCTGCAGTAATAAAGACAGTGTGGTATTAGCAAAAGAGTAGACAAATAGATCAATGGAATAGAATAGAGAACCCAGAAAGAGACCATTATATGTATTATCACCTGATCTTTGACAGAGGAGCAAAGACAATTCAATGAAACGAGCATAATCTCCTACAAACAAATATGGGTAAAACAATAAGACCTCCAGTTGACATCCACATGCAAAGTAATAATGACAATAATAATAATAATAATCCTGTGAAGATTCTTTGCCGTTCACAAAAATTAACCCCAAATGGATCATAGCAGTAAATCTAAAATTTAAATTGTAAAAACTTCTGGAAGATAACATAGGAGAAAAATTTATGGTCTTGGGTACAGCAATGATCTTTTAGATACAACACCAAAGGCACAATCCATTATAGAAACACAAGTAATAACTGATAATCTGGACTTCATTAAAATTAAAACTTCTGTACAAAAGATAATATCAAAAGAATTAGAATACAGACCACATTGAAAGAATATACTTGCAAAGACATGTCTAATAAAGGACACCATGTACCATGATTTGTCTTCCTATTACCCAGTGTAGAGGGGGGCAAGAATCTTTCTGGGTCCCTTGGAATGTGGTGGTAGATTCCACTCCTTGCATAGAGGCACTTTTGTTCCTAAATGGATGCTGAATTTTAATTGTTAAAAAAGAGACACATTAAGATGCCATGATACTAACATAATTGGAAAACAACCACAAACTTAGTGAATTTTGTGGTTACTTTGTATCACTAACAATCATAAAAATATATTTTCATACAATTATCTTGTTGTAAAGTAAATTACAATATATGTAAGATATCACAATCTCATTTTGTCAAACTCAGAGAGTCTTTGATTGTGCTCTCTATCCCTGTAAATTATTGTTACCACCTTTAATTATTAGTCGTTTCCTTGTTTGGAAAGTAGATTATATGGTTACATTACATAAAAGCTGATAAGATTTCCCTTTGGTAATTATTTTTTAACTTTTTTATTGCCTTTCATCATTGTTATCCACAAGCCGTATGAAATTATTGTTTTACTGAGATATAAGAGTCATGTTCAGACAAGGTTGCATGTGGGCTACTACATGCATTCACTTATGAATATGCGTATGTATGTACATGTGTGAGTGTGTGTTGTTTGGGGTACTGTTAAAAGATATCAGGATTAATCTTACGAAAATTGACTCTATCCTTCTAATTCCTTAGACATAGTTTTTAATTAGTACACATATTGAACCTCAGGAGGACCAACTTTTGTTATCCTTCTTAAACTTCACCCCATTATCAGTGTTTGCTCTCCGAGGAAAAGTTACTGATTAAAAGTTGAAGCCCCATTAATAAATCCCCAGAAGCTTTACTAGAACTGAAAGGCATGGACAATACAACAATCTACCTTATTACAGAGTCTTGAGTTCTAAGCTATTTTCATATGCTCCATTAAGTTACATTCTATATTAAGAAGAGATGATATTAATAGCCAGAAACTGCCCTACAAGCAGTACATGGCAACACAAAAGAAACTCACCCCAAACGCGTAAAGATAGAGATTTTAGCAGTCTTTTTGTAAGAAATATTGACAGAGATGCTACAGGTCGTTCCAAAATATATTTGTGGCACATGTATGTAAAGAAACAGAACAAAACACTTCGTAAACTCACTGTCTTGAATGCTAGAACTATACTTGATTTTCTAAGAACTTACTACATTTTTTTGCAGGGAAACCTTTCCTTGTAACCTGTATTCATAGCTGCATAATAACTATTTTTATTTTTGTTTTTACTTTTTGTTGTTGTTTTTTGTTATTGTAATATAATTTATTCTCAAACTGGTTTCCAGACAATACCCAGTGCTCATCCCAACAAGTGCCTTCCTCAATGCCTATCACCAACTTTCCCCTTTCCCCCCCACGCCCCATCAACCCTCAGTTTGTTCTCTATATTGAAGAATCTCTTATGGTTTGCCTCCCTCCATCTCTGTAACTTTTTCCCCTTCCCCTCCCCCATGGTCTTCTGTTAAGTTTCTCAGGATCCACATATGAGTGAAAACATGGAATCTGTCTTTCTCTGCCTGGTTTATTTCACTTAGCTAATACGCTCTAGTTCCATCCATATTGCTGCAAATGGCCAGATTTCATTCTTTCTCATTGTCAAGTAGTATTACATTGTATACATAAGCCACATCTTCTTTATCCATTCGTCAGTTGATGGACATTTAGGCTCTTTCCATAATTTGGCTATTGTTGAACATGCTGCTATAAACATTGGGGTACATATGCTCCTGTGCATCGCCTTCCTATATCCCTTGGGTAAATTCCTAGCAGTGCAAGTGTTGGTTCATAGGGTAGTCCTATTTTAATTTTTTGAGAACCTCCACACTGTTTTCCAGAGTGGCTGCACCAGTTCACATTCCCACCAACAGTGCAAGAGGGTTCCCATTTCTCCACATCCTCGCCAGCATCTGTTGTTTCCTGAGTTGTTCATTTTATCCTCTCTAACTGTTGTGAGGTGGTACATCAGTGTAGCTTTGATTTGTACTTCCCTGATTAAGAGTGACTTTGAAGATCAATTCATGTGTCTGTTGGCCATCTGGATGTCTTCTTTGCAAAAGTTTCTATTCATGTCTTCTGCCCAATTCTTCACTGGATTATTTGTTTATTGGGTGTGGAGTTGGTGAGTTCTTTATAGATTTTGGATACTAGCCCTTTGTCCAATATGTCATTTGCAAATATATTTTCCCATTCCATTTGTTGCCTTTTAGTTTTGTTGATTGTTTCCTTTGCAGTGCAGAAGCTTTTTATCTTCATGAGGTCCCAATAGTTCATTTTTGCTTTTAATTGCCTTGCCTTTGGAGATAAGTCAAGTAAGAAATTGCTGGGGTGGAGGTCAGAGGTTTTTTTTTTTTTCCTGCTTTCTCCTTTAGGGTTTTGATGGTTTCCTGTCTCACATTCAGGTCCTTTATCCATTTTAAGTTTGTTTTTGTGAATGGTGTAAGAAAGTAGTCTAGTTTCACTCTTCTGCATGTTGCTGTCCAGTTATCCCAGCACCATTTGCTAAAGAAACTGTCCTTTTTCCATTGGATACTCTTTCCTTCTTTGTCAAAGATTGGTTGCCTATGCATTTGTGGGTCCAATTCTGGGGTCTGTATTCTATTCCATTGGTCTGTGTCTGTTTTTGTGCCAATACCATACTGTCTTGATAATTACAGCTTTGTAGGAGAGGCTAAAGTGTGGGATTGTGATGCCTCCCAAATTGGTTTTCTTCTTCAATATACTTTGGCCATTCAAGGTCTTTTTTAGTTCCATACAAATTTTAGGATTGTTTGTTCTAGCTTTGAGAAGAATGCTCGTGCAATTTTGATTGGGATTTCTTTGAATGTGTAGATTATTTTGGGTCATATTGACATTTTAACAATGTTTATTGTTCCAATCCATAAGCATGTAATATTTTCTATTTCTTTGTGACTTCTTCAATTCATTTCATAAAGTTTCTATAGTTTTCAGCATACAGACCTTTTATATCTTTGCTTAGGTTTATTCCTAGGTATTTTATGGTTCTTGGTGCAATTGTAAATGTGATCAGTTTCTTTATTTCTCTCTCTGTTGCTTCATTATTGGTGTATAAAAATGCAACTGATTTCTGTACATTGATTTTGTATCCTGAGACATTGTTGAATTGATGTATCAGTTATAGCAGTCTTTTGGTGGACTCTGTTGGGTTTTCTATGTAGAGTATCATGTTGTCTGTGAAAAGTGAAAGTTTGTCTTCATCTTTACCAATTTTCATGCTTTATTTTGATTTTATTTGTCTGATTGCTGATGCTAAGACTCCAACATTAAGTTGAACAACAGTGGTGACAGTGGACATCCCTGTCATGTTCCTGATCTCAGGGGGAAAGCTCTAATTTTTCTCCATTGAAGATGATATCAGCTGTGGGATTTTCATAAATGACTTTTATGATGGTAAAGTATGTTAATTCTATACCAACTTTCTTGATGGCTTTTATTAAGAAAGGATGCTGTATTTTGCCAAATGCTTTTCCTGCATCTATTGACAGGCTGATATGGTTCTTATCATTTCTTTTATTAATGTGATGTATTACATTGATTGATTTGTGAATGTTGAACCAGCCCTGCATCCCAGGAATGAATCACACTTAATCATTGTGAATACTTCTTTTCATACACTGTTGAATTAGATGTGCTAGTATCTTGTTGAGAATTTTTGCATCCATATTCATCAGGGATATTAGTCTGTAGTTCTCCCTCTTTTTATTTTATTTTATTTTATTTTATTTTATTTTATTTTATTTTTTATTTTATTTAATTTTAATTTAATTTTATTTATTTTTAAATTTTATTATTATTATTATTATTATTATTAATTATTTTTGCTGAGTCTCTGTGTGGTTTGGGAATAAATGTAATACTGGTTTCGCAGAATGAGTATGGAAGTTTTCCTTCCCTTTCTATTTTTTGGAACAGCTTGAGAAGCATAGGTATTATCTCTGCTTTAAATGTCTGGTAGAATTCCCCAGGGAATCCATGTGGTCCAGGACTCTTATTTGTTGGGAGATTTTTGATAACTGATTCAATTTCTTTGCTGGTTATGGGTTTATTCAAGTTTTCTATTTCTTCCTGTTTGAGTTTTGGAAGTGCGTGGGTGCTTAGGAATTTGTCCATTTATTCCATGTTGTCCAGTTTGTTGGCATATACTTTATCATTTTATTCCCTGATAATTGCTTGTATTTCTGAGAGATTGGTTGTAATAATTCCATTTTCATTCATGATTTTATCTAGTTAGGTCCTCTCTCTTTTCTTTCTGAGAAGCCTGCCTAGAAGTTTATCAATTTTGTTTATTTTTCAAAGAAAAACACAACTCTTAGTTTCATTCATCTGTTCTACTGTGTTTTTTTTTTTTTATTCCATATTGTTTATTTCTGTTCTGATCTTTATTATTTCTCTTCTTCTGCTGGATTTGGGGTGTCTTCGCTGTTCTTCTTAATTCCTTTAGGCATGCTGTTGGATTTTGTATTTGCTATTTTTCTTGTTTCTTGAGATAGGCCTGGATTGCAATGTATTTTCCTATTGGGATTGTCTTTGCTGCATCCCAAAGGGTTTGGATAGTATTTTCAGTTTCATTTGTTTCAATATATGTTTTAATTTCTTCTCTAATTTCCTGGTTGCCCCATCAGTTCTTTAGTAAGATGTTCTTTAACCTCCATGCTTTTGGAAGTTTTCCATACTTTTTCCTGTGGTTGATGTCAAGTTTCATAGCATTGTAATCTGAAAGTATGCATAGTATGATCTTAATTCTTTTATATTTATTGAGGCCTTTTTGTGACCCACTATGTGATCTATCTTGGAGAATGTTGCATGTGCACTCGAGAAGAAAGTAAATTCTTCTGCTTCAGGATGTAGAGTTCTAAATATATCTATCAAGTCCGTCTGGTCCAATGTATCATTCAGAGCCATTGTTTCTTTACTTATTTTCTGTCTAGATTATCTGTCCATTGTTGTAAGTGGAATATTAAAGTCCCCTGAAATTATCACATTCTTACCAATAAGATTGCTTATGTTTATGATTCATTGTTTTATATATTTTTGTGCTCCTGAAATCAGTGCATAGACATTTATAATTGTTAGCTCTTCCTGATGGATATATCCTGTAATTATGATACAATTCTTCACCTCTTGCTACAGCCTTTCATTTAAAGTCTAGTTTGTCCAAAATAACTATGGTTACTACAGCTTTCTTTTGACTTCCAGTAACATGTTAGATAGTTCTCCATCCCCTCACTTTCAATCTGAAGGTGTCTTCAGGTCTAAAATGGGTCTCTTGTAGACAGAAAATAGATGTATCTTGCTTTTTACCCATTCTTATACCCTGTGTCTTTTTATTGGAGTATTTAGTCCATTTACATTCAGTGTTATTACTGAAAGATATTGATTTAGAGTCATTGTGTTATCTATAGGTTTCATGCTTGTAGTGATGTCTCTGATACTTTGTGGTCTTTGCAGCATTTCACTCGCAGTGTTCCCCTTAGAATCTCTTGTAGGGCTGGTTTAGTGGTGATGAACTCCTTCAGTTTTTGTTTGGGAAAACCTTTATCTCTCCTATTCTGAATGACAGGTTTGCTGTATAAAGGATTCTTAGCTGCACATTTTTCCTGTCTATCACATTGAAGATTTTCTATAATTCATTTCTGGCCTGACTAGTTTAGTAGATAGGTCTGCTACTGCCCTTATGTGTCTACCTTTGTATGTTAAGGGACATTTGTCTCTAGCTGCTTTCAGAATTCTTTGTTTATCCTTGTATTTTGCCAGTTTCACTATGATGTGTCATGCAGAAGATTGATTCAAGTTACATCTGATGGTATTTCCCTGTGCCTCTTGGATTTCATTGTCTGTTTTCTTCCCCAGATGGGGGAAGTTCTCAGCTATGATTTGTTCAAGTACACCTTCAGCCCCTTTCTCTCTCTCTTCTTCCTCTGGAATTCCTATGATACGGATATTGTTCTGTTTGATAGAGTCACTTAGTTCTCTTATTCTCCCCTCATGATCCTGGGTTGTTTTTATCTTTCTTTTTCTCAGCATCCTTTTGTTCCCATCATTTTATCTTCTAATTCACCTATTCTCTCCTCTGCCTTTCCAATCCATGTTGTGTCCACCTCCATTTTATTTTGCATCTCATTTATTTTGCATTTTTTTTATTTCATCATGACTATTTTTTCAGTTCCTTTATCTCTACAGATATAGATTCTCTGGTATTTTCTATGGCTTTTTAATTGCTAGCAATTAATCTTATGACTATTATTCTAAAATCTTGTTCAGCTTAATGCTCATATTTGTTTTTATCAATTCTTTTTTTTTTTTTTTAATTTTTTTTTTCAACGTTTATTTTATTTTTGGGACAGAGAGAGACAGAGCATGAACGGGGGAGGGACAGAGAGAGAGGGAGACACAGAATCGGAAACAGGCTCCGAGCCATCAGCCCAGAGCCCGACGCGGGGCTCGAACTCACGGACCGTGAGATCGTGACCTGGCTGAAGTCGGACGCTTAACCGACTGCGCCACCCAGGCGCCCCTGTTTTTATCAATTCTTTAGGTTTCACTTCTTCCTGGAATTTCTTTCTTGAGGAGAATTCTTCCATTTTATCCTTTACACTAGTTTTATGTCCCTAATGAGTTTTTTAAATCTTATTATATTCTTTGCAACTATGAAAATTGCTATATTAAATGGGCGTGAGGTCATACACTGTCCAGAGCCTGGCCCTTCCGGAGTTTTTTTTTTTTTTTTTTTTTTTTTTAGAGTATTGCTCTCTGTTGTTGTGACTTTAGTTATTTTATTTTCCTACTCGTAATGATGTTTTGATCCCTCCACCAGTTGTGCTTTGATTTGTTCCTTGAAGTACCCCTGAAAATGAAAATCAACAAACAAACAGGAAACAAAAGCATGCAAATACACAGACAAATAAAACAAGCAAACAAACAAGCAAAAATCCAAAATCAAAAAACTAGGAACACCAGCTACCTGTAAAGAACAGGTGGAGGCGGTGCTGATGGAAGAGCACATATAAAAAGAGAAATGGCAGGGGCAGGGAATAAGAAAACAAAACAAAACAACAACAACAACAACAACAACAAAAACACCAATGACTGGGGCAGAGAGACTAAATGGCTTAATCCAGAGAGAGAGAGAAAGGAAAATAAAGAAGGATTTTGGGAAAACAAACAAAGATAAAGTTACCCAGACTGAGAAATATAGGACTTGATTGCTCAAAATTGAGAGGAAGGAAAGAAGAAGGTGTAGAACATGTATGAAGAGAATGGATTAAATATATCTGATTTAACAAATCAACAACCAAAGTAAGCAGCCTAGAGGAGGGAAGAGATAAGGAGAAGATGAAGAATATACCTAAATAATAAGAACTATCCTAGAATTAATCCAGGCAATCCAGCATCACTGGAATAGGGGGCTGTCTGGTGCCTCAGCATCTATCCTGCTCTAGTAGACAGGCAGTTACCTGGCAAAGAGGGGTGTGGTTTGGTGTAGGCTGGTGCTGCCTCCACTGTGAGCCCTGCGTACTGATCCCTGAGGCCCCACATTGGTGGTGGTGGGGATAAAAATGGTGATGGCTTAGTCTCTTATCCATGGACCCGATGGACTCCATTCAAGTTGTCCTCGCTGTACCTTGGGTGCAGATGTTGCAGACTGTCTCGCTCCACCCTTGCCCTGGCACTTGGCTGGGATTCAAACTCCCACTCCGTGCACCCCTGCACTGTGGAAGCTCTTCTTTATGCTGCCCAATATGTGGCCCTGGCTGGTTTTGTCCTGTGCCGCAGCACTTCAGGGAGGTGACTGCTTTCTCTCACTGTGGACTGTGCTCTGACTTACCACTGAACCCAGGGGTGCTCCCCTCATCCCCAGATGTGGGAACAGGGCAGCCGGCCCTACTCCAAAGAAATTCCCACAGAGATGAGATCTCTCTCTGTCCCAGTCAGAGGTTTTCCTCATGTCTAGATACAGTCTTTTGCTTCCACAGCTGTTCTTTCTCTTCCCTTTGTCTCTCTGCAGAAGGGATCCCTTCTCTTCCATTCCTATGCACCCCATTTTATTTCCCCCAGTTCGCAATCACCCACCTGTAACCCATCAGTTTGTCTCAGTGTCTCCCTGTTAGACTCAGCCTCTTTTCCTCCCAGACTCTCAGGGCTCAAAGTCCTTTGGTTTAAGCCCTTCTTTGAGAAATGTGGAAAGTATGGATCACCCTACATCTCCACCATGCTGGCCTTCTATTTTTCTTTTTTTAAATTATGTGTGCAGAAAATAATGTTTACGTGACTTTAAACTGTGGTATCATGTGCTCTAATCCTAGACTGTGCTATTTGTTTTAATCTTTTAAATTTATTTTGTATTTTAAAAATAATGTTTATTTATATTTAAGAGAGAGAGAGAGAGAGAGAGAGAGAGAGAGAATGCAAGCCGGGGATGGGGAAGAGAAAGGGAGACAGAATCTGAAGCAGACTCCAAGCTCTGAGCTATCAGCATAAAGACAAACTCAAGGTTCAAATTCATGAGCCATGAGATCATGACCTGAGCCAAAGTTGCATGCTTATCCGAATGAGCTGCCCAGACGTGCCCATGTGCTATTTTTTTTTTTAATGATCACACTCTCCATGTAAACAGAAAATGAAAGACATGATATTTGGGGTAAATAAAGGTATGAAATGAGGAAATTATATATGAAATGAGGAATTAGCCATTAAAAAAAGGTAGGATAAGAAAATCCATCAGTTGAATATAATTTTATTTTTTAAATATTTTAACTATGAATATACATAATCATTTTACAGTTTAATTTCAATTGGTCAAATACAGTTATAAAATATAACACATGGGAAATAAAAATAGCATTGTCCATAAATTTATGTAGGGAATCTTACATATAAAATCATATTATAATGTACAATTAGGTAAAAAAAAATGACATTTCATTCAACAAATAGAGACTACACAGGAACTTGGCATTAAGGGAAGAAAATGAAAAATGCTAACACTTCCTCTATTTATACAAATAAATATTCAAATTCAAAAACAATGAAATTTTGCCATTTGCAACATCGTGGTTGGAACTACAGTGTATCATGCTAAGTGAAATAGCCAGAGAAAGACAAATATCATATGATTTTATTCATATGTGGAAATTAAGAAACAAAACATGGGAACTTGGGTGGCTCAGTCAGTTAAGCATCCAACTTCAGCTCAGGTCAGGATCTCGTGGTTCATGAATTTGAGCCCCGCCCATGTCATGCTATTTGTTGACAGCTCAGAGCCTGTAGCCTGATTTGGTTTCTGTGTCTCCCTCTCTCTCTGCCCCGCTTCCACTAGTACTCTCTCTCTCTCTCAAAAATAAACATTATAAATTAAAAAAATAAATAAATACAGATGGGGATGCTTGGGTGACTCAGTCGGTTGAGTGTCTGACTTCGGCTCAGGTCATGATCTCACAGCTCATGGGTTCGAGCCCCACATCAGGCTCTGTGCTGACAGGTCAGAGCCTGGAGCCTGCTTTGGACTTTGTGTCTTCCTCTCTGTCCCTAATCCACTCACATTCTCTCTCTGTCTCTCTCAAAAATGAATAAACATTAAAAAAAATACAGATGAACAGGTAAAACAAACAAATAAAATAGAGTAAGGAAAGGGGGAAAAGAAAAACAAAGAGGATTCAAACCATAAGAGATTCAAATGCAGAGAACAAACTGGGTTGCAGGATGGGATGTGAGTGAGAGGATGGATTAAGTGGGTGATGAGTATTAAGGAAGGCACTTGTTGGGATGAGCACTGGATATTATAAGTAAATGATGAAACACTAAGTTCTACTCTTGAAACCAATACTACACTATATGTTAACTAACTTGAATTTAAATGAAGAAAAACATTTAAAAAATTAAAAAAAAAAACAAAATGCATATATGCTTTGAGGACAGTGTAGAGTTCAACCAAGACACCACGAACTATTTTCACTGAGTTTTTGGTGTGTGTGTTTGTGTTGCTCACTCTGCAATTCCATTTAAATTTTCTCTTTTTGACATGTACACTTGGTAAATTCTCCTTATTCTTCATGGCTCAACATAAGTGACTTTTAACAAAGAAGGTTTTCTGTTGGTCTTTCAGTTCACTAGGACTTTCTTTCCCTGTGCTGCAGTTAGAAGTCAGCATGTACTTTCTGATGAGTTAGATTATGAGGTTTCTATGGAGACTCAATATTCTTTGCATAGTGTAAATAAATTACTTAATGGCCATCAAAAAAGCATGAGGAAATAAAATAAAACTTGCAATAAAATTTCAGGTTTAAAGTTTTGGATCAAAGAAGGTAGAATTTACAGCAAAGTACTTTTCCAAAGAAGACATCTAGATAGCCAACAGACACATGAAAAGATGCTCAACATCATTCATCATCAGGGAAATACAAATCAAAGCCACACTGAGATACTACTTCACACCAGTCAGAGTGGCTAAAATTAACCACTCAAGAAACAACAGATGTTGGGAAGGATGTAGGGAAATGGGAACCCTCTTTCACTGTTGGTGAGAATGCAAACTGGTGCAGCCACTCTGGAAAACAGTGTGTATGTTCCTCAAAAAATTAAAAAAAAATAGATCTACCCTCTGACCCAGCAATAGCAGTGTTATGAATTTACCCAAGTGATACAAAAGTGCTGATGCATAGGGGCACTTGTACCCCAATGTTTATAGCAAGACTTTCAACAATAGCCAAATTATGAAAACAGTCTAAATGTCCATCAACTGGCAAATGGATGAAGAAGATGTGGTTTATATATACGATGGAACACTACTTGGCAATGAGAAAGAATGGAATCTTGCCACTTGTAGCAACGTGGATGGAACTGGAGCATATTTTGCTAAGTGAAATAAGTCAGGCAGAGAAAGGCAGATACCATATGTTTTCACTTATATGTGGATCCTGAGAAACTTAACAGAAGACTATGGGGGAGGGTAGGGAGAAATAAAGTTACAGACAGGGAAGGCAAACCATGAGAAACTGCTAAATACAGAGAACAAGCTGAGGGTTGATGAGGGGGATTGGGGAGAGGGAGAAATGGGTGGTAGGCATTGAGGAGGGCACTTGTTGCGATGGGCATTGGGTGTTGCATACAAGCGATACATCACAGGAAACTACCCACAAAACCAAGGGCACACTGTGTACACTGTATGTTAGGCAACTTGACAATAAATTATATTTTAAAAAAAGAAAGAATTGATGGAGAAAGTGGCGATTGATTTAAATTCTGCTATACTCATCTTAAATACATGTCTGGAAAAGGCATTACTTAAGAAATTACACAAGTTTTAAGGAATGTCGTGACATTCAAAACATTAGAATTTGATAGAAGTATCAGGAATTATCATTTACAGATAAAGAGCTGAATCATACATTGCAATAACTGGGAAACATCCAGAAACTGTGAATTAAAAAAAAAAAAAAAAAGGAAAGGAAAAGAAAGGAAAGGAAAGAAAAAAAAATTACACTGAAGTTTCATTATTTGTTTAATTTGTTTATATTTACTAAATCATAGAACTATTATCTAACATTAGTGAAATGGTGTTTTGAAGTAGAGATTGAGTAAAGTAAATAAAGAGGATGCTCTGGGGGTGCCTGAGTGGCTCAGTTGGTTGGGCATCCGACTTTGGCTCAGGTCATGATCTCACAGTTCATGGGTTTGAGCCCCATGTCAGCTTCTGGGCTGACAGCCCAGAACCTGGAGCCTGCTTAAGATTCTGTGTCTCCCTCTCTCTATGCCCCTCCCCCACTCTCACTCTGTCTCTCTGTCTCTCAAAACTAAATAAACATTAAAAATTTTTTAAAAGAATGCTATGACATTTTATTAATAAAGAAAAAAATTATATTTTACAGTTATTGAATTTTAAAATATAGAGGCTATGTGAAAATGTAGAATCTGAAAAGCTGCCTTGAAGTTTTAATTTCACTTTTCTCACAAGTTAGACTTGCATGTTGTAAAATAATGTATCATTATGTAGCAATATTTAATACAAGTAAAATACATTAACAGTCATGAAAAAGAGGGTCACAATTGTGACTGTCAGAAATGAATGATATATTTTCAATAATTGTAACATAGAGTCACACAAAATTGTAATTAATTAAGTTTTTAATGTCAGTTTTTAACAAGTATATCAATATATAAAAATTCTGTTTACTGGAATCTCAAGAAAGTATCATTTGCCTTGAGACACTGGCCATCTTTCTAAGACTCTCTTCAAAGCCCCATTCACTTCCTTGTTCCTCAGACTATAGATTAGTGGGTTCAAAGCAGGATTGATGACAGCATAGAAAAGGGAAATCAATTTATCACCCTCAGCTGAATATAGAGATTTAGGTCTCATGTACATGAATATACCTGTTCCATAATAAACAGTAACCACAGTGAGATGGGAGCTGCAGGTAGAGAAAGCCTTTTTCCTTCCCTCTGTTGAGTGCATCCTCATCACAGCAACCAGTATGCGTAGGTAAGAGAGAGTAATAAGGAAGAAGGGGAGCAAGAGGGTACCAGATGCACCTATAACCATCATCGTCTCCTGCAGAGATGTATCAGCACAGAGCATATGAAGAAGAACAGGTACTTCACAAAA
Organism: Panthera pardus; assembly: GCF_024362965.1. Classification (NCBI taxonomy): domain Eukaryota; kingdom Metazoa; phylum Chordata; class Mammalia; order Carnivora; family Felidae; genus Panthera; species Panthera pardus. Next base: position 5,145,875 of record NW_026526654.1, read on the forward strand.
AATATGGTCAACAATATAAGGGCCACATAAGGGAAGTATGGTGAAGTAGAGGGGCACCACTGAAGCAAAGAAACTGATGGTCCATGCTCCCAGAATGAGCTGCACACACATAGACCAGTTCATAATAAGCAGGTATCGCAGAGGGTCACAAATGGCCACGTAACGGTCCAGAGCCATGATTGCCAAAATAATGCATTCAGCTGCTCTCATCAACAGGGAGATATAGGTCTGGGCAAGACAGAATTCATAAGAGATAACTTTCTTAGAGGCAAGGAGGTTGAAGAGCATCTTGGGGACCACAGTTGTGGTGTAAAATATGTTCAGGAAGGCCAAGTGGCAGAGGAAAAAATACATGGGTGTCTGGAGACAGGAATCAATTGCCACTAAGATGATAAGAGCTATGTTTCCAAAGAGATTGACCAGGTAGACCACAGAGAAGAGGAAGAAGAGGGGAATCTCAGCTTGAGGGTGATTTGAAAACCCAACAAGAACCAACTCGGTGATGGTGCTGAAATTTTTCTGAGCCATGTTGAATGATGATGTGAGCAGAAGAAATATCCTTTGAGAACAAACAATTATGGTGAAAAAACAAAGACACACCGATACTTTAACATTATCAATATACTATTGCAGGGTGTGTATTTAATAACTTAAGGAGTAAATTATCCTGCTTTTGAAAACTTCCTTACATTCATGCATTGATAAAGTAAGTTTGAAAAATTATTTCATATGTTAGAATAAAACATGTTTCCATTCTAACTCCAAAAAAAATCATTAACACAAAAACATAAACATGTGCACACAGATACAAACACACACATACAAATTATGGATAAATTTTTGGTTGCTCCTGTACAGACATGGCTTACATGTACAGACCAAGTGTTTAAGAAGTGCTGATTTTTTATCTTAACATTGACTATTTGGAGTATGGAAGCTTATAACAGGACCTTTCATAATTTCCTGAGATGGTTGTCAAAATGTGAAACAACCATTTTAAGATATCTTACCTGATGTCAGAGGACTTTAGTGAGTTTGTTAAACTCATTAATGTAGGAAAGATGGATATAGAATTTAGATAACTTGATTGTAATCCCCACATGCTGGTCACTGTTCATGTTTCCAATGCAGAGATGAGAGGCTCACTTGGCTGTACACAACTTTTCATTACAAGAATATGTTACGTAGGCTTCAAGGTTTAGAGAAAAATAAAGGCACATATTAGTATAGACTTACTCGTAATTCAAACTTCAACACAATGAAACAAAATTATATGTCTTTGGCATGAGAAATAAATGAATTGTCCAACTTATTTTAATTTTCACCAGTTACACTGTTAAAGAACCATCTCTGGCAGAAAGAAAATCTTTTGCCTTGAAGTAATGCACTACCCAGTCTCTTTTAAATCATATATAAAAATATTTTTTTAATATACCCATTGTATTCACCTCTCAATATGTATAAATTTAAACCATTTTGTAATTCCAAAACACACTCTATATCCACTGTATACCTCTTTGGTTCTTCCAAATGGCACAACGTTATTTATGGAAAAGTTATAACATGATAAATAATAACAACAGAAAAACTGAAGTACTTTGAAACTATTTTATCCACAATAAAATGAGAATCATACTCATGATATAATAGTAAATATACAGTAATTGTAAATTTGTTTTCTTACACTTATAAAATTCCTTATTTGGATTAATTTAATTTTCACAAATCATAATATGATGTGGTTTTTATTTTTATTTCTATTCTGCAGTGGAAAACTGTGCTACAAAGATTGTAGTATTTGAAAATTATCTGCAATTAGTTATTGTTGATACTAGGGCTCAAAGCAAGAGAGGATGGCTCTGATTTATACTCTTTAATCTAGAGCTGTCTTGATTATCAGAAATTCAATTTAACATTGAAAACCACAGCACAATAATTATGTAATCACTGTTTTCCTTTGTGCCATAATTCAGTCACAAATACAGGTAGTAACATTTCTAGAAATGGCAATATCATATAATTTTAATCCAGGAACATGTGCAAGAGTCTCTTCTCAGGAAAAACTTATAAATAATACTAATACTATAACTTAAATAAATCTCACCCTTATTAAAAATAGAAAATTTAAAATGACTTGTCTAGTTACCATTTGGAGATTGTAGTTTTTCTTGGCTGTTGATAAAAGGCAGGGATGGTGACAACTTGAGTCTTCAGAGAGAAGGGACAATAAACACATGAAAATCTGTTTCTTATTAAGATTCACTCATAGTTATTAATAAATGTCTTGATGTGTTGACTTTTCCTGTCTCTGCAGAAATTTCATTGATGAAAAGAGTCTGCCCTCGGTCTCACTGGAGTTGGTGATACCCGGGATCTATCTCCCTGACTCATATTTGAACTACCCATGTTGACTGTTTCCTCATCTTCCGCAGAATAGAGGACTGAAATAAGATGATATGTATATAAGTATGCATATTTTGTATCTGTTTCATACATAGTTAAGTACAGGTAATACATCTCTGTATTTTCAGACGTTAAAAACAATCAGGTCCCCATCCCTCGGGTCCTTGTTAGCTTTTATGCAGCCATGCTGAATAAAGGGGATGGAGAGGAAAAGGGAAATGAAACACAATTAGGTGCTTCCAAAATGAGTAAAAGCTAATTTTATAATCACAATAAGAGTGTATATGTGACTTTTGAATTCCATTCTTTTGTCTTTAGCGTATTGACCTCAAACACATAAAAGAAAGGTAAATATTTTACAGGCTTTGTTCATGAAACTGACTATTTATCTATGACTTTATAAATTTGAGTTTTGCATTTTGCATCCTGACTAAATAATGGGCCTCACAGGTGTTTACAAGAAAAGTGATAGACATAGTCCTGGAAAAATTTTAGAAAACTCAACTGCAAAAAAAAAAAAAAAAAAAAAGCTGTTGGTATCTAGTATACATGGTTGAAAATTACATAGACCTTCCCCATTTTTTTGTTTATTTTTTTGAGAGACAGAGAGCATGAGCAGGGGAGGGGCAGAGAGAGAGAGAGGAGGACAGAGTATCCAAAGCAGACTCTGTGCTGACAGCAGACAGCCCAATGCAGGGCTTGAACTGAGGAACCTTGAGATCATGACCTTGAAATCATGACTTTGAAATCCAGAGTTGGGTGCTTAACTGACTGAACTCCCCAGGCACCCCAACCTTCCTATACTTGAAATACCTGAGTGAATAGAAACTACATCAAAGAAAAAAAAATCATATAGAGGACTTACAAAATGCAAGTCTCCTTGGTTATCATATGGAGAATTATGCCATCTGTTTATACATAATCATAGCATCTGTTTATCACAAGTTTATCAGTAGAGCTTGTAAATCATTTGATACGAGGAGATAAACATGAGATAGATGATCGAAACTCTACTTTTGTTAGCAGATTGGCTATATTGTGAAAGCCTAGAAACTTGGAACACTGACTAAATGGGCTAATTCTGCTCCAAATTCAACTTGCTTATGTAAGTTTAAATGGTAGGATATAATATATATTTTAAAAATCACCAGAGCCATTCAAAAAATAGTCTTTGTAGACAAACTGGAAATAAACTGAAAATCCAGTTAAAATGTCTATAGTTAGAATGATTACAATAAATGCAACATAATTTATTCCTACTGATCTAACACTGTTTAAATTATTTTATACATTTATGTGTTTTCTTCTCCCCCCTACATCTAAAGCTTATTTAAATATATCCATCTTTATAAATGTCGTTTAAGTCATTTTATATGTAATTTATTTTGAAACTAATTCAATATTTACTTAGTTTTGCCATCTTACACTCATTATTTGTACTCTTATTTTTGGTGATCTATTTTATTTTTATGCATTCAGTATATATGACTGTATAACAGATTATTCCAAACCTTAGCACAAAACACAAACCATACAAGTGCACACATTTCTGCAGATTAGGAAGCTGGAAGCAGTTTGCTTGAGTGCTATTGGATCAAGGTTCCAATCAACAGGTCCTGAGGTTTCAATAAACAGGTTAGGCAGGTCAGTGTTCATCTGAGGCTTGACTTGTGGTGGAGGATCTACTACAAAATTAATCTGAATGATTGATTACTGTACTTTGTTCCTTGCTGGTGTTGCTTATTGGTCTCAGTTCCTAGGCATGTGGGTATGTCAATAGGACTGGTCACAACATGGCAGCTGACTTTTCAAGTGAGTGGTCTAAATAAGAAGGAGACAGAGAGAGTACAAAATGAATTCCACATTCTTTTATAACTTTAAAAGATATATACCATGATATCTATCTCATTATATTGATAACATACACTAACTGGTACAGTGAGGTAGGGGACTATACAGAGTTTATTTTGTTGTATTTAATTTAATTTAATTTAATTTAATTTAATTTAGTTTAGTTTAACTTAATTTAATTATTTTATTTTATTAGTTTACTTTATTTTATTTTATGTTTATTTTTGAAAGACAGTAAGTGTGAGCAGGGTAAGAAAAGAAAGAGAAGGAGAGAGAATCTCAAGCAGGCTCTCCACTGTCAGCACAGAGTCTGATGCAGGGCTTGAAGTCACAAACTGTGATTTCATGACCTGAGTCTAAATCAAGGATTAGACACTTAACTGCCTGAGCCACCCAGGCACCCCTATTCAGATTTTAAATACCAAGAAGTATTGGTTGATATCTGGGAAACTAGCTTCCACAGTGTAAAATGATTCCAACCCTCAAATTTAGTGAATCAGATCTCAGAGCTCTTAAAGAGAAATGGCTCTTATTCATTTTTTATATTTGAAGTTCTTTAAAATTTATTTTATCTCCAGGTTTATTGAGGTATGATTAACAAATAAAAATTATAAAGTTTTAAGTTGTATAACATCATGTGCATGATGTGTAATTTTTAGGTATGCAATGTGATAATTTAATACACAAATACATTGGGAACAGATTGTAGGATTCCACAATTTGTTCTCATTGCTATGTAAAGATCTGGTTTCTAATTAGCTTTCATCTGGAAGCTGACAGGTAAATTAACTAATAGTCTTTCAGAAGCCTGTGTGTGTGTGTGTGTGTGTGTGTGTGTGTGTGTGTGTGCACCCACTTCTTATCCCAGCTCACTGCAGTAATAAAAGCAAGTCTTGGGGTGCCTGGGTGGCTCAGTCAGTTAAGCGTCTGACTTCAGTTCATGTCATGATCTCGAGGTTTCTGGGTTCGAGCCCTGCATCTGGCTCTGTGATGACAGCTCAGAGCCTGGAGCCTGCTTCAGATTCTGTGTCTCCCTCTCTCTCTGCCCTTACCCTGCTAGTGTTCTGTCCCTCTGTGTGTCTCAAAAAAGAATAAAAACATTAAAAACAAAAACAAACAAAAAAACAAGTCTCCAGTTTCTCCTCAGGTGAAATTTGTTCACACGTCTAGCAGCTCAACTTTTCTGGCTGAAAACCAGGAGACTGGCTTCTTTATCATATATCTCTGGACATTAATGGGAATCATAATTAATGAGTCTCCAGAATCACAGAGAATGATGATTATACTTCAAATGGGTACACAAGAATGCCCAGTGGATATTCCCCCTAAATCAGCACAGAGCAAGTAGGCAAAAACACAGCATTTAATTTCACCTTGGAAGGGGATAGACTTTATATTAATATTCAGATTTTCCCAGATGCTGCCCAAAGGTCAATATTCCAATTATCTCAATCTGGGAGCTAAAGGGACAGGCAATTTATAATCCTGCAGGATTCTGATTAGGCATGCAGATAATTTCTCTCCCTTTGTGGCATTTATGGGGTTTGGTGCAGTCCAACATCCGGGAACCACTAAGAACAAAGATAGCATTTAGGACAAGTACATAGGTTTCAAAGCCATGCATAATCTCTTACTGGGGTGTTTGTTGAGATTAATTTCCTATACAAGTTATGCATGTCAAATTTAGAAAATGTGGCTGCTTTATCTAATGTTTAGAAGCCAGTACAAAGACAATGAAAATGAAGAAACAGAAATATAATCCTAAGAGAAGAGTAAGATACATCTCCAGAAACTCACACTGATTAAGTTGAGATAAGTAATATGCCCAACACATAACTTAAACACAGTCATGGATCTGGCAACCAAGATAAGGACAGAAATATATTACCAAAGGGAATACTTCAAAAGGAAGATAGAAAATAGTTTTAAAAATACCCAACAAGGATCACCTAACTGGAAAGGAATAACTGAACTCAAAAATTCAATAAAGGGGTTCAATGAAAGACTAGATAAAATATAAGAAAGAGTCAGTGAACTGAAGGATAAGTCACTAGAAATCACCCAGAGGAACAAAAAAGAAAAAGAAAAAAGAACAGTAAAGAGTTTGAAGACATCATAAAGGACTTACCAGATACTGGAAAATTAACCCATATCATTTATTATGGGAGTCACAGGGGGAAAGAGAGACAGAAGATAACAAGCTTAATTAAAGAAATAATGGTCACAAACTTTCAAATTTGTGAAGGAAATACATATCCATATCCAGGAAGTTCCAGAGAAATGACATAAGAATAAAGACAGACCTAAATCAAGAGAAATCAAAATGTCAAGAATTAAAGAAAAGATAATTTGAAAGAGAAAATCAAATTGTTACATACAGGGGAACCCCCACCCATAAGACTGAGCAAATAAATAAATAAATAAATAAATAAATAAATAAATAAAATAATCAGAAACCTTGCAGTCTAGAAGGACGTTTGATGATATATTAAAAGTGATGAAAGAAAAAAAAATACTGCCAATTCTCTAAAGAGTATTATACCCAGAAAACCACAATCAAGTTAACACATTCATCACCTCACAAAGATTGATTGATTGATTGATCTATTTATTAGTAGTGGAAAACTCTAAGATTTATATTATTTTCAGCTTTCAATTATATAACATTAATTTAATGACCATGGTTGTATATTAAATTCTCAGAATTTATTCATCTTACAAATAGCTTTTCCTCAGAAGTTCTCCACTTCTCTCCCCAGTCTCTGGCAACTGCTATTCTATTTTTTTATTTCTATCATTTTAACTCTTAGATTTCACAAAAAAGTAATATCATACAGTATTTTTCTTTCCTTTCTCACTTATTTCCCTTAACATAATGTCTCCCAGGTTTATCCATGTTGTAACAAGTGAAAGGATTCTGTCATTTTTCATATCTAAATAATATTTATATGTAAATATCATATATTAGTATTTAAATATATGAGTATTATGAATGTATAAAATATATATGAGTATTAATATATATATGGCTGTTATTTAGCCATACATATGCACATGCACGCATGCACACACGCACACACACACACACTCACACATACTTATGTACATCTGACATCTATATAACCATTGATAGTCATTTAGGTTATTTTCAAAGCTCGGTATTCTGAATGATTCTGCAACGAATATATTGCAATAAATATCTCTTTGAGATAGTAATTTCATTTCCTTTGGATATATATTCAGAAGTGGAATTTATGGATCATATGGTAGTTATATTTTTAATACTATGAGAAAGCTCCATAAAGTTTTCCATATTGACTACACAAATTTATATTATTCTCCACATCAACACTTTTTATGTCTTCTCCATTTGATTAAAGCTATTCTAAAAGATCTTATAGTGGTCTCATTGTCACTTTGATTTGCATTTCCTTTATGACTAATGATGTTGCACAACTTTCTATACTAGTCCACTAGAATTTCTTCCTGCAAATATATCTATTCAGATCTTGGCTTATTTTATAATTGTGTTGTTATTTGCTAATGAGTTTTCTGTTTCTTATATATTTAAGCTATTAACCTCTTAACAAATATTGTCTCCATTCTGTAGGTTACTATTCATCGATAGGTTATTTCTTTTGCTAGGCAGAAACAGTATATTTTGTTGTGGTCACATTTATTTTGTTGTACTTTTGTTGCCTGTGCTTTTGGCATTATATTCATAATGTAATTGGGCAAGACCAATGTTATCGACCTTTTCTCCTGTGTATTCTTCTAGGTGTTTACAGATTAAAATCTACATTTAAATCTTTAATCAAAGACATTAAAATCCTTGAGGACTTGAATCTCTCCCTTCCATATCTTGAGCACATGATTGATTGGTTGATTGATTGATCTATTTATTGGTCTTCACCTGAAGACTCAATTTGCTCAGCTGCAAAGTGACAGTGAGAGCGCTGCCTTCCACCTGGTTGCCAAGTAGACTTAGTGATGCACTGTGGATGCACTTTTTACAGCTGAGGTTGGAGCTTGCACTTTGGCTATTGGAATTTTTCCTTATGGATAGTGTGAGTTTGAAGAACAGACTTCTGGACCACAATATAGCTTACTACTACCTGCTGTCCATCAACCATTGACTAACCTAAGGAGAATTTACTAGGTATGGGAGGAAGATGAAGGTGGAATAAGAGGATCCTAGGCTAGTATTGACCCACAAACACAACTAGATAACTATCAAATCATTCTAAATACCCCATAAATCAACCTGAACACTGACAGAACAACCTCCACAACTAAAGGGAAACAAGAGGCCACATCTAAGGAGCAAGAGACATAACAGGCTTTCTTAACAGAAAAGAAGTCAGAGACCTAGACAAAATACCAAGATGCAAAAATTTATCCCAAACAAAAGAACAAGGTAAGGCAACAACCAGCTATTTGAGCACACAGATATAAGTAACATACCTGATGGAAAATTTAAAGCAAAAATTAAATCAAAAGGTTATTCACTGAGCTTGAGAAAAGAATAGAAGACATTAGTAAGACCCTTATCACATAGATAAAAGAGTTGAAAAACCAGGAAAAAATGCAATAAACAATATTAGAAATACCACTGATGAAATGAATAGTAGGCTGGAAGAAGCAGAAGAATTCATTGGTGACATAAAGGGAAAAATAATGAAAAATAACGAAGTTGAACAAAAAAGAGAAAAAAATACAACATGAGAATACACTTGAGGAACTCAGTGACTCTATAAAATGTGATAATATTCATATTATAGGAGTCCCGTATGAAGAAGAAGAGAGAAAAATGGACAGAAAATTTATGTTAGGAAATAATAGTTGAAGGCTTCCTTAATCTGAGGAAGGAAACAAATATCCATATCCAGGAGGCACGGGGAACGCCCATCAAAAACAAAACAACAACAACAACAACAAAACAAGCCAACACCAAGACATATTGTAATTAATTTTGCAAAATATAGGGATAAAGAAAAAAATTGTAAATAAGGAAGACAAAAAGAGTCCTTAACTTGCAAGGAAAAAACCAGAAGGCTAACTGGAAATTTCTCAACAGACACTTGGCAAGACATAAGGGAGTGGCATGATATATTCAATGTATTGAATGGGAAAAGTCTGCAGCCAAGAATGAACTATCCAGCAAGGCTATCATTCAGAAAATGAGAAATAGTTTCCCAGACAAACCAAAACCAAAGGAGTTTGTGATCACTAAATGAGCCCTGCAGAGAAGATTAATGGAAACTTTTTGAGTGGTAAGTAGAGAAGAAAAATGACAAATATATGAAAGGATCAGAAAAATCTCCAGAAAGAATGACAAAACAAGTAATAAAATGTCCCTAGATATCAGTAATTAATTTGAATGTAAACGGACTAAATGCTCCAATCAAAAGATATAGGTTGCCAGAATGGATTAAAAACACACGCAAACACACACACACACACACACACACACACCCCAAAAAGACCCATCTATTTGCTCCCTACAAGAGCCTCATTTTGGACCAAAAGGCATCTGCGGATTGAAACTGAGCGGATGGAGAAACATTAATTATAGGGTGATAAAATATGATCAAAATCATATTTTGACAATGAATGCCAAAAGAAAGCCACAGTAGTAATAGTAGTATCAGAAAACTAGACTTTAAGACAAAGACTGCAACAAGAGGCGAAAAAGGCCACTATATTATAATAAATGGGAGAATCCAATATGAAGATATTTAAATTAAAGCAGTTGACAAATACCAAAATATGCTCCACTGGAATGTCATTTTTTGTTGAGTTGAAATTTTTATTTTTTAAAATTTCAATGTAAATGAAATAAAATATATAAATGTTCTCAAATATATTTAAATATTTGATCTAAGTTGATATATTGTAATAACATATTATCATGGCTACATATTTTATGGCATTGCCTGTTATTCTGTAAGATTGCATTTAATTTACATTTATCAGTTTCAGAATTAAAAGTCATGCTGGTAATTGATAGAAATTAAAATGCATATACTAACATATTTTAGAATTAATTTAAAATTTGCAATATTGATTCCAAATCAAAGAATAGATTCCTTCTTTGTATTTATTCAATTAACACACACTTGTTCAGCACATTGGGTATATTTCCATAATTTGATTACACATGTTTGATACTAATATTAAAATTATATTCATATAGTGTTCAATTTTAATTATGTTGATAAAAATGCATGGGAGTATGTCAATTTATTTTAGTATTCCTTTGTTATTTTCCAGTACTTCCTATATTCCCAAAATCTATTTTGAAAATCATGATACTATCTCAGTTTTTATATAAATTCATGGATATTTCTATCTTCAGTGGAAATTTATTATTTATTCTACAGTATCAACTTAACTTCTTTGTGTTTTGTGCTAGAAAATTTTTTTTCACTCTCTCTTGATTTCTAATTTGTCAGCTGCTTGTTTTAGGATATCTTCTTTTCTTATTATTATTTTAAAAGTTCCCTGACATAGGTGCACCTATATATATATATATATATATATATATATATATATATATATATATATGATTAGATTTTGATTTGTTTCATTTTTGTGTTTTTTAGAAAATGAGTACAATTATATTTTATTATTATTACTTTAAAGTCTTTAATTTAAAGTCCAATTAGTTAACATACAGTGTAATATTACTTTCAGATATATCTTATAGTGATTCAACAATTCTATACAATACCCAGGGCTCGTTACAGCAAGTGCACTCCTTACTCCTCTATTTAACCCATACCCCCACTTACCTCTCCTGTGGTAGCCATCAGTTTGTTCTCTATAGTTAAGAGTGGGCTTCTTGGTTTGCCTTTCTCTCTCCCTTTTTCCCTTTGTTTTGATTCTTAAATTCCACATATGAATACACCACATTAATAAAAGAAAGGATAAGAACTTATGATCCTTTCAATAGATGCAGAAAAAGCATTTGACATAGTACATCCATTCATGATAAAAACCCTCAGCAAAGTAGGTTTAGAGGAAGCATACCCCAATACAATAAAGACCATCTATGAGAACCCCACAGCTAATATCATCCTCAATGGGGAACACTGAGAGCTTTTCCTCTAAGGTCAGGAACAAGACAGGGATGTCCATTCTCACCACTATTATTTAGCACAGTACTGGAAGTCCTAGCCACAGTAATCAGACAACATAAAGAAATAAAAGACATGCAAATCAGCAAGAAAGAAGTAAAACTTTCACTAAATTTTCTTTAGAAAATGTTTGTTGTAAGGGGTGAAGAGGAGGAAGGGCAGAGAAGAGAGAGAGAGAGGAAGGGAGAGAGAGAGGGAGAGAATTCCAAGTAGGCTCCATGCTCAGCACAGAGCCTGACTGACATGAGACTATCCCACGACCATGAGATCATGATCTGAGCCAATGTTGAGAGTCAGATACTTAACTGAATGAGCCACCCAGACACTCCTTGAAATTTCTTTTTAATTCAGGTTGATGTATATATCAGGTGAGCTTAATCTAATCACATTTTAATACAATTTACATATTGGCTTTCTATAGTAAATGCCAATTTTTAATGTTTCTTGATCCTATATTTACTTTATGATTCAAAATTTTAACTTACCATATTATCTTTGGTTTGAGGATATCCTTTAATTTTTTTTTGTCCTACCAAAATCATATGTTATTGTCAATTTTTTCCCTTTAAAGGAAACAATATTTAATTACCATAAAATCTGAATTGGTGTTTTTCTCCTTTTTCACTGTTCCAGTTTATTTTAATTACGTACAATGAGACGAATTCTAATGTGAATTTAAATATAGAAGTGTACTTTCAAACATTTTAGCTTATTAATAACACACCCACAATCATGTGTATAGTCATTCCAAAACATCGTCGATGAATATTTAGTTAATTTAAAAAATTGTTCTAGAAAAAGAAATCTTTTAAAAGGTTAGTACCCTACTTATTTTGTTTCCTTTGGATATTTACTCATTTTTAATTTATAAAATTCCTCTTCACATAATAGTTACTAAACACAATAAAATTTAAAGATTATAGGAGTAAAAATTTTGATTCTGTATATTTGACTCCATTAAATAATCTGTGTAAACTGGAAAGTATCTCAAATGTCTAATGCAAGTAAGGTTTTCTGAAAGCAAAAATCAGTTACAAAATTGACATTTTAATCTGTTATCAATTAAATACATTTAAGTGTTTAAAAATATCTATTTATTAGTTGCATTGATCAAAATATTTTTACAAAAATTATTAATGATAAATATATATAGTTAGAATATGAGTAAATTGTAGTCATTGCCTTTTTATCATTTGGGTTATTAAATAGGGATGTAGAGGTTTAAAAAAAAGTGTTAGAGAAGATGATTTTTATTCATGCTAATTATTAAGAATATTAAATTTAATATGGATGTTATAAGAGTTGTATGTACATTATAAGGAAAATGAAAGTCCAACACATTTATCAATAATGTGTATTTTTGCTAGAAATAAAATGATGCTCAACTTAATATATCTTAGAATAGTGTGTCTTTCGTAGTAATACATGTTGCTTCTTTCACTTCCTTGACAAAATTAAGGGAAGAGATTTCCCATGCAGCATAGAGAGGGAGAACTGGCCCATGGTGACAGAGATCAATCTTACAGGGATACCAAACACTAGAAATTTTCGTGCCCTTCTGTTCTTGATTTTTTTTTTAATTGTATTACTTGGTGACAGTACTTGGAAATACCCTTATCCTTACCCTGATTCTCGTGGATTACAGGCTTCACTCACCCAGTGATTCTTCACTCACCCAGTGAGCTTCACTCACCCAGTGCTGATTTCTTCCTCAGCAATCTCTCTTTCACTGAAGTACTAACCACAACCTGTGCTGTTTCCAAGATGCTGGCAGGCTTCCTGTCAGACAGAGCATATCCTTTGGTGAATGCTTCACCCAGTCCTATATCTACTTCCTCTCTGGATACACTTAGTTTATCCTTTTTATAGTCTTGTCCTATGATTGCTATGTGGCCATTTGCAACCCTCTTCAGTACCTGGTGATGATGCCCACCTCACTGTGTGTGTGTCTTGTTATCCCCTCCTGGTGAATGTTTTTTTTTTCCTCATTATCCTTTCCACTGTTAAGGTGGGGCTGCCATAGTGTGGCATCAATGCAGTTGGTCACTTTTTTGTGACGGTGCCCCCCTCCTCCACTTGACCTGTGCTGATGTCCCCATCTTTGAAATATTGGACTTCCTCAGCTCCCTTGTCCTGCTCATCAGCTTCCTTTCCCTCACTGTGGTCTCCTATGTTTATGTCATCTCCACCATTCTGAAGATACCCTCAGGTCAAGGTCAACACAAAGCCTTTGCTACCTGTGCCTCTCACTTCACTGTGGTCTCCATGGGCTATGGGATCTCTATTTTTGTACATGTCTACCCTTCCCAGAAGAACATTTTACATATCAACAAGATCCTCTTATCATCTCTAGTGTCATGACACCTCTCCTGAATTCCTTCATCTTCAGTCTACAAAAAAAAAAAAAACTTGAAAAGTTAACTGAAGGACACCTTGGCCAAAGGCCAGACTTCCTCAAGGGGATGGGATTAAATTGATAGTATCTTTGAATACTTCCAAACCTGAGTATTTTTATTTTTTCAGAGAATGAGTGCTGAAATTGGTATCATAAATGGAGAAAGGATATTTTATGTGATTTTATTATTTATAATCATAATAACATAGTTAAACTGGATTTATATGTATCATATATTTTAAAGTGATTGAATAAACATGAAAGAAAAGTGTTTTGGTATTGGTGATCGTAATGTATATAAATTATATATTATATACATATATAATATGTATATAAATAAGTAAATATATATATAAATATGTAAATATACATAAGTGTGTGTATATATATATACACACAATATTATAAATATTGGGTAAATTCTGAGGCTTTTTTAAAAACTTTTTTTTAATTCAAATACAAGTTAGTTAACATATAGTGTAATAATGGTTTTAGGATTAGAGTTTAGTAATTCATCACTAATATACAACACCCAGTGCTCATCCAAAGTGCCCTCCTTAATGCCCATCACCTATTTAGCCCATCCCCCTACCCAAAACCTCTCCAGTAACACTCAGTTTTTCTCTGTATTTAAGCATCTCTTATGGTTTGCCATCCTCTGCTTTTATCTTATTTTTCCTTTCTTTCCCCTATGTTCACCTGATTTTTTTTAATGTTTATTTATTTTTGAGGTGAGAGAGACAGAGCATGATGAGGTGAGAGACAAAGAGAGAGGGAGACATAGAATCTGAAGCTCTGAGATGTTAGCACAGAGCCCGAAGGCAGGATTGAACTCATGAGCCATGAGATTATGACCTGAGTCAAAGTCGGATGCTTAACCAGCTAAGCCATCCAGGTGATCCCATCTGTTCTGTTTCTTTCTTTAAAAAAAAAAATAATAATGATTATTTATGTTTGAGAGAGACAGAGACAGAGTGCAAGGAGGGGAGGGACAGAGGGAGAGGGAGACACAGAATCCGAAGCAGGCTCCAGGTTCTGAGCTATCAGCACAGAGCCCGACCTGGGGCTCAAACTCATGAACTGCAGGATCATGACCTGAACCCGAAGTCAGTCGCTTAACTGAGCCACCCAGGCACCCCTGTTTTGTTTCTTAAATAGCACATGAGAGGAAACATGTATTTCCTTTTCTCTGACTGACTTATTTTGCTTTGCATAATACATTCTAGGTCAATCCAAGGTTTTGCAAGTGGCAAGATTTCATTCTTTTTGATCATCAAGTAATAGTCCATTGTATACATAAATACTACATCTTCATCATCCATTGGTCAGCCAATGGACATTTGGGCTCATTCCATAATTTGGCTATTGTTGATAGAACTGCTATAAACATTGGGGTGCGTGTGCCCCTTCGAATCATCATTTTTGTGTTCTTTGGATAAATACCTAGTGATGCAATTGCTGGGTATAGCGTATCTCTATTTTTAAATTTTTGAGGAATTTCCATACTGTTTTCCAGAGTGGCTGCACAAGAATGCATCACCACCAGCAGTGCAAAAGTATTCCCCTTTCTCTGCATCCTTGAAAACACCTATTGTTTCCCAAGTTGTCAATTTTAGCCATTCTGACAGTGTGAGGTATATCTCATTGTGGTTTTGGTTTTTATTTCCCTGATAATGAGTGATATTGAGCAACTTTTTGTGTGTCTATTTTTTAATTTATCTTTTTGTCTTTACACTTTATTATTTATTTGTTTGTTTGTTTATTTATTTATTTATATTTTTAAAAATTATTTACATCCAAATTAGCACATAGTGCAACAATGATTTCAGGAGTAGATTCTTTAGAGCCATCTGAGCATTTAGCCCATCCCCCTACCACAACCCCTCTAGTAACCCTCAGTTCTCCATATTTATGAATATCTTTTGTTTTGTCATGAGGTACCACCTGACACCTGTCAGAATGGCTAACATTAACAACTCAGGCAACACCAGATGTTGGCAAGGATGTGGAGAAAGAGGATCTCTTGCATTGTTGGTGGAAATGAAAGCTGGTACAGCCACTCTGGAAGACAGTATGGAGATTCCTCAAAAAAACGAAAAATAGAACTACCCTATGACCCAGCAATTACACTACTAGGCATCTATCCAAGGGGTACAGGTGTACTGTTTTAAAGGGACATATGCACCCCCATGTTTATAGCAGCACTACCAACAGTAGCCAAAGTTTTTATGTGTCTATTAACCATCTGTGTCTATTCACCACGAAAAGTGTCAGTTCATGCCTTTTGACCATTTATTCACTAGATTATTTGATTTTGGGTGTTGAGTTTGATAAGTTCTTTATAGATTTTGGATACTAACCGATTTTCTGATATATCATTTGCAAATATCTTCTCCCATTCCATTGGTTGCCTTTTAGTTTGTTGATTGTTTCTTTTGCTGTGCAGAAATTTTTATCTTGATGAAATCCCAATAGTTCATTTTTGCTTTTGTTTCCCTTGCCTCAGCAGATATGTTTAGGAAGAAATTGTGGCAGCTGAGGTCAAAGAGGTTGTTGCCTATTTTATCCTCTAGGATTTTGATGGTTCTTATCTTACATTTAGGTCTTTCATCCATTTTGAGATTATTTTTGTGTATGGTATAAGAAAGTGATCAAGATTGATTCTTTTACATGTTGCTTTCCAGTTTTCCCAATACCATTTGCTGAAGAGATGGCCAAACAATTAGAGTTAATATATATTCTTTTGAAGCTGTTTCAAAATATAGGAAAGGAAGGAAAACTTCCAAACTCATTCTATGAGGCCAACATTACCTGGATTCCAAAACCAGGCAAAAACCCCACAAAAAAGAATTATTACAGACCAATCTCCCTTATGAATGTGGGTGCGAATTTTCTCAGTAAAGTACTATCAAACGAAACATAACAATACATTAAAAGAATCATTCACTATGATCATGTGGGATTTATTCCTGGGCTGCAGAGTTGGTTAAATATCTGAAAATCAATCAAGGTGATACATCACATTAATAAAGGAAAGGATAAGAATCACATGATCATTTCAATAAGTGCAGAAAAATAATTTGAGAAAATGCAACATCCTTTCTTGATTAAAAACCATCAAGAAAGTAGGCATAGAAGGCATATAACATAAAAAATCATAAAGACCATATATGAAAGACCCACAGCTAATATCATCCCAAATGGGGAAAAACTGACAGCTTTCCTCATAAGGTCAGGAACATGACAGGGGTATCCTCTTTCACCACTGTTGTTCAACACAGTGTTAGAAGTCCTTGCCTTAGCAATCAGGCAACACAAAGAAAGAAAATGCATCCAAATCAGCAAGGAAGAAGTCAAATTTTCTCTCTTCACAGATGACATGATACTCTATGTTTGTATGTGATTTATCTTGGAGAATGTTGCATGTGCACTTGAGAAGAAAGTAAATTCTGCTGCTTCAGGATCTAGAGTTCTAAATATATCTTTCAAGTCCTTCTGGTCCAATGTATCATTCAGGGCCATTGTTTCTTACTGATTTTCTGTCTAGATAATCTATCCATTGTCATAAGTGGAGTATTAAATTCCCCTGCAATTACCACATTCTTACCAATAAGGTTGGTTATGTTTGTGACTAAATGTTTTATATATTTGGGTGCCTCTGAATTCGGTGCATAGACATTTATACTTGTTAATTCTTCCTGATGGATATACCCTGTAATTATTATATAATGCCTTTCTTCATCTCTTGTTACAACCTTTAATTTAATGTCTAGTTTGTCTGATATAAATATTGCTCCTCTGGCTTTCTTTTGACTTCCAGCAGCATGATAGATAGTTCTCTATCCCCTCACTTTCAATCTGAAGGTGTCAGGTCTAAATGTGTTTTTGTCTCCTCTTAGTCTATCTAGTCTGAAATGAGTCTCTTGTAGACAGCAAATATATGGGTCTTGTTTTTTGTTTTTTTGTTTTTCATTATGATACCATATGTCTTTTGTTTGGAGCATTTAATCCATTTATATTCAGTGTTATTATTGAAAAATATGTGTTAAGAGTCATTGGGTTATCTGTAGTTTTCATGCTTGTAGTTATGTCTCTGGTACTTTGTGGTCCTTGACCATTTCACTCACAGAGTTCCCCTTAGGGTCTTCTGTAGGGCTAGGTTAGTGGTGATGAATTCCTTCAGTTTTTGTTTGTTTGGGAAAACCTTTATCTCTCCTTCTATTCTGCATGACAGACATGCTAAATAAAGGATTCTTGGCTGCATATTTTTTCTGTTCATCACATTGAAGATTTCCTGCCATTCTAGCCTGCCTAGAAGATTTCCTGCCTCCGGGCTCTGTGCTTTGAGCACAGAGCCTCTGGGCTCTAGCCAAGTTTTTAGATAGGTCTGTGACTATCTAGCCTGCCAAGTTTCAGTAGATAGGTCTGTGACTACTCTTATGTGTCTACCTTTGTAAGTTAGGGTCTGTTTATCCCTAGCTGCTTTCAGAAGTCTCTATTCTTGTATTTTGCCAGTTTCACTGTGATATGTCCTGAAGAAGATGTTTCAAATTACGTCTGAAGGGAGTCCTCTGTGCCTCTTGGATTTCAATGTTTTTTTCCTTCCCCAGATCAGGGAAGTTCTCAGCTATGATTTGTTCAAGTACACCTTCAGCCCTTTCTCTCTCTTTTCTCCTTCTTGAATTCCTATGATATGGATATTGTTCCATTTGATTGCATTACTTAGTTCTCTAATTCTCCCCTCATACTTCTGGATTTTTTATCTCTCTTTTTCTCAGCTTACTCTTTTTCCATAATTTTATCTTCTAATTCACCTATTCTCTCCCGTGCCTCTTCAATTTGTGCTTGTAGCTGCCTCCATTTTATTTTGCACCTCATTATAGAATATAGAATTTTTTAATTCATCATGACTATTTTTTTATTCCCTTGATCTCTGTAGAAATAGATTCTCTGCTGTCCTCTATGCTTTCTTCAAGCCCAGCAATTAATTTTATGACTATTTTTATAAATTCTTGTTTAGTTATATTGCTTAAATTCGTTTTGATCAAATAATTAGCTCTTGCTACTTCCTAGAGTTTCTTTTGAGGAAACGCCTTCTGTTTCCTTATCTTGGCTACTTTTCTGTCACTTATGCATTTACAAGTTTTTTGTGTGCTCTGCACCTGTGAGCACTGGTATATTAAAGGGAGGGGGGTCATACTCCCTCCAGGGCCTGGACCTTAGGAGGTGTTTTATTGGAGACTTGCTCTCTGTTGCCGTGACTTTGGTTATTTATTTCCCTACTTGTAGTGATATTTTGGATCCTCCAATGTGTGTGCTTTGATATGTACCTTGGAGTATTCCTGTAAAGGAAAACAGATAGGCTAATAGGAGACAAAAACACACAAATGCACAAGCAAATAACACAAACAAGCAAATAAAGACATAAAACTAGAAACTAAAAACAAAAAACCCAAAAACACCAACTACAAGTAAAGAACAGGGTGGAGGCAATGCTGTTGGAAGAGCACATACAAAGAGAGAAATGACAGGGGTGGGGAAAAAAAATAAACATTGACTACGCAGAGAGACTGAAAGGCTTAATCTAGAGAGAGAGAAAGGAAAATAAAGAAGGAGATGGGGAAAAAGAAATGAAAATAAAGTTACCCAGACAGGAAACTATATGGCTTGGTTATTCCAGAGAGAGAGAAAGGAATGTAAAGAAGGTGGTGTAGAACATTAAATGCATTAAATATGTCTGTTTAGACAAACCAATAACCTGAATAACCAGCCTATAGGAGGGAAGAGATAAGGAGGAGAAATGGGGAGGGGGAGAATATATCCATGTATCCAGAATTTACCTACAGTTAATTCAGGTAGTGCTGCAGCGATGGTCTGGGGGAGCTGTTTGCAGGGTCTGTCCAACTCCAGTAAATACGCAGTTCCTTGGTGTGAAGGTGTTTTTGTTGTTGTTGTTGTAGTTTGGACCCACCTCCACTATGAGCCCCAGGACTGATGCCTGAGGGCCTGCCTTGGTGGTGGGTTGCGGGGAGATGGCGATCCCCCAGTCTCTTCTCCACAAAGCCAGACCCAGTGGACTCCATTTGAGTTGTCCTCACTGTGCCCTGGGCGCAGACAAGGCAGTCCTTCTCACTCTGCCAGCTCCCCTGATCCTGTGCTTGGCGAGGGTTCAAAGTCCAGCTCTGTGCACTCTGGCATTGTGGAAGTACCTCTCAGTGCAGCCTGATATGTGGTCTTGGCTGGCTTTGTCTGTGCCACTGTACTTCAGGGAGGACTGCCTTCTACTAGTGTGGAATGCGTCACCAACCTCACCATTGAGCCCTGGGTGGTGGACACAAGCAGACACAGGCAGGCTTTGTATTTTCCCACAGCACTTCAGGGAGGGGGCCATTTTCTCCTACTGTGGACTGTACCCTCAGCCCACCCACTGAGCCTGGGGATGGCGGACGCAGACTTTGTACTATCTCACAGCCCTTTAGGGAAAGTACTGCTTTCTCCTACTGTGGACTGCACCCCTGACCTACGACCGCACCTAGGGTTGGCTCACCTCCCCCAGGTGCACAAACAGGGAGCCAGCCCCAGTCCTAAGAAAGCCCCACAGTTAGAGATAGGATCCCTCTCAGTCCCAGTCCAAGGTCTTTCTCCTGTCCAGATAGGGTCCCAAACTTCCCTAGCTGCTCTTTCTCTTCCCTTTATCTCTCAGCCTAAGGGGGTCCCTCCCCTCCGTGCCCACTAGACCTTTTTTATCTCCCCCAGTTCACAATCACACACCTATCTTTTCTCCAGTTTTCCCATTTTCTTCCTGGTAGGTACAGTCTCTTTTCCTCCCAGACTCTGGGGTTCAAAGTCCTTAGGCTTTAGCTCTTCTTTGTTTGAGAAACACGGGAAGACACCCTTACTTCTCCACCATGTTGGCCCCTGGCAAGCTCTGTTTTTTGTTTCAAGCAGGCTTCGAGCCCAATGCTGATCCCGTTGTCGGGGCTTGAACTCATGACCCTAAGATCAAGACATGAGCTAAGATCCAGAGTGGATCACTCAACCAAATGAGCCACCCAGGCACCCCTGAACCAATAGTTTTTTTTTAAAAAAAATTAAAAATAATGTTTGATTAGTCAAATAAAGAGAAGTGTTGTATTATATTTTTGAGAAATTTGTAAAAGTAGATGAAATTCCCAGTTTTACATTAAAAAGTTGCTGGTGTGTTTTTCAAACATAGGTAATTCAGAGTTTAATTTGTAGTTGTATTATTTTCCTATTGTTTTATTAATATACAAAATTAACCATTTTGACCAATTTAAGTGTTCATTTCAGTGGCATTGATTACATTTACAATATTATGCAAACATCACTATTACTTCTTTCCAAAATTTTTCATCACCCCAAGTCTACACACATTAAGCAATAATTCTGTTTCCTTATTTATCCCCTCCTAATCACTAATTTATGTCATATTTCTGTGAATTTGACTATTCTAGATAGTTCATGTAAAAGGAATTATACACATTTGTCCTTTCATGTTTGCCTTATTTTACTTAACACAATGCTTTCAAATTAAATACTGATTGTAGCATGTTTCAAAACTCCATTCTTTTTTATGAATGAATAATACTTTATTGTTTTTATATTCTGCATTTTGTTTATTTATTTATCTTTTGATACACAATTAGGTTGTTTTCAGGTTTTGACTACTGTGACTATCCTTCTATAAACAATTACCTACAATTATCTTTGAGAGTTCTTGTTCTTATTTCTTTTCCATATGTACCTAAGAGTGGTATTGCTGGATCATCTGGTAATTCATATGTAGCTTTTTAAAGATTTTCCTAACTTTTTCTGCACCACTTTACATCATTAAATTTCACACTGTTTTTCTGCACCATTTTACATGCCCACTAGCAATGCACAAGTTATAGAATTTTTCAATCTTTGCCAAAAACTGCTACTATTTATTTTTATTATGATCATTGTAGTAGATGTAAAGTGTTATCTAACTGTAGTTTTGATCAATATTTTCCTAATGACTATGCTGTCATGTATATTTATTGGTCACCTGCTTCTTTGGAGAAATGTTTGTTGATGTTCTGTGCTTATTATTAAGTTTAGTTGTAGATGCTCATTATATATTCTGAATAGTAAAACATTATCAGACATATTATTTGCAAATGTTTTCTCCCATTCTATAGGTGGTATTTTATACTCTCTTGATAGCAACTTTTAAGGTGCATTTTTTTCTTTTAATAAATTCCAGTTTGTGTATTTGGGATCTTATTTTTTTAATCAAATATTTGCCCAATAAAATTTCACAAATACTTGTTATTCCTATTTAACACACATTTGTCATTGGCATTGCACTTGATGTGAAAGACAATCTATTTAACCTTGAAATTGTCAATAAACTATTTTTATTTTCTCCTTCTCATTCTTTAAAGAGGTAAATTCCAGGGGTGCCTGGGTGGTTCGGTTGGTTAAGCATTCGACTCGATTTTGACTCAGGTCATGATCTCACATTTTGTGAGTTTGAGCCCCGTGTCAGCCTCTACACTGACAGCGTGAAGCCTGCTTGGAATTTTTTCTCCACTTCTGCCCTTCCCCCTTTGATGTTCTCTCTCTCTCTTAAAAAAAGGCAGGGGGGAATTTTAATAGTTGAAATGGAATATAAGAATTCCGCCAATGTTAAGTGAGCCATTACTTGTTGGATTTTGTAAATATTCCTGGTTGATATCTTTCTCAATTTCCTCTTCTCTTTGTCCTCCTTGCCTAATATTTTTAGAACAGTCATCATAACTTTAGTAGTTCTTCATTCCTCTTTCTAAGAATTTTGTCATCTATGATCTGACTTTTTACCATGTTTTTTTTTTTAATACATTTATGGTCTCCAAGGCATTTTTTCATCTTTTTTGAAAGCAGAAAAGTCATACCTTACAAATTCTGCCTTGCCCAGGCCTATATTACTGTACTCATGGAGGCAACTGACAACTTTCTCCTTGCAGTGATGACGTTAGATCGCTATGTAACTATTTGTTACTCGTAGATATAATCTGCTCATCATGAACTGGTATGTATGCAAAACACTAGCTCTGGGGGCCAGGATCATCAGCTTTTTTGTCTCCATGGTGCTACTCTCTGTCTCACAATCCTTCCAGTCTGTATCCTTCAACTCCTTCCTCTTTTCTTACTATATTTTATCTGAACTATCCATCTTCTTTTACATGTTCTGTTCTGTTCTGAAACATCCCTGCAGGAGACTATGATGTTAGGAGGGATTTGAAATAATTGAAAAAATTCTAGCTAAACATTCTTAGACAATAGTATGAAGGGGCAACAGCTCTACAAGACTTAGATAGTTTGAGTTGAAATATTAACCCAACATATGTAAACATTTGGGCCTCGTTTTATCAATGTTGAAATAAAAGAGTATTCTTAGTTACAAAATAATGTTCCTATTGCTTCAAGGAAGCTTTCTTTCATGATTTACAGTCAAATTTTAGTAATGATCAAATGAAACTAGAACCAACATATATGTAATGAACTATTGTGTTTTGTTTCTGTTATTGTTCAAAGTTTACAAGATATTCAATAGAATTATTTTCAAATAGCATCAGTTAAATTAATTTAGGATAGCCATATTATATAACTTTTTATACAGAAGCCTTAAAAATATCCCTCCTTCATATGCTCTGTGTACTGTTTATCTAACTGTTTACTGATATCATAAACTTTATCTATTTTTTTAGTGATCCACACTCTTTATTACTGTTCCAGGCTAATATAAGAAACTTAAAGTATATTGGTTTAATTTATTAAATTTAATTTACAGACCCTGTTGAGAAACTTTTAGGGAAGAAATCTGACTGCAGTTTAAGTTCCAACTTATTTGGATAAATAAGTGGCTAATTTACTTCTATTTTCATTTTACACATTTTTGTTTCTATACCAAAAATACATTTGGATCAGTTGTTAATATGTGGACATAGTTATTTTAAGCAATTGGAAGCCATAGACAAGAATATAAATGGCCAAGTTACCCTAAGGATTAATTATGAGAAACTTTCTGCTGAAATAATCACAACGTAGGTTTCCCAGACATTTTAATGAGATCACAGTAGATAAAGAAGTTTCTTTATTTTGGCTCAACACAGTCTCGCACTCACAAAGGAAAACTGCATTTTCATAAGATGAAGGATGAGGCTGAGTCATGAAACACCATTTGAGATAAGGGGACTAGATAAATAAATTAAACAATTTATAAGATCACTAAATTCTTCCTTTGTAGGTTACAAAGAGAGAAGGCTTGAATTCTGTGTGTGTGTGTGTGTGTGTGTGTGTGTGTGTGTGTGTGTGATATATCTGGGCTTACGTCTATTGTGGGTTTAAGTCAAATACATTTTTTTCTTAGCAACTTTAAGGGACATATTACAGTATTCTTAACTGTATGTTGTCCATTATGTTTTCAGAACACATTCATCTCCTGGTTGCAAGTTTATAACCTTTAACAACATCTTCCCAATTCCTCCACTCCCCCAGCCTCTGGTAACCACCATTCTATTCTCTGTTTGTACAAGTTCAGCCTTATAGTTTCCACATATAAGTGGTATTATCCAATATTTGTCTTTCTTTGTCTGATTTATCTCACTTAGTTCATCCATATTTTCTCAAATGGTAGAATTTCATTCTTTCTCATAGTTGATGATATATAAAAATATATAAATACATAATACATGTTTATATTTATTAATCCATTCATTCACTGATGGACACTTTGTTTCTATATCATGGCTATTGTGAATATGTTGTTGCAATAAACATGAGAGTGGAGATATTTTCTGATATGCTGTTTTCATTTCCTTTGGATATATACACAGAAGTGAAATTACGGTAAATAATATGGTAGTTTCTTTTTTACTATTTCAAGGAACCTCTATACTGTTTTCATTGTAGATAAAACAATTTGCATTCCCACCAACATTGTACAAGGAATCCCTTTTCTCACATCCCCTCCAATAAATGTTACTATTGTGTTGATAACCAATTCAACACATGTGAGGTGATATCTCATTGTGGTTTTGATTTGCACTTCTCTGATGGCTAGTGATGTTGAGTACCATTTCATGTGTCCACCACAGGATGTCCCAAGTACAAATTTAACACATTGCTATATACCTCCTTAGAGTCAACATGTTTTTCCCCCTCTTTAATTATATCGACTTAAATTGAAGTAACCGTCTGAGTCTCAGAAAGTAATGTTTAGTCACAGAAATGAAAATCATTTTCTTTTAAACCAATGTTAAATTTCTTTCAGCTTCATTTGAATTTGTCATTGTTACACTAATTTCCTTTGTCTTTATCAAGTCATTCTTCTTTATTGATATTATCTTTTTAAATATCACAAAATTTGAATAAAATATTCTCTAAATGCATCAACATGATGCTGATGTAAACTGCCTACAATAAGCATATGGTCCCCATTAGCAACACTTTTCAAATATCTCCTTTTCAATTTTTGTGTTACATCTCAAAGTATGGGAAAAACCACTTTTTCTATGCATGCATAGATCTATTATTATGTAATAATTCATTATTTACATGAAAGTTGTAATTAAACATTATTATTAACCAAAAGATGTCTATAATGAAAAAATAAAGTGAGAGGGAGAAGGAATTTTTTAGAATATGTAATCAACTTTATATTTTACTTCCAACAATAAAAAAAAAGTTACCAATTATGTTTCTCATCTTTAACCTATTTTTCTCTATCAACCTTTTTTCAATTATCAATATTAAAAAAATTAGACTATTCATCTTGAACTCTTACATTTACTCAAATTTCTAATGAGTAATGAAAAATATATAATGGTAAAGGAAGAAAATATATTTTACATTTCACATAGTCTCATAACAAAGTGTCTTATGGTAATTTATTTTTCTCCAATCCCCATTAATGTAGTTAGTGGCCTACATATTAAATTAAATATTTTCAGAATAGAGAGACAGGAATATGGCAGAAAGATAGGAGGACCCTAGACTCACCTCAGCATACAAAACCAACTAGATGACTATCAAATCATCCTAAATACCTCAAAAATCAACCAGAATACTGACAGAACAAACTCCACAAATAAAGTGAGGGAAAAACCCACATCAAAGAAGGTAGAAAGTGTGGAGAGGTGTTTTAGCAGAGAATGGGATCCCAGGCAATGTGGAGGGGAGGAAGCTGTAATAGGGGAGAAGGGCAAGAGAGAGAGGAGCACACAGAGGAATGCACATTGAGAACATTTCCCTGAACTCATTGGCTGGGAAAAAAAGAGGGGCTGATTTCCCAGAGTTTTTGCAACCAGCAGGGCTTAGGGTCTTGTAAGTCAAAGGGCTTGACTGAAATGGGGCCTAGAGGGTGCAGGGTTTCTCCTGGAGAGAAGGCAGGCAAACAACCTGGGGGCACACAATGTGGAAACACAGATTGGAAGAGTAACTGGGGCACACAGTAAGGAGATTATTTGCACCTCTCAGAGCGGGTCCCTGGGAGTCAGTTCTTGGGAAGTAACCTTTCCAGGAACAAAATAGCTGACTAGAACCACTTCTCTCCCCTTACCTTCAGCATAAACACAAAACCACCTGCAAGAAAGAGTATAGCACTGACAATGGTTGCCTAACTTGCACACATAAAGCCCTACACCCCTACTCTCTGGTGGAACTGCCCTTCTCAGTCACACTAGCTTCAGTTCCATTAGTGTAGGCCTCTGACCCAGAAAGCAGCAGAAATCTTTGCCCACACCAAGTATCCACACAAGAGGTTTCTCCAGGGCTTCAAATCTGGTGGAGGTGGTGAAAGGTCTCATTTTCACAAGCAGACCATATCACACCTAGTTAAAACTCATACATTTAAGCAAGAGACAAAACCTGTGCAAATCAGACAAAAAGAGCCTCTGCAGATGACTGACATGAAAGATAGAGCAGCCAAAACATAACAAGAGAAAATATGCAGCACATGACAGAGACACCTTCTGAAGCACCAGGCCTTGGGAACTGCTTTACCTCTTCTTTACAAGGTCATTGCATTCAGCAGCAGGGGATATAACTAGTTTTTCTAACACAAAAAAGGCAGGGACTTAGATAAAATGTGAATAGAGAGGAATATATCCAAAATGAAAGTAAGAGATAAGGCCACAGTCAAAGATCTAAGTGAAACAGATATAAGTACATAAGTATAAGTTCTCTGATGGAGAACTGAAAGTAACAAGCATAAGGATACTCACTGGGCTCAATAAATGAGTAGAGGACATCAGTCAGACCCTTACCACAGAGATAAAAGAGTCCAAAAAAGAATGAATCAGAGATGAAGGGTCCAATGAACAAGATTGGAAATGGGCTTGATGCAATTGACACCAGGCTGGAAGAAGCAGAGAAATAAATTAGTGACCTAGAAGTTAAAATAATGGAAGGTAATAAAACTGAATAAAAAAGAAGTATGCAACATGAGAATATATTTAATGAACTGTGATTCTACCAAATGTAAAAATATTCATATTATAGGAGTCCCAGAAGAAGAGATAAAATGGACAGAAATTTTATTTGAAGAAATAATAACAGAAAATGTTCCTAGTCTTAGGAAGGAAACAGACATCCCGTTCTAAGAGGCACAGAGATATCTCATTAAAATCAACAAAAGCAGGCAACATGCCATATGGTAGTTAAATTTGTAAAATATAGAGTAAAGAAAAAAAATCTTAGAAACAGTAAGATAACTGTAAGTCTCCAACTCACAAGGAAAGATCAATAGGATTAGTAACATCTCTACACAGATAAGGGGTGAATCAGAGAACCAAGTGATAACATAAAATAAAACAATATCTATATCATAGGAGTCTCTGAAGTATAAGAGTGAGACAAAGAGGCAGAAGGTGTATATGAACAAATTATAGCTGAGAACTTCCCCAATCTGGTGAAGGAAACAGGCATCCAAGTCCAAGAAGTGCAGGGAACTCCCTCCAAAATGAACAAAAACAGGTCAATACCATGATATATCATAGTGGAACTTCCAAAATAAAAAGGTAGTATAAAGAAGGAATAATAAATAATAAAGAGGGAATTCTGAAAACAGCTAGGGAAAAAGATCCTTAACCTGCAAGCATAAACACATAAATTAGTAGCAGACCTTCCCCATGAAACATGGCAGGCCAGAAGAGAGTGGCAGGAAATATTCAATGTGTTGAATAGGAAAGATATGCAGCCAAGAATCCTTTAACCTACCAGGCTTCATTTAGAATAGAAAGAGAAACAAAGACTCTTCCAGACAAACAAAAACTAAAGGAGTTAATGACCAGTAAACCAGTGCTGCAATAAGTTCTAATGGGGACTCCGTGGGTGGAAAGCAGCAAAGACTAAAAAGGACAAGAGAACATCACCGCAAACACTAAATCTACAGATAACACAATGGCACTAAATTCATATCTTTTTTTCAATAATCACTCTGAATGTAAATTCACTAAATTTACCTATTAAAAGTCATAGAACATCAGAATGGATTAAAGAAAAAAAATTCCACTTATATGTTCCCTACAAGAGATTCATTTTACACCTAAAGACCTCTGCAGATTTAATATAAGGGCATGGAAAACCATCTATAATGCTAATGGACATCAAAAGAAAGCCAAAAAGCCAGACAACCTAGCTTTTAAAAAAGAGACAATAGCAAGACATGCATAAGAGTAGTAGAATAAGTAAAATAACTGATAAAAATACCATAATTGTAGGAGATTTTAATACTTCAATTACAACACTGAACAGATCATCTAAGCAGAAAATTAACAAGGAAGCAATGTCTCTTAATGACACGGTGGACCAGATGGACTAACCAGAAATATTCAGAACATCACATTCTAAAGCAGTGCATAGGATGAATATGGAATGTTCTCCAGAATAGATCACATACTTGGCACAAAGAGCCCTCAACATGTACTAAAAGATTGAGATCATACCATGCATTTTTTTTTCAGATCACAATGCTATGAAACTTGAAATCAACCACGAGAAAAATTTGGAAAGACCTCAAGTACGTGGAGATTGTAAAACATCCTATTAAAGAATGAATGGGTTAATCAGAAAATCAAAAAACACAGGGAATCAAATGAAAATGAAAGAAATAACTGTCCAAAATTTTGGGGAAGCAGCAAAGACAGTTCTCAGAGAAAAATACATTGCAATTCAGACTTATTTCAAGAAGCAAGTAAAGTCTCAAATATACAACCTAACCTTACAACTAAAGGAGCTAGAAAAGGAACAGCAAATAAAACCCAAAGACAGCTGAGGAAAGGAAATTATAATGATAAACATATATTTATACATTATAATGGTACAGAATCAAAAAAATAAATAAACACCAAGAGATCAATGAAACTAAGAGCTGGTTTTTTGAAAGAATAAACAAAATTGATAAATCCCTATCTAGACTTCTCAAAATGAGGAAACGGGAAAGGACCCTGGAGGGTACTATGCTAAGTGAAATTAGTCAGAGAAAGACAAAAATCATATGACTTCACTCATATGAGGACTTTAAGACACAACACAGATTAACATAAGGGAAGGGAAATGAAAATAATATAAAAACAAGGAGAGGGACAAAACAGAAGAGACTAATAAATATGGAGAACAAACTGAAGGTTATTGGAGGGGTTGTAGGAGGGGGGATAAGCTAAATAGGTAAGGGACACTAAGGAATATACTCCTGAAATCATTGTTGTACTATATGCTAACTAATTTGGATGTAAATTTTAAAAACTAAAAAAATAAAATAAATAAAATAAAATAAAATAAGAAATGGGAGAGGATCAAAATGGACAAAATCACAAATGAAAGAGGAGAGATCACAACCAACACCACAGAAATACAAACAGTTATAAGACAGTACTGTGAAAAATTATACGCCATCAAACTGGACAACCTGCATGAAATAGACAAATTTACAGACACTCAGACACAACCAAAACACAAACAAGAATAAATAGAAAATTTAAACAGGCCCATAACCAGCAAAGAAATTGTGTTGTTAATAAAAATCTTCTAGCAAATTAGAGTCCTGGGCTAGATGGCTTCCCTGGATAATTCTACCAGACTTTAAAACAGAATTAATACTTATTCTCCTCAAACTGTCCCAAAAAATAGAAATGTAGAGAAGAGTTCCAAACTCATTAACCTGATTCCAAAATCAGACAAAGACCCTACTAGAAAGGAGAATTGCAGGCCAATATATCTGTATATTTACCTGGATGTAAATTTCTCAACAAGATACTAGCAAACTGAATTCAACAGTACATCAAAAATATTGTTCCCCATGGTCAAGTGGAATTTATTCCTGGGCTGAAGGACTGATTCAATATTTACAAATCTGTCAGTGTGATTAATTAACCACATTAATAAAAAAAGAATAAGATATTTTTAATAAATACTTTTAATAGATTCAGAAAAAGCATTTGACAAAATACAGCATCCTTTTTGATAATACCCTCAAGAAAGTAGGGATAGAAGGAAAATACCTTAACATCATGAAAGCCATTTATGAAAGGCCCACAGTTAATATCATCCTCAATGGGGAAAAACTGAGACTTTTCCCCTTAAGATAAGGAACTTAATAGGGATTTCCACTCTCACTACTTTTGTTCAATATACAGGTGGAAGTCTAGCCTCAGCAATCAGACAACAAAACGAAATGAAAGGCATAAAATGTGGCAAGGAAGAAGTCAAACATTCACTCTTCACAGGTTACATGATACTTTACAAGGAAAACCCAAAAGACTCCATCAAAAAACTGTTAGAGCTGATACATGAATTCAAGATACTTACAGAATATAAAATCAATGTAATGAAATCTGTTGCATTTCATACACCAGTAATGAAGCAGCAGAAAGAAATATCAAGGAATCAATCCCAATTATAGTTGCATCAAAACCCGTAAAATACTTAAGCAAATAAACCTAACCAAAGAGATAAAATATCTGTATGATGAAAACTATAGAAACTTTGAAATAAATTGAAAAAGACACAAAGAAATGGAAAAACATTATATTCTCATGAACCGGAAGAACAAATATTGGTCAAATGTGTATATTACCCAAAGCAATCTACACATTCAATGTAATCCCTATCAAAATAACACCAGCATTCTTCACAGAAATAGAAGAAATAATGCTAAAATTTGTGTAGAACCACAGAATACTCTGAATAGCCAATGTAACATTGAAAAAGAAAATCAAAGCTGGAGGCATCACAATTCTGGACGCTAAGATGTATTACTGTAATCATCAATACAGTATGGTATTGGCACAAAAACAGACACACAGGTAAATTGAGTAGAATGGAGATCTCACAGATGGACTCACAAATATATGGCAAACTAACGTTTGACTGAGAAGAAGAGTATCCAGTGGAAAAAAGACAGAGTCTGTAGCAGATGGTGTTGGGAGAACTGAACTGTGACATGCAGAAGAATGAAACTGGACTGCTTTCTTAGACCATACACAAAAACTAAACTCAAAATGGATGAAAGACCTCAATGTGAGAGAGGAAACCATCAATATCCTATAGGAGAAAATAGGCATCAACCTCTTTGACTGGGTCTGCAGCAACTTCTTACTTGACATGTCTCCAAAGACAAGGGAAATAAAAGTAAAATGAACTATTGGGACCTCATCAAGATAAAAAGCTTATGCACAGTGAAGGAAATAATCAACAAAACTAAAAGGCAACTAATAGAATGGGAGAAGATATTAGCAAATGACATATCTGATAAAGGGTTAATATCCAAAGAACATATCAAACTCAATACCCAAAAAACAAATAATCCAGTGAATAAATTGGCAGAAGACACGAAATTACACTTCTGCAAAGAAGACATCCAGGGACATTTGGGTGACTCAGTCAGTTAAGTGTCTGACTTCGGCTCAGCTCATCATCTCTCTATTTGTGAGTTTGACACCTGCATCAGGCTGTCTGCTGCCAACTCATAGTCTGGAGCCTGATTCAGGTTATGTGTCTCCCTCTTCCCCTCCCCTGCTCATGCTCTTTCTCTGTATCTAAAAAATATATAAACAACAATAGTTAATTCAAAAAGACATCCAGATGGCTAACAGGCACATGAAACCATGCTCAACATCACTCATCATCAGGGAAATAAAAATCAAAACTACAATGAAATGCTACCTCATCCATGTCAGATGGCTACAATTAACAATGGGGAAAATAGATGTTGGTGAGGATATGGAGAAAGTGGAGTCCTTTTCCATTGTTGGTAGAAATGCAAACTGTTTCAGCCACTCTTGAAAACAGTATGTAGGTTTCTCAAAAAAATTAAAAATAGAACTACCCTATGACCCAGCAATTGCATTGCTAGGAATGTATCCAAAAAAATACAAAAATGCTGGTTCAAAGGGGCACATACATCCAATGTTTGTAGAAGCACTATCAACAATAGCCAAATCATGGAGAGTCCAAATGCCCACCGACAGATGAATGAATAAAAAATGGTACGCGCACACACACACACACACACACACACACACACACAATGGGTTACTTCTCCACAATGAAAAACAGTGAAATATTGTCATTTGCAACAATGTGGATGGAACTAGAGTGTATTATGCTAAGCAAAATAATTCAGTCAGAGAAAGACAAATACCATATGATTTTTCATATGTGGAATTTGGAAAATACAACAGATAATCATAGGGGAAGGGAAGGAAAAGTAAAATAAATCAGAGAGGGAAGCAAACTATAAGAGACTTTTAATTACAGAGAATAAACTGAGGGTTCCTGGAAGGGAGGTGGAAGGGATAGGTTCAATTGTTGATGGCCATTAAGGAGGGCATGTTTTGGGTTGAGAACTGGGTGTCATATATAAGAGATGATTCACTGGGTTCTACAACTAAAGCCAAGACTGTTACACTGTATGTTAACTAACTTGAATTTAAATTAAAAAAAATAAAAATACATGTAAATAAATAAAAATGAAAAAAAACTATAGTCCAAAACATTTGGGATACAGCTAAAGGAGTCCTAAGAAGGAACTATATAGCAATACAGGTCTACCTTAAGAAACAAAGAAAATATGAAATAAACAACATAACATTACACTTAAAGGAGCAATAAAATAACAACAAATGAAGCCTAAACTCAGCAGAAGGTAGGGGATAGTACAGATTAGAGCATAAATAAATGATATAGGTACTAAAAATACCCATGAAACAATAGAACTGTTCAATTAAACCAGGAGGTAGTTCTTTGAAAAAATTAATAAAATTGTTAAACTCTTAGCCAGACTTATCAAAAAGGAAACAGGGGTTCCTTTGGTGGCTCAAGTGGTTAAGAGTCTGACTCTTGATTTTGGCTCAGATCATGACCTTATGGTTTTTGAGACTGAGCTTTGCACTGGGGTCTGTGATGACAGCATAGAGCCTACTTGGTATTCTATCTCTCCTTCTCTCTATGTGTGCCCACCCCTCTGCTCTCAAAATAAATAAAGTTTTTTTTTTTATGTTTGAAAAAGAAAAGAACGGACCCAAATAAAGCAAATCTCAAGTGAGAGAGGAGAAATAAGAATCAACACAGAAATACAAACAATTATGAGTATATTATGAAAAACTGCATGCCAACAAATTGGACAACCTGGAAAGAATTGATAAATTCCAAGAAACATATAAGCTACAAAAAGTCCAACAGTAAGGATTAGAAAACTTGAACAGAGTGATAACTATCCAAGAAAATAAATCAATCATCAAAAATCTCCCAACAAACAAAGTCCTGGGCTGGATTGTTTGCCAGGCAAATTTTAGCAACCATTTAATGAAGAGTTAATACCCATGCATCTCAATATTACAAAAAATAGAAAAGGAAGGAAAACTTCCAAATTCCTTCTATAAAGCCAGCATTGCCTTGATAAGAAAATCAGATAAGACCCAAATAAAAAAATAGAATACAGACCAATATCTCTGATGAACATAGATGTTGAAATTTTCAATGAAACACTAGCAAAACTGAATCCAACAGTACATTAAAAGAATTATTCACCACAACCATGTGGATTTATTTCTGGGCTGCAAGGATGGTTCAATATTCACAAATCAATCAACATTATATACCAAATTAGTAAGAGAAAGTATGAGAAAAATATGATCTCTCAATAGATGCAGGAAAAGCATTTGACACAGTACAACAACCATTCATTATAAAAATCCTCCACAAATGTTAGAGAGGACATACCTCAACATCATAAAAGCCATATATGAAAAACCATAGCTAATATCATCTTCAATGGGGAAAAACGGAGAGTTTTTTTTTTTTTCTCTAAGGACAGGAACAAGACAGATGTCCATCTAACTACTGTTATTTAACATAGTACTGGAAGACATAACCACAACAATCAGACAAGAAAAAGAAATAAAAGTCATCCACATTGGCAAGGGAGAGGTATAACTTTCACTAATTGAAGTTGACATGATATTCTGTAAAGAAAATCCAAAAGTCTCTATCAAAAAATTGCTAGATAGACCTGAAACACAAATTCAGTAAGGTCACAGGATTCAATATCATAGTGCAGAAATCTGTTGAGCATCTATACACCCATAATGAAACAGCAGGAAAATAAGTCAAGGGATCAACCCACTTACAATTGCATTAAAAACAATTAGTTGCCTAGGAATAAACCTAACCAAAGATGTAAATACTTGTACTCTGAACAAAACATAAAATACCAAAGAACGAAATTGAAGATGGCAAAAAGAAATGAAAAGGCATCCATGCTCATGGACTGGAAAAAACACTATTGTTAAAATGTCTATATTCCCCAAAATAATCTCTACATTTAATGCAATCCCTACCAAATATCACCAGCATTTTCTACATATCTAAAACAAACAATCCTAAAATTTGTATGGAACCACAAAAGTCCCTGAATAGCCAAAGCAACTGTGAAGAATATAAATAAAGACAGAGTCTCGGGGTTTCATATGTAGCAGAGCAGCTCCCTCCACTGCGATCTGTAGAAAGTCAGCCCTTGACACAGAGTTGTTAAAATAATAATAACAATAATAATAATAATAATAATAAGATAGAGGCAACATAAATCCAGACTTAAAGTTCTAATACTTGTAGTGATGAAGACAGTATAGGCCATATATCAATAGAACAGAATGGAAAAACAAGAAAGGTACCCACAAATGTATGGTCAATTAATCTTCAAGAAAGAGGGAAAGAATATCCAATGAGTAAAAGTTTCTTAAACAAATGGTGTTGGGAAAACTGTACAGCAACGTGTAAAAGAATGAAACTGTATCACTTTATTACACAAACATAAATCGAAATGGATTAAATACCTAAATGTGAGATAGGGAGCCATCAAAAATAAAAGAACACAGGCCGTAACCTCTTTGACATTGGCAGTAGCAACTTATTTCTAGATATGTCTCCTAAGGCAAGGAAAACAAAAACAAAAATAAATCACTGGAATTTAATCAACATTAAAAACTGCACACTGAAGGAAATAACAAACTTAAAAGGCAACCTATGGAATGAGAGAAGATATTTGCAAATGACATAATTCATAAAAGGTTAGTATCCAAAATAGATAAAGAACTTACAAGACTCAATATCCAAAAAACGAATAATCCAATAAAAAATAGGCAGGGGCACATGGGGGGCTCAGTCTGTTATTCTTCCAACTATTGATTTCAGCTCAGATCATGATTTCACAGTTTGTGAGTTCAACCTCCGCATCAGGGCCTGTGCTAACATATATTCTCTCTCTCTCTCACACACTCTCTCTGCCCCTCCTCCACTTGTGCTCTATCTCTGTCAAAATAAATAAATAAACTTCTAAAAAATGAACAGAAGACATACATATACATTTTTCCAAAGAAGACATAAAGATTGGCCAACAGATACATGAAAAGATGCTCAGCACCACTCATCATAAGGGAAATACAAATCAAAATTACAATGAAATATGAAATATCACATACTTGTCAGAATGGCTAAAATCAACACCACAAGAACCAAAATGTGTTGGAAAGGATGTGGTTAAGGGGAACATTATTGCAGTTTTGGGAGTAATGCAAACTGGTGCACCCACTCTGGAAAACAGTATGGAGGTTTCTCAAAAAGTAAAATATGCAAGTAACCTACGATACAGTAATTTCACTACCAAGTACCCAAAGAATAAAAAAATATGACTTCAAAAGAATACGTGCAGTCTAACATTTATAGCAGCATTACCTATAAAAGCCAAATTATGAAAAGAGCCAAAATGTTCTTCAATTGATGAATGGATAAAGCAGATGTGGCGCGCACACACACACACACACACACACACACACACACACACACAGTGTTTATGCTCACCCATAAAAAAAGAATGGAATCTTGTCATTTGCAACAACATGGATGGAGCTAGAAACTATTATGCTACATGAAATAAGTCAGAGAAAGACAATGCCATTATTTCAAGACAAAAGACATTATTTCACTCTTATGTGGAATTTAAGAAATGAGAGAAATTAGGGGGCACCTGGGTCGCTCAGTCGGTTAAGCATCTGACTTCGGCTCAGGTCATGATCTCCTGGTTTGTGGGTTCAAGCCCAGTTTCGGGCTCTGTGCTGACATCTCAGAGCCTGGAGCCTGCTTCCGATTCTGTGTCTCCTCTCTCTGCCCCTCCCGCACTGTGCTCTGTCTCTCTCTATCAATCAAAAATAAATACACATAAAAAAAATAAGAAATGAGATAAATTATCATACGGGAAATATTAGAGAGGCAAACCAAAAAAATAGACTCTTAACCATAGAGATCAACCTGATGGTTACCAGAAAGATAGGTGTGAGTTTGGTTTAAATAGGTAATGGGGATTAAGGAATGTATTTGTTTTGATGAGCTCAGGGTGTTGTATGCAATTGTTGAATTATTAAATTCTACACCTGAAACCAATATTACACTGTGTGTTAACTAACTGGAATTTAAATTGAAAACTTGAAAAGTAAACCAAGAATAAAAAAAAAAAACAAAAAAAAAAACAAAAATAAAGGAATTTTCCTGAGAATGGAGAAGTTTATGTAATGTCCAGGTAAGTGGCAATGTTTGTGGAAAGCTTGCAGGCAGCATTCTTAGAGTGGTGTAGATGTGACTTTGGGGTTTTCCCACCTGGTAGCCCTGTTAGGGCAAATAAGATATGCCTCCTGTCAAATAGAAGGGGAATAACAGTAGGGATTATGTGGGGATGAGTGGCCACAGAAAGACTGGTCAAATATCACATTTCCTGCAGTTCCAAAAATATCACAGAAACACTATCAACACAGTCACACTTCCCTAGAGAACAATGGGATGGAACTTATAAAGACTTCAGTTTCAGAAAATAATAGATGTTCAGTATGCCATGAATGCAATAGTGGTCAAGAGTATGTGTATGGTTCGCCTCCCTCTCTGTTCTTATCTTCCTTTCCCTCCCCTGTGTTCATGCTTTGTTTCTCAAGTTCCACATATGAATGAAGTCATATATTTGTCTTTCTCTGACTGACTTATTTCCATTTAGAATAATACACTCTAGTTGGATCTAATTGTTACAAATATTAAGATTTCATTCTTTTTGATATACATATATATATATTTTTTTCTGCATGCCGCTGTCCAGTTATCCCAACACCATTTGCTGAAAAGACTGTCATATATATATATATATATATGACAGTCTAATACATATATATATACATACACATATACATATATATATATGTATATGTATATGTGTGTGTGTGTATATATATATATATATATATATATATGCCACATCTTCTTTATCCATTAATCAGAATATGGGCATTTAGGAAATTTCCATAATTTGGCTGTTGTTGATAGTGCTACTATAAATATTGGGGTACATATGCCCCTTCAAATCAGTCTTTTTGTTTCCTTCGGATAAATACCTAGTAGTGCAATTGCTCATTGTAGAGTAGTTCTATTTTTAAATTTTGAGGAACCTCCATACAGTTTTCCAGAGTGGCTGTACCAGTTCACATTCCCACCAACAGTGCAAAAGGGTTCCCCTTTCTCTGTATCCTCGCCAACATCTTCTGTTGCCTTAGTTGTTAATATTAGCCATTTTGACAGGTGTGAAGTGGTATCTCATTGTGGTTTTGATTTTTTTTCCCTGATGAGTGATGTTGATTATCTTTTTCATATGTCTGTTAGTTCTCTAACTTGGACTTGAATTAAAAAAAATTAAAAATTAATAAAAAATAAACCAATATGTGTATGAATGACTAGAGCTGACAAGATGCAGTCAAGTCTGTGGCTGCTGGTTCCAATTCTCCAACACCAGGAAAGAGTGAGTGTGCACTTCAAATGAAGTGAATCCAGGGTGACTATGGGCTGATATTTCCTTTGTCTCCTTTCACCTTCTCCAATGTCCACATTTCTCAAGAAAATATGATAAACCTAGGGACTGAGGTTTGGAAAAGACAGATGTCAAATCCTAATTGCTCCAACATGCATTTTAACAATTGACAATATATACATTATGAAATATACATGGAAGTGACTAGAGTAGGGGTTATTTTATCAGGAGAAATTGAAGTTCAAAATATTTGCTAAGATTGTGTAAAGCTGGATATATCTTTATAAAATTTTGCAATCTTGCCTTGTGAGTAGTATATCTTATGTGATGAAATATTAGTCCTGTAAAAATTTTTTTGTTAGCATAATTAAACATCTACTAGGATCGCCATTAAAATCAGAACAAAAGGTAATCACTATTATAATTCAGTAAATATGCTCTGGACAATACTGTATATATTAAATAATAGATATGAATATTAAAAAGCAAAAGAAAAGTCATCTTTTAAAATAAGTATATATTCAATTTAATACATCTCTTGTATTAAATATAATTGTATTCAATATGACTAATAAACACATATTCATTAAAATGATGAATAATTTTATTCAAATCATTTAAATTGTATTTATTTATTTATTTACTTATTTATTTGTTTATTTTACATCCAAGTTAGTTAGCATACACTTCATTAATGATTTCAACAGTAGATTTCAGTGATTCATCCCCTATATATAACATCCAGTGCTCATCCCAACAAGTGTCTTCCTTACTGCCCCTTACTCATTTAGCCCTTCCTCCCACTCACAACCCCTCCAGCAACCTGCAGGTTTTTTGCTGTATTTAGAAATCTCTTGTGTTTTGTCCCCCTCCTTACTTTTATACTATTTTTGCTTCCCTTACCTAATGTCAATGTGTTTGTATCTTAAATTCCACATATGAGTGAAGTCTCATGATATTTGTATTTCTCTGAATAATTTCGCTTAGCATAATACCCACTAGTTCCATCCACTTAGTTGCAAATGGCAAGATTTCATTCTTTTTGATCCCTGAGTAATACTCCATTGTATATTATACACCACATCTTCTTTATCCATTCATCTGTTGATTGACATTTGGGCTCTTTCCATACTTTGGCTATTGTTGATGGTGCTGCTATAAATACTGGGGTGATGTGCCACTTCAAACCATCATTTTTGTATCCTCTGGATGAACACCTACTAGTCCAATTGCTGGATCATGGGGTAGTTATATTTGTAAATTGTTGAGAAACCTCCATATTGCATTCAAGAGTGGTTGCACCAGTTTGCATTCCCACCAGAAGTGTAAAAGAGATCTTTCTTCATGTCATCACCAACATCTGTTGTTGCCTGAGTTGTTAATGTTAGCCATTTCTGACAGGTGCGAGGTGGTATCTCATTGTGGTTTTTATTTTTGTTTCCCTGATGATGAGTGATGTTGAGCATATTTCCATGTGTCTGTTAGCCATCTGGATGCCTACTTTGGAAGCATGTCTATTCATGTCTTCTGCCCATTTCTTCACTGGATTATTTGTTTTTGGGTGTTGAGTTTGATAAGTTCTTTATAGATTTTGGATACTAGCCTTTTATTTGATATGTCACTTGCAAATATCTTTTCCCACTCCGTTGGTTGCTTTTAGGTTAGCTGTGCAGAGGCT
This sequence comes from Panthera pardus, assembly GCF_024362965.1. Classification (NCBI taxonomy): domain Eukaryota; kingdom Metazoa; phylum Chordata; class Mammalia; order Carnivora; family Felidae; genus Panthera; species Panthera pardus. Next base: position 5,185,705 of record NW_026526654.1, read on the forward strand.
TTTTATCTTGATGAATCCAAAAGTTCATTTTTGCCTTTGTTTCCCTTGCCTCTGGAGACGTGTTGAGTAAGAAGTTGCTGCAGCTGAGGTCAAAGAGGGTTTTGCCTACATTCTTCTCTAGGATTTGGATGACTTCCTGTCTTACATTTAGGTCTTTCATCCATTTTGAATTTGTTTTTATGTATGGTGTAAGAAAGTGATCCACGTTCATTTTTCTGCATGCTGCTGTCCAGTTATCCCAAAACCATTTGCTGAAAAGACTGTCTTTATTCCATTAGATATTCTTTCCTACTTTGTCAAAGATTAGTTTGCAATGTATTCTGGGTCCATTTCTGGATTTCCTATTCTATTCCATTTATCTAACTGTGTGTTTTTGTGCCAGTACTATACATATTGTTGATTAAAGCATGCATCTTGAAGTCCAGGATTGTGATGACATCAGCTTTGGTATTCTTTTTCAGGATTGCTTTGACTATTAGGGGTATTTTCTGATTCCAAACGAATTTTAGGATTGTTTGCTCTAGCTCTGTGAAGAATGCTGGTGTTATTTTGATAGGGATTGCATTTAATACATAGATTACTTTGGGCAGTGTCAACATTTTAACAATATTTGTTCTTCCAATCCATAAGCATGGGATATTTTTTTTATTTGTGTGTGTGTGTGTGTCTTCAATTTCTTTATCATAAGCTTTCTATAGTTTTCAGTGTATAGATTTTTCACCTCTATGGTTAGGTTTATTCCTAGGAATTTTATGGGTTTTGGGGCAATTGCAAATGTGACCCATTCCTTGACTTCTCTTATGTTGCTTTGTTATTGTGACTAGAATTACAACTGATTTCTGTGCATTGCTTTTGTATCCTGTGACTTTGCTAAATTCATGGATCTGTTCCAGCAGTTTTTCATGGAATCTTTTAGGTTTTCCATATAGACTATCATGTCTTCTGCAAAGAGTGAAAGTTTGAATCCCACCTTGCCTATTTGGATGTCTTTTGTTCCTTTGTCTTTGCTGTGGCTATTCAATAGGTTGAATATCAGTGGTGAGAGTGGACATTTCTGCCATGCTCCTGACCTCAGGGGAAAACTCTCACTTTTTCCCTATTGAGGATTATATTAGTGGTGGGTCTTTCATATATGACTTTTATGATCTTGAGGTATGATCCTTCTATCCCTACTTTCTTGAGGGTTATTATCAAGAAACGATGCTATATGTTGTCAAATGCTTTCCCTGCATCTATTGAGAGGATCATGTGGTTCTTGTCCTTTCTTTTTGATGTGATATATCACATTGATTGTTTTTCATATATTGAACCAACCCTGCATCCCAGATATAAATCCCACTTGGTCGTGGTGAATAATTCTTTTAATGTATTGTGGGATCCAGTTGACTAGTATCTTCTTGAGAATTTTTCCATCGATGTTCATCAGGGAGATTGGTGGGTAGTTACCCTTTTTACTGAGATATTTGTTTGGTTTTGGAATCAAGGTAATGCTGGCTTCATAGAATGAGTTTGGAAGTTTTCCTTCCATTTCTATTTTTTTGGAACAACTTCAAAAGGATAGGTGTTAACGCTTCTTTAAATGTTTGATAGAATTTTCCCAGAAAGTCATCCAGCCATGGAATCTTGTTGTTTTCTTTCTTTCTTTCTTTTTTTTTTTTTTGGTAGAATTTTGATTACCAATTCAATTTCTTTACTGGTTATGGGTCTGCTTAAATTTTCTATTTCTTCTTGTTTCAGTTTTGGTAGTTTATATGTTTCTAGGAAATGTCCATTTCTTCCAGACTGCCCAATTTATTGGCATGTAATTGCTCATAATATTCTTTTGTTGGTGAACACATTCATTCTTAAGTAGGATGTTCTTTAGTATGTAAGTATTTGTTGTCTTTCCAAAATTTTTTTCTTGTGGTTGATTTTGAGCTTCATAGCATTCTGGTCTGAAAATATGCACTGTATGATCTCGATCTTTTTGTATTTTTTGAGGGCTGATTTGTGTCCCAGTATGTCTTCTATTCTGGTGAATGTTCTTTGTGCACTGGGGAAGAATGTGCATTCTGCTGCTTTAGGATGAAATGTTTTAAATATATCTGTTAAGTCCATCCAGTCCATTGTGCAATTCAGAGCCATTGTTTCCTTGCTGATTTTCTGCTTAGAGGATATGTCCATTGTTGTAAGTGGGGTGTTGACATCCCCTACTATTATGGTATCAATGAGTTTCTGTATGTTTGGGATTAATTGATTCATATATTTTTCTCCCTCCAAGGTAGGGACCATAAATGTTTACAATTGTTAGGTCTGATTGGTGGATAGGCCCCTTAATTAGGATATAATGCCCTTCTTCATCTCTTGTTACAGTCTTTATTTTAAAATATAGATTGTCTTATATAAGTATGGCTACTCTGTCTTTCTTTTGGCCACTATTAGCATGATAGATGTTTCTCCATCCCCTTACTTTCAATATGAAGGTGTCTTTACATCTAAAATGGGTCCGTTGTAGACAGCATATAAATGGATCTTGTCTTCTTATCCATTCTGTTACCCTATGTCTTTTGATTGGAGCATTTAGTCCATTGACGTTTAGAGTGAGTACTGAAAGACATGAATTTATTGCAATTATGTTTCCTGTAGAGTTGGAGTTTCTGGTGGTGTTATTTTGTCCTTTCTAGTCTGTTGGTTTTAGTATTTTTTGTTTTGTTTTATCTTTTCTCTCCTCAGAGAGTTCCCCTTAAAATTTCTTTCAGGGATCTTTTGTGGTCACAAACTCCTTTTGTTTTGTTTGTATGGGTAACTTTTAATCTCTCCTTCTATATTGAATGACGGCCTTGTTGGATAAAGAATTCTTCGCCGCCTATTTTTCCAGTTCAGCACATTGAATATATCTTGCCACTTCTTTCTGGCCTGCCAAGTCTCTGTGGATAGGTCTGCTGCAAACCTGATCTGTCTTCCCTTGCAGGTTAAGGACATCTTTTCCCTTGCTGCTTTCATGATTCTTTCCTTGTCTGTGTATTTTGTGAATTTACTATGATATGCTTTGCTGATGGTCTATTTTTAGTGAATCTAACGGGAATTCTCTGTGCTTCCTGGATTTTGATGTGTGTGCCTTTCCCCAAGTTAGGAACATTTTCTGCTAATATTTGTTCACATAAATCTTTCACCCATTTTTCTCTCTCTTCATTTTGTGGGACGCCTATGATTTGGATATTATTCCTTTTCAATGAGTCACTGAGTTCTCTAATTCTTATAGCGTGATCTTTTGCCTTAGTTTCCCTCTTTTTTTCAGCTTCATTATTCTCCATAAGTTTGTCCTCTATATCACTGATTTGCTAGTCTACTTCACCCATCATTGCCAGTGTGGCAACCATTCAAGATTGCATCTCAGTTATAAAATTTTTAATTTCATTCTGACTAGATTTTACTACTTTCTATCTCTGCAGAAAGGGATTATGTGCTTCTTTCAACCCAAGCTAGTATTCTTATTATTGTGATTCTAAATTCTGGTTAAGACATCTTGCTTATATCTGTGTTGATTAAGTCCCTGGCTGTCATTTCTTCCTGTTTTTTTCTTTTGGGTAAATTCCCTGATTTCATCATTTGGAAGGATGAAAAGAATTAATAAAATAAAAATAAATAAATATTTAAAAATTAAAAAAAACACACACACACAAAATTAAATACAGGATGCTAGATGCTAGGTTTTTTTTTGGACTAGTTGTTGAATTAAGCTTGATACTATAGAGAATAAATGGAAAGGAAAGAAAAGAAAGGAAAATGTTTGAAATTTTGAACAAAAATTCAATAAAACAGAATAAAATGAAATGATAAAAGTAAAATATAATTTAAAAAAATACAGGAACACCTGGGTGGCTCAGAGGGGCTCTTGGGTGGCTCAGTTGGTTAAGCTCTGACTTTGGCTCAGGCCACGATCTCCTGGTCCATTAGTTCAAGCCCCAACGGGGCTCTGTGCTGACAGCTCTGCTTATAGCTCAGAGCCTGCAGACTGCTTTAGATTTTGTGTCTCTCTCTTTCTCTGTCCCTTCCCCACTTGAACTCTGTCTCTCTCTCTTTCAAAAGTAAACATTTTTTTAATTACAAAAAGAATATAGCAGAAAAAATTAAAGAAAACTTCTTTTATAAAAATGTTAAATAAAAATATTTTTTCCTCTTTCTGTATTCAAGAAAAGTAAAAGAAAAGCAAAAGGAAAAAAAAATGAATAGACGGGCCAGCAAACAGAATAAAATACAATTGACATTGCATCCAATTTCCCCTAGAAGTCAAACTATGAAACACTTTATAGTCTATAAGCTTAGCACATGGAAAAACTTGTATTCCACTAGAGTGCCTTTGTCGCAGTTAGACAAGGCTTAGTGTAACACCTCCAGTCTCCACTAGATGGCCCTGCTAATTTACTGGGGTGGATGGTTGTGGTGTGTGTACCTGTGTATGCACATGTGCAGGAGGGGTGAAAATGGCCTCACCCAGCTACCTAGTCTCTAGTATCAGAACTCTGTTCTCTTATGGACTGGCAATTAAGCACCCCTCCTTTGTCTCTGACTTCCATCCACTCTCTGCTTCTATGCTGTCCGAGACCAAGCCATTAGCCTGCCAAGTGGCGCCTCCCTGCTGAGTTTTATCTCAGACATGGCTGTGTTTCCAAACCCCTCACTTCTGGGGCCTGTTGGCTTTGAACCGTTTTGAACCTCTGGGGGAGGGACTCGCTAAGCAATGCCTGGGTGTCAGCCCACCCCAGGAGACTTTCTTGGAACCATGCTGCTACAGATGCCCGGTGACTATAGCCAGGTATCAGCCCACCCCAGAAAGATTTTGTGGGATAGTGTAGCAGCAGTGTTTCAGGGATTATGGTAAATCAACATATATCTGGAGACAGACTTCACCCTTAGTGTCTGTTGTAGACTCTGGATCTAAAGTTCTTTCTTATCTAGCAAGATGGTAGGATGCAGGATTAAAATGTGAGAGATGGCTAATGTCCAGGAAAAAAAACAAGAGTTCCAAATAAGGGTCCTTGTCCTATTTTTGTTAGGATCACAAGGCTTACAAACATGGTGATGGATGTGTACAAAGAGACAATGAAACTGTGGACATTAACTCATGGACATGAGGGAAAGGGGGTCTTGAAGATATTTGGGTTTAGGGGTTCAGGTTAATACAAAACAAAATCCTGGTGCCAGGTGGCCAGGCACAAGGTTGTTTAAAGCAAACATGAGGCACCACCTCCATTTATCTTAGCTAGCCTAGGGTATAAGACAGAGCAAGTAACCTCAGGGTTAACAAGACATCTTTCTTTTGTTAATGAGCTCCACTCTGGGAAGCTTCCTCTCCACAACAGCAGTCTATAGCCCTATTTACCTATTTACCTAATTTGGTCCTTCCTTCCTGTGAAAGCAGCTTTCTGCTATAGTACTAAATTGGGGGACACTTTTGCCCTCAATTCGTAATCTTATTTACCTCATATACCTTTGTGTTGGGGGCCTTTGCCCCCCTCTCTATTCTGAGGGCCTTAGCCTCCCTTCTCTATCCTTATTTGCCTAATCTTGTTTACCCAAACTTGGGTGTGAGCGTCCTATGTCTTTGTAATTCTTTATACCATGTTAACCCATTGGTGCAAGCCCAGGGAATTTCTAAGCTTATTCCCCACAAAAGTCCTTCTTCCAACACCAGCAAATGTGGCTGTTCTCTGGGTTCTGTGGGGACCTTTGCCATATTTTGTTTAGCATAATACTGTCTACTTCCATCCAAGTCATTGCAAATGGCAAGATTTTAATGTTTTATTGTTGAATAATATTTCATTGTGTATGTGTACTAACTCTTCTTTACCCATTCACCAGTAAATGGACACTTGGGTTTTCTCTATAATTTGGCTATTGTAGACAATACTGCTATAACCATTGGGGGACATTTATCCATTTCTGTCAGTATTTTTGTATTCCCTGGGTAAATACCTAGTAGTGCAATTGCTGGATCATAGGATAGTTATATTTTTAATGTTTTGAGAAACTCCAAAGTGTTTTCCACAGTGACTGTACCAGGTTCCATTCCTAGCAATAGTGAAAGAGTTCCATTTTATCTATATCTTTGTCAACAGCTGCTGTTTCCTGTGTTGTTGATTTTAGCCATTCTATCTGGTGTGAGGTGATATCTCATTGCAGTTTTCATTTATATTTCTCTGATGATGAGTGATTTGAACATCTTTTCATATGTCTGTTGGCAATCTGGGAATCTTCTTTGGAAAAAAAAATGTCTATGTCTTCTGCTGAGATTTTAATTGGATTATGTTTTCTGGGTGTTGAGTTGCATGAGTTATTTATACATTGTGTATACTAACCCTTTATCAGATATGTCATCTGCAGATATCCTCTCTCATTCCACAGGTTCCCCTTTAGTTCTCTCCATTGTTTCCTTCCCTATAAAGAAATTTTTATTTTGGTTAAATCCCAGTAATTTAGTTTTGCTTTCATTTCCCTTCCCTCTAGAAAGAATTTGCTAAGGCGAAGTCAAAATTACTGTCTGTGTTCTCCTCTATTATTTTTTATGGTTTCAGTTCTCACATTTTAGGTCTTTAATTTGTTTTGAATTCATTTTTGTGTATGGTATAAGAAAGTGGTGTAGTTTAATTCTTTTTAAATTTGCTGTCCAGTTTTCCCAACACCATTTGTTGAAAAGACACTCTTTTTCCCATTGGCTATTCTTTCCTGTTTTGCTGAAGATTAATTGATCATATAGTTGTGCGTTCATTGGTGGATTTTCTATTCTGTTCTATTTATCTTCATGTCCATTTTTGTGCCACTACCATACAGCTTTGTGACTATAATTTTGCTATATAACTTGAAGTCTGGAATTGTGATGCCTCCAGCTTTGTTTTGCTTTTTCAAGGTTGCTTTTGCTATTAAGAGTCTTTTCTGTTTCCATACAAATTTTTGGATTGTTCGTTCTAAATCCGTGAAAAATCTTGGTGACATTGTGATTGAGATTGTATTAAATGTGTAGATTGCTGTGGGTAGTATAAACATTTTAACAGTATTTATTCTTCCAATCCTTGAGAATGGAATGCCTTTCCATTTCTCCATGTCATCTTCAATTTCTTTTCTTAGTGTTTTATTGTTTTCAGAGTGCAGGTCTTTCACCTCCTTGGTTAAGTTTATTCCTAGGTATTTAACATATTTGGTATAATAATAAAAGTATTGCTTTCTTAATTTCTCTTTCTATTGTTTTATTACTGGTATTTGGAAATGCAAAAGATTTCTATACATTTATTTTGTATCCTGCCACTTTACTGAATTTATCAGTTACAGCAATTTTATCAGTTTTAGAGTTTTTTTGGGTTTTCTATAAAGAGGATCATGTCATCTGCCTACATTGAAAGTTTTACTTCTTCCTGGCCTATGAGTATGCATTTTGCTTGTTTGTTTGTTTTGCTGTGACTATGACTTCCAGTACTATATTAAATAGTGGTGAGAGTGGATATCCCTCTCTTGTACTAGATCGTAGAGGAGTAACTCTCAATTTTTCCTGATTGAGGATGATATTAACTGTGGAATTTTCATAGATGTCCTTCATTATGTTGAGGTACAGTCCCACTAACCCTACTTTGTTGAGGGTTTTTATCATGAATTGATGTTGTACTTTGTCAAATGTTCTTTCTGTATCATTTGGTTCTTACCCTTTCTTTTATTAATGTGGCATAACACAATCTTTGATTTACAAATAGTAATCACCTTTGCAACCCAGGGATAAATCTCATTTTTTGTGTGTGGAGAATGATTCTTTAAATATATTGTTAGATTCAGTTTGCTAAATATTTTATTGAAAAATTTTGTTTCAATGTTCATTAGAGATTTTGGCCTGTAGGTCTTTATTTGTGCTGTCTTTATCTGGTTTTGGTATCAGGGTAATGTTGGCATCATAGAATGAATTTGAGTTTTTCTTCCTTTTCTGTTTTTTTGAGAATAGTTTAAAAAATAGGTTAACTGTTCTTTAAAGCTTTGGTAAAATTTGCCTGTGTAGACTTCTGGTCCTGGACTTTTGTTTGTTGGGAGTTTTTTGATTACTGATTCAATTTCTTTACTTGTTATTGGTCTTTTAAAGTTTTCTATTTCTTCTTGCTTCCCTTTTGGTAGTTTGTAAGAATTTGTCCATTTCTTCCCGGTTGTCAAATTTGTTGCCATATAGTTTTTTATAATATTCTTAAATATTTTTGTGTATTTATGTTGTATTGGTTATTATTTCTCCTCTTATTTATGATTTTATTTGTGTTCTTTCTCTTTCTTTGTCATATATCTCACTAGGGGTTTAGCAATTTTATTAATTTTTTTCAAAGATCCAGCTCCTTCCTCATTTCATTGATATGTGCATTTTATTTATTTTTGTTTCTATATCACTGATTTCTGCTCTAATCTTAATTATTTCCCTTCTTCCAGATGTAGGTTTCATTTTTTTTTCTATTTTTAACTCCTTCACGTGTAAAATTACGTTGCTTATTTGAAATTTTCTTGCTTCTTGAGGTAGACCTCTATTGTATAGACTTCCTTCCTATACTGCTTTTGCTGCATCCTAAAGATTTTGGAATGCTGTGTTTTCATCTTTTTGTTTCTATGTATTTTTTTCCATTTCTTTAATTTTCTGCTTGATATATTCTTTGTTTAGTAGCATGTCTTCTGGGAGAGGGGTCTGACACACTGGAACTGAGGCAAGCAAGACTGAGAAGGCAAGTCCTGCCAGAGCGTACGGATGCTGGTCTTGGTGTAAGCAAGTTAAGAAACTAGTGTAGGCAGTGTGCTGCTTCCTTCTGGTGGCTCTGTGTTTGTGCTGAGGGGTGGGGAAGGGAAGTGGTACCATTCAGCTCCTTTGTTATGAAGAGTTATCTTCATTAATGCTGTCTCTCCGGAAGCACTCTGAAAAGAGGTAATAATTTATCCATGTGTGCCCCAGACCTCCTTTGAATTACTGATTCCACGCCACGTGCTCCTGGTTTCTTTTCCTGCCTTATTTCCAGAAGCAGGACAGTGTTCTCCAAGCTGTAACCCAGCAAAGTCTGCCGCCCATAAGTCTCTAGGTTTTAAGCCCTGCTGATTGCAAGAACTCATGTAACTTAGCCTCTCTCATTTTCTAAAGCAATGGTCTTGGGAAACTTATCTTTGTGTGTTTCCCTGTGTTTCTTTCTCTCTTGCCTTTCTCCACAACCATGGCTCCCTCTTCTCTTCAGCATCCATGATCCATTTCCCCACTAAACCAAAACTTCATATTTCCTACCTGCTTCAGTGTTAATTCTTCTCTCCTGTGAGTTGTGGAGTTTGTTCTATCAGTCTTCAGGATGATTTCTAGGGTATTTAGGGTGATTTAATATTTATCTAGTTGTGTTCCTGGAAGGAGACAAACCCAGCATCCTCGTACTCCACTGCTATCCTCCCTTTCTCAGTATTAACACTTTTTAAACTTCACTAGAGTATGCCTGTGAAGCCATCTAGTCCTGGATTATTATTAATCATCCTCTTCCTCCTCCTTTTCTTCTTCTTCTTTTCTTCTTCTTCTTCTTCTTCTTCTTCTTCTTCTTCTTCTTCTTGTATTTTTAAAATTATTATTACTGGGGCACCTGGGTGGCACAGTCAGTTAAGCCTGCAACTAATAGTTTCAGCTCAGGTCATGATCTCGCTGTTCATGAGTTCAAGTCATTCATAGAACTCTATGCTGAGAGAATGGATGGAGACTGCTTGGGATTCTCTCTCTCTCCCTTTCTCTTTCTGACCTTTCTCTCCTCGTGCTCTTTCTCTCAAAATAAATAAATAAACTTCAAAAATATAAATAAACAAATAAAATTATTATTACTGATGTAACTTATATACAAGTGATTGGTCTGTTTAGATTTTCTTTCTGGTTCAGTTTTGGAAAATTGTATGTTTCTATGATTTTATCTATTTCTTCTAAATTGTACAATATTCTTTGGAATATACTTCTTCATAATATTCTTTTATAGTTTTTTGTCACTCCTAATGCCATCTGTAACTTTTCCTCTTTCTTTTTTGATTGCTCTTTTGGATTTCTATCTTTTATTTTTTTTTTCCTTCATGAGTCTTGCTAAAAGTTTATCAATTTCAGTTTTTACAAAAAAAAATAGCTCTTCTAGTCACTGAATTTTTCTATACTTCTTTTAACTTTGGTCTTTAAGTCATTTGTTTCTGCTTTTGGGCTTTATTTGTTCTTTTTATACTTCTTTTTATGTATTTTTCCTAGGGTTTTATTCTTGTTTTTCTTTGTTTGTTAGTTTGTTTTGTTTTGTTTTTCATTGAGTATTACTAAACCTTCCCTCTTAGAACTGCTTTCAGTGTGTCCCAAAGATTTTGGACTGTTGTTTCATTGTCATTTGCCTCCCAATATATCTAAATTTTCTTTTTGAGTTATTCATTAACCCACTGGTTCTGTAGTATCATTGCTTAGCCTTCATGTATCGTGTTTTATTCATTTATCCCCCTTGAGATTGATTGCTAATTTTACACAGTTATGGTCAGAAAAGATTCATGATATGATTTCAATCTTCTTAAGTTTATTAAATGACTTGTTATATGGCCTAAAATGGGCCATGGATTTATTCAGGATAACGTTCCATGTGCACTTTTAAAGTATGTGCATTCTGGGGCACCTGAGTGGCTCGTTGGTTATATTCCAGACTCTTGATTCTCTGTTCAAGTCATGATCTCACAGTTTGTGGGTTAGAGCCCCACATCAGGCTCCATGATGATGGTGCCAAGCCTGCTTGGGTTTCTGTCTTCCTTTCTCTTTGCCTCTCCCCTGCTTCCTCCTTATTTCTCTCTCAAAATAAATAAACATTAACAATTTTAAAAAAATGTGCATTCTGATGCTATTGGGTGGCTCAGTCGTTCCAGCATCCAACTCTTGATTTGTCTCAGGTAATGATCTCACATTCTTAAGGTTGGATCAGGCTCTGTGCTGACAGCATGGAGACTGCTTGGTATTCTCTCTCTCTCTCCCTCTCTTTCTGTCCCTCCTTCATTCATGTTCTGTCTATTCTTTCTCTCTCAAAAATAAATAAATAAAAATTTAAAAATCAAATTTTTATGGAACCAGGCTGGAATGCTGGGGGAGAAACCAAGAGGCACTCAGAGATCTTGGTGGGTTAGAGATATATTTAACACTGGCGGGCTCAGAGGAGACTGTTTCTCCAAAGGTCTGAGCCCGGAATGCAAGTAGGGAGGGTAATTTATAGTCACCATCTTCCATATCTGTGGGGGTTTTTGCGTGCACAGCAAAAAAAGGAAGAAGAACCCGGAGGAGGTGTCTCTAAGCTAGAGACCAGAGTCTGTTTTAGTGCTGTCAGCCATCTTTGGCGTACTTTATTTACTTCTCCAACATCCCCCCTTTGATGACTATTAAAAAAAAAAAAACTTTTAATAGGCATCACCTTTCAGTTTTACAGTTTGATACTCTAGGAGGGCTAAGATATGTACAATAGTTTGGCGAACAACAGTGTTTTCAATAAAATGTACCACAACATTCAGTATACTGGGGCCAATGGAGACAAGTAAAATTATAGAGAAGAGGGGCCCTGCCAGGGAAGGAAGCCAGGATCCCAATCCATGAGATCCCATCCTTTCCATTGATTGATACTTTCCTGTTGTCTATGTTGAATTCTTTCTTTGAGTTGCTTAACCTTAGTTATAACTATTCCTGACTGGTTTACCAAATAGCAACATTCCTCCCCCAGAAAGATGCAAGTCCCTCCTTCTCCTGAAGTGAGGAGGTCGAGTGCTTGCTTATTTTGGAGGATCACTGCCACCAGAGTGTTTATTTGGTTTTGTAAGGTTATCAGAGAATCTGCCACCCATTCCATGTCTTCATTTAGCTCTTGAGATAGTCTATTGTATAGTCCTATGGATGAAACTATGCCCCCTATTCCAGTTCCTATTCCTGTCACAATTCCTGCTCCTATCAAAACGGGTAGCAGGACTGCCTGTTTAGTCCGGGACTTGGGGCTAAAGTCTGTTAGGAGCTGATCTTCAGTGTATATGGATATCTCTGGGGTTAGGAAGAAGGAATAACATATCTAAGTCCAGTTGGCCTCTAAGTATTGGTAGGCAGAATTAGAACACAGATAGAACACCCCAGGGGTTGAACACAGGGTTGCATTCCTCTTTAAGGTTAATTTTTTTTCCACATAGTGAGGTAGCGTTCATACCTTCAGGGACTGTACAGATTAGATTGTCATAATTTATGAGACAGACCCCTATGGCCAGGGGTCCAATTAAGACAGAGGTGTTGGTTTTGAGATTTTCAGGATCTTCTTAGGTCAAAGGGATAGTAGTGGCTAAGTAAGCCCTCTGGGTGAGGGTAAAATACATCCAGCAGGTTTGGGTGTGATTCTTTATTTTATGGAGGACTTGTAGAGTAGTGTTGGCCTGACGCTGCAGTAGGGAATTGGTAAGCATCTGATTGAGGGCTGAAATGTTCAAACCTTGGTAGGCTGCAAGGGGAGTGGTTGCCTTTATGGCTTGTATTACCCTGTCCTGGGTATCCTTCATAACGTTTTGAAGGGCCCTGACTTGCACCCTTCCCCCATCCGAGATACCCCATTGAGGAAGGTAAGTGTAGCAAGCTTGCTTCCCTCTCTTGAGGCCCTTATTATGACATGGGTTCCTGACATTTTGGGCTATCTCTATGGTCCAATACTTAGCCCTTGGGGCATGGGGTAGCTGACAGAGAGTGGGTGTTTTTCCCTTGTAGCAATATTTGTGGAGGGAGGTGAAGGCGCTGAATACCTTTGACCCCCTTATTGTCATATAACAATTCTGGGGGCAAAGTGGGTAAAAGGCAGTTGTGAGGGTGAGAGAGGTTATCATAATATACAGGCAATACTTAATAATAATCCTCTCATCCAGAGGAGGTGTGTGAGAGTCAGCATGCATCTTTTGTCCCATGTCCAGCTTGTTGGTGCAGTCTCTATCAGCACTGCTGGTAGAGTAAGAAGTAAGATGAGGGCCATGGCACCAGTAAGGAACAAGGGCTGGCAGAGTTGCATCCACACTCCTGGGCTAGGTTCACACATTTATTTATCAGGTTTCTGCTGTATGCAGGCCAACCAGCTTCTGGGGTGTGGCTGAAACAGGGCTGAAGGTCTCAGGGGATACTTTCCTTTTTGAGGGTCAGTTTAAGTGGGTTAACTGGATCTGGATCACTTCACAGGTTGTGGGTTCTGAGTTTGCCTTCTTAACTCGAGTGATGGACCCATGGGGTGATACCTGAAATATTAAGGGCTGTAGAAGTTGTTAGAATAACAGTATGAGGCTCAGTCCACCATGGTCTAAGAGGATCCATCTTCCAATATTTGACCCACACAGAGTCTCATGGCTGAAAAGGGTGAATGGGGGTCCCTAAGGAAATTGGGGCCTTCTCTATGGTGTATCTCTGTAACTTATTTAGGACCTTCCCTGAAGGTCTGGATCTGTTCTCTTATTCTCTTGTCTCCAATCTGGTGTAGGTCTCCTGGAAGTTTTCATACACATGGGGGGGTCGCCCATATAATAACTCAAAAGGGGAGAATACCAGTGCCCCAGGCATGCATCTGGCAAGCAGGAGGGCCAGTGGTAGTAAATCTTGCCATGCAGGATTAGTCTCTTGGTGGAACTTAGCCAGGGTTTCCTTGAGCGTGTGATTCATCTGCTCTAGTTTCCCTGAGCTCTGGGGTCAGTAAGCAGTGTGAAATTTCCAGGTAATGTTGAGGGATTTTTCCAGGGTTTGTATAATGTCTGCCACAAATTCAGGTCTGTTATCACTGTGTATGGTTAAGGGTAAACTTAACCCTTGACCGTAAAAACTGGTTAACCCTTAACCATAAAAACTGAGGCACAATCTCCCATAGAAAGGCTTTGGCCACCCTGCAACTTCATTCTGTTCTGGTCGGGAATGCTTCGACCCATCCTGAATATGTGCAGATTATTACACGAAGGTACCTGAACCCTTTATTTGGTTGTATGTGGGTAAAGTCCACCTCTAAGTCTTCAAAAGGGGTAGCTCCTATCCTTTGCGTGCCAGGCAGGGGCTGTGGGGCAGACCAAGCATTGTTTTTGGCACATGTTACACATTGTTCACTGACAGCTCAGCATAATGCCAGCAGCTGTCTGATATGTTCTTTTTGAGGAGGGCCTCCAGTGGAGTTTTCCCTAGGTGCGTAAGTTGGTGATATTCCTTCACTAGTTGTTTCCCCATAGACGATGGACAAAGAAGTGCTCATTTGGCATGACCCACCATCCTTCTTTGCTTAGTGTGCTCCATTCTGTCGAGGCCCAACTTTTTTCTTCATTTGTGTACAGGGGAAGGGAGGCTTCCCTCTGGGGCACAAAAGTCAGTGTAGGTAGGAGCTTCCCCTAGATCACCACAGGCAGCTGCATTGGCTGTTTTGTCAGCCAGGCAATTTCCTTGAGTTATGGGGTTGTCTCCTTTCTGATGCCCCTTACAGTGTAGGATAGCTACCTTGTCTGGCAGCCATACGGCCTCAAGAAGCTTTAGTATTTCTTCCTTGTTTTTGATAGTTTTCCCTGCAGCAGTAAGGAGACCTCTTTCTTTATAGACGGCCCTGTGTACCTGCACAGTAGTGAAGGAATACTGGAAATCAGTGTAGATGTTAACTCGTTTACGTTTGCTAAGGATGAGGGCTTGGGTTAAGACATACAGTTCAGCCCATTGTGCCCACCATCCTTCCAGCAAGGTCTTGGCTTCCAGAACTTCAGTGGTTGTGGTTACTGCATATCCTGCTCTTAGGCTTCCCTCTTGTAAATAGCTGCTCCCATCACTGAACAGGGTGATCTCCAGGCTTGTGGTAGCCTGGTCTTGGAGGTCTGGGAGACTGGCATAGACTTCGTTCACTACTTCAGAATGGTCATGGTCGGGTTTTCCCTCCTCCACGGGAAGGAAGGTGGCCGGGTTTAGTCTTCTTACTGTTTCGAGAGTGACCCTTGGGTTTTCATAGAGAAGGCCTTGGTATTGTGTCAGCTGAGAATTGGAGAGGAAACAATATCCTTGGGTGCTCATGAGGGACATAACCGCGTGTGGGACCTTAACATTAAGTGTTTGTCCCAGTGCGAGTTTGTCTGCCTCCTTGATGAGCAAGACTGTGGCTGCCAGCACTCTGAGGCATAGTGGCCATCCTGCAGCCACAGGATCAAGTTTTTTTGACAGGTAGGCCACTGGCCCCATGCTCTGAAGGAGCACTCCAAGGGCTATTTTGTCCTTTTCATGTACAAAGAGGTTAAAAGGCCTTTCTATGTCAGGCAAACTCAGGGCTGGGGTTCATCCCAGAGCCAACTTTATTTCTGTGAAAGCGGCCCTTGCCTACTCAGTCCATGCGAGGGGCTCCTGATCTGGCCCTCCCAACAGATGATAGATGGGCTTTGCTATGGCTGAGAATCCAGGAATCCAAATGCGACAGAACCCTGTGACCCTTAAAAATTCACGCAAGCCTTATTTTGTTTGGAGCTGTGGCAGTGTGGTGATAACTATCTTCCTTTCCGGTCCTAGTTCTCTTTTTCCTTTTGTGAGGAAGAAGCCTAAGTATTAGACCTGCTGCTGACAAATTTGTGCCTTTTTCCAAGAGGTCCGGTACCCTGAGTAGGACAGTTGCTGCAGGAGGGCCTTGGTACATTTCATACAGTCTTTTTGGGTGTCACTGGCAAGGAGGAGGTCATCTAGATATTGGAGGAGGACACACCCTGTGGTTTACCTTGGAAAATCGGTGAGGTCTGCAGCTAGTGCTTCCTCAAAGAGTGGGTGAGTTCTTAAAACCTTGGGGAAGTCGTGTCCAGGTAAGCTGCATCTGGTGCCCTGTAACGGGCTCAGTCTATTCAAAGGCAAACAATGGTTGACTTTGAGGAGCGAGGCAGAGGTAGAAGAAAACATCATTTAGGTCATGGCGTGTAAACCATCTGGCTGACCCCGGAATTTGGCTGAGGAGACTATACGGGTTTGGAACCACTGGGTGTAAGGAAATAGCCATTTTGTTAATGGTCCTCAAATCCTGTAGTGGTCTGTATCCTCCTCCTGGCTTCTTGACTGACAAGAGTGGTGTATTCCAAGCCGATTGGCACTCAATTAGAATACCTGCTTCTCTGAGCTTGGTCAGGTGCTCTTGTATATCCATTCTAGTCTTGAGTGGAAGGGGGTACTTCCTTTGTGTATGAGGTTGGGCTCCAGGAATCAGGTCAACAATGATGGGGGCCTGACTCCATGCTAGTCCAGGTGGGTTATCTTCAGCCCATATGAAGGGGAATGTAAACCTGAATTCTGAGGGTCTACAGGGTAGGGCATGGGGGCAGAATAATCTCCATTCTTCTTCCCTTGGCAGGGTAATCGCCAAGACTAGGGTTTCCTTCTGTCTTGGGTTTAATTAGAGGCTAGTGTGTCCAGTGGGTTCAAAAGCTATCTAGGCCCCAAATTTGGAGAGCAGATCCTGGCCCAAAAGAGGAATTGGTAAGTCAGGTAAGTAGAAGAACTCATGCCGGACCTTGTGACCCCCAAGTTCACATTGTCGAGCTTGACAGAGGGCTGCTGCATCGCCCTTGTCCCAAGTAGCCCCAAGTATGATTGCCATCTCTTGGCTTATGGGTGCCACTGGGGAAGTAACAATGGAGTAACAATGGGGAAGTATCAACCATGAAAATTATTGTTCATCCCCCTACCTTCATTTTGATTGTGGGCTCATGGGGGTTAGGAGAGAAAGATCCCATTCCCCCTCAGTCCGACTCTACCCCAGCCAGACCAATGAGGTTCTTGCCTCGAAGTTCCTTCCAATATCGGCTGGGTTTTGAGGGCCCCTTCCGATTCAGACATTCATTCTTCCAGTGTCCATTCTCTTTGCAGTATGCACATTGGTCCCTTGCTAAGGGGGCTCTGGGCTTCCCCCATTTTGGTGGTTGGGGTCTTCCCGTCTTTGCAGCGTCTGTTTCTTTTAGTGCTGCTGTTCAGAAGGGTGGCCTTCTTTTTTAGTCTTCTCTGAGCTTCTCTTTCGGCTGTGACTTCTCTGTTCATGAAAACGTTACTGGTGACCTCTATCAGCTGAGTGATATGCATTCCAGCATAGCCCTCCAACTTCTGGAGTTTTCTTCTGATATCTGGGGCAGCCTGTGCCACAAAAGAGGTATTTGCCATCTGTTGACTTTCTGGTGTCTCGGGGTCAAATGGGGTGTATACACAGTATGCTTCACATAATCTTTCATAGTAGTCTCTGGGAGACTCCCCAGGGTGCTGTGTGACTGATGATATTTTAGCCATGTTCATGGGCTTTCTGGCTCCAGCTTGGACTCCCTGGAGGAGGGCTTCCTGGTATTGTCTTGAGGCCTGTCCTTCTTCTGTGGTGAAATCCCATGTTGGGTGTTCTTCAGGTGTGGCAGCTTGAGCCCAGACAACAGGGTCATTAATCCCCAGAGGTGCATGATCTAGGTACTGTTGCATTTCTCTCCTTCTTCTTCTTTCTTCTGTATTAAACAGAGTACGAAGTAACTGTTGACAATCTTCCCAAGTCAGTTAGTGGGTCTGGAAGAGGGACTCCATCAAGTCGACCACTGTTTGTGGCTTTTCAGTGTATGATGGAGTGTTGTGTTTCCAATTGAAGAGGTCGGTTGTAGATAAAGTTTGATAATACATCATGGAACAGCTGGGCTGGACTCTTCTGTCCTCATTCTGTCTTTCAGGCTCTCTCCTCTCCCTTACAAGTTTTTGGACAGCTTGAGGTCTGGGTCTGGGGCGCAGTCTGGCTGCTGGCCCTTGTGGGGTAGGATTCTCCAGCTCAAGAGGGGTGGGAAGATGGGTGGTGCTGACTGCAGTGGTGGTTGCAGTGGTGCCCACTGCCAAGGCTACTGAGGCCTTGGCAACTGTGGCTGCAGGGGAGAGACAGATGGGGGAGGAGTTTCAAGCTCAGGAGGAGTGGGGAGGAAGCTTGGAGAGTCATAAAGAGGTGGAAAGACAATATCATCCTCCGCGTTTCCTTTAAATATTAAAGGAGCGGTGGGCCGCTTCTTTGGCTCCCTGGGTGAGCCTCTGGATAAAGTGGCTAAAACATTTGCCTGGATCTGTTTGCTAATGATGAATAGCAACCAAGGTGGGGGGTTTCGGGCAATTTCAAGCCAGGAGTCGATGTATGGAAATTGTTCAGTGTGGCCTGGGTTCCCAGTGACTACTAGCCAAACCTGCTGCACTATTTGAGCATCTAATGTCCCTTCTGATGGCCATCCTACATTGAATGTGGGCCATTCTAGTTCACAAAAGGTCCTTAACTTCCTCGGTGTTATTTTCACCCTGTAATCACCTGAAAATCCCTTTTTAAAATTTTGAGCATGATCTCTAAAATCTAAATTGGTTAAAAAAATCACAAACTCAAACTCTACTGGCAAGCCTGGCCAAGCTGCACATTCAACACACACACACACACACACACACACACACACACACACCAAAGTCTATTACATTCCCTCCTGCAAAATTCTCTACCTGTGAGACCTGTTAAGGCCTCCAGGGATTGATCAGGTTCCCCTTGTACTCTTTTGGGTGGGTCTGACTTCTTTGGGGCCCTGGTCTTACCAGTTCTGATGTCAGGCCCAGGTCCTCACCTACCAGGTGTCTTTGAGTCTGGCGGGAACAATGAAGCAGGGCTGGCCCCAGGCAACTGAGAAGGAGACTGCCAAAATTCAGTCAGGGCACACCTTCTCCCTTGCAATCCCTCACTCTGTCACTGCCTCACTGTTTTCCCAAACTGGTGGCAACAATAGGCCAGCGTGGTAGGGTTTCCTGGTCTGGGAACCAAGTATGTTAGGGAACCAGGCTGGAACACTGGCGGAAAAACCAAGAGGCACTCAGAGATCTTGGTGGATTGGAGATTTATTTAACACCAGTGGGCCCAGAGGAGACTGTTTCTCCAAAGGTCTGAGCCCGGAATGCAATTGGGGAAGGTAATTTACAGTTGTCAGCTTCCATATCTGTGGGGGTTTTCACATGCACAGCAAACAAAGGAAGAAGAACCCAGAGGAGGTGTCTCTAAGCTAGAGACCAGAGTCTATTTTAGCCCCATTGGCCATCTTTGGCACACTTTATTTGCTTCTCCAACAAAATAAGATAAAATATGTGCATTCTGTTGTTTTTGCATGTAATATTATATATATATATATATGTTATGTCTATCATATGTAATGTATTGTTCAATACCATTTTTTCCTTATTGATTTTCTGTCTGGATTATCTATGCATTGATGTAGGTGGAAAGTTAATTTCCCTGTCTTCTGTTAATATCTGCTTTATGTTTGTTCTTGTTCTTGTGTCAGGTTCATAGTTGTTTACAATCTTTTATGCTCTTGTTGAATTAATATTTTTTATCATTATATAATAAATTTCTTTTCCTGTTGTTACAGGCTTTCCTTTAAAGCGTATTTTTTTCTGACATAAGTATTGCTACCTCAGCTATATTTTTGCTTACGTTTACATGTTATGTTTTTCCATTTGTTAAAATTTCAGTCTGTATGTGTATTTATGCCTCAAATAAATCTCTTGTAGGCAGTATACAGATAGGTCTATTTTTTTAACCAATTTAGTCACCTTATGTCTTTTTATTGATCATTTAGTCCACTTACATTTAAGGTAATTATTGATAGTTATGTACTTATTGTCATTTTGTTATTTTTGTTTATATCTTTTGAGTTTCTTTCTTCTTTTTTCTCTTCCCTTATTGTTTGATGATTTTCTTTAGTGTTAATCTGGGATCCCTTTCTCTTTATTAGTATTTTTTTTATATATTGTAAGTTTTTGATCTGTGGTTACCATCAGGTTCATATATGATATATTATGTGTATGGTCATTTATGTAGTTCATGGTCACTTAAATTTGAAGAAATTTTATAAGCACTAAATTTTTACTACCCCTTCTACATACATTTTATATATTGTATGTCATGTAGTGTGTGTGTGTGTGTGTGTGTATTTCACATTTTTAAAATTATGAGTGTTTTGCCTTTTTAAAATATATAATTGATTTTACTATTTATGTTTTAACCTTTATACTGTCTTCCTACGTGATTACTACTTTTATTATGTGATTGCTTCAACTTGAAAATTTTAATTTTTATAGTTTATTACATCTAGTTATGGCCTTTTCGTTCCATTCAAACAATTTTATTTACATTTCTTAAATACCAGGTCTAGTGGTGATGAAATGCTAACTTTTGCTTGTCTGGGAACCTATTTCTCCCTCAATTCTGAATGATAATCTTGCTTGGTGGACTGTTTTTGTTTGTTTTGTTTTATCTTTTTTAACATTTTAAGTATATTATGACTTTCCCTTCTGTCCTGTTAAGTATCTTCTAAAAACAAAACAAAACAAAACAAAAAACAAAAACACAAAACAAAACAACAAAAACCAGAAAATAGCCTTATGTTGTTCTGCTTGTATATAACTGTTTTCTTTTCTACTGCTGTTTTTAAATTTTTCTTTTCATAATTACTTTTTGTCATATTAATTATTATGTATCTTGACTTGGACCTCCTTTGGTTCATCTTATTATAGGTTCACTGTGCTTCCTGGACCTTGACGCCTGTTTCCTTCTTATGATTAGGGAAAGTTCTAGCTATTATTTCTTCAAATAAGTTTTCTGCCCCATTTCTTTCTTTTCTTCTATGATCCCTATCGTGCGAGTGGTATTATGCTTAATGATATCACAGAATTCTCTTAACCTATTGTATTATTATTATTGTTATTGTTATTGTTATTATTATTATTATTATTTACTTTGGTGTCAGGCTTGATTTATTTCCATTATTCTGTTTTTCACATCACTGACCTGTTCTGCATTCGGTAATCTACTACTGATTCCCTTTACTGTATTTTTTATTTCACTTGTTGCATTATCCAGACCCTATATATATATATTTTTTTCTATCTCTGTGTTGTTCTCAATGAGTTCATCTACTTTTTTCTCAAGTCCAGTGAGTATCGTTTTCCATTACTTTATTTATCAGACATATTGTTGGGATGCCTGCGTGCCTCAGTCGGTTAAGCATCTGACATGTGGTTTTGGCTCAGGTCATGATCTCACGGTTTTGTGAGTTCAAGCCCCACATCAGGCTCCATGCTGATAGTGCGTAGCCTGCTTGGGATTCTCTGTCTCCCTCTCTCCCTGCTCCTCCCCCACTTCTGCTATATCTGTCTCTCTCAAAATAAATAAACTTAAAAAAAAAAGACCCATTGCTGTCTCCACTTCATTTATCTTTTTTACTTTTTTTTTTCTTTTTTCTTGTTCATTTGGGACATATTTCTCTGTGTCCTCATTTTGATTCTTTGTGTTTGTTTCTATGTATTAAATAGGTCAGGTATATTCCCTGGTTTTGAATGTAGTGGTCATGTGTAGAAGATGTCCTGGACTGTCTTATAAAGCATTTCCCTGGTCACTAGAACCAAGTGCTCCAGGGGTGCCCACTGTGAGGACAGCATTCAGTCTCCTGTTATAGCTGAGCTGAAATTGCCTTCAGCTCAGCTCTCTGCAATGACTAACTTTGCTTCTGTGGGTGCAGTGGGCATTTCTTCATCCCTGAACCGATGAGGGACATGAATGAGGCCGCTGTGGGCTTGCTGGTGAGGAGGGCTGTCAGTTAGCCTAGCTGTAAGCAACTAGTCACAGTTGTGACAGCACCAAATGGCAGGTCTTTCTCCCTGCACAGCCTGCTAAGACACAAGGTTGTTAGAACTGCAAGCATGGTGGTGTGTGGGGATATCTCCACCCGCTCCCCAGGGCAGGAGTCATTTTAGAAAAATGCATACCAAGGTGAGAGGTTTGTATGATGCAGGTCTTCAAGGGAATACCAAGACAGGGTGCACAGTTATAACAAGTTTGATGGAGAGTGCTATTGCTGGATCCTTCAAGCCTCTAGGTATCTTGGCCATGTGAGGGGAAAATATATGGAACCTGCTAGCACTTTTGTTCCTGGAGAAATCTAAAGGTCCTTGCCCCCCCCCCCCCACACACATACACATTCTAAGATTAGTCAATAAATCATCACCATACCAGTTTTCAAACTGCTATTTCTATGCTGTGTCTTGGGCTGAGTTATTTAGTGTTCTGACTCATGGTTATTTAGCGTTCCACTGAGTTATTTAGTGTTCCACTCAAAGTGTGGAATTCATTGGCTATTACCCATCAGCTACCCTAGAGTTTAGCCAGCTAATTTTCAAGCCCCTAACTTGAAGCCCCACTGGTTTTGAAAGTGAAAAGTTATGGGGACACTTCTTCCCAATGCAGGTCTCCAGGACCAGGGGTGCCTGGTGTGGAGTCTGATCCTCTTGCTTCTTTATGCTTGTGATATTGCTTTCCTTTTCTTTCTTTCTTTCTTTCTTTCTTTCTTTCTTTCTTTCTTTCTTCTTTCTTTCTTTTCTTAATTTCACTGAAGTTCCTAACCAAGTCTTTTCCTATCTTTCCCTTTTTGATGTGGTTTTCTCTCTATGAGTAACTGTGGAATATTTTTCTTCCAGTTGTATCCATGTTGTTTTCTGAGATAGTTGCACAGATGTAGCTATTACCTCACTGTGTCCATGGTAGGAGGCAAGCTCCAGATACTGCTATTCCATTATCCTCTTACATTTCTCTAAACTTGCTACTTCTAATGCCAAAGTCAAGAAATCTGTGTTCAGTTTGAGTCCCAGACATTGATTCTTATTTTATTTACAAGAAAATTTTATAATGTTATAGATTTCAGAGAAAACTTAATTCTGAAGGAAAAAAAAATGTTAACTTTTTTCTAACTTAATAATGTCACAATGATATTTATAAGTAAAGAAACTTGCATTGGAATACTAGAAAATCATACATGAAAAGTTCTCTTTATATAAAGCCACAATCACCTTGGTTTCCTGAAACCACACAACATCATGTTGGTATTTTGTGGGAGATACAGGTGAGAAGCATCAAAGGAAAAGACTTTAAAAGGGAAGGGAAGGAGAAAGTGCAAGGCCTTAGGACATGTTTACACAGCTGAACAACACTGAGGCTCATAAGGAACATCTAGAGCCATTAACATTGGCCACGGCCGGATCCTCCTTCACACCTGACCCTTCCTGGTGTTATAGAAACCAATTAACTTGAAATTCAACCTTGAAAAGCTAAACCATTAGATTCATTAATACACTTGCTTAGCTGACTTTAAGCATGTAGTCTTTAGCAATTATCCTAATAAAACAAAGCTTCATTCTGGAGTCGGGGCCTCATTCCTACTCGAGAATGAGGACCTTCACTTAACCGCACTTTGTAGACTCATCTTTTGCCTCTCTGTCCATACTCCCTGCAACAGTATTTCAAATTGGTTTTCAACTGTATCTTTTCCCATGCTATACATATATCCTTTTCACAGCTGGGGAGCAGTATTCAAGCACTAAAATGTCACACATTTTCCCATAAACTTCCTGAGAGCTGCCACCACTTCCTTGTTCCTCAGGCTGTAGATGAGGGGGTTCAACATGGGGGTTAGGATATTGCTGAACACAGAAAGAGCTTGGTCCTGCTCTGCACTATGGGAGGAAGTGAAAGTCATATAGATAAATATGTTTGGGCCAAAGAAGAGACTCACCACAGTTAGATGGGAAGAACAAGTGGCCAGAGTTTTTTTCCTGCCTTTGACAGAGTTCATACGGAAGACAGTGAGGAAGATGAGAGTATAGGAAACTGTGATGAGACTGAAAGGTACAACAAGCAACACAATGCTTGTCACCACCACCACTAACTGGTACACTGAAGTGTCTTCACAGGAGAGCTTAATGAGGACTGGGACCTCACAGAAGAAGTGGTGGATCTCCCGTGACCCACAGATAGGAAAATGCATAGGGTACACTGTATGGATAAATGAACTTATAGAGCCTCCAATCCAACAACCTAAAACCATGTGCATACAGAACCTGGGGCTCATAATAATGGGATAATGCAATGGGTTGCAGACAGCCACATAGCGGTCATAAGCCATGAGAGTCAAGATGAGGCATTCTGACATTCCCAACATCAGGAAGAAGAAACTCTGTGTTCCACAGCCAATCCATGATATGGTTCTTTTCCCAGTAAAATAGTTAGAAGCCATCTTTGGAACAATGGTGGAAGTTAATGTCAAGTCAATGAGGGAGAGTTGACTGAGGAGAATGTACATGGGCGTATGAAGTCGAGAGTCTCCCCAAATTAAGACAATCAGAAGTATGTTTCCCAGGAAGGCAAGAATGTAGACAAAGATGATCATAAAGTTGAGGACAATAGAATGCTGAAATTCAGGAAAGAGTCCCACAAGGATGAAATCGGTTATTGAAGATTTGTTTCCACCCACCATGCCCCTAAAACAAATGTAAAAGGGCTGGGGGACAAATCAAATGGATTAGAACAGCTGACATTCAGTACAAGTCTGATATCAATATGTGGATATAAAATTTTATATCTTTTTCTCTACCTTTAGTATTTCATAATATTTACTATCAGAGATATTTTACTATTCATTGCTGAGCAATTGCTTAAATATTTCTTAAATAGATAAATTACAAGAAAATAATCAACTTCAGTGCCTTTAGTCTCTGTTGAGTATATTTTTTTCTTTTTTTTTCTTTTTCTCTTTTGTTTCTTGTTTTCTTTCTTGCTTGCTTGCTTGTTTCCTTTCCTTCTTTTGACTAGAGAATCTTCTAAATCTATGGATATATTTTCTACAAATATGAACCTAAAATTTTATATGTTACATCTGATAGTTATGGACCCTAGTTACTAACTCTTGTATATTTAGAAGAAAAAAGAAAGAAAAATCAAATTAATTCACTCAATTTCACTTTAAAATTACAAATAAATTATTTAACAAAATATTAATGAGATATCATATTAATTTATTTTGGCTAGTTATCATGTCATACATATAGGTGTGAAAATTGCCAGACTTTTGACCTTCTTGGAAGTCATAAATTATAATTTATTATAATAAGTAATAATTATTATTTATTCAAAATTAATATAAATGTATTTACTTATATAATCATAATATATAAGTTAAATTCTTATAAATTATATAATTATTATTGGTTATATAATTTTAAATATATTTTAAATATAATTGATTCTAATTATTATTGATAAAATAACTTAAAAAGAGTATGTGTCCAATAAATATTTATTAACCACAAGGTTGAACAAAGTCCATGGAATTCAGCAGGACCCCTTTCCAAGCAGAATGTATGACAAATACCCTCAATACAGTTGCATTCCTGGTGAGAGCTAAAGCTGTTTCCCTCCATGAAACCTTACCGAAAGTAGAGTAAGACACTCCAATCTAAATAAAACAAAGTTGTGCATGTGGAAGTTCCATGTGCATCAGTGTTTCTCAGCAGATGGTGTTGATGAAGCACTCACAACAAAACACCTGGAAATCCTGATCTCCATTATTAGAGAAGGAAACTTAGGATGGTTCTTTTCTGTATGTGGATGTTTAGATTACTTTTGTGACAAAAATGTGTTAGTTGTTCACTTAGTCATAAATCTGCTGAAATATAAAATAAGAAGCTAATTATTAATCGTTTTCCATCCTTAATGAGCCTAATCACTAATATTGCTAAAATTATGTTTATATTATTTCAGGAAAGTGACAAACTATTTCTTGGAAAATCTGCACCATTTATTTAGTTTTCATTCTAACTTTATTATTTTTTTCAATATATATTCAATATTATATTCAAATGTTGAAAAGGAGGCCACCATGAATTAGGACATGGTCTGTATCTTCAATAAACTATGAGTTTAAATATAGAATTATTTATAACAACAAGTCACCAAAAAGTAAAATATATGGCCCTTGTAGGGTGATGTATCAACACATAGAAAGATCTGAGTAAGATGAGGATGGAGAATGATGTAACATGTAATTTAAGCTTTATCCTGTAATTGAACCTTAGGATCCAGCAACTTGTGTAATTTTAAAGGCTGAGGAAATGGTTTGTTTGTTCTGACAAAACTTACGTTGCATAAGTGAATGAAAAAAATTAAAATCCTTACACAAATTATTCAAATAAGTTTGAACTGTATAAACTGTAAGTTTTCATTTTTTTCATTCTTTAATTACCTCATGGAACTCTTGTGTGTATATTTATATTATGATGCCTGGCGCCGTCTATCGTATTCTTCACTGAGCTGAAAAACTCATCCCTGTCGGCATTTCGTGTTGAATTCATCTGTCTGCTAAAAACATCTTCCCTTTTTTCTATAATAAATATAATAAAAGGACCTCTGTGATTAGGTGTGTGTGAGGCATGACACATTCCAAGTGCTCAAAATTTATCTACTGTTATTATAAAGATCAGCAGCATTGAAGCAGCCCTGTTTTGCGATTTATTTTGGATCTGTACTCCAACCTTAAATTATACAAGCCAGATAATTCTTCATGGTTATGAGTAAATAGCTTCATAAATTTTAGAACGCTAGTGGCAAAGGATATAAACATACAGATAATACAGTAAAAGATGCAATATTTAGTGATTTTGGAACCAAATATTGAGTAAAGAAAAATAATCCACATGTGTTTCATCCATTGTTACTTAGTTTTTTATGTAACATTTTGTAAATTCTTTTCAATGAATAACTAGCTCCCTGGAAGTGGGGAGCAAAACTATTGGTTGTGTGTGAGGAATAAAAAAATATGACTCATAGTACAACCAGACTACAGACAATAATTTTTTGAATAGACAAATTTACTGTCATTTACTAAAATTTTTGAATTATTTATTAAATTTTCCCACAATAATAAAACAATTTTATTAATTTAACTCAATTGAATAACTTTATTGATAGACAACTTAATATATTTTCATTATTTCTTTAATATATAAGATCAATCTACTCAAAATGAGGAGTGAAATATTACATTAACTATAAGGTTTTACTGACCTTTCAAAAAGTCTTGTAAATTATGAACATTTATGTCATTTTAGGAACATAGCATGCCCTTATTGTTAGCATGATTTGAAGTTATGTCTATATAGATATGTATAAGGAAAATTAAAATGAAATCATAACTCAGTAAATAAAGAGTTTTTATAAAAACATTAGGATAAATTCAAGAGATTATCAATATATTAACTTGGTTACTGAGTGTAGGCACATCTTTGAATATATCAGCTTTGAGTCTAAAATTGTAGCAATTCTCATTCTTAAATGTTTTACTTAACATCATGAGTGATGCCTGAACCATATTATGTCAGGTTTCATCATACAAGATTATTTATAACACAATAATATAATTAATATCATTCAGGCAGTCAAACACAAATTTTATAATTCCATACAGCTTTATCTTAGACCTGAATCCTGAGTACTACGAAGTACTCATTTAAGACTGTCACAGATATTTTTCCTTTTACAAGTACAATCACCAAAGTCTGACATCTGTGAAAATTAACAATAAGTATAAAAATTCCCTACAGAATTTTAATTACCAGTTATGGTTCAAAATCTTTTTTTTCCCTGCCAGTTTAATATCTACTTCAAATTCTACTTATCTCCAGACACTTCTGCTTCTTGGATTGCTGACAACTTTTAGATATTCCATGATCAATTGTATCTTCTCACTATGGATCATTTAGCTATTGTTTTGTGTAAAAAAATAAATGGAATTTCCTTCATGTTGATAGAGAGATATACATTTTGGGAATAAGCCCAGTGACTATGATTCTACAATACTATGTATATTAAATACTGGTTTGTATATAAGCTAAGTTGTAACTTGGTAGATTGCTTAGTAATATGTCATCACATTCTCCAGAACTTTGTAGTGAATGGCCTAAGGGAACACAGTCCCCAGACTTTAATTAACTTTGATTACAGAAAATAATAGTGAACCCAACCCCGTGCTCTTCTACTGACTCACTAAAGCCAGAAGGTATGCCCATGCTCTGAATTCTCCTGCTTCTTTTTTTCTAATATCAAGAGAAAGGCACATATTGGAAGTCCTAGAAAAACCATTAGGCAAGAAAAGATATAAAATTCATCTTAATTAAAAAATAAGAAATAAAGCTGACACTCTTCAACTAATAAACATATTTACTAAAGTTGCAGGGTACAAAGTCAACATACAAAAATCTGTTGTGTTATATAGACTAACAACAAACAATTTGAATGAGAAATTATAAAACTGATCACATTCACAATTGCATCAAAAAGAATAAAATACCTAGGTACAAATTTAACAAAGGAGATGAAAGATCTGTATGTAGAAAACTATGAGACATTCATGAAAAAAAATGAAAACGTTCAAATAAATGGAAAGATATTATTTTATGGATTAAAAAATTAAAATTGTTAAAATATGCACACCCCCAAAGCAATCTACACAGTAAACATAATCCATATCAAGACCTACAAATAGCCAACAGACATAAAAAAATGCTCAACAGCACTAATCATCAGAGAAATGTAAATCAAAACCAGAGTGAGATATTATTGTTAGAATGTCTGTCATAAAAAAAAAAGAAAGAAAGAAAGAAAGCAAAAAAGAAAAAAAAGAAAGTATATCCATATTTGGTTGGGTTTTGGAGAAAACGGTGCTTTCTGCATTGTTAATGGGAATGTAAATTGGTCCAACAACTATGGAAAACACTACCAAGATTTCTCAAAAAAATTGAAATACCATATGATCCCACAATTCTACTTTTAGATATGAAACAAAGATAATAAAAAACCCACTATTGTTTTAAAAAATATATGCACCCCCTTGTTCATTGTAGCATGGTTACAATAACCAAGATATGGAAAAAAAATGTGTCTATTAATGGGTAAATGGATATATATATATATATATATATATATATATATATATATAATGAAGTGCTACTCAGCCATAAAAGAAGAAAAAAAAATCTTCCCACTTGTGATAACATGTATGGATCTTTTTATAGACGAGTTATTTATTTTACAGTTGGGAGTCTATACTGCCTAATCCCATTTCAGTATTTTATTAATCCCTCCAATTTTTCCTCTCTGTCAGCTTGTTTTCTTTATTTTTGAGTCTTTTTATGTTTTTGGTCTTTTTTTTTTTGCTCATTTGTTTTGATTTTTAGCTTCCACATATAGTTGAAATTATATGGCATTTGTCTTTTTCTGTCTAGCTTATTTCACTTAGCATAATAAACCGTAGGCTTTATTCTTACAAATGCAAGATCTTTTATTCTTTGTATTCTTACAAATGCAAGATCTCATTCTTATTTATGAGAATGCAAGATCTTTGTATTCTATTTATCTATCTATATATCTAATCTATCTTTCTAGTTAGTTCTTATTAGTTAATATTATAATATAATATTGGTTTCAGGAGTAGAATTTAGTGATTCATCACTTACAGATAGCACCCGGTGCTCAAAACAAAAAGTGCCCTCCTTAACACACACCACCCACCTAGCCCATCCTCCACTCACCATCTCTCCATGAACCCTCAGTTTGTTCTTTACAGTTAAGAGTCACTTATGTTTTGTATTCCTCTCTCTTTTGCCCCTGTCTCCTATGTTCATCTGCTTTGTATCTTAAATTCTACATATGAGTGAAATCATATGGCAGTTGTCTTTGTCTGACTTAATTAATTTAGCATAATGCACACTAACTCCATCTACTTCTTTGCAAATGGCAATATTACATTCAGTTTGAGAGCTGAGTAATATTCAATTGTGTGTGTAATATATATACTATGATATATATGCTATATTGTAATATAAACTATATTATCTTTGTGTCATATATATATATATATATATATACACCATATATATACCATATTTTCTTTATTCATTGGTCAATAGATATTTGGGCACTTTCTATAATTTGACTATTGTTAATAATGCTGCTTTAAACATCAGGGTGCATTTGCCCCTTCAAATCAGCATTTTATATCCTTTGGGTAAATACCTAGTAGTGAAATTACTGGGTTGTAGAGTACTTCTATTTTTAACTTTTTCAGGAATCTCCATGCTGTTTTCTACAGTGGCTTGAAGAGTTAGTATTCCCAAAAAGAGTGTAAGAAAGTTCCCCTTTTTCCATGTCCTCACTGGCATCTGTTCTTTCTTGTGTTGTCAGTTTTAGCCATTCTGATGGGTAAGAAAGAGGTGGTATATCATTGAGGTTTTGATTTATATTTCTTTGAGAATCTTTTCTTGTGTCTGTTAGCCATCTGGATGTCTTCTCTGGATTATTCTTGCATTCTTAGAACATATTCCACTCAACCATGATGAATGACCCTTGTAATCTATTGGTGAATTGCAGATATTTTGTTGAAGATTTTTCATTTATGTTCATTAGATGTATGTTTTTCTTTTAATGTTAATATTGTCTTGCTTTTTAAATCAGGTTAATGCTGACTGAGTAAAATATATTTTCTCATCTATTTTTTGGAATAGTTTGAGGAGAACAGTTATTAGCTCATTAAAATATTTGGTAGAATTTGTGATTTCTTCTGGTCTTGGACTAGTGTTTGTTGGGAATTTTAAATTATTGATTCAATTTTATTACCAGTATTTACTGTATTCAAATTGTCTATTTCTTCTTGATTTACCTCTGAGTTATTGTACATTTCTAGAAATTTATCCTTGGTCTAGCTTGTCCAATTTATTGGTATACAATTTTTCACAATAATGGCTTCTGTGTGTGTGTGTGTGTGTGTGTGTGTGTGTGTGTTCTTTTCTGTTACTTTCATTTTCTTTCACTGTTTTTCCCTGAGATTGATTATTGACTTTACTGTGACTTTACTGTTAATGCTTGGATTCTGTTCTCTTTATTATTTTTATATTTAATTTTATTTTTCATTTTTTATTTATTTTGAGAGAAAGAAAGCAGGGAAGAGACAGAGAGAGAGAGGAAGAGAGAGGGAGAGACAGGAAAAGAATCTCCAGCTGACTCCATGTTGTCAGCACAGAGCCCAGTGTGTGGCTCAAACCTGTGAACCATGATCATGACCTGAGCCAAAACAAGAGTTGGGCGCTTAACTGACTGAGCCAGCTGGGCACCCCTCTTTATTTTTTGTGTATCTATTATTGGTTTCTAGTTTTGGTTAGCATGAAGTTAATAGATAATATCCTCAATATATAGATGACTATATTAAGTTGATAGTCATTTAAATTGGCTCACATTCTAAAATAACTTCATTTTTACTAACTCTCTCATTGAATTATGTAGGTTGTCATATTTTATTTCTTTTTATTTTGTGAGGCTTCTCGTTTTTTTAGATATAATTGATTTTACAAATTTTGTCTTTCAAATTTTTTCAAAGTTCATTTATTTACTTTGAGAGAGAGAGAGACAGAGAATAGTGGAGGGGCAAAGAGGGAGAGAGAGAATCCCAAGCAGATTCTGTGCTATCAGCACAGAGCCCAGTGCAGGGCTTGAACTTACAAACCATGAAATCAGACCTGAGAAAAGATCAAGAGTTAGAGGCTTGGGGCGCCTGGGTGGCTCAGTTGGTTAAATGTCCAACTTTAGCTCAAGCCATGATTTCATGGTTCATGCGTTTGAGCCCTCCATGAGGTTCTGGGCTGACAAGCTCAGAGCCTGGAGCCTGCTTGGGATTCTGTGTCTGCCCCTGTCTCTCTGCCCCTCCCCAGCTTGTGCTTTCTATCTCACAAAAATAAATCAATATCAAAAATTAAAAAAAAAAAGAAGATGGTGGCGTAGGAGGATGCTGGGCTCACCACATCCTGCTGATCACTTAGACTCCACCCACACCTGCCTAAATAACCCAGAAAACCTCCAGAAGACTAGCAGAATGGATTCTCCAGAGCCAAGCATAGATGAGACGCCCACGGAAGAGGTAGGAAGGGCAGAGAGGTGGTGCACACTACACGGACTGGCAGGAGGGAGCTGGGGCAGAGAGGCAGCCTGCCAGCAAAGCAGAGCCCCCTAGTCTGGCTTGCAAAAGCAGAGGGGTCAGACAGAGTGTGTTCTGACAGCAAAAGGGACTTAACATCTGGAATGTTATAAGTTAACACCTCTGCTTGGAGAGAGAGGGAGGGCTGGAGGACAATGGGAGGGAGAGTTGTTGAACCCCGGATGACAGAGTTCAGCTTGGTGGGGGAAAAAAGGTGCTCACCAGAGCCATCTTCCTTGCCCTTCCCTCAGCCAAAATACCAAAGGGAACCAGTTCCTGCCAGAGAACTTGCTTGCACCAGGCAAACACCCAACACTGTACTTCTGCAGATCCATCCCTCTGGCAGCAGATCTGACTCCTGGTGCTGCAGACAACACCCGAAAGGATCTCTGAAGGAAAAGCAAGCTGAGCCTGTCCTTCCCGCCCTTGTGCACCTTGCTGATCAACCCCAGCTAATACGCCAGATCCCCAGTACCACAAGCCTGGCAGTGTGCAAGTAGCCCAGACAGGCCACCCGACCCCACAGTGAATTCTGCCCCTAGGAGAGGGGAAGAGAAGGTACACACCAGTCTGACTGTGGCCCCAGGTGAGCTGGGGGCAGATATCAAGTCTGACTGTGGCCCTGCCCACCAATGAAAGTTATTCAAGACATCACAGGGGAACCACTCTGCAGTTCCGCACCACTCCAGGGAATATCCAAAAGGACCAAACGGAAGAATTCCCCTCAAAAGAAACTCCAGCGTCAGGCTGGAGTTTCTTTTGAGGGGAATTCTTCCGTTTGGTCATCCAAAATCTATAAAGAGCTCACCAAACTCCACACCCAAAAAACAAATAACCCAGTGAAGAAATGGGCAGAAAACATGAATAGACACTTCTCTAAAGAAGACATCCAGATGGCCAACAGGCACATGAAAAGATGTTCAACGTTGCTCCTTATCAGGGAAATACAAATCAAAACCACACTCAGATATCACCTCACACCAGTCAGA
Organism: Panthera pardus; assembly: GCF_024362965.1. NCBI lineage: Eukaryota > Metazoa > Chordata > Mammalia > Carnivora > Felidae > Panthera > Panthera pardus. Next base: position 5,218,587 of record NW_026526654.1, read on the forward strand.
GTGGCCAAAATGAACAAATAAGGAGACTATAGATGCTGGAGAGGATGTGGAGAAACGGGAACCCTCTTGCACTGTTGGTGGGAATGCAAATTGGTGCAGCCGCTCTGGAAAGCAGTGTGGAGGTTCCTCAGAAAATGAAAAATAGACCTACCCTATGACCCAGCAATAGCACTGCTAGGAATTTACCCAAGGGATACAGGAGTACTGATGCATAGGGGCACTTGTACCCCAATGTTTATAGCAGCACTCTCAACAATAGCCAAATTATGGAAAGAGCCTAAATGTCCATCAACTGATGAATGGATAAAGAAATTGTGGTTTATATACACAATGGAATACTACGTGGCAATGAGAAAGAATGAAATATGGCCTTTTGTAGCAACATGGATGGAACTGGAGAGTGTGATGCTAAGTGAAATAAGCCATACAGAGAAAGACGGATACCATATGTTTTCACTCTTATGTGGATCCTGAGAAACTTAACAGGAACCCATGGAGGAGGGGAAGGAAAAAAAAAAAAAAAGAGGTCAGAGTGGGAGGTAGCCAAAGCATAAGAGACTCTTAAAAACTGAGAACAAACTGAGGGTTGATGGGGGGTGGGAGGGAGGGGATGGTGGGTGATGGGTATTGAGGAGGACACCTTTTGGGATGAGAACTGGGTGTTGTATGCATACCAATTTGACAATAAACTTCATATATAAAAAAAAAAAAGAAAAAAAAAAGAAACTCCAGGAAATAGCGACAGCTAATGAACTGATCAAAAAAAGATTTAAACTATATAACAGAAAGTGAATTTAAAATAATACTCATAAAATTAAACACTGGGCTTGAAAATAGTAAAGAGGACAGCAGAGAATCTATTGCTACAGAGATCAAGGGACTAAGAAACAGCCAGGAGGAGCTAAAAAATGTTATTAATGAGTTGCAAAATAAAATGGAGACAACCACAGCTCGGATTGAAGCGGCAGAGGAGAGAATAGGTGAACTAGAAAAAATTATGGAAAAAGAAGAAGCTGAGGAAAAGAGAGATAAAAAAAAATCCAGGAGTATGAGGGGAAAATTAGAGAACTAAGTGATGCACTAAAGACAAATAATATATGCATAATTGATATCCCAGAGGAGGAAGAGAGAGGGAAAGGTGCTGAAGGGGTACTTGAAGAAATAATAGCTGAGAACTTCCCTGATCTGGGGAAGGAAAAAGGAATTGAAATCCAAGAGGCACAAAGAACTCCCTTCAGACGTAACTTGAATCGATCTTCTGCACGACATATCATAGTGAAACTGGCAAAATACAAGGATAAAGAGAAAATTCTTGAAAGCAGCTAGGGTTAAATGTGCTCTAACATATAAAGGGAGACCAATAAGACTTGTGACAGATCTCTCTACTAAAACTTGACAAGCCAGAAAGGACTGGCAGGAAATCTTCAATGTGATGAACAGAAAAAATATGCAGCCAAGAATCTTTATCCAGCAAAACTGTCATTTAGAATAGGAGAGATAAAGGTCTTCCCACACAAACAAAAACAGAAGGAATTCATCACCACTAAACCAGCTCTATAATAGATCCTAAGGGGGATCCTGTGAGACAAAGTACAAGAGACATCACTACAAACATGAAACCTACGGACATCACAATGACTCTAAACCCTTATCTTTCTATAATAACACAATGTAAATGGAATAAATGCGCCAACCAAAAGACATAGGGTATCAGAATGGATAAAAAAAACAAGACCCATCTATTTGCTGTCTACAAGAGACTCATTTTAGACCTAAGCGCAACTTCCCATTGAAAGCGTGGGAATGCAGAACTATCTATCATGCTACTGGAAGTCAAAAGAAAGCTGGAGTAGCCATACTTATATCAGACAAACTAGACTTTAAATTAAAGGCTGTAACAAGAGATGAAGAAGGGCATTATATAATAATTACAGGGTCTATCCATCAGGAAGAGCTAACAATTATAAATGTCTATGCGCCGAATACAGGAGCCCCCAAATATATAAAACAATTACTCACAAACATAAGCAACCTTATTGATAAGAATGTGGTAATTGCAGGGGACTTTAATACTCCACTTACAACAATGGATAGATCATCTAGACACACGGTCAATAAAGAAACAAGGGCCCTGAATGATACATTGGATCAGATGGACTTGACAGATACATTTAGAACTCTGCATCCCAAAGCAACAGAATATACTTTCTTCCCGAGTGCACATGGAACATTCTCCAAGATAGATCACATACTGGGTCACAAAACACACCTTCATAAGTATACAAGAATTGAAATCATACCATGCATACTTTCAGACCACAATGCTATGAAGCTTAAAATCAACCACAGGAAAAAGTCTGGTAAACCTCCAAAAGCATGGAGGTTAAAGAACACCCTACTAAAGAATGAATGGGTCAACCAGGCAATTAGAGAAGAAATTAAAAAATATATATGGAAACAAACGGAAATGAAAATACAACAATCCAAATGCTGTGGGATGCAGTGAAGGCAGTCCTGAGAGGAAAATACATTGCAATCCAGGCCTATCTCAAGAAACAAGAAAAATCCCAAATACAAAATCTAACAGCACACTTAAAGAAAATAGAAACACAACAGCAAAGACAGCCTAAGCCTAACAGAAGAAGAGAAACAATAAAGATCAGAGCAGAAATAAACACTATAGAATCTAAAAAAAACTGTAGAGCAGATCAATGAAACGAAGAGTTGTTTTTTTTTTAAGTAAACAAAATTGATAACCCTCTAGCCAGTATTCTCAAAAAGAAAAGGGAGATGACCCAAATAGATAAAATCATGAAAGAAAATGGAATTATTACAACCAATCCCTCAGAGATACAAACAATTATCAGGGAATACTATAATAATTATATACCAACAAACTGGACAACCTGGAAGAAATGGACAAATTCCTAAACACCCACACACTTCCAAAACTCAACCAGAAGGAAATAGAAAGCTTGAACAGACCTGTAACCAGCGAAGAAATTGAATCAGTTTTCAAAAATCTCCCAACACATAAGAGTCCAGGACCAGATGGCTTCCCAGGGGAGTTCTACCAGACGTTTAAAGCAGAGATAATACCTATCCTTCTCAAGCTATTCCAAGAAATAGAAAACGAAGGAAAACTTCCAGACTCATTCTATGAAGCCAGTATTACTTGGATTCCTAAAGCAGACAGAGACCCAGTAAAAAAAGAGAACTACAGGCCAATATCCCTGATGAATATGGATGCATAAGTTCTCAATAAGATAGTAGCAAGTCGAATTCAACAGCATATAAAAAGAATTATTCACCATGATCAAGTGGGATTCATTCCTGGGATGCTGGGTTGGTTCAACATTCGCAAATCAATCAACGTGATACATCACATTAATAAAAGAAAATATAAGAACCATATGATTCTGTCAATCGATGCAGAAAAGGCCTTTGACAAAATCCAGCACCCTTTCTTAATAAAAACCCTCGAGAAAGTTGGGATAGAAGGAACATACTTACACATCATACAAGCCATTTATGAAAAGCCCACAGCTAACATCACCCTCAATAGGGAAAAACTGAGAGCTTCCTCCCTGAGATCAGGAACACGACAGGGATGTCTACTCTCACTGTTGTTGTTTAATACAGTGTTGGAAGTACTAGCATCAGCAATCAGAAAACAAAAGGAAATCAAAGGCATCAAAATTGGCAAAGATGAAGTTAAGGTTTCACTTTTTGCAGATGACATGATATTATACATGGAAAATCCGATAGACACCACCAAAAGTCTGCTAGAACTGATACATGAATTTAGCAAAGTTGCAGGATACAAAATCAATGTACAGAAATCAGTTGCATTCTTATACACTAATAATGAAGCAACAGAAAGACAAATAAAGAAACTGATCCCATTCACAATTGTACCAAGAAGCATAAAGTTCCTAGGAATAAATCTAACCAAAGATGTAAAGATCTGTATGCTGAAAACTATAGAAAGCTTATGAAGGAAATTGAAGAAGATACAAAGAAATGGAAAAACATTCCGTGCTCATGGGTCGGAGGAATAAATCAAAATATCAATACTACCCAAAGCTACCTACACATTCAATGCAATCCCAATCAAAATTTCACCAACATTCTTCTCGAAGCTAGAACAAGCAATCCTAAAATTCATATGGAACCACAAAAGGCCCCGAATAGCCAACGTAATTTTGAAGAAGAAAACCAAAGCAGGAGGCATCACAATCCCACACTTTAGCCTCTACTACAAAGCTGTAATCATCAAGACAGCATGGTATTGGCACAATAACAGACACATACACCAATGGAATAGAATAGAAACCCCAAAACTAGACCCACAAAAGTATGGTCAACTCATCTTTGACAAAGCAGGAAAGAATATCCAATGGAAAAAAGACAGTCTCTTTAACAAATGGTGCTGGGGGAACTGGACAGCAACATGCAGAAGGTTGAAACTAGACCACTTTCTCACACCATTCACAAAAATAAACTCAAAATGGATAAAGGACCTGAATGTGAGACAGGAAACCATCAAAACCCTAGAGGAGAAAGCAGGAAAAGACCTCTCTGACCTCAGCCGTAGCAATTTCTTACTTGACACATCCCCAAAGGCAAGAGAATTAAAAGCAAAAATGAACTATTGGGATCTCATGAAGATAAAAAGCTTCTGCACAGCAAAGGAAACAATCAGTAAAACTAAAAGGCAACCAATGGAATGGGAAAAGACATTTGCAAATGACATATCGGACAAAGGGCTAGTATCCAACATCTATAAAGAGCTCACCAAACTCTACACCCGAAAAACAAATAACCCAGTGAAGAAATGGGCAGAAAACATGAATAGACACTTCTCTAAAGAAGACATCCAGATGGCCCACAAGCACATGAAAAGATGCTCAATGTCGCTCCTCATCAGGGAAATACAAATCAAAACCACACTCAGATATCACCTCACGCCAGTAAGAGTGGCCAAAATGAACAAATCAGGAGACTATAGATGCTGGAGAGGATGTGGAGAAACGGGAACCCTCTTGCACTGTTGGTGGGAATGCAAACAGGTGCAGCCACTCTGGAAAACAGTGTGGAAGTTCCTCAGAAAATTGAAAATAGACCTACCCTATGACCCAGCAATAGCACTGCTAGGAATTTACCCAAGGGATACAGGAGTACTGATGCATAGGGGCACTTGTACCCCAATGCTTATAGCAGAACTCTCAACAATAGCCAAATTATGAAAGAGCCTAAATGTCCATCAACTGATGAATGGATAAAGAAATTGTGGTTTATATACACAATGCAGTACTACGTGTCAATGAGAAAGAATGAAATATGGCCCTTTGTAGCAATGTGGATGGAACTGGAGAGTGTTATGCTAAAAGAAGCCATATAGAGAAAGATACCATATGTTTTCACTCTTATGTGGATCCTGAGAAACTTAACAGGAACCCATGGGAGAGGGGAAGTAAAAAAATAAAAAGAGGTTAGTGTGGGAGAGAGCCAACATAAGAGGCTTTTAAAAACTGAGAACAAATCGAGGGTTGATGGGGGGTGGGAGGGAGGGGAGGGTGGTGATGGGTATTGAGGAGGGTACCTGTTTGGATGAGCACTGGGTGTTGTATGGAAACCAATTTGACAATAAATTTCATATTTCAAAAAAAAAATTTTTCAAAAGAGCCAAAGTCTTAACTGACTGAGCTGCTCAGGCATCCCTCAATTTATAGTCTTCTTAAAATTATGGCTTTTTCTTTACTTCTAAGAAAAGTTTATCACCAGTGTAGTGGTGGTAAACTTCTTTAAATTTTGTTTGTCTGGGAAACCCTTTATCTCTCTTTGAATTTGAATGGTAAGCTATTGGGTAGCATAGTAATTGTTATAGACTTTTTTTCTTCTAAACACTTTGCTTATATCATACCTATCTTTTCTGGCTTACAAAATTTCTCCTGTAAAATCAGATGATATCTTGATGGGGTTTGTTTTGTATGTAAATAGTTTGTTCTTTCTTGGTGTTTTAAAATTATTTCTTTATCTTTAATCTTTGCCATTTTAATTTCTATGTGTCTCAGTGTGGACTTGTTAGGTTTATCTTGTTTGGGATCTCAATTTTCTGGACCTGGATATCTGTTTCCTTGCTCAGGTTAAGATATTTTTTAGCAATTATTTATTCATATAGGACTTATGTCCCTTTGTTTCTTGTATTTTCTTTTGAACCCATATAATGTAAATGATTTTATGCTTAATGTTGTCTCAGAGTTCCCTAAAATTATCCTCATTTCATTTTCTTTTTGTTGTTCAGCTTTGGTGTTTTCCAGTATCTGTCTTCAGTTCACTCATCTTTTCCATCTTTTACTCTGTTCTTGATATCCTCTACTCTGTTTTTCACTTCAGTTATTGTATTCTTTAGCCAAGCGAATATCCATATACATATACACACACACACACACACACACACACACACACACACACAAAATATATATATATATATATATGTGTGTGTGTGTGTGTGTGTGTGTGTGTATATACACACACACAAATATACACAATACACAAATTATATGTATATATGTGCACACATATGTGTTTGTGTGTGTGTGTGTGTGTTTGTGTATTGTGTTTTGTTGAAATTCTTACTGAGTTTAGTCTAGTGAGCATCTTTATGATGATTACATTGAACTCTTTGTCAAGTAGTTTTTTTCTTTCCATTTAATTTAGTTATTACACTGAAGTTTTGTTTTTCCCTCTCATTTTGAGCATGTTTCTCTGTCTCCTCATTTTGTTTGACTCTCTATGTTTGTATTTATGAATTAGATGGAATAGTTAACTTTCCTAAAGTTGAACGAATGGCTTTGTGTATGGACATCCCCTGTGTAGGTTGCATGTACTAGAGGCTTTGACTAGCTGTGGCTGTCACACACATGGGCTGCAAGTTCCTAGGCATTCTGAGCTGGGACTGCCTTAGTGGGACTCCTAGAACAGAAATGGTCCTGAAAGTCTCTCAGGGCTTTCCACACAAGGGGAATCCTGGCAAAATGGTTAAAACAGAAGTAAGCATACTGTAGTGTGTACCTGGTTGAACACCTTGGAAGGCCAATTGGAGCTGATGTAGTGGGTCAGGAGGTCTCAGGATACTCTTCAGGGAAGGGGGAGGGGAAGGAAAGCTGGAAGTGAAGTGGATTTGGGCTTACAAGCCCTACAGTGTTCCATATGGGGTGTGCTCTGTCAAGTCATCTGAACTGAAGCAGGTGTAAGCTTAAAGTTCCCAGGATATTTTGTGCCTGTGAGAAGACTGGAGCTATAGTGGGTGCTTTATAATGGTTTCAGATTGAGTGCCATGCTGTGGCCATGGTGTGTACTGGGGGCTCAAGTTTCATTAAGACAGCTGGTTGGCTTAGGTGTCCAGACCCTGCTTCCATCTCTGCTATAAAAGTGGAGGAAGAATATAAATAAACACACCTACCTGCTTCTCTGATTCCAGAGAGATTTCTAGCAGCTCCCTTGCTGTTTGGTGGAGTTCTAAGGATGGTTACTTTACATTCTAGTTTTTATTTTAAACCATGATACTTTTCTGTACCCCAGAGCATCCTGAACTTGTGTGAGCTTAAGCACCTGAGGACCACTCAGGTGGTAGGCTTGCTAGGGCTTAGACCATGTTCTCATCCTCAATATCAATATAAGGTTAGTTCATTTACACTCTAGTTACATTTATTTGAGTATAGTTGACATACAATGTTACATTAGTTTCAGGTGTACAAAACAGTGATTCAACAAGTTTATACATTATGCTATGTTAAATAAACCACAAGTGTAAGCATCCTGGAAAGATAGATAGAACTGTAGCACACATAGGATGGGGTGGCCCTAGGTGTTCCGTGCACCTGTGCCTGTACATGACTATTACAATATGATTGACTATATCCCTTACGCTTTCTATTCCGTTGAATTTTTTAGTTCATAAGTGGAAGCCTGTGTTTCCCACTGTTTTTCACCTATTTTGTTCAGACCCCAGCTCCCCTCACCTGTGGCAACTTACAGTTTTTTTTTTTTTTTATTTATAGGTCTTTTTATGGATTTGTTTGTTTATTTTTCTTTTTATTCAGATTCCACATTAGAGAAATCATATGTTATTAGTCTTTCTCAGTCTGACTTGATTGACTTAGAATTATAACCTCTAGGTTCATCCATGTTGTCTCAAATGGCATAATCTCACATTTTAATGGTTGTGTAATATTCCATTGTGTGAGATATATTTAATATCTTATCCATTAATCACTTGATGCCATTTATGTTACTTCCATATCTTGGCTATTGTAAATAATGCTGCAATAAATATAGGGGAACATGTATCCTTTTGAGTCATTGCATTTGCTTTTGAATAATTGTTTTGTTTTGTTAAATACTCAATAGTGGGATTATTATCAAAACTACAATGAGCTATTACCTTACACCTGTTGGAATGGCTAAATGGAAAAAAAGACAAGAAATCACAAGGGTTGGGGCACCTGGGTGGCTCAGTCGGTTAAGCGGCCGACTTCGGCTCAGGTCATGATCTCACGGTCAGTGAGTTTGAGCCCCGCGTCGGGCTCTGTGCTGACAACTCAGAGCCTGGATCCTGTTTCAGATTCTGTGTCTCCCTCTCTCTGACCCTCCCCCGTTCATGCTCTGTCTCTCTCTGTCTCAAAAATAAATAAACGTTAAAAAAAATTTTTTTAAAGAAATCACAAGGGACAACGAAATGAGAAAATAGAACGCTTGTGCATCATTGGTGGGAATTTAAATTGGAATAGTCCCTGTGAAGAACAGTATGGAGGTACCTCCAAATAAGTTTCCCTTTAGACCATGGATTTCTTTTTTCTATACCCAAGGACAGGCAAATATAGACTCAGTCCTTCAGTATCATCTCTCCGTATGTAGTTTGCAGAATCAGCATTGTTTTCATGTCTCCATCTCTCCTCTCTTATGTTCTGTAGCTTTTTTTGGTGAAGAAGCTGTTCAGTCAGCCCTCAATTACCCTTTAGGAGAAATTGCTTTTTATGTAGGTACAGATTTGGTGTGCCATAGAGGAGTTGAACTCAAGGTCTTACTACATCAGCATCTTGGGCCAAAAAAAAATTAGAAAGCCTATTAAAGCTGTATCTAAGATACTAGCTTAAGAGCAACAGGGTGGTACTAAATCAAGAGATGCTACATGGCACTATTGCAAACTAGATGGGAAAAGAGCCAAAGAGGTGATTGCCCCCTCCTCCAATCACTCCATCACTTTTAGAATGTGTTTATCATATTCTCAAACTGAGATTTTGTTGGTTATAATCTGGAGTTGTGGTGCAACTTGGGAATTCCTCCTGGAAGCAACCATTGGTCCAAAAGAATTGGAGTTAATGGGGAAACTTTTTCTAGTACAATCAGTTGGATAATTCTAAAAAGCATTTTGTATGTTCCTCAGGGGTGCCAACAAAATAGGACTCCAGTTGCACACAATAGCAACCTTGATCTGGATACCTTATGTTGATTTTTCTTCCTCCTCTATGTCATTCTCTGCACTCCATCACTTTTACCTCCTGAGATCATCTCACAAATAACTGTATCGGGTTCTGCTTCCCAGAGAACTCAGGAAAAGAAATTCCTCAAGTCCATTTCCTACCCTCTCCTTCACATACAAGCTAATATCATAAAGTTTTTTATTGGGTCATTTGTTACCATAAACACTTTCCAACTTCTAAAATCCCATGTAAGACTCCTTATCGTGAAATTACTTTCCTTCTTCCTTGACTTGGCTATTCCCTATATTTCAGGTTTCAGCTCAAATAAAGCTTTATCAGGGAAGTCGTCCTTCACTTTCTAAAATATATTAATCTTAAAAGTCTGCATCTCCTAACATTAAACAAAATAAATTTTACATAATGTGCCTTTTATGGGACTTTCAGACACAAACATCTAGAACAGTTCCTGGCACATTGTATGCACACAATATGTAATACTCAATTTGATAAACATGAATGGTAAATCTTTAACAATAAACATTTCTTAGTTCTCATTTCTTTTATTTAGTATTGGCACTTAATATTCTTAGGATGTGCTAGAAAGTAACCATTCTAGACTTCCACATTATAGGCATTATTTGATTTCTAATTAGAATGGGTTTACAACTTTCTCAGCTGATAAATACATTACAGATATTACAAAGTATTACTGATGCTGTATAGGCAAAACTTTTAAAAATATTTTTACAACATGATAGCAGAATAGAGGAGTAGAAAATAGTAACAAACAGATTTAAATGTATATTTTGATGGGAAATAAATAAATTAGTTGGGATAAAATCTAGTTGCTGGCATTATATAAAAAAGACATCAAGTAATTGTAATTACCCTCTCATCGTACCTTGTTCCTGTTGACACGGTCACTTTAGGAGCTGCTTCTAGTCAAGAGTTTATGTGGTAAACTGTTGCTTTAGTGTTCTACTAGGGCTAGTGACTATGTTATTGGCTTCATATGCCAAGACAAACTACACAACCATTTAGTTGAGTATTCACCAAACTCACTTTCTTTTTTCCCTGATATCATAGCTAGGCAATATTTCCCATCTTCTTTTTTTAGTAAGGCATTATGTAAAACCAGGTTCTGACAAACAGGATATTAATGGCTGTGACATTTGCCACTTCCATGCCTGGTCCATAAGAATATCTCACATAGTCTTTCACTGTCTTTTGTTAGATATTCGTCGATGCCCAGTTAATCTTGAGGGTCACATGTTGAAGATGGCAGAGTATCCGTCAGCCTGAATCATTGAGTAACTGCAAGAAGAATAACTATGTACCCCACTACATCCTTATAGGTTGGAATTTTATGAACAGATCATAAACTTTTATTGTATTAAAACACTGAGACCCAAGAGGGGTATCTGTTACATCAGTTAGAATTACTGCTATTAATACTCATTCTCTCTTGGTTCATAAAAATATAATGGGATTTTTTTTTTTTTTTTGCAAAGCAAGAAACAGTTTTTTTGTCTATGTATAACATTGTCGTCATCACAAAATTATGATAGGATAATAAGGTACAATCTACTAATAAAGCAATGAACTGTCCCCATCTCTACTCCATTTTTCCCTTACATTTTCCCCCATACTTTTCTCACAGGAAGTGGGAGGGGATGGGGAATCCTCATCTCTCCTAGTAGTTGCTTTCTTAAAAAAAATATTTTCTATGTTGAGCTTTACCTAAGGATTGGTGTCATGTTGTGGCCAATTTGTGTCTCCATAATGCTACCTATTATGAACATGGGGAGAAGAGTGGGATCAGTCTACCCAGAAAGGAGAATTATCTTCATGCTTAGTTTGAAAATAGTCATATAATTCCCCACTGCCTGGGAGAGTAGCACCTTTAAACTGAAGAAAATAAAAAGTGTCCATTTTAAGGAAAGTTCTAGCATATCTGGAAACTGTTGAATTTATAATAGGTAATTTTTCATTAGTCCTATACATATTTATACAGTCATATTATGTCTCAAACACCATTTTAGGCATTGAGGATATAGCTGTGAAAAAACAGGAAAAATACCTGCCATAACAGGGCTTACTTTGTGGTGGGTATTTAGACAATAAACACAAACACAAGAAATACAAACAAATAAACCCAATCAATGTACTATTAGATGGAAATAATTACTAAGAAGAAAAAATTGTCAGGGAAAAGATGTGTAAAGTATTGGGAAAAGATTAGAGCTTTATATATCTTGGCCTGAAACTTTGTATAAAGACCCAAAGGAAGTGAGAAGAAAGGAATTCTAGGCTAGGTATACAAGGGAGGAAAAATGGGTTGGTGTTATATACTTAATTTATCTTTTGTTCACTGTGGTTGAAATGCAGTGGAGGAGAGAATATAATAAGAAGTGAAGTCAGAGGAGCCAAGCCGTAGTTTGGATGCTAACAAATCTGTGAAAAAATCTGATGTAACAATAAGAGCAGAATAAAATTTTACTGCAATGAACAAAAATATAAAAAAAGTTAATACATAGTTTACTTTTTAGCAGTTATCAAAGTAATACATTACCATGTTACTTAATGAAAATAAATGTCATCAGGGGAAAGGAGGAGAGATGACAGAATAAAAGAATGCTGAGTTCAACCCCTTCTACAGACACACTGAAACAACTGCGACTACACAAACCAAGTCTGAAAATTACTGAAGACTGGCAAAAAAAGACCTCCAATAGTTATTCATACAGAGAAGGCCACATCAAAAAAAGATAGGGGTCGTGGAGACGTGGTTGAGGACTAAACATCAGTGCAACTAACCACAAATAAGAAGTACATCAAAAACATGGAGAAGAGACAGGATGAGATCCCACGGCAGGCACAGGGGACTCATATGAGGAAGAAGAGATTCCATAATATCTGCCTTTGAAAACCAACAATACTTAACTACAGGAATTTGAAAAATTAGTGGGTTTTACTCTGAGAGAGTCACAAGGTGATAGAAAATCAACTCCCTACTCATAAAAGCCAGCATACTCAGTAAATCAGCTTGAGACCTAGCACAGAAGCAGCAGTTAGATAAGTACCTGGAACACTCTCTCTGTCTCTCAAAAATGAATAAACGTTAAAAAAAATTAAAAAAAAATATAAGAGGCGCTTGGGTGGCTCAGTCAGTTGAGCGTCCGACTTCGGCTCAGGTCAGGATCTTGCAGTTTGTGAGTTTGAGCCCCACGTCGGGCCCTGTGCTGACAGCTCAGAGCCTGGAGCCTGTTTTGGATTCTATGTCTCCCTCTCTCTGCCCTTTCCCCACTTATGGTCTGTCTCTCTCTGTCTCTCAAAACTGCATAAATGTTTAAAAACAATTAAATAAAAGTACCTGGCACATACATATAGGAGTTTTATTGACTAATCTTGCAACATGTGATGGAAGGGAAGGGATCTAAAGGAATTTCTCCAGGAAAAATGGGGATGGCAGGGCCATTTCTATTTCCCTCCTCCAGCCTAGGCAGCTGGACATTTGTGAGAGCCAGCACTAAAACTCTCCTTCTACATTTCTAATACCATGTGCCCCAACCCCATGTTTATCTATGAACCCACCCCATTTAACCTGGCTTCTTTGCCAGTCATCCACTCAAAGCAGATTCTGTCCTGCCCCACCATGCAGGTGGTCAGGGATGAACAGGCACCACTTGAAAGTGACTCCTGCCCTGGGAAGAAGGAGAGGAAATAAACCTACTGACTAGCAGGCTTGCAGTTATATAGCATTACAGGCTCTTAGCTGGGAGCAAGGGAGCAAGGCCAGCCTTTCAGTGTACTTATAGCTGTGGCAGAGAAGCTAATTGCAGATAGCTAGGCTGACCACCAGCTCTTCCCACACTGTGGGTCTTCAGAAAGATATCTCAACAGCATGAGAAAAATACCCTGTGCAGTAAGCCCACAACAGGCAAAGCAGGTCATTGCAACCAGTAGATCATGCCTCAGCTAAAACAGGGGGTATACACATACCACAAATATGTCATGCCCAGAGTGCTTGGTTCTGGTGAGAAGAGGGATTTTGTTACAAGGAACCACAGAACCTCTTCTACCCAAGGCCAATAAGAATAGGTAATGTAGATGACCTATTTAATTAATAGAAATAAACAAAGAGTGTTAGACAAAATGAGGAAAAAAGGAATATGTCTCAAATGAAAGAATAAGGAAAAATCACTGTAAAAGCATTAAATGAAACAGATAAGCAATATATTGATAAATAATTTAAATTACTGAGCATAAATATACTTATCTGATTTGAGAAAAGATAAACTCAGTGAGACCTTTAATAAAGAGACAGAAAATATAAAAAAAGAACCAGTCAGAGATTAAAAAAAATAATAACTGAGATGAAAAATACCATAGTGGGAATCAACAGCATATCAGAAGATGCAGAAGAATGGGGTGTCTGGGTGGCTCAGTCAGTTGGGTGTCTGACTTAGGCTCAGGTCACGATCTTGCAGTCTTGCAAGTTCATGCCCCATGTCGGGCTCTATGCTGACAGCTCAGAGCCTGGAGCCTGCTTCATATTCTGTCTCCATCTCTCTCTGCCCCTTCCCCACTCTCACTGTGTGTCTCTCTCAAAAATAAAATAAAAACAGAAGGTGAAGATGAATGAATTAGCTCTCCATGAGAGAGGGTGATGGAAAGCAACCAATATGAACAGTAAAAAGAATAAAATAATAAATGAGAATAGGTTAAGGGAAATCTGTGACACCATCAAGTATAATAAAATTCAAATTATAGAGATTCCAGAGGTAAAATACAGAGAAAAGAGGGGACAAAACTTATTTGAAGAAATAATAGGTGAAAATGTCCTTGATTTGTAGAAGACAACAGCCATTCAGACCCAGGAAACACAAAGGATCTTTAACAAGATGAACCCAAGATGGCCCACATCAAAACACATAATAATTACAATGATAAATAATAATGATAAAGCCAGATAATGTAAAAGTAATGATAGAACCAGAATATTAAAAATAACAAGAGGGAAAAAAAAACAGTTATATAGAGGGAAATCCCCATAAGGTAATCAGCTATATTTCCGCAGTAACCTTACAAATCAGAAGGAAGTGGCATGGTATATTCAAAGTGCTAGGGAGAAAAAAAAAGCATATATCTACAACAGAATAATCTATGTAGCAAGGAGGTTATAATTTAGAATTGACTGAGGGACACCTGGGTGGCTTATGTTGCAGAGCCTTCTTGGGATTCCCCTGCACCCTTTCTCTTTTCCCCTCTCTTGCTCACACTCTCTCTCTCTCTCTCAAAATAAATACATAAACTTAAAAAAAAAATAAAACTTAAAAAGAAGGAGAGAGAAAGTGTTTCTTAAACAAACAAAGGTTAAGGGTTCCTCACCACCTAACCAGTATTCCAGGAAATAAACAGAATTATGTAAACATAAAGAAAAGGCCACAAATACAAGAAAATTATAAAAGAAAAAAATACATGAGCAAAAGCAGACATGCAGTAAGGATGATAGAATAATTACTTATATAGCCAGTATGAACTTTAAAACACAAAAGTAGTAAATTTAATTATATCTATGAAATTAATCAAGAGATAAACCAAACAAAAGATATAAAATGTAACATTGTATATACATAATACATGGAGGAGGGAGTAAAATTTTGTGCTTTTATAATGTGCTCAAAATTAAGCAATATCAAATTCATATAGATTGTTATAC
Organism: Panthera pardus; assembly: GCF_024362965.1. Taxonomy (NCBI): domain Eukaryota; kingdom Metazoa; phylum Chordata; class Mammalia; order Carnivora; family Felidae; genus Panthera; species Panthera pardus. The sequence continues at coordinate 5,233,797 of NW_026526654.1, forward strand.
ACATAAGATGTTATATATGAACCCAGTTGTTCATATAGAAAAACCTTAACCATAATCAAAACCTTAACATAGAAACAAAAAAATAAATAAAGAGAAAGTTAGCCAAGAATAACACGAAAAGAAAGCCACCAAATCACAAAGGATGAGAACAAAAGAAAAAAGGAACTCAGAAGAACTACAGAAATAACCAGAAAGCAATTTATAAAATAGCAATTAGTACATACCCATGAATAATTACTCTGATTTCTTTAATGTTTATTTATTTTTGAAAGAGACAGAGACATAACGTGAGTGGGTGAGGGGCAGAGAGAGAGGGAGACACAGAATCCGAAACAGGCTCCAGGCTCTGAGCTGTCAGCACAGAGCCCCATGCGGGACCTGAACTCACAAACCACGAGATCGGGACCTGAGCCAAAGTCGGATGCCCAACCTACTGAGCCACCCAGATGCCTTAAATGTAAATAAACTAAATGCTCCAATCAAAAGGCCTAGGGTAAATGAATGGATTAAGAAAAAAAGAATCGTCATTTTTGTCCTGGCTACAGGAGATTCACTTCCCATCTACAAACACCAACTGCCTGAAGGTGAAGAGGTGGAGAAAGAGAATCCATGCAAAAGGAAGTTAATATTGTAACAACATTTATATCTAACAAAATAGACATTGAGCAAAGACTTTTGCAAAAGACAAAAAAGAGTATTTCATAGTAATAAAGAGATTAAGCTAACAAAAATATGGAACAATTATAAATATCTCTGTACCCAATATAGCAGCACCTAAATATATAAATATTCACCGACTAAAGGGAGAATGTGACAGAATACAATAGTTGGAAACTTTAACACCCTCCTCACATTAATTACTAGATCATCTAGATAGAAACTCTAGAATGAAAGCAATAATTTTGAATGGCACATTAGATCAAATGAATGTAACAGATATATACAGAATATTCTATCCAAAGACAGGAGACTATGCATTCTTCTCTTGGTTACATCACATGTAAGGCCACAAAAAAAGTTTCAAATGTAAAGGAATTGAAATCATACCAAGCATTTTTTTTTCCTGATCACAGCAGTATGAAACTTTAAATCAATTACAAGGAAAACTGAAAAACAAACAAACAAAAAACATGGAGGCTAAACAACATGCTATCAAACAAGCAATAGGTGAATACAAATAAAAATAAAAACAGAAAGATCCAAAGACATTGGATGAAACAAAAGCAGTTTATGAGGGAAGTTTATAGTGATACAGGCCTACTTCAAGAAATAAATAAACTGGGGTGCCTGGGTGGCTCAGTTGATTAAGCATCTGACTTTGGTGCAAGTCATGATCTCATGATTCATGAGTTTGAGCCCCTCATCAGGCTCTCTGCTGTTAGTGCAGAGCCTGATTGGGATCCTCTATCCTGTCCCCATCTGTTCTCTATAATTAAGAGTTTTTTGGGGTTAGTTGGTTTTTGTTGTCGTTGTTGTTTGTTGTTGTTGTTCTGAAAGAGTCTTTTTTGTCTCTTTTGTGTATCTGTTTCTTAAATTCCACATGTAAGTGACATCATGATACTTATCGTTCTCTGACTGACTTATTTCACTTAACACTATAATCTCTAGATCCATCCATGCTGCAAATGACAAAATTTCATTCTTTTAATGAGTAATATTCCATTGTATGTATGTATGTATGTGTGTATATATATATATATATATTATATATATATATATTTTATATATATATATTATATATATATATATTTTATATATATATATATATAACATATATATATATAAAACACATTTTCTTCACCATTCATGTAACCATGTACAATTGGCTGCTTTCATATTTTGGCTATCGTAAATAATGCTGAAACAAGCATAGGGATGCATATATCCTTTTCAATAAGTGTTTTCATATATTTTGGGCTAAAACTCAATAGTGGATTTAGTGGATAACATGGCAGTTTTATTTTGATTTTTTTGAGGAACCTCCATAATGTTTTCCACAGTGACTTCACCAGTTTGCATTCCTACCACAGTGCATAAGGGTTGCTTTTCTTCTATATCCTAGAGAACACATTATTTCTTGTGGTTTTGATTTTACACATTCATAGACATGAGGTGATATCTTCTGTTTTCAATTTGCATTCTACCGATGATTGGAGTTGTTGAGCATCTTTACAAGTGTCTGCTGACCATCTGTATGTCTTCTTTGGAGAATTTTCTGTTCATGTTGTCTACCATTTTAAATGGATTATTTGTGTTTTGAGTGTTGAGTGGTATAAGATCTTTATGTATTTTGGATAATAACCCATTATGAGATATATCATTTGCAAATATCTTTTTCCATTCGGTAGGTTGCATTTTGTTTCATTTATTATTTCCTTTCCTGTGAAGAAGCTTTTTATTTTGATGTAGTCCCAATAGTTTGTTTTGCTTTTATTTCCCTTGGCTCAGGAGACATATCTAGAAAAAGGTTGCAATGGTCAATGTCAGAGAAATTACTGCCTGTGCTCTCGACTAGGATTTTTTGGTTTAGGTCTCAACTTAGTTCTGTAATATATTTTGAGTTTATTTTTGTGTATGGTGTAAGAAAGTGGCTAAGTTCATTATTTTACATGAGTCTGTCCAGATTTCCCAATCGACACCACTTGTTGAAGATACTGTATTTTTCCTATTAGATGTTCTTTCCTGATTTGTCAAAGATTAATTGACCATATTATTATGGGATGTGCCACACTAATTTATGAATACTGAACACTTGCACCCCAATCTTAAATTCCACTTGATCATGGTGAATGATTTTTTAATGTATTGTTGGATTCACTTTCCTAATATTTTGTTGAGGATTTTTGCATCTATGTTTATTAGAGATATTGGTGTGTAGTTCTCTCTCTCTCTCTCTCTCTCTCTCTCTCTCTTTGTTTTTTGTTTTGTTTATTGATGAAATGTTTATCAATTTTATTGATGTTTTCAGAGGACCAGATCCTGGTTTCATTGATCTATTCTTGTTGATCTGTTCTGAAACTATTTTTAGTTTCGATTTTATTTATTTCTGCACTAATTTTATTATTTACTTCCATACACATGTTTAGGTTTTGTTTGTTCTTTTTCTAGCTCCTTTAGGTATAGGTAAGTTTGTTTATTTTGAGAGTTTTCTTGTTACTTGAGATAGGCATGCATTGCTATAAACTTCTGTCTTAGAACATCTATTGATGCATCCCAAAGATTTTAGATCACTGTGTTTTCATTTTTATTTCTCTCTATATATTTGTTGATTTCCTCTTTGGTTTCATGTTTTAACCATTCATTGCTTAGTAGCATGTTATCTAACTTGTGTTCTATATTTGTGATCTTTCAAGTTATTTTCTTATTGATTTCTTGTTTTGTAGCATTATGGTTGGAGATGATGCATGGTATGACTCTAGTCTTTTTGAATTTGGTAAGACTTGTTTTGTGGCCTAACATAGGATCTATTCTGGAGACTGTTCCATGAATACTTGACAAATGTGAGTTCTGCTCCTTTAGGATAAAATATTATGAATATATCTGTTAAATCCAACTGATCGAATGTATCATTCAAAGCCACTCTTTCTTTATTGATTTTCTCTTTGGATGTAAGTGGGGTGTGTAAGTCCTTTACTATTACTGTATTACTATTGATTAATAGTATGTTATCAACTACTTTATGTATTTGTTTGCATCTGTGTTGAGTGAATAAATGTTCACAATTATTATATTTAATTTTTGTATCATTCCGTTTATGATTATATAATATCTTTTCTTATCACGTCCTAAATCTGTGTTTTAAAGTCTATTTTGTCCTATATAAATATTGCTATCCTGGCTTTCTTTTCACAACAATTTTCATTGATAAATGTTTCTCCATCCCTTCACTTTCAATCTGCAGGTGTGTTTATGTCTGCAATGTAGGCAACATATAGATGGGTCCGTGTTTGTGTGGGTTTTTTTGTTTGTTTTGTTTTGTTTTTTATCCATTCTGTTACCCTGTGCCTTCTAATTGGAGCAGTTAGTCCATTTATATTCAAAGTATTTTTTTTCAAACTATTGATAGGTATGCATTTGTTGCCACTAATTACTTGTTTATGGTTGTTTTGTAGTTCTCTGTTTCTTTTTTCTCTTGTTCTCTTGTCTCATGGTTAATTTGTTTTCTTTGATGATACACTTGGATTCCTTTGTCTTTGTCTTTTTGTGTATCTGTTACTGTTTTTTTTTTTTATTTTTTGTTACTATTAGGTTTGTAATAACATCTTTATACAGCCATCTGTATTAACTTGATGGTCATTTACATTTGAACCCATTCTTTTCTCCCTTTCACATTTTAGATATATGGTGTCATACTTTATCCTTTTATCTTGTGAGCTGCTTGACTAATTTTTATAGATATACTTACTATACATGCTTTTGTGCATTCTACTATCCTTACTCCTACTTAAGTTCTTTCCTTCCCACTCAAAGTGTCTCCTTTAACATTTCTTACTTGGCTTATTTAATGGTCATTAATTACCCTAACTTTTGTTTGTCTTGGAAACTCTTTCTCTCCTGGTTTGAATGCTAGCCTTGCTGGATAAAGTCTTTTCGGGTACAAGATTTTTTTTTTCTTTCAACACTTTGACTATATTATGCCATTATCTTCTGGCCTGCAAAGTTTCTGCTGAAAGCTAAATCCTATAGCTTTATAGGATTGCCCTTGTATGTAGTTGTTTTCTTTTTATTTTGCTGATTTTAAGATTTTTTACTACTTTTTGCCATTTTAATTACTATGTGTCTCCTTGTGTTTATTTTTGGGGGATGTCTATGTGTCCTGTATCTGGTTTCAGTTTGCTCCTCCAAATTTGGAGAATTTTTAGCTATTATTTCATCATATGATTTTTCTGCCCTCTTTTGTTTCTCTTCTCCTTCTGGGATCCTATAATGAGAGTGTTATTATCCTTAATGGTGTTGGTGAATTCTCTACGTCTATTTTCATTTTGTATTAGTTTTTTTTTTTTCTCTTGCCTTTTACACTTGATTGACTTTTATTACTCTGTCCTCCAGGCCACTAATCTATTCTCCTCCTTTATCTAGTCTACTATTTCTTCTATCTGGTGTATTGCTTTATTTATTTATTTTTTAGTTTCATTTATTGAATTATTTCTCTGTGGTTGGTTATGTTTTATTTTTGTCTCTTTGTTTAAGACCTCTATTCTCCTCTATTGTTTTCTCAAGTCCAGTGAATATCTTTATGATCATTACTTTAAATTCTCCATCAGGCATATTACTTATCTCCATTTTGCTCTGGTCTCTTGCTGTGATTTTTCCTGTTATTTCATTTGAAACATATTCCTGTATCCTCACTTTACCTAATGCCTAATTTTAGTACCTAATTTTAATTTTAATAGCTAATACCATTGTACCTAATACCTAATTTTACCTAATGTTTCTATGTATAGGGAAAGTCAGCTATGTCTCCTGCTCTTGAAATTAGTGACTTTATGAAGAAGAGACCCTGTAGTGTCCTAATGTTTAGTACCCCTTGTTCACCAGAACCTGAAATTTCAGGGGTGTCTTTTATGCATGTTATGTGTACACTGCTATTGTGGCTGAGCTGCTTTTGCCTTTAGTCCAGCCATCTGCAATGGGTGTCTTTGCCTGTTGTGGGTAGGGTTTGCTCCCTGTGGTGTTAGTGGGCCAGTCTGGGGCAACCTTGGAAGAGTTGAGTCATAACAGACATTTTTAAGAGATGTAGTATTCAAACTGCAGAGCATTTCCCTTTTTTCTCTCTGAGAAGCTTTCATTATTGGGCAGGGCCTACAGTTGTCTGTTCCCAGCCTACTGCTGGGGCCATAGTCTGATAGCTGTGTGTGGTTATATTTCCCTCTCCCCAGGAAAAGAGTCACTTTGGAGTGGTGTTGGCTGTTTTAGGACTGCTTGCACACTGCCAGGCTTATTACATCAATTTGGATGGACTCCAAGAGTGTACTGAAAGGGCAGATCTGCAGAAATTTGTGTGTGATATTAACAAGGTTTGCTTGGGTCTGCCCTGAGAGGAGACTCGGAGCTGGGATCTGGCTGGACAGAGTGTGTCCACAGGAGAATATGGGTGTGGAACAGTTGTGTTAGCAAGTTATGTAGTGAATGTATGTGCTAGGCTGATCCATGCAGGTGACCATGTATTTTGGCTGCAGAAGAAAATGGCACCCTCCAGATCCTTGATTCACAGACAAGTTTCCCACTGATCCCTGTCCCTCTAGCACACTCTGAGATTAGTAACAAATCTCTGTCTTGCACACCCAAGAAGTTTTTTGAACTGCTGTTTCCATGCTGTATCTCTGCAGGGCTATTTGTTATGCTGTCACTTTAAGGACAAGTAATCAATTTATTATCATTATTATTATTATTATTAATCATTACACTCTCAGCTCTCCCAGAGCAGAGCCCAACAATTTTTTAAATTCTAAGTTAATTCCCAGTGATTGCAGTAACTCATGAAATTTACCCCTCTGATTTTCAAAAACAGTGCTATTGGGATTTGTCTTTCCTATGTGGGCTTCTGGGTGTGAGAGTCTGTTTCTCTTCCCTTTCTGTGACCATTGTGTTCCTTTCTGTTACAGACAGTCCCCTTTATGTTTAGCTCCTGAGTGCATCTCTTCCCTTCCTACTCTCTTCAAGGTGGCCTCTTCTCTATATTTAGTTATGGAGAGATTTTTCTTCCAGTCTTCAGGTCATTTTTATGGATTATTCTCACTCGTGCATATTATCTTCTATCGATGGTAAGAGGTGAAAGTATATTCTTCCTACTCCATCGTCTTCCCTGGAAGGTCAATAAACAGACTTTAAGAAAAAATAGTGTTTGGGAAACTGGATAGCCAAATGAAAAGTGATGAAACTGGACAACTTTCTTACACCACACATGAAAATAAACACCAAATAAGTTAAGTCCTTAAATGTGAGAGTTGGATCCATAAAATTCCTAACATTAAACGTAATAATTGGCCTTAAAAACATATTTATGGACATGTCTCCTCAGGAAGGAGAAACAATAGAAAAAATAAACTTCAAAATAAAAAGCTTTAACACAGCAACAGAAACCATCAGCAAAAGAAACAATAGAAAAAATAAACTTCAAAATAAAAAGCTTTAACACAGCAACAGAAACCATCAGCAAAAGAAACAGTCAACCTAGTTAATGGGAGAAGATATTTGCAAATTATATATACAATAAAAAGTTAATAATAAAAATACATAAAGAACATAGACAATTTAACATCATAAAACAAAGTATCCAATTTAAAAATGGGCAGAGTATCTGAATAGACTTTTGTCCAAATAGTTCAAACAGATGAGCAACAAATATATGAAAATATGCTCAACATCACTAATCATTGTGAAAATGTAAATAAAAACTACAATTTGATACCACCTCACACCAGTCAGAGTGACTCCTAAGTCAAAGAAAAGAAATAACAATGGGGGAGCCTGGGTGGCTCTGTTGGTTAAGTGTCCGACTTTGGCTCATGTCATGATCTCACAGTTTGTGAGTTTGAGCCCCACATTGGGCACTGTGCTGACAGCTCAGAGCCTGGAGCCTGCTTTGGATTCTGTGTGTGTGTCTCTTTCTCTGCTCCTCTCCCACTTGCACTCTGTATCTCTCTCAAAAATAAATAAATATTTTTTAAAAAGTTTAAAAAAAGAAAGAAATAACAAGTGTTGGCAAGAATATGGTGAAAAGGGAAATTTTTGCACTATTGGTGGGAATGTATATAGGTGCAATCACTGTGAAAAACAATATGGAGGCTTCTACTAAAATAAAATTAGAAACATCATATGATACAATAATTGCTGTTATTTTTATTCACCCAAAGAAAATGAAAAGACTAATTTGAAAAGATGCATCCTTGTGGTTATTGCAGAATTATATTCAATACTCAATATATAGATGCAACCCTAGTGTCCATTGATAGAGTGATAACATGGTATGTGTGTGTGTGTGTGTGTGTGTGTGTGTGTGTGTGTGTGCATGTGAGCGTGCATGTGTGTGTGATGCAGTATTACTCAGCCAGAGGAAAGAAAGATATCTTTCCATTTGCAACAACATAGATGGACCTATAAGGTATTATGCTGTGTGAAATTAGACAAATACAAAGATAGTAAGATTTCATTTATATATGGACCATAAAAAACAAGCAAACAGACTCCTAAATACAGAAAACAGACTTGTGGTTTCCAATGGGATGATGGTGGGAGAATGAGCAAAATTGATCATGATGATTAATAGGTACAAATTTCCAATAATAAAATTAGTAAATCATGGAGCTAAAAAGAACATCATAAGGAATACAATCAATAATATTGCAATAACATTGTATGGTGACAGATGGTGACTACATTTATCACTGTGAGCATTGAGAAATGTATAGAATTGTCAAATCAATATGTTGTACACCTGACAGTAATATTACACTGTCTATTTTATCTCAATAATAGATTTTAATTAAAAAATTAAAAAGGAAACATCAAACTGGATAAAACAGTACTTCTTGGAGAAAATGAATGTCTGTGCCTCTTCCTATGTTCTACTCTCAGGTCAGGATGGTAGTCAAAAATTAGAATAAGCTTTCACTGCCTTCTTTGCCTCTGTGATGGAAAAATATAATGACAATAATCCTTGTTCACCTTTGTGGGTGATTTAATAAACATTATATACACTTCTATCTATTTGCTAACAAATACCTTTTATTCAAATATTTTTTATTAATGCATCTCTTTACTGAATTCCATTGTTTTGTTTCAAACACAATAAGATTATTGAAGATTTAATGGTTGGTTTCTAAAATAATCTATGTTTCTAAATAGACATTCTGTGTAGCTGAAGAAAGACTTTTATACCATAGACTTTTATTTCCACACTGGAACTGATTTTGGATAGAAAATACAGCAGTGATACCTCTTAAACTATTTTGGTGTTAGATACTTTCCCAAGACCTTCTTTACAGCTTTCATAACCTCCTTGTTTCTAAGGCTATAAATTACGGGGTTCAGCATGGGGTGAGAATAGTGTAGAAGATGGAGATACCCTGATCCAGTGCTGGGGTATGGGAGGAGCCAGGTGTCATGTACACCACTATCCCTGGTCCCAGGTAGAGACTCATTATAATCAGGTGAGAAGAGCATGCGGATAGGGATTTTTTTTCTCCCCTCAGGAGAGTGTATTCTGAGAACAGTGAGGAAAATTCGAATATAGGAGGTCACTATTAGACTAAAGGGGATGAGTATAAATATTATACTTACCACAAACAACATCATTTCATGGTGTGAAGTGTCCTCACAGGATAACTTCAGGATGGCTGGTATCTCACAGAAGAAATGATTTATCTTCAGACCACAGACAGAAAAACGCATGGTGTAGATGGTTTGAATGAGTGAATTTAGAGCAGCCCCAGTCCATTATGACACTGTCATTACCAAGCATACCTTAGAGTTTATGATAATTGTGTAATGAAGGGGGTTACAAACAGCCACAAATCAGTCATAGGACATAAAGGTTAGGAGAAGACACTCAGCACCACCTAGAGTTAGACAGAAGAACATTTGTACTCCACAGCCAATGTAAGAGATGCTGTGCTTCTCTAAGGAATGGTTGATAACCATCTTAGGAACCAAACTGGAAATATAGAACAAATCAATGATGGAAAGCTGACTGAGCAAGAAGTACATAGGGGTGCTGAGGTGGGAGTCCACCCAGATCAGAAAGATGAGTATGGAATTCCCTTTGAGGGTAATGAAGTAGATGAGAAGAATGAGGTAGACCAGGAAGCTGACATACTGGAACTCAGGGAAGAGACCCAAGAGGATGAAATCTGTAGTGGATGTGTCATTTAATTTTGCCATACCCCAGCCTCATCAGTGGCAGCTGTTGTGTGGTAAGAGGAAAGCATAGGTCATCTGTTACATCTTATGTCTTGTTATGAGCTTTTGATTTTATACTTTTTTTTTCTATCCATTATTCCTTCTACCTCCTCACAGACCCAAATAGCATGTAAAACATATTGAGAATCTTCTAGGTTGAAGAATATATGGATAATTCAGGAGAGTTGCACACAGCTTGGAGAAAGCATGGTGGAACCTCTGTGTTCTTTCCCATATGTCTTGCTCTACACATGTCTGCCATCTAAATGTTAATATGCATCCTCTATTATATCTTTTTATAATAAACAGGTAATACAGTTAAAAAATCTTGAGGTTTTCACATTTAAACGTATTATGTGATAAATATTATATGTAATTATTTTACTCCACTATTTAAAATGTGTTTCAAAAAAAAATAAATAAAATGTGTTTCACATCTATATTATTATAGTACTCACCCAAGAAATTAAAACCCATTATTTGGAATTTCCTGAAACAACTATCCTCCACAGTTTTTTGTGTCATTTTAGTTTTGAATTGTCAAAGAAACCATATTCCCAAGTATCTTACATAGATTTTCTTCCACTCTGTGTAATTTATCACTTTCTCAATCTTTTATAGTCATTGCAAAATTAACTACATATTTTGCATGTTCAAAATTTTTAAGAGTTTAAAAACAACAACATCAAAGCAATAAACCATGCACAAGACCCTTCCAACAACAGAATTCTGTATGATTGCATATATAAAATTCATCCTGATCTTAAGGGATTCAACCTTTTGGAACAACTTGGTCCACCTGCCTATTCTGAGCTCATTTCTGTATTTCCAACAACTTTTTAAATACATTCACCAGATACCCTGACAACACTTTCAACTCATCATGACAAAAGTGATCTCAGCCATTTATGCCATTATCACTCCATTACTATAAACATTCAGGCTTAACTCTTGAGACCACTTTTGATTTCCTTGCTTTCTATATTTAATCAGTTACTTGTCCCAGCCATATTAAGCTAAGTATTTGTAACACACACATCTTCTTTCCAAACCTATTATTTCACTCAATTCTAAGTTTTTAATGCTCATTTTCCTGAATTTCTAGTCTCTTTTCCCTTCAAATCATAATCATCTTAAACCATACTTGTGATCAAGTCACTCTTTGGGGCAACTGTGAACCTGACCTGTTTTCCCTTGTAGGTTAAAGACTTTTTTCCTTGCTGCTTTCATGATTCTTTCCTTGTCTGTGTACTGTGTGAATTTAATTCTGAAATGCTTTGGTAATAGTTTATTTTTTTTTAATTTAATAAGTTGGATTTTGTTGTATATTGATGTATGTGTTCTTCCCCAAATTAGGGAAGTTTTCAACTACAATTGTTTAAAAAATCTTCTGCTCCCCTTTCTCTCTCTTCATCTTCTAGACTCCTACAATATTAGGAGTGTTCCTCTTTAATAAGTTTCTGAGTTCTCTAAATTACATATCGTGATCTTTTGCCTTTATTTTTATTTTTTCAGCTTTATTATTTTCCATAACTTTATTTTCCATACCACTGATTTGCTGTTTTCTTCATCCATCCTTGCTTTCATGGCACCTTTAGAGATTGCAACTTGGTTATAGTATTTTTAATTATGCCAAGACTAGATTTTACTTGTTTTACCTCTACAGAAAGGGATTTTCCAGTGTCTTCTGTGCTTTTTTCAACTGCAACTAGTATTCTTGTAATTGTGGTTTTAAGTACTAGTTTAGACATCTTATATCTCTGTTGACTAAATCCCTGGTTTCCACTTCTGCCTGTTTTTTTTTTTTTCCTTTTGGGGGGAATTTCTCTGTCTTATCATATAAGAAGAAGAAAAAAATTACTAAAAAAAATAAATTAAGAAATTAAGAAAAAAACAAAAAAAATCAAATAAAGGAAATGAGATCTTTGGTATATTTCAGTCTGGTTGTTAAGAGAAACTTGATAGAAAGATAAAGAAATAAAGAGGAAGAAAAGAAAAGAAAAATGGTTTAAAAATTAAAAATTAACTTTTTTCAAATAATAAAATAAAATAAATATAATAAAAATATTTGCCCTTTCTGCCAAGATCTCTTGCTCAAATTATGCAGTTTGTTGCATTAATCCTCACATCAATTCCCTATGTGTTCAAAATTATTTGAGCTGATCTACCTGTATTTCAGGGAGGAGATAAGCTCAGGGTCTCCATACTACTCTGCCATCTGAACTTCTCTATATTTGCATATGACATATTGGATAAAGGTGTATCCAAAATCTATCAAGACCATATCAAACTCAACAATCCAAAAACAAACAACCAAGTTAAGAAATGAGCAGAAGTCATGAGTAGACACTTTTCCAAAGAAGACATCCAGATGGCCAGGCATATAAAAAGTTGCTCAATATCATTTATCATCAGCAAAATACAAATCAAAACCACAATGAGATAACACCTCATACCTGCCAGAATGGCTAAAGTGAACAACTCAGGAAACAACAGATGTTGGTGAGGATGCACATAGAGGGGAACCCTTTTGCACTGATGGTAGGAATGCAAACTGATGCGGACATTCTGGAAAACGATATGGAGGTTCTTCAAAAATTAAAAATAAAACTACCCTATGACCCAGAAACTGCACTACTAGGTATTTCCCCAAAGAATACAAAAATGCTGATGCAAAAGGGCACATTGCACATGTTTATAGTAGCACAATCAACAATAACCACTTTGTGGAAAGAGCCCAAATGTCTATCAATTGATGTATGGATAAAGGAGATGTGGTATATATATATATATATATATATATATATATATATATATATATATATATAATGGAATATTACTCAACAATCAAAAAGAATGAAATCTTGCCATTTGCAATAAGGTAGATGGAACTAGAGTGCTTTATGCTAAGTGAAAAAAGTAAGTCAGAGAAAGATAAATATATGATTTCACTTATATTTACAATTGAAGAAACACAACAGATGGACATATTTAAAGGCAATTATAACGGAGAGGAAGGTAAACCATAACAGACTCTTAAATACAAAGAAAAACTGGCAGTTAATGGAGGGTATGTGGGGGTATGGGATAAATGGGTGATTGACATTATGGAGGTCACTTGGGATGAGCACTGGGTGTTATATATGTGATGAATTACTCAATTCTACTTCTGAAACCAATTCTACACTATATGTTATCTAACTTGAATTTAAATAAAAATACAAAAATAAAATAAAATGCCATGGAGCTCAGGAATTTTTTTCTTTGTATAAATTTTGTTCAAGAATGCTGACAATGAGTAGGGCCATTTGTTTTCTGAACACAATACGGTGGGAAATCAAAGTCCAACAAAAATAAAGTGTGCTATAGGCTCATTAAAAACAGCAAATAGTGATGTTGGCAGAGCAAAGAGGGGATGGTGCAAATTGAAAAAGCACTGAAGTTAGAAAAAAATTGGAGAGGCCAGGGGCACTTGGGTGCCTCAGTCAGTTAAACACCAGATTCTTGATTTTGGCTTAGGCTATGATCTCACAGTTCATGAGATAAAGCCCCACATTGGGTCCGGCATTGACAGCCTGCTTGGAATTCTCTCTCTCCCTCACTCTCTGCCTCTCCCCCACTCTCTCTATCTCTCTTTTAAAAAAAATAAACTCAAAAAAAATTGGAGAGGCTGCAGAAATGTTGATAAGGGCCCTTAACAGAGATGGCTGAAGAAACACATGATTGTGCTAATGTAAGGAATCATTATTGATAGTTATAAGTTAACAACTTGCAAGGAGTCCTTTGTAATATTTCATTGTTATCACCTCTTTGAATTTTAGTTTCTACTTGTGCATCTGTCTCCACTTCTAGCCCACAAGTTTATTGAGTGTTGTGACCTTGTTTTATTTACTTTGATAATCTTTATGTTTAGAATCACTTTCAGAACATAGGTGTTACTAAATGACTAACGAATGAATAAACCACAACTCTATGAAGAAAATATTACTATCTCCACCTTTCAGATAAGGAAACTGATGAAAGACTCACAGATTTTCCTCATTATGTGACATATCCTAAGTCCCTAGTCTGTTCTATGTCATGATTCCATGTTTTATTCCTTTTTAAAGTTTAGTTATTTAAGTGAGAAAGTGAGATAAAGCAAGAGAGAGAGAGAAAGAGAGAGACAGAGACAGAGAGAGAGAGAGACAGAGACAGAGAGAGAGACAGAGAGAGGAGGAGCAGAAAGAGAGGGAGAAAGAGAATTCCAAGCAGGTTCTGCACTGTCAGCACAGAGTCCAACACAGGACTCAAACTCATGATACCTGAGATTATGACCTGAACTGAAATCAAGAGTCAGATGCTTAACTGACTGAGCCACGCAGGCACCCCCTTATGTTTCATTTCTATTCTCAAAAGAGTGAACAAGTAATGGAAACACCGTAAGTATGGCCTAAGGTTTATTTGTGCTGTCAAGGCGTCCACACATGACTCATTTGCTGCTGTGCTGAAAAATATAGCATGGGAAGGATATAAAATAGATGGTCTTCATGTTTATTTAGGTCTTTGATTCTTAAAACGTTTTAACAGATACAAAATAAAAGACTTTTATTTTGGCAAAATTATAACTACTGAGAGGAAAGGCTGAAAATAAGATGCGTTTTTTTAAATTATTATTGTTGTAGCAGTTCACATCTTTTCACTTCTGTCTCCAAACCCCAACTCAATCATTTTTTCAAATAATTGGAATTCCACACATCATAGAATGTTTGTAATAATTATAAAATTCCAAAAAAAGACTGATCTTAGGTAATTGTTCTAGCAAGTTGATAAAATTTATTCAAGTTCAGCCAATGTTTTCTATTGCATATGCTAGTTTCCAAAACTCTTTTCAGTGGATGATGATTATTCTCACAAAGAGGAACCAGCAACTCTCTAAAGAAATAAAAAATGCAAATATTTAATGTGATATTGACAGACATCAACACATCTGTACTTCCATTGGCTCAAAGGCTGGGCCTGAGGCAATGTGTGACTTCAAAATAAGAGTTATATATGAGCTGGATTTGAGGGAGAACAAATAAATAATTTCCTAAAAGGATGTCGGCTACATTCATGGTGTGTTAAAGTAGTGACTCTGAATCTCATTTCAAATGTCTTGTGGGAGTTCTGTTCTTCACTTTAATTAGCAGTACCTTCTACTTGCCTTAACTCTCACAAATGTCTGCAAAGGAAAACATCTCCCTTTTTTTAATTCCCACTGGACCCTAGAAAATGCATAAAATATCACTTCCCTTGGGATTACACACCTTTTCTAATCATCAGGATTCTCTAGGGAATTGTTCCTTGCATCTGAGTAGAATGTCTATGGATTCCCTTAATACACTGTGAAATTATCTATGTAAACACTTAATATTTCTCTTATTATAATTATAAGTCAGTAGTATACAAAAATACAAGTCAATAAATACTAATAAACATTCCATATTAACAAATTGTCCCAAGAGGTGATACTCCACCAAAAACCTGTTAGGTATAATACATTAATTTAGTAAAGTTTCAGAGTAAAAAAACCAATATACAGAAATCTGTTACATTTCTATACACTAACAACAAACTATCAGAGAAAATAAGAAAATCCCATTAACAATTGCATCAACAGGAAGAAAATACCTAGGATTAAGTTTCACCAAGGAGGTAATTATTAGACATTGGCAAAAGAAATCCAATCATGGAATGGAAGAAATAATATTGTTAGAATGTCCATATTACCCAAAGCAATCTACAGATTCAATGGAATACTTATCAAAAAATTATTTAAATTCCAGTTAGTTAATATACAGTGTAATACTAGTTTCTGGTGGACAATATAGTGGTTCAACAGTTCCATACAACACCTCATGCTCGTCACAAGTGCACAGTGTAATTCCCATCACCTATTTAACCAACCCACCCTAACCTCCACTCTCATAACCATTTATTTGTTCTCTATAAGTAAGACTCTGTTTCTTGGTTTGCCTCTTTCCCTCTCTTTTTCTCTTTCTTCATTAGTTTTGTTTCTTAGATTCCATATATGAGGGAAATCATATGGTATTTTTTCTTTCTCTGACTGATTTCACTTAGAATAATACTTTCTAGCTCTATCCATGTTGTTGAAAATGGCAAGATTTCATTCTTATGGCTGAGTATTATTCCTGTGTGTGTGTGTGTGTGTGTGTGTGTATGTGTGTGAGTCACATCATCATTATCAATTCATCAGTCAATGGACACTTGGGCTGTTTCCATAATTTGGCAATTGTATATAATCCTGCTATAAATATCAATGTGCATGTTTCCCTTTGAATTCGTATTTTTGTATTCTTTGGGCAATATCTAGTGGTACAATTGCTCCATCATAGGGTAGTTCTTTTAACTTCTTGAGGAAACTCCATGCTATTTTCCACAGTGGCTGCACCACTTTGCAATCCTACCAACAACACATGAGTGTTCCTTTTTTTCCACATCCTCACCAACACCTGTTATTTCTTGTTGACTTCAGCCATTCTGACAGGTGTGATTTAGTTTTGATTTGCATTTCACTGATGATATTGAGGCACATCTTTTCTTGTATCTGTTGGCCATTTGCTGTCTTCTTTGGAGAAATGTCTATTTGTGCCTTATGCTCATTTGTAGACTGGGTTATTCATTTTTTGGGATGTTGGGTTTTAGAAGTTCTTTATATATTGTGGATACTAACAGTTTATCAGATAATTTATTTGTAAATGTCTTTCCCATTATAGGCTTACTGTTTTGGTGTTTTCTCCTTTGCAGTACAGAAGCTTTTTATTTTGATGTAATCTCAATAATTTATTTTTCTTTTGTTTCCTTTGTCTGAAGAGACATTACTATAAAAAATATTAATATGACAGATATCAAAGAAATCACTGCCTATATTTTATTCTAGCAGTTCTATGTTTTTAGGGATCACAATTATATTTTTAATTAGCTTTCAGTTTATTTTTGTGTAGTGTAAGAAAAGGATCCAGTTTCATTTCTTCACATGTACCTATACAGTTTTCACAGCAATATTTGTTAAACAGATTACATTTTCCCCATTGTATATTCTTGCTCCCTTTTTCACAGATTAATTTTCCATATCAACATGGGTTTATTTCTGGACACTATTCTAATCACAGATCTTTCTATTTTTGTTTCAATACCATGATGCTAGGATTATTACAGGTTAGTAGTATATATTTCAAACTTGGACTGTGATATCTCCAAGCTTTATCTTTTTTTCTCAATATTTCCTTGGCTATCCTGGATCTTTTGTGGTTCCTTAGAAATTTTAGGATTATTTGTCCCAGTTCTGTGAAAACACTGTTTTTATTTTCATGGGGATTACATTAACCCATAGGTTGTTTTGGATAGTATAGCCATTTTATAATATTGTTTTTTCCTATCTATATGCATGCATATATTTCAATTTCTCTGTGTCATTTTCTGCTTCTATCATTACTGTTTTATAGTTTTTAGAGTATTTAGGTCTTTCACCTCTTTGTTAAGTTTATTTCTTGGTATTTTATTATATTTGGTGCAATGGGAAATGGAATTTTTTAAATTTTCTTTCTACTAATCATCATTATTGTATATTCAGCAGATTTATGTAGATCAATTTTGTGTCTTGTAATTGTGTTGAATTCATCTATCATTTTATCAGTGGAGTCTTTGGGAAGTAAGACAGTAAAAATTTCACATCTTTCTTACAAATGTATATTTGTTTTATTTATTTTATTTTCTGATTACTGTTAGATTACTTAGAACTTTAGGTGTTTTGTTAAATGAAAGTGTTGAGAGTGAACATGTTAATCTTAGAGAAAAAGCTCTAATTTTTTCACCACTCAGTTTAACATTAGCTGAAAGTTTTTTCATATATGCTTTTACTGTGTTGAGGTATGCTCCCTATAATTCTCTTTTTTTTTTTAGAGTTTTTATCATAAGTAAATCAAAATTTACATTTGGTGAAGTGACAATAGTTCATTTTTTTTGTTGTTGTTTCCCTTCCCTCCAGTGGTATATCTAGTAAGAAATTGCTATGGTCAAGGTCAAAGAGCTTACTGCTTGTGTTCTCCTCTAGATTTTTAATGGTTTACTCTCTCACATTTAAGTTTTTCATGCATTTTGAATTTATATGTGCTTATGGTGTAATAAAGTGGTCCAGTTTCATTCTTGTGAATGTAGTTGTACAGTTTTCCCAACACCAAGTGTTGAAGTGACTGTATTTTTTCCATTGCATATTCTTTCCTGCTTTCTCAAAGATTATTGACCATATAGTTGTGGTTCCATTTCTGGGTTCTCTACTCTGTTCCATTGATCTATGTGTGTTTGTGACAATCCCATATGTTCTTGATGACCATAGCTTTGCAATATAGCTTCAGAATAAAAAGCCCTGCACAGCAAAGGAAACAGAAAAAACAAAACAAAACAAAACAAAAAAACAACAACAACAACAAAAAAAAAAACCCTAAAAGGCAACTGACAGAATTGGAGAGGATATTTGCAAGTGACATGTCTGATAAAGGGTTAGTATTCAAAATATATAAAGAATTTATCAAACAACAACATCAAAAACAAGACAAATAATCCAGTTAATAAGTGGGTAGAAAACATGAATATACATTTTTGCAAAGAAGACATCCCTATGGCTAACAGACACATTAAAAAGTACCTAACATCATTCATCATCAGGGAAATACAAATAAAAAAAACATGATGCCATACAACCTCACACTAGATCATGAGAGAATTAGAGAACTAAGTGGTTCCATGAAATGAAACAATATCTGTATCATAAGAATTGTAGAAGAAGAGCGAGAAAAAGTGGCAGAAGTTTATTTGAAAAAATTATATCTGATAACTTCCCTAATCTGGGGAAGAAAACAGGCATCCAAGTCCAGAAGGCACAGAGAACTTTCTTCAAATTCAACAAAAACAGGTCAAAACCATGAGATATAGTGAAACTTCCAACATAAAAAAAATAGAGAATTCTGAAAGCAGCTAGGGACAAAAGTTCTTAAATTACAAAGTTGGACACATAAGGTTAGTAGCAGAACTGCTCACCGACTTGGCATGCCAAAAGGGAGTGGCAAGCAATATTCAATGTGATGAATAGAAAAGAAAATGCAGCCAAGAATCCTTTATCCAGTGATGCTGCCATTCAGAATAGAAGGAGGGATAAACACTTTCCTAGACAAACTAAAACCAAAGGAGTTTGTGACCAATAAACCTGTCCAGCAAGAAATTCTAAAGGGGACTATCTGAGTGGAAAGCAGGAAAGACAACAAAGGACACAAGAACATCACCAGAAACACTAAATCTCTACATAAAACAATGCCACAAAATTCATATATTTCAATGATCACTCTTAATTTAAATGTATGAAATGCCCCATTCATAAGACATAGGGTATCAGAATGGATAAAAAACAAGATCCATCTCTATGCTTCCTACAAGAGAATCAGTTTAGACCTGAGGACACCTGCAGATTGAAAGTGAAGGGATGGAGGAACATCTACTTTGCTAAGGGAGGTTAAAAAAAATTCAAAGTAGCCATACATATATTACACAAACTAGATTTTAAAACAGACTGTAACAAGAGATAAAGAAAGATATTATATCATAATTAAGGGGTCTATGCATCAAGTAGAGCCAACAATTTTAATATTTATGACCCTAACATGGAAGAACCCAAGTGTATAATTCATAAACAAATTCATTGATAATAATACCATTATTGGAGGAGACTTTAAAACTTTATTTATAGCTATGGACAGATAATTTAGTTAGAAAATCAACAAGTTAACAATGGCTCTGAATAAAACACTGGACCAGATGGACATAACAGATCTATTTAGAACATTTCATACTAAAGCAGCAGAAAACATATTCATTTTGAGTGCACGTGGAACATTCTCCAGAATAGATAACATATTGGGCCACAAATCATCCCTCAACAAGTAAAAAAAGATTGGAATCATACCATGCTTATTTTCCAATCACAACACTATGAAACTTGAAATCAACCACAAGAAAAAGTTTGGAATGCCCTCAAATACATGGAGGTTAAAGAACATCCTACTAAGGAATGAGTGGATTATCTCGGAAATTAAAAAAAAAACTTCAAAATACATGGAAGAAAATCAAAATGAAAACACAACACTCCAAATATTTGTGATACAGCAAAGGCAGTCCTGAGAGGAAAATATCTTGCAATTCAGGCTTAACTCAAGAAGCAAGGAAAGTCTCAAATACAAAATCTAAACTTACATATAAAGTGGCTAGAAAAGGAGCATAAAATAAAGACCAAAGCCAGCATAAGTTGGGGAATAATAAAGATTAGAGCAACAATAAACAATATAGAATTAAAAAAAAACAGTAGAACAGATCAATGGAACTAAGAGCTGGTTTTTGAAAGAATGGACAAAATTGATAATCCACTAGTCAAACATCTAGAGAGAGAGAGAGAGAGAGAGAGAGAGAGAAGGCCTGAATAGATAAAATTACAAATGACAAGAGAGATCACATCCAAAACCACAGAAATAAAATTATAAGAGAATACTATGAAAAATTATATGACAACAAATTGGACAATCTGGTAAATGGACAAATTCCTAGACACTCACTCACTACCAAAACTCAGAAAGGAATAGAAAATTGGAACAGACTATAACCGTCAAAGAAACTGAATCATTTATTGAAAATCCCCCAACAAATAAGAGTCGTGGGCCAGATGACTTTTCCAGGTGAATTCTATAGACATTGAAAGAAAAGTTAATACTTATTATCTTCAATCTTTCCCCCAAAAGGCAAATGTATGTAAGGCTTCCAGGCACATTCTATGAAACCAACATTACCTTGATTCCAGAAAAAGATACCACTAATAAGGAGTTTAAAAGGCCAGTATCCCTGCTAAACATGGATGCAAAAATCCCCAACAAGATATTAGTAATCAAATTCAACAGTACATCAAGAGAATTATTAACCATGATCAAGTGAGATTTATTCCTGGGCTGCAGAGCTGGCTCAATATTCACAAATAAATCAGTATGATATACCATATTACTTAACAAAGGATAAAAACCATACGAACCTTCCAATAGATTCAGAAAAAGCATTTGATAAAATATAGCATCCTTTCTTGATAAAATCCCTCCAGAAAGTAGGGATATAAGAACATAACTCAGCATCATACAAGCCATATATGAAAGGCCCACAGTTAATATAACCCTCAATGAGGAAAAACTGACAGCATTCCTCCTAAGATAAGGAATATGACAAGAATGTCCACCCTCAACACTGTTGTTCAACATAGCATTAGAATCTCTAGCTCAGCAATCAGACAACAAAAAGAAATAAAGTCATCCAAATTGACAAGGAAGAAGTCAAATTCACTCTTCATATGTGACATAATACTCTGCATAGAAAAACAAAAGACTCCACCAAAAAATTACTAGAGGTGATACATGAATTCAGCAAAGTCTCAGTATATAAAATCAACATACAAAAATTGGTGGCATTTCTATACACCAACTGTAATGCAGCAGAAAGAGATATCAAGAAATAAATCCCATTTAAAGTTGCACCAAAAGTCATAGGATACCGAGGAACATGTTGGGTGTATAAATATTTATAATTGCTATACGCACACACGCACACACACTATATATGTGTGTATATATATAATATAATAAATATAATATAATATAATATAATATAATATAATATAATATAACATAACATAATATATATTGCTATACACACACATGCACTATATATACATATATGTAATATTACATATATTACACGCACTATATATATTCACTCAGCCATTAATATATATTATATATTAATATATATTAATATATATTATATATATACATGCACTATATATATATATACATATATATGTATATATATATGTGTATATGTATATATATATATATATATATATATATATATATATAATATTACTTAGCCATTAAAAGGGATGTAGATGGCATTAGAGTGTATATGCTAAGTGAAGTAAGTCAGAGAGAGACAAATCCCATATGATTTCACTCATATGTGGCATTTAACAACCACAACAGATGAACATATGGGAAAGGAGGGAAGAGAGAGGGGAATATAACACAAAAGACTCTTTATGATAGACAGCAAACTGAAGGTTGATGGAGGGTGGTGGGTTGGTGATGGGTTAAATGGATAATCGGTATTAAGGAGGGCACTTTTGTTGAGCACTGAGTCTTATGTAAGAGATGAATCACTATATTCTACTTCTGAAAACAATATTATTTATTATCTGTACGTTATCTAATTAAAATTTAAGTAAAAATTTGAAAAAAAATTACTCTGTTAAATGTTCTTTGTGCATCTGTTGTGATGATCATATAGTTTTTAATTATTTTTCTTATTAATGTAATATATCATGTTCACTTATTTGCAATTATAAAGCCACCCATGCATGCATAAAATAAATCCCACATACTCATAGTGAATTTTTTGAAAATAAATTGTTTAATTCAGTTTGGTAATATTTTTTAAAGATTTTTTAATCTATATTCCTCAGAGATACTGGCTTTGTGGTTGGTTGGTTGGTTGGTTGGTTAGTTAGTTTTCTTATTGTAGTGTCTTGGATTGTATAATAAATTTGGTAGCCTTTCTTCTTCCTCAACTTATTAGTATAGTTTAATTAATATCAGTATTAACATTTTTTTAATGTTTGGTAGAACTTATCTGGGAAGCCATCTGATCCTGGACATTTGTTTATTGGCAATTTTATGGTTATTGATTTTATTTCATTGTTATTCTATTAAAATTTTCTATTTCTTCCTTATTTAGTTTTGAAAGATGATATGTTTCTAGAAATGTATGCATTTATTTTGGTTGTCTAATTTTTTGGCATGTAATTTTTCATACCATGCTGTTGCAAACTTTTGTATTTCTGTGATGGCAGTTATTTCTCCTCCATTTCTTTGGGTTTTCTCTGTGTATGTGTATCTGTCTCTGTATCTTTTTCTCTTCTTGATGATTTTGGGAAATATTTTATCAATTTTGTTGATCCTTTCAAAGAACAAACTAATGCTTTCATTAATCTGTTTTATTGGCTTTTTTAAAGTCTCTATTTCTGTAATTTTCGCTCTAATTTTTAGTATTGTTTCCTTATAATGGCTTCTGGGTTTATTTATCTTTTTCTAACTCCTTTAGATGTAAGGTTAGCTTTTTTATTTTATATTTTTCTTGTTTCTTGAGATAGGCCTGTATTGCTCTAATATTTCTTAGAAAAGCTTTGTTGTGCTTCAATGATTTGGTTTCTTATTTTTTTTAATTCATTTATTGATTTTGAGAGGTGGGGGAGAGCATGAGTGGGGTAGGAGCACAGATAGAAGGTGAGAAAGAATCACAATTAGGCTCCGTACTGCCAGCACAGAGGCCAATATGGGGCTTGATCCCACCAAACATGAGATCATGACCTGAGCCAAAATCACGAGTCAGATGTTTAACCAACCTAGTCACACAGGTGTCCATTTGGATCAATGATTGAATGGTTCAACACAACCATTGTGTTTCCATTTTCATTTGTTTCCATATATTTTTGTTGTCTCCTATTTGATTTACTAGTTGACCCATTCATTGTTTTGTAACAAATTGTTCAGCCCCCGTGTCTTTGTGTCTTTCCAGATTTTTTTTATTTCTGTATTTGTGCCCAGTTTTATACTACTGTGGTCAGAAAAAATAAACATTACTATTTTAATAATTTTCTGCTTATTGAGAAATGTGTTGTGTACTAATGTGATCTATTCTGGAGAATGTTTAATGTGCACATGAAAAGAATGTGTGTTTTGCTGTTTTTGGATAGAATGTTCTGAATATATCTGTTAGGTCCATCTGGTCCAACATGTCATTCAAAGACACTGTTTGCTCTTTGATTTTCACTGGATAATCTCTCAATTGATGCATATTGAGTGCTAACATGTTCTAGTATTATTGTATTACTGTCAATTTCTCTTTTTATGTCTGTTAATAGATGCTTTATGTATTTAGGATCTACCATGTTGGGTGCATAAATATTTATAATCATTATATCCCATTGTTTGTTTCTTTTTTCATCATGTAGTGTTCTTTTTGTCTCCTGCTGCAGTCTTTGTTTTAAGTTATCTTTTGTTCAGTATAAGTATTGCTAACCAAACTTTCTTCTTATTTTCATTTATATGGTAAATGTCCATCAGACCTATACTGAACTATACTTATTAGTATAGTTCAATTAATATCGGTATTAACATTTTTTTAATACTTGCAGTTTTTCCCGATTGAGGATGATGTTAGCTATGGGCTTTTCATAAATGGCTTTTATGATCTTTAAGTATGTTCCTTCTATCCCGACTTTCTCGAGGGTTTTTATTAAGAAGTCTTGCTAAATTTTGTCAAAGGCCTTTTCTGCATCGATTGACAGGATCAAATGGTTCTTATCTTTTCTTTTATTAATGTGATGGATCATGTTGATTGATTTGTGAATGTTGAACCAGCCCTGCATCCCAGGAATGAATCCCACTTGATCATGGTGAATAATTCTTTTTATATGCTGTTGAATTCAATTTGCTACTATCTTATTGAGAATTTATGCATCCATATTCATCAGGGATATTGGCCTGTAGATTTCTTTTTTTACTTGGTCTCTGTCTGGTTTAGGAATCAAAGTAATACTGGCTTCATAGAATGAGTCTGGAAGTTTTCCTTCCCTTTCTATTTTTTGGAATAGCTTGAGAAGGATAGGTATTATCTCTGCTTTGAACGTCTGGTAGAATTCCCCTGGGAAGCCATCTGGTCCTGGACTCTTATTTGTTGGGAGATTTTTGATGACTGATTCAATTTTTAGCTGGTATGGGTCTGTTTAAGCTTTCTATTTCCTCCTGATTGAGTTTTGGAAGAGTGTGGGTGTTTAGGAATTTGTCCATTTCTTCCAGGTTGTCCAATTTGTTGGCATATAATTTTTCATAATATTCCCTGATAATTGTTTGTATCTCTGAGGGATTGGTTGTAATAATTCCATTTTCATTCATGATTTTATCTGTTTGGGTCATCTCCCTTTTCTTTTTGAGAAGCCTGGCTAGAGGTTTCTCAATTTTGTTTATTTTTTCAAAAAACCAACTCTTGGTTTCGTTGATCTGCTCTACAGTTTTTTTAGATTCTATATTGTTTATTTCTGCTCTGATCTTTATCATTTCTCTTCTTCTGCTGGGTTTAGGCTGTCTTTGCTGTTCTGCTTCTATTTCCTTTAGGTGTGCTGTTAGATTTTGTATTTGGGATTTTTCTTGTTTCTTGAGATAGGCCTGGATTGCAATGTATTTTCCTCTCAGGACTGCCTTCGCTGCATCCCAAAGCATTTGGATTGTTGTATTTTCATTTCGTTTGTTTCCATATATTTTTTTTTAATTTCTTCTCTAATTGCCCAGTTGACCCATTCATTCTTTAGTAGGGTGTTCTTTAACCTCCATGCTTTTGGAGGTTTTCCAGACTTTTTCCTGTGGTTGATTTCAAGCTTCATAGCATTGTGGTCTGAAAGTATGCATGGTATGATTTCAATTCTTGTATACTTATGAAGGGGTGTTTTGTGACCCAGTATGTGATCTATCTTGGAGAATGTTCCATGTGCACTCGAGAAGAAAGTATGTTCTGTTGCTTTGGGATCCAGAGTTCTAAATATATCTGTCAAGTCCATCTGATCCAATGTATCATTCAGGGCCCTTGTTTCTTTATTGACCTTGTGTCTAGATGATCTATCCATTGTTGTAAGTGGAGTATTAAAGTCCCCTGCAATTACCACATTCTTATCAATAAGGTTGCTTATGTTTGTGAGTAATTGTTTTATATATTTGGGGGCTCCTGTATTTGGCACATAGACATTTATAATTGTTAGCTCTTCCTGATGGATAGACCCTGTGATTATTATATAATGCCCTTCTTCATCTCTTGTTACAGCCTTTAATTTAAAGTCTAGTTTGTCTGATATAAGTAGGGCTACT